>NW_027510702.1:2504000-3130000 GCF_048772815.1 Callospermophilus lateralis
GTGGCAAAAATAGTTGCTTTCTTTTTCTTAAATAGGAAAACGAAGATTTTCTCAGAATTAGGTAACTCTGATATTTTATTACCTAGTATTTGGGCCTTGAGAGAGGCTTGATTCCTCTTCTTCCTGATTGTACTACCTCTGTTTCTTTTTGAACCCTCCTTTGAATGTGAAATTTCAGTCCACATTAAAAAAAAAAAGAAAAGAGAAAAGAGGAGAAGGAGAAGGAAGAAGGAAGGGGCCATATGGTTTTTTCAAAACATGGAGATGACATCTCTGTTAAAAATGTAAGGTAAATGTGACTGCATTTGAAATGTATTGGCCTTTAACCTCATTTACGCCAGTGGATATTAAAAACTGTCACTTCTGCTGAAATGTGGGGGGAAAAGATAATGAGTACAACTCTGAGAGCAGGGCCAAGAAAACCTGCCATAGCTCTTTCATGACATCATTCCACATTTCTACCCCTGGGAAAACAGAGAGTCTTTGCTAAATTGATACAGTATGGAGAGTTTTCAATATAAGTAAATACATTTTTAAGCAATATTAATAAAATAAGCAATATTATCCAAAAGAACTCTGTTGCTACCTTGGTTCACAAATATGTCTCTGTTTTCCTACTTTCCTGTACCTTCGGATTATTTAGTATCTTTATTCAGATATTACACTGTCTTGATTAATATTGCATTATGATACAATTTTGTTTTTTACTAGAGAAAGTTCTTTCATATTTTTGTCTTCCCTTTATTGCCTTGACTATTCTTGACCTGTTATTCTGTTACACACATACACATACACACAATGAGAGAAAGAGAGAGAGAAATTAACTGTGCAACTTATAAAACAAAATTTAAAACACTATAAAAACTTGCATAGTTCCAAAATGACAAAGTAAATTTTATATGTATCATTCATTAATATGACTCATCATATCAACATTCTGAAATGAAAGTAGCATTTTTAGAATTTTAATATTTTATTCTTTTAAAGGTTCAAGGTTGGAGTAAGCTCATCTTAAAAAAAGTTTAGTAAGGTTCAGTGGCAGATGACATGTGTGAGGCACTGGGTTCAATTCTAAGCACTGCATGTAAATAAATGAATAAAATAAAGGTTTATCAACATCTAAAAAAATTTTAAAAAGAAGTTTAGTAAAATTACCCCCAACACTACCTCAACCTGATTTTATATCTCATCACCCCTACAATTCATCTCCGCACTGCCACCATCAACTTTCTGTTTTAATTTCTTCCTATGAGTGCTTTAGAGGTTTGAAAGAAATTCTATACTTACCAATTTAGCTCATTGTTGAGAGCTAGATAGAATCAGAACTAATGTAACTCTTTTTTTTAAATTAGTTTTTTTTTTATTCTTTTTCTCTCAAAATATCACCACTGTTTATTTTTATTTATTTATTTTTCTAATTTCTAGGCTGTTTGAAGAATCAGCTATTGATTCTGATTTTCTTCATCACTGTTTTCTATTTAATTTATTCCTGCTCTGCACTGTATTACTTTCTTGTTCCTCTTGATTTATTGTTTTGCAAGGTTTAGAAGCACAAAGCCAAGATCATTGATTTTTCATCCTTTCTTTTATAGTATTGGATTTTCTCTTTGGTATATGAGATATTTAAAGGTAGGTTTTTAAAATTTGTAATATTTGAAATCTCTCAAATTATATTTTCATTAATCTCTAACTATATTGTCAGCAAAATGTTATTTGTATAATTGCAATTATTTAAAAATATTTGACATACACTATCTTGTGCTTCTTGTTCACTTATTATAAATGCTTTGTATCTGCTTAAAACATGCATTCTGTAATTTTGGGGGGTATGGAATTTGTATATGTCTTCATGATTTTTTAAATTGTTGTTCATAATTTTTTGATTGTATGTATCTTCAATAATTTATTGTCTAATGCCAAACTTTTATAGAAAACTATAGTGTTTGTAATTTTGTAAATTTTCACTAATAGTTTTAGTAATTCCTATTAAACAGAACCTCTTTAAGTAGATATTAAAAAATTTTAAATTGTTTTTATTATCCTTGTTATCAACATATTTTTCATTATCTCTATATGTCACCTATTTATTAAGTAGTGTTAATTATTACTATTATTTTTTATTAAGTATTTATCTATTATTTATTTATTAAGTAGTATTAATTACTACTTCTGGTGTAAATACATCTCTGTAATTTTTGTTAGTTTTTTTAAAATTTAATTTCACTATCTAAATTTCATTCTTCATTTTGTCTGAGTATTTCTGACTTAGTTATGCCCCTTGTAAAATGCAGTTAGTCAGATTTTTCAAAAAGTCTAATGTAGCAAATTGATAAGACTAAGAGAAGACAGTACATATGCCTTTAAACTTGTACTTTTTGTGTTGTTATTGGGATTTTTATTGGAATTTGTTAGGCTGTCTAATGTGATCGCACTTATTCTTACAGTCTTATGTGACAATTATTATCTAATTATTTTTCCTTCTCCGTTCATTTTGAGTGTTTTCTTAAATATTTTGCTTATGTCATGGTAGCAATATAAATTAGAAAGACATGAAAATGAGCAGAAATGATTACTATACAATTTCCCAGATTACTGGTTCATTCATAATCTTTAAACTTTTTACAACTATGTAAGTTGGTAAACACTCTTAGAAATAAAAAAAAATTCATAGAAATGCAAATGGATTGTAGTGTGCAACTAATCATTGCCCTCTAAATACCAACTAATTTTGCAACATTTTGTGACTACTTTTCTACATTTCTGTTTCTCATATGTTTGTGTGTCTATGTATGTGTATTAAATTTTCTGTTGAATTTGTTTTTAATCTTATTGATGACCACCTTTATTAATGCATTAAATGAAATCTTTAAAACATTCATTTTATAATTTTATGGGCATCCCGAACTAACTTTCTTTAAAAGTATGTTTTAATAAAGCAAATGGCATTAAATAGAGAATTTGTAAAGAAGATAAAGCACCAGGAAAAATTTAAAAGAATGGACAATTATAGCATAATTTTCTTGTTGAAGTTACTGTGGACAGTTCAAACTGACTTAAGAAGAAAAATATTCAGAGAGAATGGCTAGAACCAAAGCAATTTTTATCAACTCTATTATATACAGAGTTATGAAAAATTGTGCTGTGAATGGATAATTATGATTGTAATGCATTCCACTATCGTCATATATTTAAGAAATAAAAATAAATAAAAAAGATTTGGGTATTCAATAAAATTACAGATATAGAACTCATAATTGGGTTTACATTTGTAAAAGTATGGTAATTTGAAGATTAAGAATCAACACTTTTCTAAGTCTGGATCATCTTTCAATAAAACATGTGTTACAGAATGTACTGGTATTCAATTGACTAAAACACACTGAACAATAGTAACATTCAAATTAGCAATAGATGACTGGAGTTCAAAGATTCTAAGGTTCTGTATTTTCAGGTAAAGAAACTATTTCCTCATTTTGAGCTTTATTAATAAAATATGCATTATAAAAAATGCCCTGGGAATTTTTAAGAACAGTATTAAGTGTGTAATTTTAAAACCAGGAGGGAGAAAAGTATTGGAAAATAATCCATAATAAACCCAAAGAAAGATATCTGAAGAATGGATAAATGTAACAAATTATGAGGCACAATATTACCTGGCAGAAATTAATCCAAATATAGCCTGATAAAAACAAATGGACAGAGATCACTGATATGGTTTTGAAAGGACTTCAGAAATTTTGCCAAAGCAGAGCACAGCACTTTCACTCTGAATTCAGGGATGCTAGTTGAGAAATATGACACTCACTTACAAAGGCTTGTTTCCTTATCATAAGAAAGACAGCCAGAGGAGAATGATTGCCTTGCTTTACCTTACACATCCCCTCCTTCTTCTGGCCTATTAGGGGTTTTTTGCTGCAGCGTATTTGAGGTTTTGGAAAATTGTATGTTTTTATATTTTTACAGTAACCTAGTCTCTTATTTTTAAATATTTTGTACATCCTAATTTATCCAGAAAAGAAAGAAAGAAAGAAAGAAAAGCTTTTCCCTGCTATTCCCAGGCTTTCTTGGCTTTAATCACATTATTTCCTATTTTGAAATTTCAAAATTGAATTCTAGTCTTTCAAAGTGGTGAAAATTATTAAGTCATTGATAGAATTATTAGATAAACCTAGTTCTGATTTTTTTTAAACCTGCATTATTTTAATTTTGAAAATACTCCATTTAGATCTTCTCTTTATATTGGAGTGATTGAAGTTCCCAGAATCTTCATTTTCTTCTCTGTAAAATGAAACTAGTAATACTAAAAACATCAATATTGCTAGTGGAAAATGATTAGCACAATACCTGGCACACAGTAGGCTTAATAACTTGATTACATAAAAATATGATAATAATTATGCCCAGAATTATATTAGCTTATATTTGTTAAGGCTGTTCAGTATTGTTAACATTGCTTTGTAATTATTTTTTGCATATGTATTCTTATTTGATAGGACAAAATTAGCATAATGTCCTACTGAAACACCTAGGACTTGAACTCATTCTTTGGGGCTTTGAATATTGATTTCACTACCTGATAGCTGCATAACCTTAGAAAATTACTTAACCTCTCTGAGATTGTTTCCTCATATATAAAATGGTGCTGATAGAATTGATAGATTAATATAAAACACTTAGAGTAATATCTGAAAGATAATGTGTTCCCAAAAAGTATTTCTTAAAATGTATGTGTTATTTTCTCCATGAGAAAACCATGGCACAGATAAGTTAATTAAATCACTCATGGACATTATCACTAATACTAGGTAGGGTATATTGGATTCATCTATCATTCTTTAAGGTTATCCATCTATGCTCATGCCAAAGTAAGGGGTATAAGTTTTTAAGAAGTTATTTACAAACTGAATTTAACCATCATAATTGATAATTTTTGAAACACTGAGCACAAGATTATCACATTACGGGAATAATACTTTAAAAATGCATTTCAGTCTGTGAACAAAATCATACTGTCCCGTTTTACCACATAGAAAAATACATTGTGTGGCTAAAGCAATTTGTTTTAAGTTATTTTTTAATATTTACAATCTAGTCAAAAGAAGTATCTTGAAACTTGTAAACACGGTTATCAATTCTGGGTAAATCTGTTATTACCTCTGAAGTCAGTTCCTCTGATCACTCAATGAAGGAGGAAGGTTGAGAATAAAGTTCTGTAATGGGGATGGGTAGAGGCTTTAACATATGTGGTCAATGGGAAGATGATTATCTGAAACACTATATAACAAAGGAAATTGTTCCCTATGTGAAAAGCCAGATATATATAACAGAAAGAAAACAAATCCTTGTATGTAAGATAAATGGATTTAAATCAGTAAGTATGTGGTTTATAATTGCAAAGGAGGAGAGGGAAAAAGAATAAGTTTAATTTTATTCTTTTGGCTTGTAACTGTATTACTTTACTTTGTCTAATATCAAAACAAGTTTATAAACAAATTAAAGGCGAGCGCTTCAGAAAGCCATTGGAAATTTCATAGAATATTAGAATAAAATTGCTTTAGCTTTGATTTGAATACAGTCTGTGTTAGAATAAGATGAATAACAATGATAATAGAATAATATTCTGATTCTTCAGATGGAGAGTCATTTAATACTTCTCTTTAGTTTCCTCAAAGTTCTTGATTTAACAGTGTAAACAAAGTTTAAGTACAGAACCTAAAGGACAACTTAATCTTACAATCATTTCTGTCTGAGCTAAAGGCTTCCATTTTAGCTTTATTCATTACAGCCCTAAAGCTTCTGCTTTCTAAATGTGTAGGTTAGAGAAAGTACCTTGGAGCTCACCTGCTCAAGATTAATAATATCACTCCAAGAAGATTAGAGCTATTACTCTTCCTGACCTGATCCAAATGGTACAAATGAGATTTTAAGGATGATGTCTGTTCAGAGATCCAATGGACTGATGAAGTGCAGGGTATAGCTACCCTGAGGAATCAGGAAAGATAGACTGCAGGGCTGTTCAGATGATACACCATTAGCTTTAGCTATTATCCAAAGAAAAGATTATGGCGATAAATAAATTCATCCAGGCCTTTAGTACAGTGGACAGGCAAACCAAGGGATTAACAAGCCAGGAATAAATATACCTGTTATTTAAAAAGAAAACCTATGCTAAATTCTTATTTCAACAGCAGAATTGCAGGTAATATGTGTATATGTAGTGTGTGTGTGTGTGTGTGTGTGTGTGTGTATACACAAATCACATATCACATTCTGGCCAAAGTGATTTAATTTAAAAACTTAGAAATATCAACTTTGTTTTAATAATATAATTACTCTGAAATCATCTGCTCTTATCCTGCTTTTTTAGATTATGATGATTCTGACAATGAAGACCAGGTTTCTCACTTACCTAATGGAATGTCTGTTGTAGTTTTGGATATGGAATGTCTCTCAAAGGCTCATGTGTCCTTAATTCAGTCATGATCTGAAGTGGGGGTTTGGGGAAGTTAATGACTTTAATGGCTCATGGGGCTCTGACCTCATCAATGGATTAATGAATGGATTCGTAAGTGAACAGACTATTGGGAAGTAGTGAAAACTGTAGGATGTGGGCCCCAGTTGGAGGAAATAGGCCACCATGAATGTGTCCTGGAAGTGTTTAGCCTGTCCCAGTTCCCTTCCTTGCTCTCTTTCTCTTTCCTCTTCCTAGTCCCCAGGAGAAGAACAGCTCTGCTCTGCAATGTGTTCCCTTTCATGGTGTTTTGCCTCAGTACAGGCCCAATGCTAAGAAACCAAGCAACCATGAACAGGGTAGATCTCTTCTCCTTTAGGTAGGTTTTTGTCATAGCAATGGAAATCTGACCTACATACACACCTTTGTAACTGACTCAAAGATACACTCAATAAAGTGAGATTGCATGAACCTATTGGAGAAGGACCGTTACTAATATTATATACACAAACATACACATACTGATTAGTTATGTTTTTACTATCATGACACCCTACCTAGTGGCTTTTGTTGTAATTAAATAAAAGTCGTATTGATAATAAGTTGGTTGTTGGAGACCCTGTATGAACTATGGGTTTGTTTGAGCCATCACAAGCAGAGGCCTTGCTTTTCTGAGAACTCCTGGTGTGGACTCCTTGTTTCAGATTGCTCAGATTAAGCCTTAGCTGACTTCTTACCTTTGCTCAGGGACCTAGGTTCAAAGGCTCCTGAGGTTGGCATAACCCTCTATGCACAAACAACTTGTTTTTCCCATCTTTATCCAGTTTTCCTCAAGAAGACTGCCACACTGAAACCTTTTGATATATTTCCCCTTAAATAAAGGATTTGGGCTTTTGTCCTTGTTCAGTTCCAGTTCCTACCAGGACTGGAACACCCACCAGGCCCAAGCTTTGAAAACTATTTTCTGCCTCTTATTGTTCTGCTCCTTATTGATTATTTTTAAACTTCTTAATTTTTTCTAGCCAGTTCACACCTACAAGCAGGAATTAGTTTTCGAGGTGCTGGTAACCCTGACAGATGATAATGGTACATATAATCCATGTTTTTCATGCAATTAATATGAATCAATTTATTTGATAACCATAATATTTATCATTATATGTTCACTTTAAAGATGAAAAAAATCAACCTACAAAAAGGATAAATAACCTGCTTATTCCTTGTCTCTTAAACAATTTAGCTTATCAATAAAGCTATAACCTCCTTATTATTCTGATTTTCTTTATCATTTCTCCAAGAATATCTTTCAAATCCCTAAAATAATATATTTGCTCTCACTGCATCATGCCCTTTACAAAAAATATATGAGTTACCTTTTTCAAGTTGTAGTTTTACAAAACATTTAAGAATATACTATGAAAAAAATCTTCTGATATTTTATAGATCTTAATTGTATTCATTACTTTTTAGGCTATCTTCTCTATGCCTCACCAAAATATAATAAGCTTATTATATTATAACTCTAGCACCTAAAACAGCACCTAAAATTTAGTATGTGATTGATACATAATCACATCAATTAATGAATGGAATAACTGAATATAAAATTACTAATATGGCAAATGTTAATGAAGAACTGATTATGGATATAACAAAGGAGATTTACGATTCCTTGACTTATTTCTGCTGTTAAGGTGAATGAAATGTCTAAATGATGATACTCTTAAAAATCGAATGCAAAAAAGGAAATTGGAGAAGGAAAGAGATATTGAAAAGAGGTTTTGATATATCAACTAGAGGTATTTATGAGGTGATTTATAGACTAACATTAATATGCTTTTAGAAAGGCACATTGGGAGCTCAAGGGGTGATTGGATCTTTTTTTTTTTTAAAGAGAGAGTGAGAGAGCAGAGAGGAGAGAGAGAGAGAGAGAGAGAGAGAGAGAGAGAGAGAGAGAGAGAGAATTTTTAATATTTATTGTTTTAGTTATCGGCGGATACAACATCTTTGTTTGTATGTGGTGCTGAGGATCGAACCTGGGCCGCATGCATGCCAGGAGAGCGCGCTACCGCTTGAGCCACATCCCCAGCCCCGTGATTGGGTCTTAATTTATAGAATTTGAAAAGGAAGATTTGTACATTTCAAACATGTAGTGGTTCTGGAAAAAGTGCAAGTAAACATAACAATGAGGGTAAAAATAAAAACCACGGGTAGAATTCTGTAAACTCCTTCCACTGCACAAGTAAGCAAAGATTTGAACAGAAGTCAGATGTTGTATTAATGTTTATAAAACTACATTTCAGATTACTTTGCTTTCATTATATTTTAAGTCTTAATGTTGAATTGTCCCCAATTACAATACTTACAAATGCCATAGCCATATATTTTTATTTCTATCTATCTATCTATCTATCTATCTATCTATCTATCTATCTATCTATATGTATATCTATCTATCTATCTATCTATCTATATATAGTAAAAGAGTGGTAGGTGGATTGTAAAGGAGAATATAAATATTTTTTACTGGCTAATTAACTATGAATTTTTCAGACTATGAATGTTTAAGTTTTTATTACATTAGTTTTTAGAAATACTTTTAACATTCAGGGGATTTCAAAATTCAATGACTATAGAAATACTACCAGTGAAAATATGTGGAATTTTTAAATTTAAAACTACACAAATGAATAATAAAAAAACTACAACTACAACTAAGAGTATTTGTCATTTTCTAATAATGAACTCAATATTTTTAGAATGAAATGAAAGTCGCAAGGCGAATCAGCAATGTAGAATATTTTTTTCTCATCTATTTTTTAGCTCTGTAGAAAGTCAGAATTCAATGATTCAAGTTATAGAGCTATGTGACTACAATATCAAATATTATTGACAAATTTTATCATCCATCACAAAATCATTTCTTTTTATCTCTGCTACTAACTTTATGAAAGTTTACAGTGTTTTAAATGTATCTTTCTTCTTTTGTATTTTGTTCTTAAAGTGGGTATATATGCATTTTTCTAAACATGTTTAAACAAAATAATAGCACTTTGGAAAAACATACAATAGTAAAAAATAAAGGATGTACATAGAGAAATAATATAGAAAAATTTGTTTATTGAGGCAAATGTTACCCAAACTTTATAGATTTGAATCATAAGTAATTAACCAGATTTGGTTGGGTATTCGTTTAATCTACCTGATAATCTATGATGTCTTTTTTTTACACATTTCTTACATAATTTAAAAATTGAAGCCGAATATTGAAGTATTAGGGCATCATAAAACTACAGTGGAAAAGTTTTCTGTAAGAATGTAATATCTTGAAAGCATCATATTTTATTTAAATTTAATTTTAGATTTAATATCATTAGATTGCTTTTTGGAGTACATTCCTCATGATATAAAGAGAATCAAGTTTTATATTCATTTTAGAATTATGTCAGTCAACAATTTTAATTTTAGAGATGAAGAAACTGGGGCAGGTAGCAAATTAGAAAAAAAAATAGAACATTGTTATATAATATGGTGAGAAAGCCCAGGTGACTGGGTAAAATTTATCCTTTATCCAGCCTGTTAATTTCTATTAGGAAAACTCTTCTTTACTTCACTTTTGAAGAATTAATAAATCTTATATCACTCTAAGTTTATGGGCACAAGTTTCTGAGTTCATGAAATGCTGCAATTTCAGCATCATTGTATATTATCAAACTTGTTCCTTCCTGTGTTGCTGTGAAGAGATTCATACCACATTTAGTAAGAATGCAGAAGCAGAAAAAAATAGGAGGCCAGATAATCACCCAGGGAGAGAATTTGAACTAAGGACCTTTAATACTTTTCCCTTTTTATTATGATCTTTGTATTATACTTTGTTGGTCATTTTCTTTTTTGTGTGTTTATTGGAGTTGAATGGTGAAGGAAAATTATATAGGGCTTTCTAATATGGCGGAGAGATGAAATATCAAGGTGTACTTCATTGACACATTTCTTGGTTGTTTTCTGGCTGATTTATTACCAGTCCTATTAAAAATTAAGGTGATAGAGTAAGTGTGATTTTTACTTTTTGTTTATATTGGTAGATTGTATCTGTTATTTAACTTTCTGATTGTAGACATAAGAAATTTTTATTGGTTCTTTTTAGTTATGCATGGCAGTAGAATCTACTTCAATATAATTATTCATGCATGAAATATATCTTATTCTAATTAAGACCTCATTCATGTGGAGGTACATGATGGTAGGGATTCACAGTGATGTATTCACATATGTACACAAGAAATGTATGTCATTTTCATTCCACTGTCTTTCCTTTTCCTATCCTCCCTCATTTCTTTTCATTCCCCTTTGTCTAATCCACTGAATTTCTAGAGAATTCAGTTGATGTTATTAATGGAGAGACATGATTTGTTAATTTGTTTATTCACTAAAGGACTTAAAAATCAGCATACTATAGTAATGCAGCCATGTCAATGTTTATAGCAGCTCAATTCACAATAGCTAAACTATGGAACCAATTTAGGTGTCCCTCAATAGATGAATGGATAAAGAAAATGTGGTGTATATACTCAATGGAATATTACTCGGCTTTAAAAAAGAGCAAAATTATGGCATTTGCCAGTAAATGAGTTAAAGAATATCATGCTAAGCAAAATAAGTCAATCCCAAAAAACCAAAGGCCAAATATCTTCTCTAACATATGGATGCCAATTCATAATAAGGTGGGGGCACTAGAGAAGAATAGCATTACCTTAGATTAGGTAGAGGGAAGTGAAAGGGGAGTGGATGTAGGGATAAGAAAGGTAGTAAAATGAAACTGACATAATTACTTTATGTATTTTGTGACTGCATGACCAATGTGATTCTACAACATGTACACTCAGAAAAATGAGAAATTGTATCTCATCTATGTATGAAATATCAAAGTGCATAAATGCATTCTACTGTCACGTATAACTAATTAAAACAAAAAAATTTAAAAAAGAAAAAAAGCATTACATAACACAATTGACACATCAAGGTTGTGGCAGGGTAAAATATGGAGACAAAGACAGTTTACCTACACTTATAGTGCCTACTGTAGAAAGAAGAGACCAAATAACCACATAATTAAACATAAAATTGCAACCACAGTAATTTCTATAAAGGAGATGAACTGATTTTAAGGAATAACAGGGTACTAGCGTCTGAATGCTTGTGTGGCCCAGAATATATACATTGAAACACTAATCCCCATTGTAATGATGTTTGGGGATAGGATCTTGGGAAGGTGATGAGGTTATGGGACGAGACCCCACACATATGGGATTCTTGTCCCCAAAAAAGAGACTCCAGAGATATTCCTTGCTGCTTCCACTATATGAGGACACAGAAAAAAATGGAAAACTATGAACCAGAAAATAGGTCCTTACCAGACACCAGACACTGAATGTACCAGCATCTTGATCATAGACTTACCAAAATTTGTCTTTTTATAAGTTATCCAGTCAACAGCAGTTTGATATATCAACACAAACAGATATAGAGATAGAGATAGAGAGAGAACATGTTATATTGAGGAAATGATACAGGAGACCACACAATGATTAAAAGAATTTAAGCAATATTTGCTTAGTTAAAATTAAACAGAATAGGAGAAAAGGAGCATTCTACATGATAACAGCTTATGAAAATTCAGTGTCTGGTACGGGACAGGAAAAATGCTGAATTAAGAAATAAAAATAAAATCCATGTGATGATTGGCATGGAGGATAGAGAGAACTGCACTGTAAGAGTATGTTCAATAGGCAGGCAGTACAAAGGGACCAACTGCAAAACATTGGTTATTGTTATGGTTTCTATGATTGAAAATATGTAAAATGTTGAAAATTTACTTTCTTTCTCTTCTTTGTTTCTTTCTTAAAACTTATTCTATTGTGAAGAGAATTGATTTTACATGGGTCAGTCAGTATATAAGGAGGTAATGCAGCTAGACATATATTGACTTAGTCAATTATAATATCTATCCTGGGATACATTGACATTAAGTCAGACTGAAATTTGCAAGATGTTACCCGTTTTGCAACCTAATAAGTAATCCTTTAAAGTTTCATATTTATTTTCTGACAGAAGACATAATGAGTTTTTCTGCATCCATCAGGCAGGCATTCATTACTCTTGAAAAAATTTAGTGTGAATTTCTGTAGCCCCAGTACTCATGGAACAACAGATATTACCCTTCCTGTGTAGGCAGTTGCACCAAAAGAGAGCAACCCTGAAGTTAGAAGACTCCAAGTTTGAATAGAGCATCAAGTATTTCCATTCATACTCATCTCCAGGTAAAGAGAAATTTCCTATGAAGCAAATCTCTCCCAAGGGAGTAGAGAAAGGTACCCTGCAATTATTTCCTTGGAATGTAAATAAATGCTTCCAAGGAAAAAGAGAAAGGACTTAATGCCTTAAAATATTCTCAAGTGTCTGTATCCACAGAGAGACACTAACTCTAACTTCTAAAGTTTCTGTTATGCAATAGTTCTTTCAGTATCCTTTGCTCAGAAGATTTGCTAGAATTATGAAGAATTATCTCCCAACAGATTCTCTCTCGACATTGACTCCCAAAGAAATTTATATAAGTAGAAGGCAACTTTAGTTAACTCAAATAGTGTACACCTCTAAAAGAAGCAGACAAGCACAGATGGTTTATGTTATGTAAAAATGCAGTACAGACTGTGAGCATAGACTCAGATGACATTAATTGCCTGGAAAAAAAAAACAGAAGAAGGATTTGTTCTCATGATGTACTTCAAAACAAAGTCCTCAATACTCAGGGGGTTAAGACAGCCTATGATTTTATTTATAATATTCCAACTCATAAATTCAGAAAGGCTCATACTCAATCAGTAATGACTAATCTGCCTGAAAAAGGTGAAGTTACTAACAAAAAGCTTCTACTTCCAAGATTACCCCATCTTATGTAGTTCCAACTCCTCAAAGCTCTTTGAATTCTCTTTTAATATGGCTTCTCATTCTCCTGAGATTTTTTATGTGATTTAGTATTTCCCTCTTTAGTCATTTAAATGTAGCCTTCTAAGATGGAGTCAGTTTCCCTCAGAACAAACATTCCATTGTGCACACATTAATGGGCATACCAGAGAGAATAGGGGGCCATCTTTAATCTACTCTAGTATTTATTAAAAAATAATAATTCTATGGAGAAGAATGTATTGGTTTTATGTTGCCCCTATGAAAGTATGATCAGAAATTTCACAGTATAGCACATATGCCTTTATCAATCCATTTTTATGTAAGTCAAACTTCCAGGGAGGCTTTGGTGTAGATTGTTGTTGACTTGAAGTCTTATTTGTAGGCTTTATGGGAGAATATAATTTCAAGGGTTTTTTTCAGCTTTTTGCACAAATGCAGTTTTGTAAAAATGGAGACTTAGAATGGAATTTTTCCTTCTGCTAAATCTTTCAGACTTCCTTTACTACTCTTAGCTATGAGACAGCTCTAATTTCTATGTTTCTGTAATTACAATGAGCCATCCAGACAATTCAGGAAAATCTTCCTATTTTAAGTATAGTACCTCTAGTGGGTTGAACTGTGTCTCTCCAAATTTCATGTCCACCCAAAATTCCCAGGTATAGCCATATTTAAAATAGGTCTCCGTATGGACTGCATGTTTGTTCTCTCCCCAAATTCATTTGTTGAAGCCCTAATACACAGTGTATTAGTATTTGAGAGGAGGCCATTGGGGGCATATTAGGCTTAAATATGGTCATCAGGATGGATCCCTCATGATGGGATTAGCATCTTTTTAGGAGGAGAAAAATCAGAGCTCTCTCTATCTTTCTTTGTGAGAATACAGACAGAAGACAGCATTCTTCAAGGTAGCAAAAAGGGCCCTAGCCAGCTAGTATATCTACTGTCACCTTGCTCTGGGACTTTTCAGCCTCCGGAGCTGTAAGAAATAAATATCTCCTGTTTCAGCCATCAGTCATTTTGTTATGGCAACATGAACACTCTTAACTAGCAAAGTTAAGATGAAGTCATACTAGATTAGAGGGACCCCAAATCCAGTGGAGCAGGTGTAATAACAATAAGAGTAGAGAGAGCACCGACACAGAGAGACACAGACAGAAGGATGCTGTGAGATGACTGAGGGGGAGTTTGAAGAGAGGCAGCTGCAAAGTAAAGAACACAAAAGGACTGCCAGCAGCCACTGGAACCTTAGCAAAGGGAAGGAACCTTCAGGGGGACCCCATGGTCCCTAGAACCTGCCAAAATCTTGACTTCAGACAGCTGGCATCCAAAAGTAGAAAAGAAAACATTCTATCATTTGAAGCCATGAAATTTGTGTTAATTTGTTACAGCAACCTAGTAAACTGAAGGTAGTAACTTTCTCAATTCCATTAACAGTGTCTGTTTACCAGGTAATCCACCATGAGCATGATACCAGGGTCTGCAGAACGGAAGACCAAAATTCTGCCTACTCCACTCTGTCCTTTAATCCATTATCTACATTCTTTCAAATAACATGTAGAGTTACTCTTCCTCAATATCTTAAAGGGTCACCTTAAAGAATTCACTCAAAGTCCAAAATCTCATCCAGATCCCCACAAGTACTAACCTCTAAAGTCTTATCTCTCATTAGTTCAAAGCTCCAAAGCTGGTCATCTAGGTAATACAAGTCAGGTAGAGATGAGGCTCCAATCACAATTCCTCACCATTGATAGGCCTATGAAACTTGTCTGCTCACAAAACTCCCAATGTACTACGGTAGAGCATGTACAACAGTTATGGATATTGTGGCTCAAAAAGTTGGAGGGAGGAGTCACTGGTCCAAAGTTATCATGAGATCTAGCCAAGCAAACACCTTATAGTGTCCAGGTCAGAGTCCCATTCTTCCTGCCTCTCTTCCACTCATAGGGCATCAAGTTAATTCCCTGGAGCTCTCAATTCTGCCTTCTGAATCATGCATCCCTTTTTATGACAGCTAGCACAGGTTTGCACCTGAGTGGTTTTATCTGACTGCTGCTTGTCAGTAGAAATTTTCTGATTCAGACTTAATCCTTTCATATCCTTCTGCCATTGTGTTTCAACTGGCAATGATTCTGCTGACAAAAATTTCTCAAGAAAATTGTGGATTTTGCCCAAATTCAACAGGGGAGCCTTCCTTTAGAGAAAGACTCCTGAGTACATCTTTCTGAGGTAATGATTTCTCCGCTTATAGCTTTTACTGAGGTGAGTGAGGGGCACTGTCCTTTAACTTCATGGAGTCTCTGAAGTGATTTGGGAATCTGTGAGTCACTGTTAATGCCTTTGAAGAGCTTTCTGTGTGCCAGGGTACCTGACATAGGGATGTTTCTTCTGTTAAGAACACATCATGTACCATGCATCCATTTTCTTCTCTACATCACATTTTCTGAAGCAATCTCTAAATTTTGCAGTCATTGGCCATCTGAATAGACCTAAGTTCTCAAATCATCAGGTTCTGGTTCCTTTTTGTTGAACATTTTTTTTCCTCCATTTGTCTTTTCCATTTTACTGTGAACAGTATCTTCAAACTTGAAAATCTTTTGAACTGCACACCTACATTCATTGCTTGTAAGTTCTGTTTTCCAGCTAACTACAAGACACAATTTTGCTAAGCACTCTGCAACTATATAACAAGGTCCCCATTTTCCATGATTCTTACGCATTGTTACAGTAGTACCTTGACTTCTTCCTGTAGATGAATTTCTTCCAGATAGCATGAGAATTCCTCGTAAAAATATTAACAAAGAATTTGTGGCATCTTTAATCTACTACTCTGCTTTTAAAGGAAAATAATTTTGTGAATAAGAGTGATTACAGTGTTTAAAAAAATAATCTAATTCCAAATAATATTAAAAAATCATTTAATAGTGTCATTTGATTTAAATTAAGGTTGACATTTTAAAATACTCATTATTAATGTAGGCTGAATGGTACCTGCACTTGTAACTTACTGATAAATCATTTGCCACAAATTGCAGCTTATATAATTTAAAATGCATATTCTAAAAGAAAAGTTTTGACTTAAACTTGTGTGTAACTAATTCAGGGTAGATCATTCTCAATTATTTGAAATTTTTAGTGAATGTCACTCCACTCCATTCACATAAAACCTTACTGTAAAATAACTTTGAAATTCTGTTTTCTTTTAAATTTAAGCTTTATATCTTATATAAGATAATTAGAAAAAAGAAATAACAATTGCTTAAGGAGCTCATAGATCTTCCTATAGAGAAAAAATAAATGATATTCAAAGGAAAACATGAAAAGGAATGATACTGCTTAACCTCTTCTGCTTTCAGCATGAAGGAAATGAAAGATCAGATTTTTTGTTCAAATGACAGTTCAGTGGCATTTCATTTCCCAGAAAAAAATGATTTCAGAAAATGAGGTCTGGAAATCAAGCTTTTATGAAAGTTCAATGGTAGCCTAATTCAAAACTCAAAAGATAAAATCCCTGAGATTCTCTAGCAGTGTTTCTTGAGAAAGTTACCTTTACTCTTGGAGATTTAACAACCTTGAAACAATATTTCCCAAAGTGGTGTCAGCTAAAACCCGGGTATACCCTATATGTGTAGAGGTGTGGTTTAGGGGTTACAAACAGAATATGATGAATTAATACATTTGAGAAATGTTAGATTAAAATAGTGTTAGAAGATTTAAATGTTTGCTTCTTCTTGTTATTGGAATCAAGAGTCAGCTATCAGAGAATGACTTGATAATTATCATTAATAATTTTGTCTTTTTCTCTGTTTCCACATATTTTATTGGCGCATTATAGTTGTACATAATGATGATATTTGGTGTTACATATTCGTGCATGAGCACATTACAAAAATATAATTTGACCTACATTCGCTTGCCAACACTTCTTTTCTCCATTCCCTCCTTCCCCCTCTCTTGTAATTCTTTAATGCTTAAAATGGAAATAAGAAAACTAGAAGAACAATAATTTGTTAGATGTTTCATGAGAATGTCCAAACAAAGTAGATAAATGTTAGCAAATGGAAATGAAGAAATTAAAAAATTGTGTTAACATTTCTCAATTCGTGTATGTTCCACATAAATGTATATATTCAGTTACATGATACATTATCCACATAACACATGTAATTAATAAAATAAAAGTAATTCTATTATAACAGATATATATAAATATAAAATCATACTACAATGCATTAGTTCTGTAATAGTATTAATGTAATATATATATATATATATATATATATATATATAAATGTTTATAAATATATGACTTATTTATTTAATAAATATGTTATATAAAATCTGGTAGAGTAAACTGAAATATATTTATTTGTAAAATTGTTTGTCTTTTTATATATGTACCTATGTTAAAAATAAGCATGTACTTTACCATAGAGCTCTACTACAGCCCCAGTAAATCTTAATTATACTTTTTAATACTTGTTAAATTGGTCTGCATAAGAATATAATCTATTCTGTTTATTACCACTGGTATATTGTGAAACCCAAATAGCTATCTAAATTATGGAAGTTTCTTCTTGCTGTGTCTTACCACTATGATCCTATGTGTGACCTTTAAGCATGCAAAACTGTTAATGAATATATAAAGTATAATATGTGTTTTTATTTTGTTTATATTAAAATTATTTTCTATTTGTATGACAAAGACTAATAGAGTACAGTAAACCAAGATTATGCTATTTATTCAGATTAAACCAATGGAAAAACATATAATTTCTCATCTCTTAGAAAATAATTTTAATAAGGAATGAAGAAAATAAATAACTTCATATAATCAATTATTTAATAAGAGTTTTGGCAAACACTAACAAAGCACTATGTTGGCATATAAGAGAAATAAATTTTAAAAAATTGTTCAAAGTCTTTGAGGAATAATTGTAGGTAAACTGTGTATATTTTAGTCTGAATTAATTTAAAAAACACAAAGAATATTTCAAAATGAGAGAATGGCTTCTGGGAATAACTCAGAAGAAAGGAAAAAGGCTGGGGTTATTTGATCCAAAAAAGAACATAAAAGGCAAAGTGAGACAGTACGAGTTTCATCAGGTTGACAATATCTAGGTGATTCAGGCTGACTGTGTCCAAGTTACAAAGTGAACTTACATGAAGAATAATCAACAACTTTTGAAGATTCCTTAAACAAGATATGATAGAAGTCTGATCTAGAATTGAGTAGAGAAGAAATGAAGTAGAGTCAAGATTTATTAGAAGTCTGTAAAACATGGTGTCATTCCAAACATGGAGGTGAGCAACAAGACTTGGGAGCAACTCATGGAGTTCGGGCTGATGTGCTGGATGGATACTTTTATTATCCATTAAAGCAGCATATGCTCAACTTTTTTTTTCCTTTGGGTATTATTTGTACTTGAGTTAGTGGGGGTTTTTTGTTTTGCGTTGTTTTGACTTGGTCAGATGATGATGAATCCAGGTTTTCATATTTGTGAGGTAATTACATAGATAGAACAAATAGGCAGTTGGTTAGAATGTCTTAAACTCCAATTATATTCTTAACAGTTTTCTTGGTTTATCCTCTTAGATTCTTGGGACAATTACTCCTAAATGGCATTTAAAGGTGTATAATGCTGACTTCCTATGGGGGAAGAGTACTAAATGTGGAAAAGACCCAAGAAAGAAAGATGATGCAAATTCAACAAGAATTGAGTGTGTGTGTGTGTGTGTGTGTGTGTGTGTGTGCATGCGCACATGCGTGTGCACACAGTATATATTATAAATCATGTCAAAAAATAAATTTTCTCATTTCCATTTGAAATTTTTACCACCAGATTTAAAAAGTTCTGCATTAACAACTTTTTACTTCTTAATCAATATATCTTTCCTCAATGCTTAATTTCTTTTATAAATGTGTTCTTACTATAGAATATTAATAAAACATGCAAGCTCCATAGTAACATTCTATCTGGAAATTCTGAGAGATGAAAGCATAGAAACAGCTAGATGCCTGAATTTGGATATAATGATGCTGAGTAACTCTGAAGAAGAGAGATCAGAGAAAACCAAAAGAATAAATCCTGAAACAAAATGGCTAATGTCATCAATGGGTTAATTTCCAGTATTCCTAATAACAAAGATCACATGATGTCTGTCTCAGTACCACAAACCTGTAATCCCAGTGACTTGGGAGGCTGAAGCAAGATGTTGGCAAGTTTGAGTCCATGCTCTGTAACAGAGTGAGGCTCTAAGCAACTTGAGAAATCTTGTTGCAAAATTTTAAAAAAATAAGAGGGCTGGGGATATACCTCACTGATAAAGCATCCCTGGGTTCGATCCTCAGTTTGAATGAAAGATCTGCATTTATACCAGAGAGTTAAAGAATCAAGTAGAAAATTACTGCCAGCTAATAGCTTTCTGAAAATCAAGAATGGAAACTTTACTGCCCTTGGTAAAAAAAACAAACAAACAAATAAATAAATTTTTAAAAAGTTGGCCTAAGATCTACAAAGTTAGATAACTAAGCAAACCTCAACATATATTTTATCAATTGGTTTAGCAATAATATCTGTGTTAAGCACTCAGAGAATTCAGGAGACAAATCACAAAATGAATATACCTTAGGGTTTCGTATTACCAAGGAGAAAAATATTAATTATAAATTTTGTGTGTCTCTCTCACAAACACACAAACACACACACACACATACACACGTATACATATATGCATTATATGTTTGTATGTATTCATGTATCAAATATGTCCATAAATTTGCAAAATAAGTTTGCCTAAAACTTCCCATATTCTATATTAGTTATGTACTACTTGGTAAATTACATTATACATTAATATTTTCTGTCAATTACATCTCTCAGTATAAGTTTATGACAAAAGTATTGAGCTATTACCAGTAACAGAAATTGGAGGAGCAAAAAAAGGACTATGAGACCATGATTTATGAAATGAATTACCCATAGAAAGAAAGAACATGTTGTATATACATGCAATGAGCTATAATTTACCTTTAGCAAAGAAAAAATAATCCTGCCATATGTGACATGAGCCCAGAAAACATTTTGCTATAAGAAAAATTTCCATCACAGAAGGAAAAACACTGCCCAATTCTACTGATATGAAGCATCTAAAAATTCCATTTCTATAGAAAATGGTAAGGTGGTTATCAAGAACTGGTGAGAATCTAACATAGGAAATTGCTATTCAACAGGGCCAATGTTTCATTTATGCAAGATGATTAAGTTCTAGACATCTCTCCTACAATGTTCTGCCTATAGTTATCAATATCATATTTTATAAATAAAATTTGCTAAGGAATTAGATATCATATTAAGAGTACTTCTCATTCTGTATGAATAATTCAATAAAAAATAACGAGGAATGCATTCATTGACAAAATGTTGTCTCCAAGGGGAAATGTTGATAATTTTATCAAAGTGTTAATAATAGAAAACACATATGAAAAAAGTATTTTGGGGGTAAAGTAGAAAAGGCATAACATAGGTTAATAATGAATTCTCTTCTATATCTACATATTATTTAGGACAATAACCAAGTTCATGTTTGTTGTAAGGGAAAGTGATAAAACTCGAAATTATTGGGGGTGTCAAATTTTGAGATGTGACATGAAATTAGAAATTGAAGATAACTCAATTTTGGGATCCAAGAGATACGTGAGTAGTATAGTCACATCCATTTAAAAAATAAAATTCTGTAATTATCCTTATATATAAACAAAGAGAAAAATGCAGTTTGCTGTCAGATTATTATAGCCTCAATAACATTGGATAGTTCTAGATTAAACAGACCAATTACTACTGATATAATTCTTTCATTCCACAAATGATGTAAATCTGAACAGTTTGGTGAATAAAGAAATGTATACTTTCTACTGATTTAATTAGTCAAAAGACAAATATTTACTGTAAGTCTAAGGGATAGATTTCTTTTCTAGCAAATGTGAAAAATGTGGAGAAGTTTCTACTTTCCAAAAATCACTAGTGATTTACACAGTGAAAATGTGCTTATTTGTCCTATTAAAGGTGGGAAGACTATTTCAAAATTATAGCTATGTCAAAAATAGTATTAAATACTTGGTGAGGGCCCCCCCCTCAAGCTTTAAAGATGTTTTAGATATTTAGGACAGCAAAAAGATGCTGAGTATAGGACCTAACTCATAGGAGTTCAAGAGTTCAAGGACTGGTGAATTAATCTTTAGTGGACCAAACATTTATTATTGGAGTATATTTTGTATTTTATTTTGCTTGGGTATTAGTTCTAAATTGTTGACGTTTTTGACATTTATCCACTGGAGCAACACAATATTAACCATAAGCAGGCAGGGAGATGTACTCTGACTCCATTTATATTTCCTTAAACTCAGGAGGCAAACATGCTTAATCTTCTGGTCAGAAAATATTCTCACCTTAAAAATTCATCTATTTGTTTTTTCTTCTATTGTTACTAGGTCCTATAAAAATTTTAAAAATCCTTGAAAGTAAAAAAGAAAGGTAGAGTAAAAAATCCAATTATTTGTGAATGTTTGACAGTGGATATGAATATTTGTTTTTATATAAATAACAAGAGGTATAGTGGGAAAAAAACAGAGAAAAATTCTTGAGATTAATATCAGAAAAGTATGATGAGAGATGACTTTTGGTGTTACATTACAAAAAAATATCTCCCAGATATTTGGGGTTTTGCTTGTTTGTTTGTTTTGGTACCAGGGATTGAACCCAGGGGAGCTTAATCACCAAGCCATATCCCCAGCCCTTTTTATATTTTATTTAGAGACAGAGTCTTGCTGAAATGCTTAGGGCCTATGTTAAATTACTGAGGCTGGCTATGAACTCTCGATCCTCCTGCCTCAGCCTCCCCAGCAACTTGAATTACAGGTGTGAGCCACCATGCCCAGTGCAACTTTAACTCCTTTGTGCTCTTGTCTCAGACAAAAATCCTCTGCGGTAGCTAGGCCCTGGATAACAGAGAGTAGCAAGGTAGGAGAAAAAAGAATTGTCTTAAAGGAGTCTTAGGTAGGTAGACACCCATTCTATGTGATTTCATCAACGCAGATTCTGGGCTGCCTCTGTCCACCACTCTGTCAGGACTTGTCATCCCTCATCACCGACACAGGAAGTTTTACCAGCAATGCCTATTGGTTCATATTCCAGGTGCCTGGTAAAACCACAGCAGCCACACCTTATATTATTTTATAACCTGGTCAAGTATGTGAGAGTTCTTTCGTGTTTTCCAGGATGGAAGAAAAAGGTACCTAGGAGAGTAGTTTGTGCGGGAATGATAAAGCAAATGCTGAGGTCTTTCTTGTTATTAAGGGTCCTGCCCCTTTTGATGTGTCCAGGAATTAATTTAGGATAGATCTCTGTTGGTTTTTGCTAATTTATTTTTTAATTTGGGAAATATTCAATTATGAGATATTTATTTTAAAATAAACATTCTTAACTATTTTAATTATTTAACAAAGCTTCCATTTTTTCCTCTTTGAAATGCAAATATTAAAACTAAAATTCATTCATCAATAGAAAACTTAGATGTGTTATAAAAAAGATATGAAGGTAATTTCTTCTCCCCTTGCCAATTGTTAGGTAATGATACCAGACATGCTGTTTTACTTCTCTGGTGTCTCGGTTCTTATCTCTAAAACATATTTGTGGAATAATAACAACATATGTGAACAGATTTTATAAACTGTGAATTAATTACAGAATACATTAAATTACTTAATCTAAAGAAGTATTCTCAGATCCTGCCCTGAGGATGAGAATTTTATTTTCTAAAATGTTAATGTGTTGAAAGAACTTTTAACTTGCTCAAAATCATTGAAAAATTTAAATGTAGTTAAATTGGAATGAATATTGATGTCAGTGAATTTATATTTCTTGTGGTTTGTTTGTTTGTTTTTACTATTTTAATGTATTTCTTATTATCTCTTTTAAGAACTATTTTCTTACAGGAAACTTCTTGGTTTTCTCAATTTTTAGGATAATGTTTTCTTATTCTGATATTTTATGTTGCATGCTGTATTGTTTATATGCTTTTTAAAAATGCATGCTATTCTAGAATGCTTTGTAGAGCTGAAAGGAATGTCAGAGTCATTTAGTAGAAAGTTTTTTCACAGCTGGCTAACAGAGGCACACAGAGGCTAAGCAGTTTGTATAAGGTCACTCAACTAGTGGCTGAATCTGCCCACAGTCACTGACTAGTTGAGTGATCCATGGGCTTTTCATGAGATCATTGCCTCAGATAATGACACACTGATAGAATGTGGTGTCGGATATGTGATAGGCTGATCTTACCTTAAAGGTACTTTCACATTCTTACTCATTTGTAATTCTGGGTTTCCAGCCCCTCACCTGAATTGTGACAGTATATTCATTTAGGGGAGAAGGATCACTAAGTTTTCTTCCATGAAACAGAGATAATTTTTTTGATATTTCTTAATTTCCATTTTGCTTTTGTCATCTATGCTTAATAAAATCTCTCCAAGGACTAGACACATAAAAAAGAATACAAAATTTTTGAGATCGAATCACATAATGTCATTTTGGCATTTCCCAGTGAGTTTAGGGCTGGCTATATATTCACACTCCTCATAACTGTACCATATGATAGAGATTATTTATATTCAGCAAAATTTCTGTGAAATGAGTGTATCTAAATTGGGAAAGTAAATATATTTCTGTATTTCTAATTTTATAACAGTTTCTCTTTTCAGAAACCTTATTTCTATGTTCATGAACTACATTTATTTTATGTATTCTAAAATTGTTTTTATGATACAGCATCCTTATTAGACTAAAATATATCAGAGCAAGAAATGTGATCTCTTCATTTATTTTCCCATTGACAAAAAAATGTTTTCAATGTAATCAGTGCATTAAAATGACTTCTTGAACTAAAATGCTGACATGTCAAATAATCCCATCTGAGCTGAGCACCTTGCCATCTACATATTTAGTTCCCTATCTGAATCCTAATTCTTATGTTTCAAATATATGAGAAATGATATATATACTGAATATCATACTACACTGAAAAAATTTCAATTTATTTATAACTTCTCACAATATTCAATATCATTTATGAATCTACTCTTTTGATCAGTTAATTATATTGTCTCATATACTATGATTTAAAAGATGAGATTTTATTCTCTGCATTGCATTCCATTTCAATCAAGCACTAGATCTTTCACGTATTTTTAATCATTTGTTCATTAGTTGTTTGCTCATTCTTCAATCACCAAGTATTGAGACGGGCTATATGTCAGAGCAGGCAACAGAGGCTCTGGGCAAATTACAGGACATGCATTGCACACTGAATGAGCTGAATTAAGGCAAAGATGACCAAACTCAGATGAAGAGGAGGAAACCTGGTATGAAATGGAGTTTAACTGGTTGGAATGTATTAAGGATTTTACAGCATGCATTTATGACTTTTCTCTTAGTTCTGGAACTATTCAAAGTCCTTATAATATTTCAGGCAAGGATATGTAGATGTTGAATTGAATTTTGTAAAAATCTCTCTGGCTCCCTTTTGAGAATATATTGATCAAAGAATATGTTGCAATATATGAAGGAAAAAATTTGGAAATGTATTGCTTGTCGTGAAATGATGGCAATGTATTGCAGTGGTGGTGGTAGTTGTTTCTTATAGGAAGTGGTTAATTACAAAGTGTTAGAATAAAAGGATACACTGAAAAAATTCTTCTTACTTCTTTATTCTTACCTATTTGGGTTGTTTTAAATTTCCACTATTAAAATTTTAACACTGAACCAAATCTAAATAAGAATTGTTGACTACTTCATTGCTTACTTTCTTAGGATAATTTTAATTAGTTAATTTTAATTAGGTATATAGGATAGCAGAATGCATTTTGAATCATTGTACACAATTGCAGCACAACTTTTCATTTCAGTGGTTGTACATGATGTAGTCTCAGCATATGTGCAGTCATACATGTTCCTAGGGTAAGGATGTCCATCTCATTCTACCTTCTATCCTGCCCCCATGACACAAATTGCTGATAAGTGTACTGATATTTTTTTTAAAATGTTTTGACATATTCTGACTGTTTTCCAGAAAAAGCTATGTTACAGTATATTCCCTCTCACTGACAAAGAAAATATGTCAGATTAGTGAATGTCCATGTTGTCAGACTTTAATCTTACCCAAATATATAGATGAATGTTATCATTTTAGTATTCATATATCCAAGTATTTAATGAATTTTTGTCTTCTTGTATTATATCATTTGATGATATTAACCAAATATCTATCTTCTTTGTGACAAGTTTTCTTTAGAGACTCATCTGTCTTCTGATTTGACACACATTTTTAATATGTTTTAACAACTCCTGATCCAAATCTGCTCTCCAGTTTTAAATAAAGTTTAATTTTAACTATTTTAGTGCTAAGTATTATGACATAACTGTCCTTCTTACCATTCCTTTATTTTTCCATAGGACCTATCATCATTTTCAAAACTACATGATTTATATATTTATACCTACCAGTTTTATCTGTCCCTCTCCACCTCCACCAAATTACAATGTCCTAATGGGAAATCATCATTATATATTTTATTCATTGATTCATCTCAATCATTCAAAACAGCATGAATGTTGATCAACGAATAACTGTTGGGTGTTAATTTTTTTTCAAATCTTTTGTTCTGTAATTTATTTTGCTACATGTATCAAAAAGACATTTCTTTCCATCTAAAGATCTGACAATTATTTGATGACATTTTAAAAATGGCACAAATCACTATTCTTTCAATTCAGTTGAGGTTATTTTATATATTTATTTATTTTCCTTCTTTGCAAGCAAGCTTTGCTTTTTTGTCCATCTAGATAACCCTTAAAAATGCTATTTTCCTCCCATATTATCACAAAATGTTGTTGTTTGGAAATTTGTAGTTTATAGTATGTTTTCAATTTATTCCATTTGTAAACCTTTAACTCTAGAATTTAATGGAGGATAGTAGAACAATGTCTTTTAGATCATAATTTTGTATCCATATTTCCACTATCTTACAATTTTACAAATTATCCTGGGGGGGAATAAATACTTAAATGTTAAAAGTAAATTGACTAAAACTTGAAAAATGTATAGACACAAAGGTAATTCTTTATCAGTAGATTCTTTGCAACATTATGACCCCAAATCCTTCAGTGGCTTCCCTTTGTTCTTGTAATGAAACACACCATCAGCAAATCCTACTCTGCTCAAAATCTTTGAGCCTCCAATTTTGTCTCCTGTGACCACCACTCTCTAGATAAAACTCTCTCTTGCATTGTTCCTTTACATATGTCAACCCTTTTGCCTGAGATAATCTGGTCTGTCAGTACTACTTCAAATATCAAACATTCAGAGAAGTTGCCCTCATTGTTTTGATTTAGATCTTGAATGTCCACCAAGCCTCATGTGTTGAAGGCTTGGTTCCCAGGTGACACATCACTGGGAAATGGTGGAACCTTTAGCAGATAGGCCTAGCAGGGATGAAGTTAAATCATTTTGGATGTGCCTCTGAAGAAAATATGGAAAACCTGGCACCAATATCTGGTCTCTCTCATTCTTTTTTTTCTTTTCCTTGCTGCTATGTGGTGAGCATTTCTGCTCCACCACAAACTCCCCATCATGATATTCTGTTTTTCCACAGTCCCCCAAATAACGGAGCCAACTGAACATGGACTGGAAACCATGAAGCAAAATAAATTTTCCTGCTTTTTTTTTTATACTAAGAATTGAATCCAGAGGGTCTTTTACCACTGAGTCACATACCCAGATCATTTTTTATTTTGAGACACGCCTTCAATGAATTCCTTAGGGTTGCACTAATTTGTAGAGGCTAGCCTTGAAGTTGTGATCCTTCTTCCCCAGATTCCCAAGTCATTGGGATTATAGGTGTGCACTAAATTTTCTCCTTTAAGGTTATTAGCTCATATATTTTTTTCCCACGGTGATGGAATCTATCATGCTGGTCATCATGGCAAACATAGCCTATTCTCTAACACTGTGGTTACTAACTCTGATGTATTTTACCCTTTCCATTTGCTATTTTCTTTATCACATGGAATAATCTGTCATTATCATACTAATTTATGAAAAGAATTTCATATAATTAGTCAATCTTTTAGACTACAAAATGACCCAACAGTTTAGCAGTAGTTGATAATTTACTAATAGTCTAGTAGAAAAATTTTCAGATACATTCTTTAATCAATCAATTTTAACTTTGGACCACTAATGTGTCTCAGATGTTAATTCCTTTTTTTTCTTTCTAAGTGGCTTTCTGTTTCTATTACTAAAGTCATATAGTATATCTCATATTCAAACTCAGCAAAACAAGCAATCAGAACTGTCAATCAAAGCTCTCACATCAGTTTCTGTCTGATTGTATAATGGAGTCTATGGTAGGGGACCATTAGGTCAAACATTCTCTGTTCAAATTAAGGAGCAACATATAAAAGTGTTGCCTGATTGACCTTTTCAATGGCTGTAAAGGGAAGAGTTAGCTGTAGGAGAAAAAATCTTTAGGCAGATAACTAAAGCAAAGAAAATCTGCCCCTCCAATAGGAGACAAGTTGGATGGCATGTTGAAGGATGACCAGTGAGGAACATAATTTTGCTGAGAGTAAAGTTTTCTCTCACTACATGTTTGCAAAACACTTTTAGATTTTACTTATGTGAAGGCATAAGTAAGTAAATTAGAATTTTCTGTCATGGCTGTTAGAGTACTCAGGAGGCTGGACTACAGACTTGTGGTGAACTGCGTGAAATATAGCTGGATATATATTTTTTAGATTTCATGAAAAGTGATTTTTCAAAAAGAGACAATGAAGACATCATTCCCGCTGAGATCTTCTTTCTTAAGGAGGAAGCATATTGTGACTTAAGTTGAATTTTTCTCCATTGTAAGTGTTAAACTCTACAGAGAATCTTTATAAAATACAGGGGAGGCCAAAAGCTTTTTGAGCAAATATTCTTTTCTTTTGTCTTGTTATGGACTTAAGAGTGATTCACCCAAGTGGCAATTCAATCATTTACATGTAAGGTACTAGAACTAATATAGAGCCTCACAAATCCCTGTTGGTTTTGTGTATACAAGTGAAGGTAATAAAGTCATCAGTGTAAAAAAAATAATAACCTCAGACTCTTCTGATAGAACCATGCAGGTAAAATTGCTCCATTGGATATTCAAGAAGCAAAGGAATAAAAATACTTCCTTATTCAAGTCATTTGTGCAAGAAGAACTTGAGTACACATTTGGAATCTTAGAGACTGATGTGGATTTCTATTTTAAATTACAAAATATTTATCAATTAAAAGGGGAAAAGTTCCTCAAATAAGTTGATGTCTATAACTCTATCAAGTTATATGCAAAGAAATATTATTTAAAGCAATAACAGCTGGGCATGGTGACATATGTATGTAATCACAGTATCTTGGGAGGCTAAGGCAGGATGATCAGAAGTTCAAAGCCAGCCTCGGCAATTTAGAGAGGCCCAGAGTAACTTAGGAGAACCTGTCTCAAAACAAAGAAATAAAGGGCTGAGAATGTAGCTCAGTGATTAAGTGACCCAGGTTCAATCCCATTACCAAATAAATAAATAAATAAATAAATAAATAAATAAATAAATCATAAGAAAATTAGAATAGACAGTAAAAAACACTGGAGATAAACCTATAATCTATTTTATATAATTAAATCCCAGGTTTGGCAATTTTTTTTCTCATGAACATTTGCTTACTTGGAATTAAAAGGAAGATTACAAATTCTTTCATAAAACTTTGAACTTAGGAAATAATAAATATGAAATACCGAGAATAGCATCTGACACTTAATATATGAAAGTTACAAAGACAGAATGCATGGGATTTGGGAGGTTTATTCACTCAATATGGTTTGCTTTCTATAATTACCAGAATTTACACTTTCTGCTAATATTCGGGTATTTCCAGCAATATTGACCATGTTTATATATTAATGTAAATGGATTTTGTTCATTTACTTTAAATTATTCTCCTTTAACTCTAAACTTTTGTTAATAACCAGACTTTATATTTCTAGACATTGCTGCAATTTTGGCAAATGAATTATTCACACACAAGTGTGTACACGTGTGCATGCACACCAATATACAACACACATACACACACACACACACTTCACTGTAGTTAATAACATGTATAAGATTATATTTCTGGCTTAACTTCATTTATTGAAGCATACTCAAAGTGGTCAAGTCCTTTCAAAATCAGTTCAGTCATTATTTTAGCAAAGAACACTGAGTCAGAAATATGTTCTTAAACTGTCACATTCATGCAAACTTGCATATGTTAAACTTCAATCAAATGCTTTTTTAAAAAAAAAATTTGAACTGATGTTGGAACTTTAAATGTACATGTTTGGAACTTAACGATTTGGAGTCAATGCATACAGATCTGTTAAATGTTTTTCAATTATAGGATCTGTATAGAAGTTCTACCATGGAAGACCACTTTTATCAATAACCACCTTTACCTTTGTTTTACAAATCATTTTAAATTGTGAAATACAGATAATAAATATTTTAAAAGGTACAGCTCAGAGATTTATCATGAAGCAAATATTCGTATAACTATAATTCCAAGTATAATAGAACATTATCAATCACTAAGTCCCTCACTTATTTCACCTTTAGTTTTTGCCCATGCTTTGTGTAAGACAATGTTTCCTTTTCTTTATTGTTTTATCCTCTTACTTTAGTCCATTTGGGCTGCTAAAACCAAAATGACATAGACTGGTGGCTTATAAACAACAGAAATTCATTTCTCTCAGCTCCAGAGGATTGAAAAACCAAGATCAAGCTATGGATGGATTTAGTGTTTGGCGAGGTCTACTTCCCCACACACTGCTGACAGGAGCAGCCAGCTCTGTGCTGTTTCTTTTATCAGGGCACCAAAACCCATTCAATGAGCCCAATAGCTGAATTATTTATGCAAAGAGATATCTCCTAAAATCCACACTCAGGCATTAGGATTTAAGCATATGAATTTTTTCTGGATGTACACAGCCATATTATAGCTTTTACCAGTGTGTATCCTTGAAAGAGTGTTTAAAAATACCATTGGGGATCTGGGGTTGTGGCTCAGTGGTACAGCACTTGCCTAGCATGTGTGAGGTCCTGGGTTCGATCCTCAGCACCACATATGAATAAACAAAGTTAAAAATCAATTGGCAACTAAAACATATTTTTAAAAAATACTGTTGGAACCATAATATGTATTGCTTTGTATCACACTCCTTTTGGAAAACATTTTTCTAAGATCTACCTACACCATTGTGAATATAGAACTAGATAGCACAAATACTAATCCTTTTTGTTTTTCTGTTTATTATTTTGTTTTCTAGTTTAATCTAGGTAAATAATTATAAAATTTGTTGCTCATTTCAAAGAATTGACTTTTGGTTTTGTTGATTTTCTTTATTGTTTTATAGTTTTCTATTTCATTCATGTCTACTCTCATTTATTATTGCAATCCTCCTTCTATTTGGTTTTCATTTATTTTTTCCTTCATTTTTTATATTACCAAGGTGGAAACTTAGATTTTAATATACATCTTGCAACTTTTCTAATATATTCATTCAAGCCTAAAGCTTTTACTTAAGAAAAACTTTTGTGGCATCTCACATATCTTAGTAACTTAAAAAAAATGTACTCAAGTTAAAATAATGTATATCCTATTATTTATTTGTAAGATATATTTAGGTTGTTGTGTAATTTTAAAATGTTGAAATTTTTCCTGATTTATTAGTCACTAATTAAATACCCTTCTTGGAAATAGACTGTAAGAATTTAATTATTTAATGTTCCTTTGAGAAGCTTCCGTATATGCTTGGGTATAACTGTAGGTATAACTGTATTCTGCAATTGTTGGATAAAATATTCTAGAAATTCTAATTATCAATATAAAATTGTTTGATGGTTCTATTTACATATTCAATGTATTTTCTGATGTTTCTCATAAAACATCAGAAAATATATTGAATATTTTTCTGTTTTCTAATTACCAGAAAAAAATATTGCAGTCTCTTATTTTCAACGTGGATTGCAAAAATTCCTTTAATTTGGTCATTTTTTTCATGTGTTTAAACACAGACTTTAAGAACTTATTTGATAGACTATCTATTTTTAAATACATTCTGAAATAAATGTCTCCCATTATCTTTTCAATCTTCTCATTGAAATCTATTATTTTCCTGATATTAATGTGGTCAATCTAACAAGTTCATGTTTACTGTTTGCAGTTTTATCTTTTAATACACATTTATTTCTGTGTCATTTGTCTTTTATATTGACTTTTTGCTCCATATAAAGAGTTTAAAATCAGAACTACTTCTAACCAACAGGAAATATCTAGCTTTTGGAGTTTTTATTCAGTTTTAAAACTGAATAATGGTTGGATTTAAAGATGTTATTTAGTATTAACTAATTTATTCTTCTCTACCTTTTTTTCCAAATGTCAGGTTTGTAAAAATTTTACTGTTAGCCAATCTGTGGTATCGTCTACATTTCCCTTTTTTTGGCTATACCTATTTTGTCATTTTTAGTAGTTTCACTGAGAGTTACAGTGTGCATCTTTGGGTTAACTCATTCTACCTTCAGATATACTATGTCATAAAGAGTGTATTTCAAAAGTATATTCCATTTCCACCCTCTCATAACTTGTTCCTTTACTTTCTTATATTTCATTTTTCAGTATTTTATAATCTTCTGTTATCTTTATTTTTACTTTGAATTATCAATATTCTTTTATTCTATAACCATCAATATTGTCTTGCATTTTCTTTTATGCATACTTTAACCTCTCACGATGCTGTCATAAATTTTTATCCAAAACATCCATATTCCTCTAAAGAAATCTGAGAACTTGATTTATTTTAGCATATAATGCAGGTCTACTGAAAACAAATTCTCTCACCAGTGTACTGAGAATATTTTTCTTTTGTCTTGATATTTGAAGATTGTTTTCACTTAGAATTTTCAACATATTTTACTTTTTATATTTAATGTAAATGTACTACCATCTTCTAATAGATCTAATTTAATTATGAGGCTTTCATTGCAAAGAACTTATCAAGAACTGTTACATTCTCATCAAAACTACAAATACTTTTGCAAAGCTGACTTCATAATATGGCATCTAGAATAAGCATTAGAAAAGTTTTAACAAATAAAGTTATAATTTTTAAACTTCATCCAAAGTATGAAACCTGCATCTCCTACCACTTAATTCCAGTCAAATTCATTGCTATTGGGTGACCTGTATTCATGCAACTGGAAATGAGAACAGAGTATCTTTTTTTATCCCCATGTCAAGGTTCTATCACTTAAAATAAAGAAAAACCTTGGAAACAATTCCCCTTAAAATCTTAATATTAACATTTCATTAAATTCTTTCTTCAGTTGTTGATAATAATCTCACTATCATAGGTAGATTTGTTTCCCTGTGCATAATGTCTTTTTATTCTCATTGCTTTCAAAATTAGTTTATATTTCTCTTTTTAAGTAGTTTGATACTAACATGCATGTGTCATTTTCTTGGTATTTAAATTGCTTGACTTTCTTCTTTCAGTAAGTTAATGTTTTTCAATAAATTTTTGAAGTTTTACTTTTTTTCTTTGAAATTTTAAAATATTTTTTTCTTTTATGCACTTGAAATGTATCCCTATCAGTGTGAAAATTCCCTTTCAACATTCTTTTTTTTTTTTTTTTTTTTGGTGTTGGCACTTGAACTCGGGGGTACTCAACCAATAAGCCACATCCCCAGCCCTATTTTTTTTTTTTTAATTTAGAGACATGGTCTCACCAAGTTGCTTAGCACCTCGCTTTTGTTGAGGCTGGATTTAAACTTGCAATTCTCCTGCCTTCACTCATGAGCTGCTGAGATTACTAACATTCTTCTTAATATGGATCTGGGCAGAAATTTTCCTAACTTTCTTTTCTTTTTTTTTAATTTGTCTTATCTTTTTGTTGTCATGATTTAATTAAAAAATCCTTTTCATTTCTTATTTATATTTTATTATATAAATTTTCAGAAAGGTACAGCCTCACTAACTTTTATTCAAATTTACTAATTCATCTTCTGTGTTTATTTTTCTCCTAAATCACAATGTTCATTTCAATTATCAATTTTTCATTTTATCACTTAAAATCTTTTCCTTTAAATGTTACTTCAGAAAAGATTTCTTCATTAAGGATTATAAATAACTCAAATTAATATAAAAGATAGGCGCTGGGGATGTGGCTCAAGTGGTAGCGTGCTCGCCTGACATGCGTTCGGCCCGGGTTTGATCCTCAGCACCACATACAAATAAAGATGTTGTGTCCACCAAAAACTAAAAATAAATATTAAAATTCTCTCTCTCTCTCTAAAAAAAAAATTAATATAAAAGATAAACATAGATGAACTATATATATATATTATTCAAGAGAAATTGAGAAACCATATTTTTAAAACAAATGACTAGTTCCTAAGGAAGTAAATGGAATTATTCTCAACTTAAATCCCAAGTTTTCAATTCTGTGAATATTTCAATAAAATTGAAAAGGTACATTAAAATAGATGGAAAATCAAAACCTAAATCTTATGTATATTATTACATTAATCAATATTATGTTTTATATAATCAATTATTTTACACAATTATGTAAATATATGATTAAATATACTGTATATTATATAATGATCCAATTATATTTTATATTATGACATTACTTAATGATATGATCATATTGTTATACAGTTGCATATTATATGTTTACATTTTTTTATAGATGCTACACATCTACAACAGTGAGACCAAATGGATTAAAGAGTGATACTTGCAGTAACAGAGAAACAAATCTAAACACCAAGTAACATGGAAGAAGGGATGGTGGTTTTGTAACATCCACCATTAAACAAATTATAAATTATTAACAGGATATTATACAAAGCATCTGAGATTAATTGCTACTAATTGGCTGAAGTCAAAAAACTAAGTGTTGGTTTCATTTGTGGTACTAACATCTTTTACAAGGTTAATTACTATGTCACTTCTCAGCCCCCAGTTGTTTTTCATATTTTAGCAGTGAACATGTGAACAGATGGACCCGAATAACATCTGGCTTAGGTGAACAGTAAGAGTACAGCTGATGTCCTCCAATGATTCTTTCAGTATGAGTCTTGGGAATAGAAAGTAATGAGAGAAACATAGGTGTCAAAAATAAACAACCTGATGTATAATTATTAGCATGCTGGCCCTTGCCAAATCTCAGAGTGAATGTCATAATCAGCGTGCAACAGTGGAATGGTAAAGTTCTTATCAATGAAATCTTTTAAAAATATTTATACTTGATTTTGTCAATTTGTCCTTAGTGTCTTACTTTCTGACCTTCTTCCAAGAATCCCTGTGACTACACATCAAACTAATACATCATATTTTATAGAAAGGTCACAATTTTTAAAGCATTTATCCCTCTTGATCCTCAGAGCAACACAACAAATTACACGCTTCTACATGAAATCTAATTCAGTAGCCAAGACCCATAAATCTATATCCTAGGTTATAGAGGTAACAAATGGTAGAACTAGATATGAAAAAAGAATTATTTACTTTAACCTATCGCACTCACATTTAGAGCTACCTTATATCATCAGTCACTGCAAAAAAGAGTCTCTGGCAATAATAAAAGATTTAGAAATATCAATGCTGCATATTAGCATATTTTATTTCCTGCTATGTTTTAAGTAACATTAGAAAATGTTTTCTCGTTCAGTGGATACAGATCTAAATAAGTGGATTTCAAGTATGGTGGCCTAAAATTTATTTTATTTTTGTCTCCACCTTTTCAGTAGTCTGATAGTGCACAATAATCCCATTTCCAGTACACAAAATCTTCTCACCCAATGCTAGGTGAAAATCCACAGCAGAATAGCCCAATACAATCTCACTAGAAAGGAAACATTTGTCACAAATTCTGAGAATGTGATCCTGTTTTAAAATGTATTTGAAGGTTCTCTGCAGTTTGTTGACATGCTGTCTTTTGTTCTTGTGGAAGACCTGCCCCATCTAATCCTGCTCATTATAGAGACACAGGCAACACGTGGTCTATTACAAAGGTAGTTCAGGGGTGAACTCTCCTGGCCATAACTTCTCTCTGCAAGTTATGTGTTGTCACTGCTGTCTGGTCAGAAGAAAAACATTGAAAACTGCACATGTAATTAATTATCACTATTGTTATCACGGGGATCCAGCTAAGCATATTCTGCTAGCTTCATTGTTTCATTTAGGTATATTTCATTGTGCATGTCCTTTCTGACGAAGCTGCAGAGGCAATTGTTATCTTTAGAGTTAATGGTGTTTTTTGTGCCTTTGAACATAAGAAATTGAAGGAGACAAGTTTCTTCAACATGTTTTCTTTTTTTTCCTAGAAGGCTTTTTAGTCATATCACATGAAATCATCAATATACAAATATACATGGGTCTCAGGGAAAAATATTTTATTGGGATAATTTTAATATAAAGAATATTCAGCAGAATTTTGGCACTATATGTAATGTTTTTTGAAGTGAGAATTTGAAGTGGAGAATTAACTATATCATTGAAATGTATTTTTGTTCAGATTTACTATCCAATTGAAAAGGAATATATAGTAGTGTGTGAGTTGTTATAGATTATTTTTTACCAACTTTAGTGAGATATAAATCACACACTAAACAATTCATTGATTTAAATCATAAAATTCAGTGAATATTTTAGTGTGTTCACAAAGTTATACTACTGTAACTGCAATCAATTTTTATAGAATTCTAACTTTCCAGAAGAAAACCTAATGATCATTAGCAATCACTTTCCATTTCTTTTCAATCCCCTACCAACCTAGTCCTAGGAAATCCTGAATCTACTTTTCTCTCCTTAATAGATTTGACTGTTCTGAGCACATTATATAATTGGTATCATAAAATATATGTCCTTTTGTAATTGTCTTCTTTCCCTTTGCATGATAGTTTCAATGTTCATTAGTTTTGTACGAAACAGAAGAACTTTATTGTTTTTTATGGCTTTAAATATAATGGTCTATTGTCTAAATATATTTCCTTTTGTGTATCCATTCATGTTTTAATGGGTGGTTTTCATTACTTGGCTTTTATACTTACTTCTGCTATAAACATTTGTGTATAAGAGCTTTTGTGAAAATATGTTTTTATTATACTTTGGAACATAATATATATTGACTTAAATATACATAGGCATATGTATATATATATATATATATATATATATATATATATATATATATATGCATATATTCACTGACTCACAAGGTAACAATGTTTAATCTTCTGAGGAACTATAAGACCATTACCAAAATGTCTATAACATATTAAACTCTCATTAGAAATATATGAGATTCCAACTGTGTCACAACCTGTCAATAGCTATTATGTTTCATTTTACTTAGAGCTATCCAAAGTATATAAAAGTATCACAGTGTTGTATTGAATCAAATTTCCATAATTACTTATAACTTTGAACATCTTCACTAGTGTTTATTAGCCATTTACATATCTTCATTGGAGAGATGTCTTTATTACTTTTTATCATAGACCTGTGAAGATTCTTACATGTTTTAGATTCTTACAAGTTTTTATCCTATACATGATTTTCAAGAATGTTATGGCAGTTTGTGGGTTGTACTTTTACTTTCTAATGGTGTCTTTTAAATACTGTAGTGGTAAATACATGCTATGATGCATTTGTTCAAATTTGTAGAATTTATAGGAGCACAGTAAACTATTATGCAAACCTTAGACTGTGAGTGATCATAATTATGTGTCCGCTTAGGTCCATCCCTTTTAGCAAATGCACTTCCCTGATGGCAGATATTAACGTGAGGGGATATGCTATGTGGAAACAGAATCACATCAAACACTTCTGTACTTTCCATTCATTTCTGTTGCAATCCTAAAACTGCTCTGAAATATAGAATTTATTTTACAAAATTAAAAAACCTTAATTGATAAGAAAATCTAGGCAAATTATGGTCTTGGTAGTAGGAAAAAAACCAGGAAAGGAATTTGGTTCAACATGAGCATTAAATCAACTAAATAAAAATTTTCACTCTATAACCTTTTAGTTGATAAACTTAATTCAAATATAACACTGAGAAAAATACAACTGAGCAGTATTTATCACCCTACCAGATATCCTTTTACTATAATCTTTTAATCACCTTTAGCTATTAGTATAATATCCCAGACACTCAACCAGGCCTCCAGATTTTGGACTATTTGGACAATTGCTATATTCTAGTTGCCTGACCCTAAACCAGATGCTTAATAAGACACTCAATAAATTGTGTTAAATAGCATAGGATTATATTAATTGGATCAAATTTGTTACTAAAACAAAAACTGAAGTTTTCCCTGGGGTATTATAAGTGATTTAATTTTTGTGCCTTAATTTCTGCACCAAAGTCTGTTTTTATAATTGTGTCATCTGTGTTATGTGCCTGTGCCTAAGTCCCCTCTTCATTTCTGCCCAGGTCTAAGTTACTCTTTAGCTGGAGCTTCCATGAGTGTTATCACCTTTTCTACCAAGGATAAATATTTTACCCCAAGTCCTAATCTTCCATCTGAAGCTGCCTCCCCCCATCATCTTAAGACATTGCCTGCAACCCTATTCCTTACAAAATTCCTTGTGGTAAAAACACTTGTTTATATCTTAAAATCTGTCCTGCTGTTACAATTTCTTCCAGACTCCGGTTTTCACTTAGATTCCTGTTGAGTGCTCCACTTTTAGGCCTATCTTCTTCTGCATGTCTTCCAATGTACTCATTCAAAAATTCTACCTCATCTGGTCATTTATCAGGTCAGAGTCATCTTCCAAATCTCCATTAACTTAGTTTGGTCTAAACTCTTTAGAAGAGCTTCATTGTTCTCTTAAAAATTCTATCTGCACCTCTCTTTAGACAACTTCTATCATCATATTCCCAGCCATCTAATGGAGCTGGGCCGCTGCACAAGGAAGGAAGGAGAGAACAGTGGAGATCTAGGCAAGCAAGTATCCTGGGCTGCTACCCCAAGAGCTATTTTCTGGGATATCAGGCTCTGAGTGGTACCTGAGTATATTCTCAGCTTGCCAAGGCAGTCACTATGCACTGCCACTTATATGGAGGGATTCTGTTTTGTCATTGTCACTTACTTCCTCTCATACATTGCAGCTGCAACAGCCTTTAGCTACCCCTGGAGTAACATTGGCAGTGTATCCCTTCAAGTCTAATTCCTTTAAATAGCTTCCATTCTATAGCCTTTCCATGAAAATTTTTAATGATAAATAATGATGATGCCAACAATAAAAAATAACACCTAAAACTTATTGAATATTTACTTCTACTCCAGATGGTACATCTAATTTTGTCCTTAGAAAGATCATACTGGAGTACTGTTGTTCCCTCTGCAGATGTAGAAACTCAGGTTCACAGAGGTTGTTACTTTTATAAAGACATACTGTTATTAATGAACATGTCTCTTATTAAAATCTGGTTGTACCAGGCCATATAAGCTCACTCTGAGTGTTCTACCATTACTCTACACTGACTTTCTATATATAGGTGCCTTTACAATGGGACAATGCAAGCAATGTCCTTCAATGACTAAGAAAAGGGCAATAAATCTAAAGCAATGAATGATGGAGCACACACAAAAAAACAGCTTGGGTGGAGAGAGGAAGATGGGATGTTTGTTAATGGAAGGAAATTTGCTATTTCAGAATGCACTGATCTCTTAATGGATTTGTACTCAGCATTAGGAAAAATAGAAGAAGCCGTGAAAATTTATTATGTCTGTCTATGTCTGTACTATGTGCAATGCACTGCTAGAGAAGTGAGGCATAATAATGATAACGATGACGTTTTACAAAGTACTTTCCAATGCATTATCACATTAAATTTCAATTAAATTAGGTAATACACTCAAAAGTTTTGCTTTGATTTCATATAATGCTGATGAGCCATGTGACATATGTTAATAACCTGGATAATATTCCAGGCATTCAGCAGACATAATACCACTGCATCTAAGAGTGAATATTCCTAAAGCCATTTTGAGCTAGAATTTTTCACCTTAAAATCAATTACGTGCATCATGGATGAATAATAAGTAGATTGAGCACATCTCCGACTCTTCAATAAATGTTTAATGTTCAAAATAGTCAGAAGAAGAAGCATGTTCAGAAATTCTAATACACCTTTGGGCCATGAACCATGATCTGTGCTTGTTGGAACTAGTTGTCTTTGTGAATGATAACACTACAGAGCCATGCTCATAAAAAACAAAATGTGCAAAGAAAGAAAGACTACTCTGGGAGAAAGCAGGCATTTGCCACTCTGTGTAAGCAATTTTAGGCAGCTCATAACGTGTTAATTTAATATCTGGAGATATAATTTCTATGTGATAAAAGTCATTTCATTCGTTGTCTGTGTGTAAGAATGACAAAAATACAGATAAAGAGACAGAGACAGAGGGCTAGAGGGATGCTTTTGTATGTGCATGCAACTAGAAAGACAGGCAGTTAAGATTTATTTGGTAAGTGTGAAAGTATTAATATTTTACTGTATAATGTGGATTAGAAGTAATAAGTAGAAAAATCATGTAATAGAAATGCAAGTAAAATTAAGGTCCATTGGTTCAAATACATAGAATACATATTTCTATTCAAATAAACAACAAATGTATTCATATTCATTGGCAGCTGATATAATCTTGCTATTTTTATTTGAAGCATTCTTATTTTTATATTAACGTCATCAGTTTTCATGCCCTAGCAAAATCCTCCATTAAATTTATCCTCCAGACCTTCCATCACAAATTCTCAAGTGTGTGGATAAGTCACCACTTGGTATTTTGTCATGGTTTTTGTATTTCAGTAAGTTATGCAGCATCTGGCCCAGGTTAAAGGCACACAGTTATTGTACCTTAACAAGTTTTTCAGTATAATTTCATAGTATCTGCTGCATCGGTGGAAATAAACATCTCGCTTCCTTCTAACTCTTTCCCATTTAATAATTTCACTCTCCTCAGTCCTTTGGGGGTGAGGGGGAAGAAAACTTGATTTGTACCTTGTGAGCACAAAGGGAAGTATAAAATGGGTCACCGCTGTAGGAAAATTTACATTTTTATTGTTTTTCTGTGCTGATTTCTCATGTGTTTAGTAATCCTAGGGGATGTATTGAATACTATTAATATGCAATGAATATGTAATGGACAAAGTGCTATGTGATATTGTTTAACATTTAAAAATTTCCATTTTCTCCTTGTGCTGACTTCTATATTTTGCTAAGTAAACTATATACAGTTGTAACATGCATTTTCAAACTAAGATAAACTGTAGAGAGATTGTGGGCAAAGAAATACCTTCTTAGGCATGTTAAATGTTCACTGAAAAAAATGTCACTAATAAGATTGTGCATAGTGGTTCCTATTAAATAATGAGATACTGCACATTGTTATTAAGCATATAAGAACTGGGTTGGCACTACACTTGCAAGCCAAATCTGATCCATTGTCTATTTTTATAAATAAGAGTGTTTATTTTACTTTATTTATTTTTTGTTTTGTTATGTTTTGTTTTGTAATCCAACCATGCACATTCTTTATTGTATTGCCTGTGGATGTTTTCTGCTCCAATGGCAAAGTGTAGTAGTTGTTACAGAGAGATCATATGGCCCCAAGGCCCAAGACATTTTCTCTGGTACTTCACAAACATCCATGTAAATCAATATAAAGGTAGATCTGTTTTCAAGTACAAATAATTCTGAATAAAAGGATTAATCTCAAACATCAAGTGTGTACCCACTATGTACAAGGCACAATTAGATTAAAGTATATTCATTAATAACGTTCAGTCCTCATCTTATGAAGTAGACACTTTTATTATCCTTTTTTATAGAAGAAACTGATGGACAGAAAACTTGAGTGCCGAAGTTCACTCAGTTAGTAAAAATACAGCTAGGATTTGAATAGAAATAATCTGCTTTTAGACAGAATAATGTATTTGTATATTTTATATTCAACTTGAGTATTTAAAAACAAGTGAGTGTTTGGAATGGCAATATAGAATATTGAATGTAGAATACATTGAATATAGAAAAATTCAATAATTTTATGCTGATATTTATGAAGAATCTTTCCTTGGGAGGAAAACAAAATTGATTTAAGAGATTTTACCATATTTTTAGCTGTTTGATCATAAATTTTTAAATTAAAAATCTCTGAAATAATGCCTTAAATATAAAAATAAAACATACTTTCTAAGAACAAGTTAATGTCAAGAATAAATAATAGGAAGGGAAGACTATCACCTAAAATACTAAAATGAACAGAATTCCTCCAAAATATTAGTGTTACAGACTGAATTCTGAACATAATCTACTTCAATGTGCTCAGGATGCTGAGAGTTCCTAACAAAATATTTACATGCTTTGTCCTAACAGAAACTGATATCATTTAAAAATTGACATTGGCAGCATATAAGTTCTACACCCATAATTAATTTTTTAAAATATTCCCTTTTGCTTCCTTATCTGGGTTGGCAATTTCAACTAATGGCATGACTATAGGCTTTTTTCTTTTACAACATCTTCAGCAAATGACTATCTCTTCAAAAGTTTCTGCAGGCCGTTTTCCTACTTTCATACACACACAAAGAAAGGTAGAAAGAAAGAAAAAGAAAGAAAGAAACAGACTAAAATTAGCTCTCAGAAGATCAGCATGCTATTTTATTTTTGTTGGTGTTTCCTTTGATTCTTTTCTGAAAAACAAAAACAAAAAATTCTTTCTGTTTATGACTTTAGAAGATGTGTTCTTTGTTATCTGTACCCTCATGATGAATATGAACGTTATTAACATAATAGTAAATTTAGGATATTAAACATAAGGTAGCAGAAATAAAAGGAAAAGAAGGAGGTAAAGAAAATAACAATTGTTTGACTGGATTTAAGATTGAATATGAAGGAAGGAATAATTTTTGAAAGCTTTAAAATAGAGAATGAGTCCTGAAGTTCTTTGTAGATGCAATGAAAATTAGAAATAGTGCATTTTTTTTTTTTTGGTGACTCAATACCAAACTTTAAATATTCTACTTTTTACTTGGGCAGAGAGAGTGACAACATTTAACATCTCTTAATCACTACTTTTTACTTATACACCAAACAAAAACCATGCCTATTGTGCGAAAATCCCAATGCTATCTTAGGATCAATTGCAAAATGGGAAAATAGGAGAGAATGATTCAATACATGTAGATACTTTAGGGTGTGTGTTTTTTTTTTTTTGTATTTTTATGTAGAAAATGAAAACTGAACAGAATCTTATAAAAGTAAATTTGATAATGAAATTAGCAAAAACAATTATTCTCAGTAATGCTTTTTTGGACATGTGGAAAAACTTAGGTGAGGATCTTGAATGGACCAGGATAAGATATGGAGCCTGTCAGGAGGGAGCTAAAGCCATCTTGCTAACAATGAGTTAACAGAGTTCAAAAAACAGTCATCTGTGATGAAGCAGCCATGATCCACTCTGAATCAGAGATGGGGTTAACTTTAGAGTAGGCTAAAACCCTTAGATTATAGGGAAAGGGTATGCATAGAGACAAAATACCTGGATTCAATGTGTTCTCATCGTAAATCTAACTGTTAAGGAGTAGAAAGTAATAGAAGTAGATTCTTCTGAAATACCTCTTCCATTAGAGATTGAAACAGCCATTTATAGAGGTATGAAATCTCAATGGAGCTGTACTGTTTTATCTGTGAAGGAGTAGCCTCTCTCTCAGTTTCTCTCTCTTTTTTATACACACACACACACTGCAATAAACAACCTATAGTCGTTCCACTCAATATATATTGGAAAGTAAATCCATTAGGGACAAAGTTCACAGTAATTAAGACTAACATTTTTTTTTTCCAATTTGTTTCCAGGCCACTGGCTTCTTGGAAAAGGACTCTTACTAACCTAATATTTTATCATTTTTAATTTCTTCAGTGACTTTAATTACTTTCTCTCAGGCCTATCAAATTATTATTTCATTTCAAAAGAAAAACAAGAGAAATGAGCTTGTTTGCTTAAGGCCTTCACCAAGACTTTGCAGCTGGTGCTATTCCTAACAAGAATATCACTAGTCATTAAAGCAAACCTGGAACTGCCTCTTCTTAGTTCCACACATTTTAGTGCCACCCTCTTCTGCAACTCTAAAATTAACTCCTGTTTGATATTTTAATGCGTATCTCTTGTTTCTTTTTACCTCTTGATTTATGATAGAACTTTTGAAGTTGTATTCAAGTATGTTGTGTGCCCGGCTACATCTCTATTAAGAGGCATGTTTTCTTTGTTCCAGAAAAAAAAAAAAAAAGAAGAAGACGACTTTTTCATTGTTCTGTTTGTAAATCATTAATCACAAGCATTGCACATCCAGATTATGATTTCATTAAAAATGAAAAAAATGAAATTCTCATTTGTTTCTCTGCGTTTAGATTTTACAAAATTATCTTGAAATTATTAAATGGTAATAATCATGAGAATTTTTTTTTTTTAGTTTTGCCTTTATAGTATTTTTGTTTTTGCCATGCTGGGGACTTAAACCAGGATCTTGCACATGGTAAGAAAGCACTGAGTCACATCCACAGCCCTTTCTTTTTTCTTCTTTTCTTAAAATTTTTCTTTAAAATTTTATTTTGAGATAGAGTTGCCCAGGCTGGCCTTGAACTTGATGTCCTCCTGCCTTAGCTTTCTGAATAGCTGAATTAGTCATACACCACCACCCTGGCTCATCATAATGTTTTTACTTCTTAAAAGGTATTACTTTCTAATAAAATTTCATTTATGTATAGTCATTTCTCCAAACTCTCTTTATATGTAAATATTATAGATATGTATATATATTTTGAGGGGTATACAATGTGACTTTTTCATATACATATATATTGAGAAAGACTACCAGAACTATGATAATTAACATGTACATCACCTCACATATATAATTTTTCTTTTGTGTGTGTGTGTGTGTTGCAACAACACTTAAGATCTACTCTCATAGTAAATTTCAAGTATAAAATACAACATTAATAACTATAATCACAGTAGTCATATGTATTTTAGCTCCTCAGAACTTAGTCATCTTACAATTGAATAGCAATTCTGTATCTTCTCCATTCTATATCTTGAGGATGAGATTATGCAATATGTAGTTTTCCATATTTCATTTATTACACTTTGCATAAATTCCTCTAGAGTCATCAAGTTGGTTTAAAATGCAGGATTTCCTTCTTTTTTTTTTTAGGCCTTAGCAATATTCCATCACGTAAATTTTGAAATATGTGATTAGATGAGATTTACCAATCATATTCATCTGTTCACAGACACTTAGGTTCTTTCCAGATCTTGACTATTGTGAATAATGCTACTATGAACATAAGAGTGTATAAATTCATAGGATGTAGCGATTTAATTTATTTTAGGTATGTATCCAAAAAAGGAGTTCAATGGATCATGATAGTTCAACTTCTAACTTTAGGACCTTCTCTACTGTTTGACATAACTGCTCTACCGATTGAACTCCCATCCACAGTGTACCAAGTCTCCTTTTCTTCACATTCTGACCAACCCTCAGTTTTTGATGTTTTGATAGTGAGCTGTTTGCTCTGCCTATGACTTCCAATGCTATGTTAAATAGAATTGGCTACAGTGCCATATTTAGAAAGGTGGAAATAAAGTCTTCAATTCCAGAAACTCATGCCAACGTTAGAGATATTCTTAACATTATTATGTCCTTCTCTCGCTTTGGTAGTAGTGTAAAGCTCATAAAATAAGTTTGGAAGTGTTCCCCCATCTAAAATATAGATGAGCTTAAGAAAAATCGAAATTAATTCTGTCATGAGACGTTCATGGGCTGTGTGTGTGAACTATTGCTCATAGTAGCCAAATGAGGGGAGAGGCCTGGCATTGCTGGCTCCCTATGAGGTAGTGATCGCTTGATGCAGAAGCGACTCCCCCTCTAGCCCTGCCTAAGATCCCACATAGCACCTGAGATGGATGTGAGTTGCCAGGATGCCAATCAATCTGCTGACCACAAGACAACATGAAGACTCCACCCTTGAAATCTTACCCTGACTCTGATGTCCCCAGGTATAAAATAAAGGAAAGGAAGGCTCATACTCTCTTTTCCAGTGCTCTTTCCAGTGTGGAAGCTGACCCTTAAGGTAACAGAGCCATCCTGCCCTCGGTTTAAAAAGCACTTTATGTGTTGCATGATTCTTCCCTGCTTTCTTAGTTTGATGTTGCTGCCAGCTCTCTTAAACCCAGTTCCTCTTATCTGCATGGGTCATGGGCAAGATAATTCTTCTTTATTTTTTTAATGTTTTTTTTAAATAAATGACAGCAGAATGCATTACAATTCTTATTACACATATACAGCATAATTTTTCATCTCTGATTGTATATAAAGTATGTTGATACCAATTTGTGTCTTTATACATGTTCTTTGAATAATGATGTCCATTCATTCCACCATCCTTGGTAATCCCCGGCCACCTCCCTTTCCCTCTCACCCCTCTGCCCTATCTAGAATTCATATATTCATCCCATGCTCCTCCTCCCTACCCTACTATAAGTCAGCCTCCTTATATCAGGAAAAACATTCGGCATTTGATTTTTTTGTGGATTGGCTAACTTTACTTAGCATTATCTTCTCCAATGCCATCTATTTACCTGAAAATGCTGGTATTTTGTTCTCTTTTATTGCTGAATAAATATGCCATTGTGTATAAATGCAACAAAATGAAATTAAACCCCTATCTCTCACCATGCACAAAACTCAACTGAAAGTGGATCAAGAACCTTGGAATTAAACCAGAGACTCTCTAAAAGGCCCTAATCTTCATCATGTGGGATTAGGCCCTCAACTTCCTTAATTAGACTCCTATAGCGCAAGAATTAAAAACAAGAATCAATAAATGGGATGGAATCAAACTAAAAAGTTCCTTCTCAGCAAAAGAAACAATCTGTGAAGTGAACAGAGAGCCTACATCCTGGGAGCAAATTTTTACCCTTCACACATCAGATAGAGCACCAATCTCTAGAATATGTAAAGAACTCAAAAAGCTAAGCTCCACAAAAACAAATAACCCAATCAACAAATGGGCCAAGGATCTGAACAGATACTTCTCAGAAGAGGATATACAATCAATCAACAAATATATGAAAAAATGTTCATCATCTCTATCAATTAGAGAAATGCAAATCAAAAGCTACTCTAAGATATCATCTCACTCCAGTCAGAATGGCAGCTATTACGAAGACAAACAACAATAAGTGTTGGCGAGGTACACTCGCACGTTGCTGGTGGGACTGCAAATTGGTGTAGCCAATATGGAAAGCAGTATGGAGATTCCTTGGAAATCTGGAAATGGAACCACAATTTGACCCAGATATCCCTCTTCTTGGTCTATACCCAAGGACATAAAAACAGCACACTACAGGGACACAGCCACATCAATGTTTATAGCAGCACAATTCACAATAGTTAAACTATGGAGCCAACCTAGATGCCCTTCAGTGGATGAATGGATAATTCTTCTTTAAATGTTTGGGAGAGTTCACTAGTGAAGCCACCTGGTCCAGGGCTTTCTTTTCTCTTTGGGGAGGGAGATTGATTTAGTCCCCTTAATTTCTACTGATCTGTTCAGATTTTTTATTTTCATGGTTCATTCTTGTTAGTACATTTTTATGAATTTATCCATTTCTTCTAGGTTGTCTAATTGCTCATAATAGTTGTATATTCCTGTGTATTTCTAACTTACCAGTTGTATTTTTAACTTTTTAATATCTGATTATTTATTTGCATCTTCTCTTTTTATTTTTAAATTAGCCTAGATAATGCTTTGTAAATTTTATCTTTTCAAAAAACTCAGCTTTATTCATCTTTTCTAATGCTTTCATAGTTCGAATTTTATTTATTTCTGTTCTCATCTTGGCTTTTTCCATTATTCTGCTACATTTATTGTTGGTTATTATTTCCTAGTTCAGTAGTTTACTTGAGATTTTTTTTTCCCTTAATGTTGGTGTTTCTCACTACTAACCTTTCTCTAAGAATTGCTTTTTGCTGCATCCCTTAAGTTTTAAAATATTTTATTTCCATTTTATTTTGTAAGGTATTTTTAATTTTCATTTTCATTTCTTCTTTGACTCATTTCACTAGTGAATAATTCAATTTACACATAGTGGTACATTTTTCATTTTTCCACTTGTTATTATTTTCTAGCTACATACTGTTGTGATTAGAAGAGATACTTGATATAATTTTCATCTCTTCAATTGTTAAACCTGATTGACAACCTAACATACAATCAACTGTGTATTTGATAAAAATGTGCTCTTCTGCTGTTAGGTGAATACTCTGCATATATTTGTAAGACTCCTTTGGTCTAAAGAGTAGTTGATATCCAATGTTTCCTTATTGATTTTTTTTTTTTTGGTCCGGATGATGTATTCATTGTTGAAATCAGGTTATTGAAGTTTTCTACTATTATTCTGTAGATGCTGATTTTTTTTCCTTTCAGATCCATTAATATTTGCTTTGTATATCTGTATATCTTAATATTAGATGCAATATATTTACAAATGTTATATTCTCTTGAAGAATTATCTTCTTTCATTTTCCTTGTTACAGTCTGTTTCAAGTCCATTTTGTCTGATATAAGTATGGCTACCCTTTCTCTCTCTTAGTTTCCATGTATGTGGAATATTCTTTCTATTTCCTGGAATTTCATTCTATATTTTCAAAACTGAGGTGAGTCTCTTCTGGAAACCTAGATATTGGAGTAATGATTTCTCTGAAGTTTCATGTAACTGGAAAAGTGTTTCTTCTTCATTCTGAAAGAGAGTTTTCTTGGCTGTTCTTAGTTGGCAATATTTTTTTTTTTCAGTACTTTGAACATATTATCCCATTTTCATGAGGTCTTGTAGTCTTATGAGAAGTAGGTCACTTATATGCAAAGAAATTTTTTTCTTGATTTTTTTTTGTCTCTGATTTTTGAGAGTTTGATTAAAATGTGGCTTTGTACATAGAGCTTTGGGTTGAACTTTTTTATGGTTTTACAGTTTCATGTACCTCAATGTTCATCTCTCACTGGATTTGGGAAATTTCAGCTATTGTTTCTTTAAATAGCTTTAAATTACTCTTGCTTCTCTTTTTGCTATTTCTGTAATTTATATATTGGGCTATTAGGAGGTATCTCACAAATCCTTTGGGATTTCTTTACTCTTTTATTATTTTCTCCTTTTTGTTTCTCTAAATGGATAATTTCAAATGACCAATCTTCATGTTTATTTTTTTTCCATCTTCGATCAAGTTTATTGTTAATGAAAGCATTCTATTAAAAATTCTGTTGCTATAATTCTTCATAGCCATAACATCTGTTTGGTTCATTTTATAATTTTCATCTCTTTTAATTTTGTTCATTGCTATTTTTTAAATTCCTTTGAGCTTAATTCCATTGAATTTTCTAAATTTGTTCTCTTGTAACTTGTTGGGTTTTCCTAAAATCAACATTTTGAATCATTTGGCAATTTGTAGTTTTTTGTTTGTCTGTTTCTTTGTTTTTTTTGGAGTCAGTTGCTGAAGAACTACTTAGTTCCTTTGCTGGTATCAAATTTCTTGAATTTTTAATATTTCTTGTTACCTTGAATCGATGTCTGAGCATTGATGGAGGCATAGTGTGTTTCAGACTTCACAGGTTTTGGTGGAGGAAGACCCTCACATACAGATGGGTGTCAGAATGCCAGTGGGGCACAGTGTAGTGGTTCTGGCTCCAGTGAGAGCATCATATAGCTTCTGTATAGATCAACTAATGTGAGCATCAGTAAAGATGTTGGGGTCCTTCACAGTCAAGGCAATGTATATTACAGTAACAGTGAACATGGTTGGAGTGAAAACTGGTGGGGTCCTTCTGATGACTTTGTCTCCAATGAGGAAGCCATGGCCAAAGGGGTTCTTTTTGGTACTGGGTTCAACTTGTCAGTTTACTCATTGTGTAGCGGCACTGATTTCTGCAGGGTAGCCCCTTGAAGCAAACATGGAGCCAGGGTATGCAGTGCAGGAACATTTGAAACCAATGGAGCTCTGGTATTCAGAGTGAGGTTAGCAACAGTATCCAGGGAACAGGCTCGTCAATTACAATATTAGTAAAAGTGCATCAGGCACAGGTTCAGTGGAAGCCATGGTTAGAGAATGGGCACACACAAAACTACATCAGATCTTACGTTTAGGGCATGGGCCAGCTAATAGTGGCAGTATCTCCTGAATCTGAGAATTGGGAACAATATTATACCCAAGGATCGGGGCTCCAGACCTTGGGAGTGTAGAGAGTGGCCACAGCTCCTGTTCTACTGCCTGTGTGGACTGGCTCTGGTTTAGGGCAGCAGAACAAGTTATTTCTTGAGGGTATGCAAAGACATACCTCCCTTTGGGTGGCAAGACTTTTAGAGACCTTTGCAGAGCAGACCTTTGAGCTCTGCACTGATGAACATTAATAGAAGAGTTGAGAAAATCTACCACTTGGCAACAGGGCTGTTGAGCTTCTTACCAGCAAAAACTAAGAGCAAGGACATCCATCAAATGACTTATACAGATTACATCTGCCTTTGTCTCTGTTGCTAGCCATTTCCAGAAATCTCAGATATGCTGAAAATACAGCATCCCTTCATGTTCAAAACACTAGAAAAACTAGGTAAAACAGGAACATATTGTAACAGATATTATTTCTATGTTGTTGTTCTCTATTTTTACTCTGAAGTGTTGCTATGTATTCTTAATGGAACTCTTGAGCCTTCCCACAGCTATTTTCTTTCATGGATAGCAACCTAATTGTTATTTATTGTGTTCCTCTAATTCCAACTGAAGCCAGAATTAAAGAAAAACAGTATAGATAGGTAAATCAGGTCAAATGGGAGTTAGGCAGGACAATTTGGGTCCAGGAATTTGGAAGTCTCCAAATTCCTATCTATACTCTGAGGAATTGAAATGCTAATGCATTAAGAGCAGTACCTTCACCCTTATCAAGATAACCTACCTCTATTCCAAATCTATTGCTAAAGTAGCCTGTCCCAGGGATTGTCCCTCCCTACAGGGAGTTGTAAAAGTTGTTTGTAATGTTTTGAACAACTAATAATAATAAAAAAAATTAAATTAAATTTAAAAAAATTAAAACTATTTCTCCATCTAAAAAAAAAATAAAAATAAAAGTTGTTAATCAATGCACACAGGGTCCTTTTCCTGCCTCGATCAACTACCTTGGCCCCTCCAGCGCATATGCTCTCACCATTTGGCCATCCCAGGAGAGCATCTCCTGGGCATAGTCATATATGCAGGGAGAAGAGAGAAAAGGGGAAAGGGAGCAGGGGAACAAAGAAAATCTAGGATATATAAAAAAGCAGAACACCCTCACTTCTTGGGATATTAGGATACCAACTATGGGCACCTTGTCCCTCCCTGGAGAACTCTGAATTATTCCTTTTAAAATAAATCCTGCTTCATATGCTTGCCTTGGCATGCTTCTCTAATGTTTTACTTCAACATGTAAGGAAGCAAGACTCCTCGCCAATAATTGGCAATATCACAATTTTCACATAGGAAGAACAAAATAGATATCTGAGATATGAATATTAAAAAGACTCTTTTGTGTGCATGTCACTTGCAAATATTCTTTTTCAATAACCACTTTATGTCAGGTATGGTGGTGCCACCATTCCTGGCATAAAGTGGTTATTGAAAGCTCTCGAGGCTAAAGCAGGAGGATTAAGTTCAAAGCCTGGCTCAACCAAAGTGAGGTGCTAAGCAACTCAATGACACTGTCTCTAAATAAAATAAAAATAGGGCTGGGTATGTGCCTCAGTGACCGAGTGCCCTTGTGTTCAATCCCCAGTACCCCCCACCCAAAAAAAAAAAAAAAAACACTATACTTTTATTGCATGATTCAGAGACTTTTAGTAATTGGCTTATACTTCTTTATTGTGGCATAACAAATTATCTCTAAATCTAGAGTGTAAAACAGCAACCATATTTGTGGTTCAGAAATTTGAGAGTGGTTTATCTGTATCAGGTTCTGTATCAGCATCTTTAGTGAGGTTTCAGTCAGCTGAATCTGCAATCCTAAAAGGCTAGACTAGTGCCAAAGGATCTATTTCTTAGATAGTTCCTTCACATGAATACAGGAAGAGTCCATAGTTCCCTACCATGGGGGCCTCTCCATAGATCTTAAATGTACTCACAACATTACACTGGCTTCCTACAGAGCAAGAGATAAGAAAGAGAGGGAGAGACAAAGGACAAATGAAGATATTGCTAGTTAGAATCTTTATGACCTCTCTTTAGAAGTCACATATTTTCATTTCTGTTCAGTTTTATTCATTAAAATTAAGTCACTGAATTCACTTCATACACACAGGGAGGAAAAATTAAGTTTAATTTTGATTGGGAGAAGGTTAAATACATTTCCTACATATCTTAAACCATACCACATGGTCGGACATTGTAGAAAATTGAAACCAAGAATAGTTATATTATTATTATTATTATTATTATTATTATTATTATTATTATTAATATTAATATTTTTGCCTGAACCATGCTGCTATCCTGTATGGGGGAGAATTATTTTACAGCACATTCTCAATCTTCTTATAATATCACTTTTCTTATAGGTGTGTAGAAATTTGAGCAACTTAAATGTAAGAATTTGTAATAGAAAGAAAGAAAGTGGAATTGGAAAACAAACATCATGGTAAAAGAGACAATTGGGCAACATTAGGAATATTTATATAAAAAATTAACCCTAGAATATTTTGGAAATTTGAAGACATTTTTCTGGAGACATAGTTCAAATCTGGAAAGAATAGATGCTAATAAATTGATGGTTTACACATAGAACTATTGAAAAAAGAAATGTTTGAATTTAATGCATAATTGCAATAAAAGGTACTTATTGGCTAATGTTTATAATGAACAATAATAAACATTTCACAATTTATATATATATATATATATATATATATATATATATATATATATATATATATATTATCACAATAATTCATTTACTTTAGTGTTTCAAACAGAGAACTAGAATTAATGACTTTCCAAGATCATTAGACTTAAATGGTCAAAGCAGCTCTATCTATGCAAGAATTTGTAATAGTACTTGGAAATCATAAAAATATATTTGATATATTATATGATCTTAAGAAAACTATTTTTTCGGAAAGGATATTTCCTTTTTCTGTGTCCAACTTAATTATCTTACTGCCACATTCACTGTTTTTTGCCTTCAGAACAAGCAGGAAGCCTTTTGTATCCTTTCCTGATGTGCTTCCAGTGACATTATATTTTTCTCAGTTTTTTTAATATTGTTTTTCATCATTTTTTCTCAGCATATTTTCAAGAATAATGTAGTATGTTTTCTCTGTTCATTTAGGAATGATATTTAAAAACATCAAGAATAAATTCATTTATAAAACATTTTGTCGCTATAGATAATCCTATCTATTTTAAAAGAGAATTAGCATGAAATCACTTTTAACATTAGTATGAAACAAACATTGCCAAACCTGTGGTCAATGAAAATATTTTTTAGTCTGATGTTTTGATATTCAATGTATTTCTTTGCCATTTTTCTCACATAGTTTATTAGTGTTAAAATAACTGACTTTGATCATTTTAAAAAGTATCATCCCAAAGAAAACAAAATCAATTTCTTTTCAAAGTTCATGTTTGAAGGAAAATCTACAAAGCATTTCAATGAGCAAACAAGATGTCTTAGGTCAGGTTTCTCAAAAGCCACATTTTGAATTTCAGACTTGCTTGTGGGAAATTTATAGAGTAGTTTCATGAGCTCCACACTTGGCAAGAGAGGATGAGGAACTAGGCAAATTTGAGCAAGGATCCATTTGAATGATAGCCAGGAGTGGTCCCATGAGAAGCACTGGGCAAAGGATGATCTACAGAGATGCCCTAAAATGAAGCAAAGTACCTGGACTTTGTACCCCTCACTGACTCATCACTGGATCTGAATTTCTGCCATGGAGAGAGGATAACATTGGATGAGGCATGCTCCTTTTTCTGAGTCAGTTCACCTGGAATCCTACTGTCTGGATTGCAGAGAAGTGAGTGCATCTGGCTAGTGTACCATGAAACATGGAATTACATTATGTTGTGTCACTTAGATCCATTTGTCAAATATTATAAATGTGTCTCCTCTAGGAAGAACTCCTCTAGGATTCTAGTTAATCTTCTTTTCTTTTCTTTATTTTATTTTTATATGTGTGTGTGTGTGTGTGTGTGTGTGTATGACTTACTTCTTAAGAGTTAGCGAGGTGCTCTATAGACTTCATCACTATAGATGTTTTTACAACTATAGCTGATGCTTATCAGCCCCCTTCTCTCCTATCCCTTCTAGACACTTCTCACCACCCAATAACTCTAAATGGATTGCCTGGTGGTATGATGCAGACCTTTATTTCTCAGGTTCTGAACCAATGATATTCTCAGATCATGGCTACTGCAGTTATCTATTTAGTGTCAAAATTGGACAAGGAAATAGAAAAATTTGCCTCTCAGAAGTACCTAGGTTCCAAAATATTCTCACTGTTTCTCAGTAGCTCTACTAAATACTAATCATCACGGAAAACTACCCTGCCTGGAGGATGGATCATTTTCTTTCACCTTTCTACAGAAGTCTGAAGTAAACAAAATAGTAGCCACAGTTTAAAACTTTATGGGAATCTTGCTGTGTTGTCTGGTGCCAGAATTCTCCCTCTGGAAAACCAATACCTGTAAATCCACTAAGAAAAAAGATTAAAAGGAGAGGAAGCATTAAGTGAGTTACTGGAATAATGGAAAGTAGGGTCCTGTATGAAGAATTTTAGACCTTTGGATCTTGCCTTTCTGGCCTCGGCATGGAAATATGTTTCATTTCATGGCAAATGAAATTAAGGTTGTAAACTGGATGGATTAAGAATTACAGTCAGCTAACTATAAAATACATAAATTCCCCTTGACAATCACTATTTTGCTACAAAGTAATAACATAGGACTTTAAAATTGGAAGAGGAAAGTGTAATGGTAGATCAGAGAGATACAATTATGGAAGAAAAAAAAAGAAGAAGCTTGATTCTGAAAGAAATATAATATACCATTGCTGCTTTTAAAGAAGGAGTCCAAAGTCAAGAAATATAGTTTTCAAGAAGCTGGGAGGGACCCTAAACTAATAGACACAATGGAAAGATGTTTTACTAATCCTCTAATAAACAAGGAAATATCATCTCTCTTCAAGGCTTGAAAGAGTCTCTATAAGGGGTCTATAAATACCTTGATCTTGGCTTGGTGAGATCCACTTGATTAATCATTTGAAAGGACTGGCCGGCTGGCTAATTATAGGTAGGTGGGGCATGGTTGGAGAAGTTGGGTCACCAAAGATATGTCCTGGGACATTATATCTCTGCCCCTTGGATCTTTCTTCTCTCTCTCTGCTTCCTGTCTGTCATGAGCTGAGCTTTCCTCTGCTGTATCTTTCTGCCATGGTGGTCTTCCTCACCTCATCTTCAGAGCATTGGAATCAGCTGATCATGGACTGAACCACTGAAACCATGAGCCCCAAAAAAATTTTTCCTCCTCTAAATTGTTCTCATTAGGTATTTTGGGTAAAATGATACAAAGCTGACCAATACACTCCTCCACAGATCTGTAAGAAAAATTGTTTTTTGCTTTAAACTCTGAGGTTTGTGGTAACTTGTCATGACAGTAGGCATCTAATACTTAGAACTTCTTCAACTTCCACCCTTAACTCCACAGACTCATGCATTTGAAATTTTGGTGACATAGACCATTTAATGACTTTTGAATTATGTGACAACCCATGTTGGTGGTGCATTCTATAATGTATATGTTTACTCAGTTTTCAAAACTACTCTGTTCATGCCCCAATACATCAATACAGGAAAACTGAAGACTGAGGATGGCAGATATCAAATGTTCAAACCATTACAAGTACTTGCTTTAGTGCCTCCACCATTGTGGATTCTCTTAGCAAGGCAATAACAGGTAATGAAAAGATCTTTGTTCATTGCCTCAAACAATAAACAAGTTCACATGACTCTTCTCCGGACCTTTTCCCAATCTTTATTCTAAACGAATCATTTACTATTTCCCATGAAAACAAGCATATTATAAAATTGAACCAATTCTTTTCCAAAAACAAACAAACAAAAAAGTAGGTTCCTATTTGTGTCATGTAGAGTTCTACTCATCAAGAGGATTTTCTCACTTACTGCCTTTCAGAGCATCTCTGACAGAAGAGTATGACTAGATTGATTAACTTTATATGTTTTCCACTTTCTTATTCTTGCATCTTCAGACTCCAGTTACATACATACTCTCCTATGTCGGGCCTAGACATATTATTAAGATTAAGTAGCTCCTCACAGTATGGTACCCTTCCTTCCTTAGCAGGTCCAGAACTTCCCTGGCTAAATTATATGGTGACTTGATATTGGCTATTAGTTTGTAGCTGAGAGATGACACAGTGTATCTTAAGAGGAGAGCACTTGGAATCACAAAAGAGGAAGATCTTTGCATTGCCTTTTATTTATTTATTTATTTGGCAGTGCTGAGTATTGATATCAGGGCCTTGTGCATGCTAGGTGAGCAGTCTACCACTAAACTAAGTCCCCAAGCTTTCTGCATTATCTCTAGACAGTAAAGAAACACTGGACTCTGAGAGAAAGGAGTGTGTCATTTCTGCAGGCTAGTAGAATTCAGGGAGCCCTGAGGTGACCTGGATTCAGAGTTTTAATCAAGGTATTGCTTATCTTAATTCTTAACACCACTCTTCTATCCTCTCTCTGGTCATTGATAGCTTTCTGTGGCTTCTGATATCCTTTAAATTAAAACCTCAAACTGATGATGAGTTGTTCTGCTGTTTTACTCAAATAAAGAAAGTTACCAAGGAAAGCATGTGTCTTTCACACTTTGCATTAAATATTTTATTAATTGCCCTCTGCCTTTGTCAGTTCTCCAATGTTATTCATTATCTTTGTATTTGTTATGGCAAATTGTTGAACTCAACACCACCATACAATTTTAACAACTTTATACTTCTTAATTTCAGAGAATCTCTCAAATATCTGGGTTATTGCAGCAGCTGGTAAAGGCACATACCCTTCCCACCAACATCTCATCATATTCCATGGCCAGTGAAAACTTTAATTTAACAATAGTACTGTTATAGCACACCAGGTCTAACACTATCCATGGGGACCTCATTGTCTTGCCAAGGGCACAATTCTGCTTCATAATTTGATTTTTAGTCTTGCTTCTTTGGATTACTTTTAGTACGAGTTTACCAACTGCCTTAGTATAGATTCCTTAGGGAAACCTGAGGAGGAGATTAGTAAACAAAGATTTGGGGGAAGTACTCCAGAGCAAGGATAGAGAGTCAAGGAAACAGGAAGAAGTTGAATTCTGATGAAATAAATGAACAAAGATCTCAGCCAGTCCCATGGGAGACTCTGAAACTGGGAAGACCTTTGATAGTCCTGAATTATGGCAAAACCCTGACACTTTTTTACAGCAAAGTTGAATAGTCATTGAATGCAAGGTTCTTTTGGGAGAGTGTACAACCTTGAGCAAGGCAATTAGTTCCCTTTAGGCTGAGGTCAAAGTACAGGCAGCAGGTTAACTGTGACTCCTCCACAGTCTACACTCCTGACTGCTAGGGAGGGAGAGTTTTGATAATGAAAGGGGAAAGTCTAAGCCAGAGGAACTTCAGGGACTTTGTTGATCTCCAAAAGTTTAACATAAAATAAAACTTTATCATAATTTTTGAGTTGAATGCTTTATGGCTTTATTTTGATTTTGTAAATATTTTTGAAAAAATTGACTTCCATATATTTTGAGATGCACTAGAATAATATTAAATTCACACCTTACATGAAGACATCAAGAAAGCAAAATGTTTACTCCAGGTGACTTAAATGCTATTCTTAATAATTAAAACAATGGGTCTCAATTGAATTGAACTAGAAATAATTGGTATATGTAGACCAAAAGTATATTTAACATAGTGGGTATAAATTATTATCATGTACACAGATTTTTGCTTCATACACAATAAATCAAAATTAGTAAAACAGTTGTATTAAACTTCTTCTTTTAACAATAATATCTTAAATAAGGACACCTAAAATCGTGTTTTTGTCGTGGGGTTAAGTATAACCATCAATAGGCAAGAATATTAGTGTAATTGTAAAGTTTAATTGACCTCCAAATTGTCATTTTCCTTTCAATGAACAGTTTAGACTAAATGAGAATATAACTTGTTTGGTGGTATAAACTCTCCATCACTTACATCTCTTGCATCCAAGGTTAATATCATTGGAAAAAATTGTCTGAGAGGCTACACTTTTTAGCTTCATAGCTCTGGGCATTTCACAATCTTAAATGTAATAAGCTTGGAACTCAAATTTACGAGTGTGTACTTGTGGTGTAAAGAAAATGTGGACAAAAGGTGAGGGTCAACAAATACAAGGTTAGAGGCAGACAATTAGCCTGAGGAATAAGCATCTAGTGTTCCTTTCTCTTTCCCATTTTTTTCCTCCTAACAGCTACAATGTCCTTTTCAATCAAATATTAGCCCCAGTAAAATTCACTACTGATAGAAAAAAAAATGTGACAATATACAGGACTTATGATTTTTAATGATTTAATTATTAGTAATTACTAGAATTATTAGAGGAACTATAGTTTGTTTTTTTTTCAATCTTTTAAAATGGACATTTTTCAAGCACCATATCTTTATCATGGTTATTTTTATGGATATAAATTTCTGCTTCTGAGAAGGAAATTTATCTTCTTCATAAACCCATTAAGGAATGCTTAATCTGTAAATTCAAATATAATTAAACTCGGCTTCTGAAATGACTGAGCTGGGATATAGAACTGGAGAGTTTTTATCTCATCAGCCAAGAATATGCATGTTAATACAGCTTCAAATCTACCGAACCATGCATAACAGAGGATCAAAAAATAGGTATTGACTCATTAAATGTTTTCATACCACAAAACTGATTTAATGCTTTATTTCTGTGGAATGAGATATTCCACAGAAAGAAATTTCCTGTAAACTGTTGTTTACATTTCTGAGTTCCTATTCCTTGTGCTCTTGGTATTTCCAAAGCAGTGATCTTTACTAACTTTTATTATTTTTTTTTCTTTAAATCCATGAATGCTCTAAGTTCATATTGATATATTTTTTAAAAATATGACACTTTTAAGCAAAATTTTTTTTTTCATTTTTTAGTTGTAGATGTACACAATACATTTATTTATTATTTATTTTCATACAGTGCTGAGGATCAAACCCAGTGCCTCACATGTGCTAGTAAGGAACTGGTGTTACTCCATTTTTGAGAAACCAGCCTCCACCTCAGAGCAAAGCCTGTCTAAGAAAGGGGGTGTGACCCTTGTCCTTGGAAAGACCAACAGAGCACTCCTAGGCATATACCCATCCTGCTGAGTTGTTTGTCTGCAAATAACAGAAGAGATCTGTGGCACCAGGTGTCCCTGACTCAGTCAGGCTAGGTGAGGACCCATGGCAACCCCCTAGCAGCACCAATCAGCTTGAGACAGGGAAAGTACCTGAGATACCAGCTGACCCGCCCAGTAGTTTATGGTGTTTGATAACATGTTGGGAAACTATGTAGTTCAGCACGTAGGCTCCTCATGGCTTAATCCAATCAGTTCAAACAAATCCTCCTCTTGTACTAACAAATCACCCTTACCCAACTTGTTCCTGCCAGTGAATGTGCTAATCAATGTTAAGAGTTGTTGTTTGATTTTCCCGAGGTGTGTGATGATTTGCTAAGAGATGCTCTGATGTAAGTAAAAAGTCCCTGCCTTCCCCAAAGATTGTATAAAACTGCTGCAAACCCTGGGCTCGGGCCTCTCAGCATCATCAGTTGCTGTGTGTGCAGAGGACCAAGCTAGCTGGCAATAAATGCCTCTTTGCTGCTTACATTGATCTTGCTCTTTGGTAGTCTTTCGGGGGTCCGGAACTGGAGCATATCACTAGGCAAGTGCTCTACTGCTGAGCCACAACCCCAGCCCTTATTTTTTTGGCTTTTGCCTCCTTCCATCTCAAGGACATTCCCTTTCCTTTGCTATAAGTTAAAATCATAGATTTCAGGAGTTGGCATTAACTTTAAAAACCAATCTTTTAAAAACTCTAAATCCCAGAAGCCAAGGGAATTTAACGTTTTCACTAGATTTTTTCTGAGTGTGATGTATACCATTCCAGCTAAAGTTTTAATTAATAGTTACATTTTACGTTGCTATGAATCCAGGTGCACTGGAAACAGAGATAAATGTTATCTAAGGCATTATGAGTAGAATATGATCTAGACCTATGTTGGATTTATATCTACTCTTTCATTCCCTCCTTCACCATGCTTTTAGAGTAAATGAATTACTCATCACTAAAGGTTTTTTAGTGATAAGTAATAGCTAATAAGTATAACTTGTAAGTGATAACTCTCCGTTGCTCTTGAAAGACAGGCCAAAGTCTCCAACAGATCCTCAGATCTCTGCATGGTTGGGTCCCCCCTTCCTAGCATTTCCACCAAAAACAGGTCATGTTTCCTCTTCCCAGGTTTTTTGTGCAACGTGTTCTCTCTTCTTGGAAGAATTTCTAACCCCTTCTCTGCTTGCTTTCAACTTCCTGCTTCCCCACTCACTAAAGCAGCTTACTCTTTCTGATGTCTTAGTCCATTCCCTAGGGTTGTTTTTCTGATTTCCTTTTTCAATTATCTGAAATTACCTTTCACATTCCTGCTAAACTCTTTCTATGTACCTGTGTAAGTAGATATGAAAAATATTCAGTATTTAAGCCAGACATGGTGATACACAAAGGTAATCCCAGTGACTCAGGAGACTTAGGTTAGAGGATCGGAAGTTCAAGGCTGACATGGGCAACTTAGTTAGACTTTGTCTCAAAATAATAAATAAAATGATCGGTGGATGTAGCTCAGTGATAAAATGCCCTGAGTTTAATCCCCAATACAACAAAAAAAAAATATATGATATTCAAAATTAATTTTGACTTCTTTTTTCTTCACTAAACACATAGTTCCTAAAAATAACCCAGTCTGTTTTGTTTTTGTTCTAGCATCTAGTAAAATTCTTCACATATAAACTTAATTCACAATATTAACCTAATGAAGAGAACAAATAATTTGTTAAGCTCTTTGGGTGTATTTCTTCAAAAGTAGTTCTAAGACCTGTGTTTTGGGGAAGTCCTGTGATGTATGGAGTCATTGCACCTGAGTTGAGCAAGCTTCTCTCCTTCAGTTTTCTGAGTAACTAGAAGTTTCTAGCATGTAAAGGAGTTGCAAGTATAAAGTCAGTTAATATGTGTGAAGTATTTGAACAATGCCTGACTCAGAGCAAACAAAAATATGAGTTATTAATATTAAAATCCCTCTATGTGCATGGGTAATCTGTTCTACACAGTCATAGTCTTAGTAATATTTTATAATATTTATTTTTCAAAGACTTTAGTTATACTATACCAAATTTATCCATGTGTGAGAGTTGTAGAAGGTAGATTCTCTACTAATTAAGAATAAATCTTACATAATTTCTGTTAATTTAAGTTTTCAAAGTAGAAAAATAAATAGTCAAGAAACAATAGGAAGGTTTTTTGCATCATTTTCTCAGAATGAACACTGTTCCAGGCTGGTCTTTTGACATGAAGCCCTAAGTCACAGGCTGATGCCCATTATTATTATTATTGTTATTTTTTGGTGTGGTGCTGGCAATTGAAACCAGAGCCTTATGCATGGGAGGCAAGTACTCTACCAACTGAGCAATATCTCCAGCCCTGATGCCCACTTTTCACAACACAGAATGGCAGTAGATAATCCAAACAAAAGTCCCAATAGCTACTCAGAAAATATGTTAGGTATGGAGCACCTAGAAGTTAAAGAATTAGGGAGATAAAAAGAGAAAAAAACTCAGAAGAAATTAGTTTAGATTGTTGAAGGGAAGCTTCTGTTGTTATTGGAAAGGTGTTTTTGGCTTTCTGTAAAGTGGATTTACAGATTCATTTAAATTCCGGATGCAGAGTGAAAGAAGAACTCTCTTTACTACTACTACTACTCATAATAATAGTAATGAATGTTTGGAACAATTAATAATTCATTGAAAATAAAGCTATGTGATTTCAAAATAATTAGATAATGGACATGGTAATAGCAGATAATATTGGAATCTATTCTTTCCCCCTGAATACCTATCCAAACAATAATCACCTAGGTAGATTTATTAAAAAATTGGGGGCAACAAGACTTCTATCTGAATTACACTTTTTGAAAAGCATACTCATTTGGTTGATTCAAAGCAATTTCAAGACAATTTAGGTGAACTGGTGAACCCATAGTTTATTGTCCCTCTCCTTTATAGTCTTTCAAACAGTTACTGCAATATAGCATTTTGATAGGACAAAAACATTTGCATTGAAAAGACTAAGCACATGTTATGGAAATAACTGTACATATCTTGCTTGCAAGCTGTCAGAGCTGCAAGGAGGGCCTCAGTAAAAATCAGTACTCTATTGGGTAGACATAGGTAGACTCTATGACACAAGACATCAGAGACATAAGTGCTACAAGGAGACAAGTTGAAACACCATGGGTATGTCAAAGAAAAAGAAATAAGAATTTTAAACTAAGAAATTTAGAAAAAAAAGTGACATAACTGAAATGTTTATGTCTTCATAATTTAGTTCTAAGGCCTTTCTCACTCCCAGCTCTGTTTTACTGACTCAGGTGAATTTATGTTTGCTTTAATGACCTATTTACCAGCACTTGATAGAAGTTTAGCTGATTATTTATAGTGTATAAAAACTCAATTGATAAATATTATATATATATATATATATATATATATATATATATATATATATATATATATATATATTCACTATACTTAAAACATGTATGATTTGATTGGGTTCTTTCATTGCTTTATAATTAACTATAACTTTATTCTTACTAGAATACAAACAAAGCTTTTCATAAGAGTAGGATAATATTTCTCTTTGGCTTCCCAGCCAAACTTTCTTTCTTCTTCTTCCAAGGTTTTTATTTTTTATTTTATTTTTTTATTTTTTGGTGTGTGTGGAGCTGGGGATCAAACCCAGGGCCTTGTGAATGCAAGCCAAATACACTACCAACTGAGCTATATCCCCAACCTTCCAAGGTGTATTTTGGATTCATATTTGTTTTGTTTATTGCTCTGAATTCCTCCTTGAAAATAAAATTCAGTCTCTGTGAGAGGCCCTTTATCTGGCTGTAATGTCTCCAACTCAGTATTTTATTTTAATCAAACACCAATGAACTTCAGAAAATTCAGAATGTAGAATGTTCACTAATGAGTTTATACTCACAAGTTAGTGGGCACAAAAGGGAAAATAAAACCTTACTAAGACCTCTGTGATTCAATTCCCCAAGCATTTAAAGAATGCCAGCAACACATTCTTGCCTTTCACTTTGCTATTAAGGTCAATGAGCTATATCCTGATAAAAACTGGTCTTTTAACCTTTTCAAACCCTTAAAATGCTGGTATAATTTTAGCTTACAAGCAAATAGAATACAAAGGTGAGTAGCTAGATCTCTTATTTAAGGTATAATTCATATTTAAAAGCTGATAGTTCTACTGAAAGACCCTCCGAGTCCCTGTCCAAGGAAGAACGCACGAGACACTGGCTGCAAAAAAACATGAGGCAATTTATTGATACACAGACGCCTGCGGGTGCTCAGCAAAACCTCAGCCGGAGCTTTGGTGAACTGCCACACTGGGCTTTGGGGTACAGGTCTTTTATAGGATAAAGGGGCAGGTTTCGCGCGCGCGGTAAGCAACAGGTTTCTTATTGGTTATTTTGAACCCAGCATATAGATTACCTAAAGGGCAAAGTTGTTCTTCACTTTATGTTATCAGTTCCTATTTGCCTAAGAATGCCCTGGGACCTGTTTTTGTTGTTGTTGTTGTTGTTGTTCTTTTCCAACCATCCTGTCCTTTCACAATAGACTACCCTTAACTGATTAACAGATAGACCTCTCCGGTGTTTAGTGGGTTAGCAACACGCCCTGATGGTTTCACAATGGGGCCTGGGGTTTCTGGGCTGGGGTCTTTCACTACAAAGACACTATGATTCAAATTTAAGGCAAATACTAATGGCAAAGTTATAGGGTATTGAGAAACTATGAAAATAACTATTTAAAACTATAAAAAAACTATTTTTAGCATCATACATTATAATATTTAGGAGGAGTCTCACATGCACTTTCTCTGACATTAGGAGAACCTTAGACTGCTTCAAGTTGCTGGGAATAAATTATGCTCTTTGTATGTAACTGGTCAAGCAGAGAAAAACACTGCTAAAACATGTCTTTAATGCTGAGATGTGAAGTGTTTCTTAAGATTAGAAGGTTAGAATCTTTCATTACTAGCCTTAGTACACTGAGAAAGGCTAACAAGAACCCTGCACACTGCGTTCTGACAATTTATATAGATACTTGTAAAAATTAAGAAAGAAAAAGCATTAAATAACTTGGACTAAGAAGAAAATAATACTAAATCTAAGAAACAAATCTTAAAGGAAATAAGAATCAATGGGATTTAATTCAGACATTTAAAGTAAATGATCAAAAACAGATTTATAATCAAGCCAAAGAAGCACATGGAAGCAAGCCTCTCATACTTTGGAGGATAAATATTTGAGTTGCTCTTAACATCTCTTAGCTTCGAATTCTTCTTTGCAATAATGAGATTAGAATAGATGTCCTCTAAGTCTTAGATCTAAGGTTCTAGAGGTTTTATCAACCTTGGTTAAAAAAAAAATCTTGCAAAGGGAACCCTGAACAAATTATTTTAATAGAATTAAGGAAGAGATGAAGAAAAAAAACATCAAAAGTTAGATTGCCAAAAATTCAGGTTAAAAAAAATTTTAAAAGATATCAAACCCTGATCCTAGTTAGTGACTTGGGGGTAGCCGCAGTAAACACTTTAGATTCCTGATAAACTCTTTACTTAAACTTGGCTCATTGTTCAAATGCTATTTTCCCACTTATAATTGCATTTATTTGTTTAGCTACTTTCCACTGAATGTTTACTTGAGGATTTTCTTTTTATTTGTCATTTGAACAATGCTCATTGTTGTGGCCTGCAGGTACTTTCAGTATTATCAAACATATTAAAATATGTGGCCTCTTGGAGGCAGGTGACCTCAATCAGTTTGGGAGTAATAAGTTGAAGGGATTTTATGGTACTAAATCCTGAAAATCTACTTACATTACACTTCTTTGATATTAGAAATGATATTCAACAAAACCTTAGTTTAAACAATAATTCTTATGGAACATTTGTAAGACAGCTATAAAAATATCATTGACATGAATAAATATGTCCTATTAAGTCTTAAATAAAAGAGTATATGCCATATGTTAGTGAATAAAATGAATAAAGTATTTGCATTACAATTTATTGATTTGGGTTTCGATCTTGGTTGATGCCATTTATGGACTATGACCTTAAATGAAATATTTAAATTCAATAACATGTCCAACCTATAAAAGGGAGAGAATGCATTTTAAAATATTCTGAGATTTAAAGCAGAAAGATCAAGCAAAATGCTAAGCATACTGTCAAGTATTTGAAAGGTATTCAATTTTGGCCAATATAAATTAATATCAAATATTAATTTGGGAGACTACTACATACCCAAATGCTTAGCAATTACTGTTAGAAACTTAAGTAGTCTAATAGTTTTCTTTACATACAATAAGTATCAGCATTCAATATTCATTTAAATTATTTGAGATTAAGGATTCACTCTTATAAAACTTTGGAATTAGAGAAGATAATGCTAAGTGAAGTTAGCCAATCCTCCAAAAAGACAAATGCAGAATGTTTTCTCTGATATAAGGAGGCTGATACATAGTGGGGTAGGGAGAGGGAGAGGGAGCATGGGAGGAATAGACAAACTCTAGATAGGGCAGAGGGGTGGGAGGGGAAGGGATAGGCATGGGATTAGAAATGATGGTGGGATGTGATGGACATTATTATCCAAAGTACATGAAGACACAAATTGGTGTGAATATACTTTGTATACAACCAGAGATATGAAAAATTGTGCTCTATATGTGTAATAAGGATTTTAATGCATTACACTATCACATATAAATTATATGTAATATATATATATATATATATATATATATATATTATGTATAATATATATCTTTCAATTTCATATATAAATTATATATATTATATATAACATTGTTATATAATATATATATATATATATATATATTTTAGTACTATTTGTAATTCTATGAATTAGAAAATGTTTAGAAAGAAGAGTAATAAAAGTTGTGAGTCAAGTAGCAACTGTTGAATTCTATCCACTTTCGATGTAATTATGTTATGAATTTAGAAAATGTTTAGGAGATGTTTTATTTTAAAGTTCTACATATTTGACTTTGTATTCTAATATCTCAAAATATTACTATACTCCTCAAAAGCATTTAAATCTCTTTATTTTTAGACTGGTAGTTAAGGTAAAATGATTAAAGATATCTTTTGGATCATTAAAAAAAAGTAGTATTATAAATTTAGTTTTATCAGCATTATTGAAATACACACAGATAAATTGTACAATAATTTCAATAAAGGAATTTTTTTTTATTTTGCTGCTTATATTTATATATTATGTTTAAGTATCCATAGTCAAAATAAAAGTCCTGAGTGTTCTATTTTAAAAATTCCATTGTTTTAGTTGTGCAGTTCAGGCAATATTCCATTTATTTTAGTTATTGTGTAGAAGGCCTCAAAATGTATTCTCTGATGTCTAGATATCCAGTTGTTATAACAACAATTGTAGAAAAGAGGATTTATTTTCTATTGAGTTCTCATGTTCCCTTGTCAAAAATCAATTGACCTCAAAAAATAAATGTCTATTTGTGGAATTTCATTTCAATTCCTTTGGCCTGTAAATTTATTTCTATGCAATTATTATACTTTTTAATGATCTGAACTTTGTAATATGATTTGAAGTTGGAATGTGTGAGTCTCCCAAACTTGTTTTTTCAATATTATTTTAATTATTCTGTCTCCATTTCACCTCCATTTGAATTTTAGATTCTGCTTAGCATTTTTCCATAAATAAAAAGCTGAGATTTTGACCTGGATTGCATTGAATTCTTTAGATAGATCAGAAAAAAATATCCAATTTATCCTACAGATAGATTTTTCTGTTGTCGTTAGTGGGATTTTTGTGTATGTGAATGTATGATTCTTAATTTGTCAAGCAGAACTGTATTTTCTTTATTTCATTTTTAAACACTTTCACATATTATGTAATCATAAAAAAAATGTGAAATAAGCATATTCCCACCATTTTACAAGGAATTCAAGGATGAGATGATCTCTTTGACATTTCCCAAAAAGGCAATATTAAAGACAGTGTAAGTTTACATACCTTGACTCTCTTCAGCTTTATCTAGAATTGTTTAAAATTATAATATACATTTTTGTCATTGATGTTAAAAATCCCAATAGTTTTTTGAACTAATTGAATGTGTTCTACTCCATAATATGTGAATATATGCTGAAAATTTAGACATAAGAATTAACATACGCCAAAAATTTAGTTGCAAAGTATTTAAATCATCATTCTTGTGATTGGAAGCTATTTTAGATCCATGTAACTTATATTTGTTATTTGTGCTAGACCTAGACTCATGCTAAGCCTTATAGACACATAAATTTTGACCTTTACATGTTTTTATATTGGATTTGGGGTTTGACTTAAACTAAGTGTACTTAAACTAATGTAGGCTCTGTTTTTTTTTTCAAGCTGCTAAGTTACAAACATTCATTATTTCTAGAATCCACCTATGAACAATGAAACTGCCACTTAAGTATGTACATAATTAAGGCATTTTTATCTTCTCATTGGAACTCCTGTGCCCAGAGAAAATGGGGGACTACCAGTAAAAGCTACTATAGGATTCAGAGACAAAGATAATTCAGGCAGACACTTCAAGCACACAGTTTGTCTCACCTTGATGAAGTGCAAATTGTTACAATTACAGAAAGGCAGATATTACATATTTATTAGTATAGGTTTAGGTGTTGTTCTTATTGAATTCTACTGAGGGAAAAGCATAGCAATTACATAAAACATGGTGATTATATTTAAATCAGTTTATCAAGGTACTTTTGCAAAGAAAGCGAAAGAAACCAGCTCTGCTAAACTTCAGTTAAAAAAAATAGCCCATGTAAGCCAAAGAAAAACAGAATTAACAAGTTCAGAAAAAGATAGGAAACTAAAATCTTGGTATTTTTTTCTGGGACAGGTCTCCTGGTCTTTCCAGGAATAGTAACATCAATTCCTCAGCTCCAATGTCATTCCATTTTTATGGTTTCAACTCAACAAATTTCTTATTCAGAGAGTCACATTCCCCCATTTTGGAAATATAATCATGCCTGGGATCACAGAAATAGAGCCCTATGAATTTGCTCATATTTGGTTCATTTCAATGTCAATGAGATCAGGAAGTGAAAGTTTCACTTCAGAATTTTAGGTTTGAAAAGAGCAGTTTTTCTCTGACAAGAGTCACATAATCTTCTGATCCTTGTCAGGGACATACAGAATAATTGAATTTGCTGTACAGAAGACTTTATTCAGTGCTTCACTCCAGACTCTTCTGTCTGTTTTTTTTTCACCTATATTATGCTAAGGAACATCAGCCTTTTATGTGTCACATACTATAAAGATAACATTAAAGTAGTTAATGAAAGGAAGCGAAGGCCAACTGCTTCAACAAAAAACTGAAATGTGTTTTCTTTGGATGTATCATTCTGGATAAATGCAGCTTAAGCCAAAGTATATTCCAAACTTGTTCTCAAAATTGCACTCTGATTCTACATTCTCTCTAAATCCTGCCTCTCCTGGCACTCCTAGCAAGACTGAGCTGAATAATGGTTACCACTGTGTCTCAGCCTCCCTGGGCTAGAGCTACATCAGGCAGCATAATGAATGCAGGCTGCCTTACTATCATTAGGTCTCAAAGTTGCAGAGATTATTGTTCTATTCCTTTTGGTTTCTTCTTCAATGAAAGCCCTTTGTTATTATTTCTGTTTTACCTCTTCCATCTATTATTGTAAAGAAATTCCACCAATACATTGCCATAATTATTAATTTGCCATCTGCCCTTATTTCCTCAATTCATCACAGCTTTGCTCCCACCCAATGTTTTCTTCTATTATAAGCAAATATTTTACATTTCTTCACATTATAGGTTCAACAATACCATATGTGGTATATGATTCTATAAAATTGATTTTCAAATACAACATGAAATAAAAAAAATATGTGATAATGTCTATTATATTTATCTAGGTACTTTATTTTTTTAAGAGAGAGAGAGTGATGAGAGAGAGAGAGAGAGAGAGAGAGAGAGAGAGAGAGAGAATTTTGATATTTACTTTTTAGTTTTCAGCGGACACAACATCTTTGTTTGTATGTGGTGCTGAGAATCAAACCCGGGCCGCACACACGTCAGGCAAGCGCGCTACCGCTTGAGCCACATCCCCAGCTCCAAAGGTACTTTATTAAGTTTACTTCCCCATGGATAATTAGTGTTTTGTTGTAATTGTAAAATTTTTGCTATAGTTTTTTTTATTATTTATCTATTATTAAGAAGAATAAAGCAAAATTTATCCAACCACCTGAATTTCACCATCAGTGGGCATATTACCAGGTGATGTGGCATCTGGATGGACTCTTCCCTCATTGCACCTGGCTTTAATTTTTATTAAGTGGAATTTCACTCACACTGCCTTAGTCTAATGAGCATTTTCTAATTGCCTATCCGAAGTATAATTTCTAGAAATGTCTTTTCTTTTTTGCAGTACTAGGGATTGAACCCAGCAGCACACTACCACTGGACTATATCCCCACCCCTTTTTTATTTCTTATTTTGAGACAGGTTCTTGCAACATTTGTGATTCTTCTGCCTGTGCCTCTGGATTAGCTAGGTCTAGAATTGTTTTAATCAATTGGAATTCTTCAAAACTGGAAACAACTGAAAGCTCAGACTTAAGTGAATCTCAATGGGAGTACCTCATGGATGTCTCTTTAGACACAATTTGGAATTGTCTGCATGAAACTCCCAGAGAGTCTGTTTGTCATACATAAAATCACATGCATTCTGACTTAGGTTGCTTGGCTGCTGTTACAAAATGCCATGGGTTGGGTCACTTAAACAACAAATACTTATTTCTCACAGTCTGAAGGCTGTAAAGTCCAACATCAGGGTGTCAGTGTAGTGCCATGTTATGACAAGTTACTTCCTAGTTTTCAGATAGCCATCTTCTTATATCTTTGAGTAACAGAGACAAAGGAAAAGAAAGAGAAGCAAGCTCTCCCTTTCTTTTCTTATAAGGACAGCAATCCTGTGATGAGGAATCCACCCTAAAGGGTTAATTATCTTCCAGAGGCATTATATCCAAATAGCATAATATTAGGCATTAATTTTTTTTTTAATTAATTTTTATTGTAGGTTGTTCAAAACATTACATAGTTCTTGATATATCATATTTCACACTTTGATTCAAGTGGGATATGAGCTCCCATTTTTACCCCATATACAGATTGCAGAATCACTTCAGTTGCACAACCATTGATTTACATATTGCCATTCTGGAGTCTGTTGTATTCTGCTGCCTTTCCTATCCTCTACTATCCCCCCTCCCCCCTCCCCTCCCCTCTTCTCTCTCTACCCCCTCTACTGTAATTCATTTCTCCCCCTTATATTTTTCCTCCTTTCCCCTCACTTCCTCTTGTATGTAATTTTGTATACCCCTGAGGGTCTCCTTCCATTTACATGCAATTTCCCTTCTCTCTCCCTTTCCCTCCCACCTCTCATCCCTGTTTAATGTTAATCTTCTTCTCATGCTCTTCTTCCCTACTCTGTTCTTAGTTACTCTCCTTATATCAAAGAAGACATTTGGCATTTGTTTTTAAGGGATTGGCTAGCTTCACTTAGCATAATCTGCTCTAATGCCATCCATTTCCCTCCAAATTCTATGATTTTGTCATTTCTTAATGCAGAGTAATACTCCATTGTGTATAAATGCCACATTTTTTTTTTATCCATTCGTCTATTGAAGGGCATCTAGGTTGGTTCCACAGTCTTGCTATTGTGAATTGTGCTGCTATGAACATGGATGTAGCAGTGTCCCTATAGTGTGCTCTTTTTAGGTCTTTAGGGAATAGACCGAGTAGTGGAATAGCTGGATCAAATGGTGGTTCCATTCCGAGCTTTCCAAGAAATCTCCATACTGCTTTCCAAATTGGCCGCACCAATTTGCAGTCCCACCAGCAATGTACAAGAGTACCCTTTTCCCCACATCCTCGCCAGCACTTGTTGCTGTTTGACTTCCTAATGGCTGCCAATCTTACTGGAGTGAGATGGTATCTTAGGGTGGTTTTGATTTGCATTTCTCTGACTGCTAGAGATGGTGAGCATTTTTTCATATACTTGTTGATTGATTGTATGTCCTCCTCTGAGAAATTTCTGTTCAGGTCCTTGGCCCATTTGTTGATTGGGTTATTCATTATCTCATTGTTTAATTTTTTTAGTTCTTTGTATATTCTGGATATTAGGGCTCTGTCTGAAGTGTGAGGAGTAAAGATTTGTTCCCAGGACGTAGGCTCCCTATTTACCTCTCTTATTGTTTCTTTTGCTGAGAAAAAACTTTTTAGTTTGAGTAAGTCCCATTTGTTGATTCTAGTTATTAACTGTTGTGCTATGGGTTTCCTATTGAGGAATTTGGAGCCCGACCCCACAGTATGTAGATCATAGCCAACTTTTTCTTCTATCAGACGCCATGTCTCTGATTTGATATCAAGTTCCTTGATCCACTTTGAGTTAACTTTTGTGCATGGCGAGAGAAAGGGATTCAGTTTCATTTTGTTGCATATGGATTTCCAGTTTTCCCAACACCATTTGTTGAAGATGCTATCCTTCTTCCATTGCATGCTTTTAGCCCCTTTATCAAATATAAGATAGTTGTAGTTTTGTGGATTGGTTTCTGTGTCCTCTATTCTGTACCATTGGTCCACCTGCCTGTTTTGGTACCAGTACCATGCTGTTTTTGTTACTATTGCTCTGTAGTATAGTTTGAAGTCTGGTATAGCTATACCGCCTGATTCACATTTCCTGCTTAGAATTGTTTTTGCTATTCTGGGTCTTTTATTTTTCCATATGAATTTCATGATTGCTTTCTCTATTTCTACAAGAAATGCCGTTGGGATTTTGATTGGCATTGCATTAAACCTATAGAGAACTTTTGGTAATATCGCCATTTTGATGATGTTACTTCTACCTATCCATGAACAGGGTATATTTTTCCATCTTCTAAGATCTTCTTCTATTTCTCTCTTTAGGGTTCTGTAGTTTTCATTGTATAAGTCTTTCACCTCTTTTGTTAGGTTGATTCCCAAGTATTTTATTTTCTTTGAGGATATTGTGAATGGGGTGGTTGTCCTCATTTCCATTTCAGATGATTTGTCGCTGATATACAGGAATGCCTTTGATTTATGCGTGTTGATTTTATAGCCTGCCACTTTGCTGAATTCATTTATTATCTCTAATAGTTTCTTTGTAGACCCTTTTGGGTCTGCTAGGTATAGAATCATGTCATCTGCAAATAGTGATAATTTGAGTTCTTCTTTTCCTATTTTTATGCCTTTAATTTTTTTCATCTGTCTAATTGCTCTGGCCAGTGATTCGAGAACTATGTTGAACAGAAGTGGTGAGAGAGGGCATCCCTGTCTTGTTCCAGATTTTAGAGGGAATGCCTTCAGTTTTTCTCCATTCAGAATGATGCTAGCCTGAGGCTTAGCATAGATTGCTTTTACAATGTTGAGGTATGTTCCTGTTATCCCTAGTTTTTCTAGAGTTTTGAACATAAAGGGATGCTGTACTTTGTCGAATGCTTTTTCCGCATCTATCGAGATGACCATATGGTTCTTATTTTTAAGCCTGTTGATGTGGTGAATAACATTTATTGATTTCCGTATATTGAACCAACCTTGCATCCCAGGGATAAATCCTACCTGATCATGGTGCACAATTTTTTTGATATGTTTTTGTATCCGGTTCGCCAGAAGTTTATTGAGGATTTTTGCATCTAGGTTCATTAGAGATATTGGTCTGTAGTTTTCTTTCTTTGAAGTGTCTTTGTCTGGTTTAGGAATCAGGGTGATGTTGGCCTCATAGAATGAATTTGGAAGTTCTCCCTCTTTTTCTATTTCCTGAAATAGCTTGAAAAGTATTGGTATTAGTTCCTCTTTAAAGGTTTTGAAAAACTCTGCTGTATACCCATCCGGTCCTGGGCTTTTCTTAGTTGGTAGTCTTTTGATGGTATCTTCTATTTCCTCAATTGATATTGGTCTGTTTAGGTTGTCAATATCCTCCTGACTCAATCTGGGCAAATCATATGACTTAAGAAATTTATCGATGCCTTCACTATCTTCTATTTTATTGGAGTATAAGGATTCAAAATAATTTCTGATAATCTTCTGTATTTCTGAAGTGTCTGTTGTGATATTGCCTTTTTCATCCCGTATGCTGGTAATTTGAGTTCTCTCTCTTCTTCTCTTTGTTAGCGTAGCTAAGGGTCTGTCGATTTTATTTATTTTCAAAGAACCAACTTTTAGTTTTGTCAATTTTTTCAATTGTTTCTTTCGTTTCGATTTCATTAATTTCAGCTCTGATTTTAATTATTTCTTGTCTTCTACTTCTTTTGCTGTTGTTTTGCTCTTCTTTTTCTAGGATTTTGAGTTGAAGTATTAGATCATTTATTTGTTGGTTTTTTCTTTTTTTAAGGAATGAACTCCAAGCAATAAATTTTCCTCTTAGAACTGCTTTCAGTGTGTCCCATAGATTCCGATATGTTGTGTCTGTGTTTTCATTTATCTCTAAGAATTTTTTAATTTCCTCCTTGATGTCTTCTATAACCCATTGATCATTCAGTAACCGATTGTTCATTCTCCAAGTGATGCATGATTTTTCCTTACTTCTTTTATCGTTAATTTTCAATTTCATTCCATTATGATCAGATAAGATGCATGGTATTATCTCTACTCCTTTATATTGTCTAAGAGTTGCCCTGTGACATAATATATGATCTATTTTTGAGAAGGATCCATGTGCTGCTGAGAAAAAAGTGTAACTGCTTGATGTTGGGTGGTATATTCTATATATGTCAATTAAGTCTAGGTTATTAATTGTGTTATTGAGCTCTATAGTTTCCTTATTCAACTTTTGTTTGGAAGATCTGTCCAGTGGTGAGAGAGGTGTGTTGAAGTCTCCCATGATTATTGTATGGTGGTCTATTAGACTCTTGAACTTGAGAAGAGTTTGTTTGATGAACATAGCTGCACCATTGTTTGGGGCATATATATTTATGATTGTTATGTCTTGTTGGTGTATGGTTCCCTTGAGAAGTATGTAGTGTCCCTCTTCATCCCTTTTGATTAACTTTGGCTTGAAATCTATTTTATTTGATATGAGTATGGACACTCCTGCTTGTTTCCGAAGTCCATATGAGTGATATGATTTTTCCCAACCTTTCACCTTCAGTCTATGTATGTCTTTTCCTATCAAATGCGTCTCCTGAAGGCAGCATATTGTTGGGTCTTGTTTAGTGATCCATTCTGCTAGCCTGTGTCTCTTAATTGGTGAGTTTAAGCCATTAACATTTAGAGTTATTATTGAGATATGGGTTGTTTTTCCAGCCATATTTGTTTATTTATGTTACTAAACATGGTTTGTTTTCCTCTTTGATTATTCCCCCCCACCTTTACTGTACTACCTCCCACTGTTGGTTTTCATTGATATTTTCCATTTCCTCTTCCTGTAATATTTTGCCGAGGATGTTTTGAAGAGATGGTTTTCTAGCTGCAAATTCTTTTAACTTTTGTTTATCATGGAAGGTTTTAATTTCATCTTCCATCCTGAAGCTTAATTTCACAGGATACACAATTCTTGGTTGGAACCCCTTTTCTTTCAGTGTTTGAAACATGTTATTCCAGAATCTTCTAGCTTTCAGAGTCTGTGTTGAAAGATCAGCTGTTATCCTGATTGGTTTACCCCTAAATGTAATCTGCTTCCTTTCTCTTGTAGCTTTTAAAATTCTCTCCTTATTCTGTATGTTGGGCATCTTCATTATAATGTGTCTAGGTGTGGATCTCTTATGATTTTGCACATTCGGCGTCCTGTAGGCTTCTAGGATTTGGGATTCTGTCTCATTCTTCAAGTCTGGGAAGTTTTCTCATATTATTTCATTGAATAGATTGCTCATTCCTTTGGTTTGGACCTCAATACCTTCCTGTATCCCCATGACTCTTAAGTTGGGTCTCTTTATGTTATCCCATATTTCTTGAATGTTCTGCTCATGGTTTCTTAACAGCTTTGCTGAGCTGTCTATGTTCTTCTCCAGTTGAAATACTTTGTCTTCATTGTCTGATGTTCTATCTTCTAAGTGTTCTACTCTGCTGGTAGTATTCTCAATTGAGTTTTTAAGTTGGTTTATTGTTTCCTGCATTTCCAGGATTTCTGTTTGTTTGTTTTTTATAACCTCTATCTCCCTGTATAATTGATCTTTTGCTTCTTGGATTTGTTTATGTAATTCATTGTCGAAGTGGTCGAAGTGGTCTTTCATTGTCTGATTTTGCTGTCTAATGTCTTCCTTGAGACTCCAGATCATCTGAAGCATGTATATCCTGAATTCTTTATCTGACATTCCATCTGCTGCAGGTATTACCTCTTCTAAAGTTGAGTTGACCTGCATTGCTTGTGGTCCTTTCTTTCCTTGTCTTTTCATACTGATCGCATTTCTTTCTGCTTGGTGAAACTGTTGTGTTATTGATTTTTCCCCCTATATATTTATATTGCTCTTGTATAGCTGCAAAGTCTCCCTCGCAGGCTTTGGCGGTGGCTCTGCCCCTCCTCCAATTGAGGCAATGTGCCTACCACGCCAGGAGGCCGCTGTACCTGTACTTTCGATGGGCCTGTTCTTTCGGTGGTCACAGGTCCGCCTACCTTGCAGGCATGAGCAGCGGCTTTGCCCCTCCGCTGGCCACTAGGCCTGTTCTGTCTGTCGGTTGCAGATCTGTCTACCTAAAGGGCGCTGGTGGCGGCTCTGCCCCTCCCCCGACCAGGGCGATGTATCTGGCGGGCCACTGGGCCTGTTTTGTCGGTGGTCACGGTTCCGCCTACCTTGCACGTGCGTGGAGCAGCTGTGGCCCTCCGAGAGTTGCTGGGCCTGACCTGCCGGTGGGTGGCAAATGCGCCTACCTTGCAGGTGCGGGGGTGGCTCTGCCGTTCCGCGGGTCACTGGGCCTGATCTGCTGGTGAGTTGCAGGTCTGCCTACCTTGCAGGCGCCCGGTGGCTCTGCCCCTTCCCCAACCGGGGCGGGGCGATGTGTCTGGCCGGCCGCTGGGCCTGTTCTGTTGGTGGTCACAGTTCAGCCTACCTAGCAGGCACGTGGGGCAGCTGTGCCCCTCCGCAGGTTTTTGGGCCTGACCTGCCGGTGGGTCACAGGTCTGCCTACCTTGTAGGCTCGGGGGGTGGCTCTGCCGCTCTGTGTATTGCTGTGCCTGTTCTGCTGGTGGGTAGTGGGTCCGCCTACCTTGCAGGCACCCGGCGGCTCTGCCCCTCCCCCAACTGGAGCGATGTGTCTGGCGGTCCACTGGGCCTGTTTTGTCGGTGGTCCCAGTTCCGCCTACCTTGCACACGCGTGGAGCAGCTGTTTCATTAGTGCCTGGGCACACTCTCCTTGTTTGCCTCCCTCAGGCCCTAAGTTTGTAGAGCTTGGGGCTGAGAACCCCCAGCAAATTGGCTTACCTTCTGGTAGCCACGCCCCCGTATCTGGTGCAAGAGACCTCAGTTGTCAGCACCGGTGGGAGCGGTAGCTGGGAGACCCGCTCCGCGCGGCTCCTGCTGGCTCCTGCGTCAGCGCCGCCTCGGCTCCCGCCGGTTCCCGTGCCACTGCCGCGGTTCCCGCCAGCTCCAGCCGGCTCCCGCGCTGCTCCTGCTAATTTAGAATCCGCTGGGAAGGAATCACTTTGGCCGATCTTTGGTGACTTCCCCTCTCTGCTATGGCGGGCCCCTGGCTCCTTGAAGGAGTGACCGAAGGGAGAGGTGGAAGTGGCTTGTCTCTGGTCTGACACAATCTCTGGTTTTAGATTCCAGTTCGCTAATTCATAGAGGCTTGGTTAGATTTCCTTCCGGTCCTCTCAAGGGGGGGAGCCCTTTCCCGGGTGGGCAGGGCCGTTAGCAGAGCCGGAAGGGCACGGGCCTTCTGTCGGGCCAGGCGGGGACCCTTCTGGCTGCGCTGGGCCGCCGGGGGCACCCACAGAGCCAGGCAGATGGTGCCTGCGTGGCTAAGAGCTGGGCGGGGTGACCCTTCGCAGAGCGGGCGGGCCGCCAGGAGTGCCGGGATGGTGGGAGCTGTCTGCCGGCCGGGCAGGGACCCTTCTCGACGAGCAGGGCCGCTGGGGGCACTTGTAAAGCCGGGCGGCTGCAGCCTCGTGGCTAAGAACCAGGCGGGCGGGGTGGCTGTTTGCAGAGCAAGAGCGGGATGGCTGGAGCTGTCTGCCGGACTGGCGGGGACCCTTCTCGCAGAGCAGGGTCGCCGGGGGCGCTTGTAAAGCCGGGTGGCTGCAGCCGCGTGGCTAAGACCCAGGCGGGCGGGGTGGCTGTTTGCAGGGCAAGAGCGGGGCCGCCAGGGTAGCCGGGATGGTGGAAGCTGTCTGTCGGCCGGGCAGGGACCCTTCTCGCCGAGCAGGGCCGCCGGGGGCGCTTGTAAAGCTGGGCGGCTGCAGCCTCGTGGTTAAGAACCAGGCGGGCAGGGTGGCTGTTTGCAGAGCAAGAGCGGAATGGCGGGAGCTGTCTGCCGGCCGGGCGGGGACCCTTCTCGCCGAGCAGGGCCGCCGGGGGCCGCTTGTAAAGCCGGGTGACTGCAGCCGCGTGGCTAAGAACCAGGCGGGCGGGGTGGCTGTTCGCCGAGTGAGAGCAGGGCCGCCAGGGTAGCCGGGATGGCGGGAGCTGTCTGCTGGCCGGGCGGGGACCCTTCTGCCGCGCTGCTCTGGGCCACCTGCCGCTTGCAGAAGCGGCGGGTGGCCGCGGGATTGGACTCTGAGCCCGCGCTGCCGGTCAAGTTTCACTTGTCTGGGGCAAACTGTCACGTCTAATAAACTTACTAATTCTCGGCAGGTCTCCTTTCAACGGAATTTTGCTAGAAGATCCTCAGTAGGTAGAATGTAGCTGTTTTAATGGGTGTTTCTGATCCCGTTAATGTGGAGATATTGAAAGTGCTGCTTCCTCGCCGGCCGCCATGTTGGATCCCCAGGCATTAATTTTTCAACATACATATTAGGGGAGGACATAATGATTTAGGCAATAACACTACCATACTGACTAAATTTGACAACTCAAATTACCTCCAAAATTATGTATAATATGGAAAGAGGGAATTAGAAGGTAAGATTTACCAAAATGGTAATATTGCAGGGAAAACATATAAAGCATCCTCATTTCCTTCCCGTAATTGTAGATTAGAGAGATCAAATAGCTTTCCAGTCACTTTTGATCATTAGAAAGATTTCAAAATCCACTCTGAATATGTTTCTTTCCCATCCTGATTCAGATTTATCCCTTGACTGGGATCTACCCTGGGGAAGATACATAGTTTTCAGATAGTTCCTCCTTCTCTTATTACATCCACCCCCTCTATCATCTCTTTCTAATTTCTCAAGGAGTGGTAAGATGAAACATATGGAAGAAGACCATCTGCTTTATTCCTGACTGGAAAGCAATTGCAGTTCTTCTTAAATTGCTGTTACTTTCTGGAAAACACACATTATAGTACATCCACATGACAGGCACTTTGGGAATGATGCGTGGAGGGTGTTTTTAATTTTGTTTCCTCTTTAAAAGAGGGGACATCAGGTAAGTCCTGTAGGTATTCCTCCTGCATGGTTTGCTGGTACCTCTTGTATGTGAAATCAAACCTCAGCCTAGCTTCTTTTAGCTACTGCTAATGTAGGTGTGCCTATGAAATCCTCCTTCTGAGATACACTGGTTGGCAGCAAGTGAATTTTCCTGAGATACTAGCAGATACTTCAAGCCCAGCTACATCCTGTGGTGCCCACTTGATCCTCACAGATACATACATATAACATTAATGCCATGATAAAAAGTGGGGAGGAGGCTCCTACCATCTTTCTCCCTGGGTGTTTTTCTCGAATCCACTGTACATCTGCTGAGTTTGCTATAATTGCAGTTCAGTACAGTACAAGTGCTCCCTAAGAAGTGAAAGAGAAAGAACAACTCATGCTTCTTTGATATGTGAATTTATTCTTTGAAGAACTGCCTGCAGTGTCGTTTGTTCATTTACTTTACTTATTGTGTAGAAATATATCTATGTATATAGGAAAATCAACTGCTTAAGATCATATATATGTCCTTGGTACAGTTGTGTGTGTGTGTGTGTGTGTGTGTGTGTGTGTATGTATGTGTTTTCTTCTTGGTACTGGGGTTGAGCCCATGGCCTTGTGTGCAAGGCAAGCACTCTCTATATATCCCCAGTCCCCTTGGTAAAGTTTTAATATTTTTTCTCAGGTAAGTAAAATACACCTATAAGTTTATTTCTAGATATTTGTGACATAATAAGAAATATATATCTGGTCTCTGCCCAGGGATCCCAACACAGAGTTGCTAAAACCCTGTGATTGTTGAGTGTTGGTGATACTAGAGGTACTTTTTGTTCTAATATTTTTCTTTGGTTATTTTTTTAACAGGATTCTGTTCTTTGTCAGAGTTTGTAAAGCCCTTGGAATTTATTGTGTGATAGGAGCATCCTTTGTTTCAATTAAGTTCTTCTTAATGAGCTCCTGGATTGCTTCAGGATGAAGGCTAGTCATGAGAAAGGAGGAGGATGTTATCAGATGACTTTTTTCAGTATGGGCTTCCATCCTCCACAGAAGAGAGGAGCTGAAGATGGAATTAATAATCTCTCATGGCTATGTGATAAAAACCTCCATCAAAATTACTGAAAAACACTGGTGTTCAAAGAGTTCCTAGGTGGGTGAACACATCCTCCTGACCAGAATGTGGGGAACACCAACTCCACTGAAACAGAAACTCTTTTTACTGGGTCCAAGTCTGTCTTCTGATGGCTCAACAGATAAGAATCAGAGTTATTCAATGGGAGGAGCTATTGTCACCAAAACAGGACCACCTTGTGGAATTCAGGTACATGGAAGGGTTTTTATAGAGAAAGAAGGAATAGTGTGACAATGGGCAAGAAGATATATGGTGCATCTTTTTTTTGTTTTGTTTTGTGATTGAAATATTGCAAACTTGCTCTACCTCCTGGGACTAGTTCCTCTAATTCTTTAGAGGAATACTTTACCTTTATGCAAGTTAAGCATCATTTTACTCAGTCCAGTATAATCTGAATGTCTCTGTGTATTCTGATTTTTGTCAATTGTCAGAAAGATTATTTAAAAATGAAAATCATAGTAATTTGCATACAACATCAATTCCAAGTAGTTTTCACTCACTTAAGATTTTGTCTTCTATTTTAGCACCTCTGAAAATGGTACTCCTGATGCCTGAGTTGGTTATCTTCCTTTGTCTACTCACAGTATACTCTTCAATGCACAATCATATGCCAGGTTCCCAAATTGAAGCATGAGGGAAACGTTCATACTCTTGCATACCTCATGTATTTAGTAGCAATTTTTATCTAGTATCTGAATTGTTGGTACTCCTTGCTAGATAATGTGCTTCAGGAGATTTGATGTCTTATTTATCATTGTATTTTAAGGGCTAGATAATATATAGCCTTAACAGTTTAAACAATTGTTGAATGAATGGGCTACAATAATTCTATGAGTACACACCTAATTTTCATAAATTTTTGAGTCACTTTTCCATGCTAATCTTTATTAAGTCTAATTTGAAATTCATGAGAATGTATTTAAGTTAGTAAGGATAATGAAATAGAACAAAATCTTTCTGTTTTTTGGACCCTTGACAAATTAATAATAAACTCTTCATACCTTATATTTATCATAGACTATCCCACACTCCCTCTTATTGAAAGATCTTTGATACTTTTAGATACAGAGTATGCAAAAATGTCATTTAAATATAAGATATATGTAGGGAGATTATACGTGGGTGGGGCAACTATGTATAAACATTATTTCTATAAATAGCACAAATTCTTTTATAATTGTGGCTAAGTGATAGCCAAGTAAAACAGGGACAGGAACCAAATTGACTGAACCCTGCACAAAGGACACATTAAGAAATGGGAAGTCAGACATTATTATCAATTAAGGTAGCCAAAATGAAAAGATTAAAATTTAAACGCTGAACAATTAATTGTCAGAATTTTTTTAAAAAGTTCAGAATAATGTTTCTCTGTAGCATTTGGTAATTTGGCATATTTCTGACTCAAAGTTATATATCTTACAGCTTAATGAATGTTTCAACTTAGCAGCAACTCTAGTTGATCCAAAGACGAGATAATGTTGATCTGTAACACTGATACTGATTTTTTTTTTTAATATAAGAAACAAAGTTTTCTTGACACTGGATTAAAAACCCTATTGCTGTATTCTTCAAATTCTTAGAAAATATCTATTTTATGTTTTTAGTCAAACAGCATAATTTAGCAGCTGAGAAAAAAAGCTATTTCAAATGATTATTCTGCCAGAATTATATATATTCGGACAGATGTACACGGATTATTATTCAAAAAGAGAAAGAGTCATGAAATACTGATAATAAAACTATTAAAATCTACTTTCAATTTTCAAGACAATGATAAATTCAAATGAGAAAAAGGGAACACCGATGAGCCAATTTTTAAATTTTTTTTGTATTTTTCTTGATTCTTGCAATAATGATCATATTTTATGTTATAAGACAACCATCCTCCTAACAGCCTGTTTTATAATGCTAGTTCTTTGAGTTTTCTTTAAAAAAAAATGAAGATAAGAGACCTTTTTAATATCTTCTGGTTCCTATTCAGGTTAATGCAATTTTAACTGTTACTACAGTTAACATTACAATTAACATAATAATTTCTGCCTTTATAATATCTAATTGTTCTATGATTTCTTTTAATTTTTTCAGATATATGCATTTCCCCTGTAACTATTCAGAAACAAATCAATATACTTCACTTCACACTGATCCTTAAAAGTTCTTAGAGAGTATGTATACATTTTTAATCCTAAGACAGAAAGCAAAATTTCGGGTAAATTTTAGGAGATTCATTTTCTTCTCTCTTATTCACCACTGCATCTCCAGTTCCTGGAGTAGCACTCAGGCCACATGGAATAAATAAATTAATGACATTTATTCTCATATACATCTGTTAAACACTTTGCTAATTTGGGGCTATAGTGGGAGTCACCTTCCAAGTCAGAGATTTATCTCCCCCCACCATTCTTCTTCTCTATGCTTCCCCAGAAAAAGAGCCTCCCCCAACCCTCTAGCAGCATTCAAGGTGGCCTCCCCACAGTGATATTTGATATCAGACTCCTTTAAGTGATTTTGTATTAATATAAAACTCCTTGGCAGTAGCAATATAAACCTGACTCAAGCAAGCTTTAGAAGCAACTTTGTGACATTCTCCTCACATCCAGGCATTTCGATAATGCCACTGCCTCTTTCAGAGTTATGTCTTACATCTCAAATGAGGAGATTGACTCCACTGCCATTACTGAACTACAAAAAGGCTTTCAGTGGTGCTATAAAATCTTTTATAACTCAGAACAACAGAAATGCATAGAGCTTTGTTCAAATGTAAGAGTTGTAATGTATAAGGAAAGAGGATGTTTACTACAAAATAATTTTTATGCTTTATACACCATGGGCATCTTATGTGACTAAAAAGGACTTTTTATAACAAAAAGATCACCTGTTCCAATAAGATGAAGAAATTAGCAATATTAAAATGGTCATTTTACATATAGATTTGGTATAGAAAATTTAGCATAGATAAAATTAAGTTGCTTCTTTGTTGATTGTTTTTCTTTCGCTGTTGCTGATGAGGGAGTATCTCGAAAATCCTCATTTCTTTCAAATTCTACAAACTGAATTAAAAAGAGGTAGGAAGATACAGATCATCATACATCTCCAGGAAATAGTTTTAGCTATCTAAGCATGAGAATTTTTGCTGTGACTGCTTTTCCTACTGATTTCAATTATCTTCAAACAGATCAAACAAAGCACTAAGAGCCCCATGGAAAAATCAACATCTAAAAATAGAAAGTACAGGAGTGAGCACCAAGGCCTGTCCAAAGACCACAGGGGAGCATGCACCTGCCAAAGGGCTGGATTTGGCTGCCAATTAGTGTTGGGGAAATAACAAAGTGATGGGTAATAGTAATGAGTTCTTAGGACAGATGAGTGCAAAGGAAATGGTGAATGAGGAAAGACATTCATTCTCAAGGAGATCAGATGAGCAAACAAAGAGTGATAGACTCCTGCATCAGGATGGATTAGTGAGCTGGATTCTGAAATCATATTGTTGTTAGCATTAATGAAGTTTTCATCTTTGTTTTGCTATTTACCAGTTGTATGAGCTTAAGCAAGTATCAGTGCTAAGATCATTTATATGCAACTAGCTAAGGTGATATTACTTAAGTTAACAGTTTCTTATGATGATTGGATGATTTTATGTGAAAAAAAATTCTTATGGATATCTAGTTATAGTTAAGGCTAAATAAACATTTAGTAATAATTTTTACTATATCTTTTGCATGGATATATTTCTTTGTAATGGGATGACTATCCAAGATTTTTAAGCTCCTGGGATGATTATAATTATCTTAATCTCTCAATGTTTCTTAAAATATTTCCCTTTCAAATATACACATGTAGATAGTGCCTATAAGCTATACTTTAAAAGGTTACTTTATCAATAAGGGAGTCTTTCTCTGTAAAAACTGCAGTTTTCATTTCTAAATTCCAATCACAAATTAAGTCAAATATCAGCATGAGAAAAGAACAATTGGTTCTGGAGTCCTTCAGACATAATTTGGAATCCATTGTGGTCATTCAGCTGCATAATACTGAGCAAGTAAAACTAAAGAATTTCAATAATTCATCTTGAAAATGAAGATGAAAACTCTAATGAAAGTTTGTGAAAACTAACAAAGAGAGTCTATACAAAGAATGAAAGTCAAGGCTACTGAAGATGCTCATTCTGAGAGTCTTGATTTCACTACAACTGTAATAATCAACATTCAAAGGAAAATTTGTTCATTAGTTGCCAAATCCACCTTGCATTCTCTATAGTATGGTAAACTTAGGTGACAAACTGAACATACTTAGAAAGACTAGCAAATCTTCTTTGAGTATCCAGTAAAATAATAAATATCAAAACTCAACCATTACCTTTATAAAGAGGTATTAATTTACAAGTATTCTATGTAAACTTTATAAATGTGGTTTGATATTTTTCATGAACAACCTTTAAAACCTGAGTCATGCTTTTCCTGCTCAAAGAAAAACATATATTAAAAAATAACTTTCAATATTTTTTGTTTTCTTTCACAGTATTCTTCATGACAAATAATTCTACTTATATGCTTACCTGCAAGATAACCTGTTATGCACAATTTAAAATGCTGATCAGTGTGGGGAGCATAGCAGGGACATTTTTTTCATATACTACCATGAGTTCTTGTTTTTATACTGTTCAATAGATACAAGAAATGCAAAAAAAAAAAGTTTCTTCCTTCAAATCTTACCAATGGGAAATCATTTATAGCTAAAAACAGCAACAAAAGTAGAAAAAGAAACATTTCAAAGGTTATTCAAGTTTTCTGTTATAAATTCAAATCCTTTTCTAGATTTTGGAGAAAGGAGAGTAAGTGAATGACTGATTCTTCCCAAATATTCAGAGAATTTAAAAAAAAAAAAACAAGATTGTGTCATATATCCAGTAATAATTCAGAGTTATTTTCTAGTTATACTATATGTTCTACTTTGTCAAACTGAAACAGCTACTTCCCAGCATCCAGAAAGTAAATGGTTGAATGTTGTTATGGTTTAGATATAAAGTATCCCCAAAAGCTCATGTTTAAAACAATGCAAGAAAACTTATAGGTTAAATGATTGGGTTATTAGAGTCTTAACCTAATTAGTGCATTAATCCAATGATATGGATTAACAGGGTAGTAACTTCAGGCAGGGCAGGATGTCACTGAATGTGATGGGTCACTGGGGACATGCCTTGAGATTTATATTTTGTCTCTATTGAGCAGAGCTCTCTCTGGTTCCTGATTGCTACTTTCCAAGCTACTTTCTTCCTCAACTCTCTTCTGCCATGATGTTCTGAGTCATCTCAGGCCCAGAGAATAAGGTAAGGGTCATCTATGAACTGAGACCTCTAAAATTGTGAGCACCAAATTAACCTTTTCTTCTCTAAAATTATTTTTGTCAGATATTTTGGTCACATGAGCAAAAAAGCTGACTAAGCAGATGTGATAAGTTTTCTCATTTTTTTCAAGATTAGGATCTTTATTCATCTTTTGTTTATGCAAGGCAATGACAACCGACCCCTGCCTCCAACCATGCAAAGTACAGTGGGAAATAAATGATCATGTGCTCACAAAATGAGAAGAATTTCCCTCATAAAGAGATAAGACATGAGATAAAAAAAAAATATGGTGATGAATAAAATATGAAGTGAATGAATTATTGAGTCCTATGGCGAAGTGTAGGAGGAAAAGACTATTTTGAGGTAGAGAAGAAAGGGCAATTACCCACGCCCCCCCCCCGCAACAAAAAATAAAAGGTTATTTTGGGTTCAGTCTAATGAATAAGATGAGATTTTGTTTGTTTGTTTGTTTTACAGTTATTGATGGACCTTTATTTATTTATTTGTTTGTTTATAGGCGGTGCTGAGATTCAAACCCAGTGCCTCACACATAACAGGCAAGCGCTCTATCACTGAGCCACAACCCGAGCCCGAATAAGATGAATTTTTATAGGTAAACCTGAGAGTACAGATCTTCAAAGTGAAAAGCAGGGGAAGGGAAATCTGAACTCTCTCATACAGTGCATCATTTAGTTTGATTCTGTTACAAGATGCATGTGGATAAACAAAGGGAGATTACAGTGGGAAATGTTGTGGGGACAGATAACAGAACACAGAGAGACAAATGAGAAACTGGTCAGGACAGGTTATGAATTTATACCAAGCTGAAACTCTGCAACAAGACACAGCAAGGATTTAAAGGAGAAGAAAATCATAGGAGAAACTTAAGTTATAAGTCTTGTAGGACTTACATATAAGCAAAAGTGTACGTAAAGTCAAATAGCAGTCTTTGATGAGGCCAAGGATTTTATTCAGAGAAACTGGAACAAACTTATTTAGTTCTTAATTGATCAGCTTTCTAATAATACTTATCACAAAAAAAATTCTAAATATGCTTGCAAGTCACTGCATGAATACCCGAATCCAATTTTTGGGTATGTGTTTTCATTTTCAGTGTGCCCCAAATCCAGAAACTATTTTTTTCTTTTTCTCTGGGATAAATATTAAAATGTGTAATTTAGCAAGATAAACAAGGGAAAAAATCTCACAGAAAAAACTTAAAATTAAATTGAGATACTATGTGGCTATTTTAAAAATTGAAATTTCTACTTTTCAGAATATGTTAACTAATTTACAATAATTATATATATCATATATATCATTCTCTGTGTGTGTGTGTGTATTGTGTATATCATTATGGTATAACATTTTTAATCTTTGTGTTACTAATAAATTTAAATTTCACATTTAGTTAACATAGGTCAGTTGAATCCATTATTAATACCATCTATCATAGTTATATAAAGAACATTTATAGATATAGATTTACAATGCTATTAATAAATTTGTGTTTAATTTTATCATTGGTTTCCACTTTAAAAACCATAAAATTATCAGAGTAATGATAAGAAAGTAATCAATTCTTATATATATAAAACAGTTCTCATTCTATACCTCATAAAGACTACTACTTTCATCAAGCATAAAAGAGTAATAATATAACCAAACTTTGGAACACATTTTGCAGTGTTTTACCATCCTAAAATCTCTAAACATGTGCTTAAGTTAGAAATAGAAGTAGATTGTCTCAGACTGCCTGAAGATATGAGTAACTCTTCCAATTGTCACATAGTCACTATTCCCATGTGCCACATTATGGCTGTGAGAGAGAGCCATGTTCTTGGTTACCTGAGCATCCCTTGCATTTTCAGAGCAGTTGCAGAGATTTTACAGACTTAAAGATTTCTTTGCATCTTGAGGATATAAGAAATGTTTGTGTCCTTGGGATCTGTCTCAGAACAAGAAATACAAATGTATAGAGATATAAACTGGTCTGTATGTGAGAATATTACATCTTATAACTGTACCAATCTGACCACTTGATTTTTGTTTTTTGTTCAATTGTTTGTGAGTACTTTTTTTTAGATCATACTACTTAAATGTTTTAAATAGTAATTCACCTGTAGAGAATGCTATAAAATAATTATGTATTTAAATACATTTCCATTTACCTATAAATTTTAGATTATTATAAATTGTGTTAGCTACTCCTACTTGTAGTTTCTTTCTCACTACTCTTATTTCTCTTTACTTTCTTTCAATATATTAAAATCTTTGGTTTAATATTTATCTATCAAATATCAGTGCTTCAAGCAGGTATCAGTAAGTAGTGATGGATGGGAGTTTGGTGAAGACAATTCTTATCCCAACTTGAGAAAATTGGGCATTTTTTCTTAATATCAGATTCTTCCACACACATCTCTAATATAAGTTGGCTCTTCATGTGTTCCTTAATTCAAAATATGTAGGTTTAAATGACCTATATTTGTAATTCAAAGGCTCTAGAGACCATATTACACTTTCACACAAAAAAAGAGAACACTTGTCTTTAAATATCTGGAGCATATCTTAACTCACTTTACTGTGAGACATCCAAAATTATTTTAACTTTTGAAGAATACTGGCTAATAAGACTCTATGGTGAAATATATATGCTAACTAAAGAAACAATTCCTGAGTAGACCACATCAAGAATAGAAAATTAGAAAACTTACCAAAAGGAAATCTCCCAAGACAATTCTAAGGGGTTATACTGTAGAAGTAGGTTGTTTTGAACTTCCCATTTCAATTTCTAAGGGATGCCTGAAAATAAATCACAGTCATAAAAAATAATTTTTTATGCTAACCTTCTAGGATAAGTCATTATTTTGTCTCCATTAATCAACACAGAAATTTAAAAACTCCCTTTATATAAGTGTTCTATCATATATAGTTTATTATGACAACTCTTTTTTTATCAGAGTGATTAAGAATTATGTCTCATTACAAATATTGGTGAACCTCACTCTTTCCCCACCCTTCCCACTCCTCTTCTCTCTCCAATCTTCATCTCTGAGTCTCTGTTAGTATATTGTGTGAGTGTGTGTGTGTGTGTGTCTGTGTGGGTGTTTGTGTGTGTGTCTGTGTGTGTGTGTGTGTGTGTGTGTATTAGACACATACACATACATGGAGACAGAAAGAAAGCTGACAGGCTGTAAACTCAGGATCATATATGCTCCAAAAGAATATTGTAACTTTTAAATGTTTCCCTGTCAACCAAAATAATAATAATAATAATAATAATAATAATAATAATAATAATAACAATTCAGCAATCAGTAAGTTTATGTGAGAGAAATAGCTAAGGTTTACTGATTGAAAATAATTTTTACAAGTTGCCTTGTCTTTCTCTTCAGTCTTGAAACTGAAAACAGAATGTGATATTTATGGTAATGTACTGATTCTCCATTACAATGTTGTTTTCTCTATATTTTAATTATATAATTAATCATAATATTTATTCTTTGTTTTATCTATTACTCCTATTATGTAAAGGGAAGAGGATAATTCATGTTTATATCTTCAGTATGTGGATTTATTAAATAAATAAGTGAATGAGTAGATTATATTCATTATAACCTAGAGTTCTGTTTCTTGACTTCTTTCTTTAATATGAATCTAAAAAAAATTTCTTCAAACATTTATAGTGCATGTTTCTAATAATGTTCTAATAGTTAATAATTTTAATGAGGAGCACTAGCACTATTCCCATCACAATGATAGTCACTTGACCTGCTTTTTCTAATGCCATCCTCACAATAGTTATTTAAAATGGATATGGGCATCTCCACTTGTACATGATAAAAGCAAAACTTAGGTTAAAAGACTTTTAAATTTTTTTTCAACACTCAGAGCTAGTAAATGAAAGAGCAAACTCAAATCGAGTCCTTTCTGAAAACAGTCTCTTAACAACTGTAACCCTAAAGATCTCCAATCCTGATAAAATTTCATGCAGTTTTTCCAGGAAATCTTGTGGGATGCTTTTTCATTATTCCATAATTGAGAAAGCCTTCTTTGCCAACCACAGTGGGATGACATTTGTGTCAATGCTTTTCCCTTCTAACCCTACAAAGCTACAAACCTTCAAGTGACTAAAGTATCATTGTATTACACAAAGATTTGGAAATGCAAACATGGTGGTCCTGCTTTATGAAAGTAGTAAAATACAAACTTCCATAATCAATCTCACACTTTGTTATTTATCTTTGTTTTATGAGAACTGTGTAAGTTCCATGGAGAACACAGTCCCTTCAGATTCTAGATACAGATCTTCTTTCTAGGCATGTTTCTAGGAAGCTGACCAGGTGACTAAAGTCTAAGACAGATTACATGTTACTCTTCTCTCATCCCTACCCTGTCTCCAAAACCTCACTAGAATTGTTCTTATAAAACTAACTAGATCTAATATATTTAATCTGTGCAGTCTCAAAATTATACCAGTTATGTCTGGCATATCTACATTTCACCAGTGATTTATAAGGTGCTAAACTACTGTGGATAACTTAAACTCAATAAATATTGTTGAATGAATGAATGAGTGGATAAGTACATTTCTCAATGTATATTTTCAGTGACAGTTTTGTTCTAGTTAAGACACACTTCTTTCTCTATTTTCACCACTACACCTGCTATCTTTTAACTACCAATATACAGGTACACACAAATACATGTGCAGAAAACAATATACTGAAAGAGAAACTATATTTCAGATTCATTTAAATAAAGCCATTTAAGCAAATGTCTAGCTACATTTTCTCAGCTAGCTCCTTATTCATTCTGATTAAAACACATTTCTGAGTATATCATATTAACTATTTTTTTTAAATCAAATACATATTTTTATGCAAACTTTCCTCTGATATAATCTGTGAGTTCCCCAGGGAGAAAAATAATCTTGGAAATTTAATTTATTATGGGATTTATCTGAAATTTATCACTGAAAAACAGTAGTGGTAATAATCAACTTTGATCACACAGATAATCCAATCATTTGAACAATAAGAAATCATAGTAAATCTTTTCTTACAGGATTGAAATTGAATCAGAACTATAGAGAACTGAAACAAAAAGCAGTGTATTTTTGATAAAAATTGTGGATAATGTATAAGTAAATGAGCATGTATTAAATTGAGTAATGTACTGGGGAAGTTCAGAAAGAAATTAAATTATTGAAAGTGGAATTAAGTACAGTGAGTGTCTCAGGGAGATAGCACATTAGAAAGAGGGATCTCAGGTGTAGGTTTCACCTATGATCATGACAGGCAGTGAGACAGAGGCTGATTTCTGTTTTATGATGAGCTTTAAAATCAGCAACATCTTTGGGAACTGCTAGAACACAAAAACTTGCATCTACTAGTCAAGTAAATTTAATTGGTTTGTGGCCAAAGTTCTCAAGATGAATAAAAATCAATACCAATTATTTAAGTTATATTAGAGTTTATGGTGCCTATTTCAGATAGTTGTTCAGGCCATTCTTAGGTTCCCCAAAGGTTATTTTACTATTTAGGAAAACAAACTACAAATATCTTATAGGTAGCCCCCATTGGTTAATCCTTGAGAAACAACTTACTTCACTGATTGATGATAATTAACATTCTATTGAGGGGGAGCTCATATATAAAATTTTTCAGATTTAAACCTAACAGCATCTGTCTTCCAAAGTTTATAAATCTCAAAGTACTTAAACTTACTTCTGCAAAAAGTGTAATTTAATTTTTTCCATAATATTTGCTTCATTATATCTGAAACACAAATCTATTTCTCCACATTTCATTGACTTTTGTATACAACAATTTAATCCTTAAAACCTAACGAAAGTTAATTTGGTAGCATTCTATTTTATCCTGAAATGAATGCTGCTTTTTATTTATAACTTTACTATGATTAATTGTAGCATTTGTTGTATCTCCTAGTTATTAATTGGAGAGTATTCTGATCTGCTCTAAAATGCATGTCCTTTTTCGGAACAAAATACTAAAAACCCAAAAAATGTTCTGCCCCTGGCAATCTTATAGTATTTTTAGGGATCCAAATTAAATGAAGGTATAAAAACAACCTCAGCAGCAACCAGTATTTTGAAATTTATTCAGTGCCATTTTGACAAGATAATCTTTTTGTTTCTTGATTTTAGTTTCTTTGCTCAGTTTTTTTTTTAGCCTTCAGCAGCATACACTACTACCAGAATTTTAGTGTATATACATACTTATATATTGTTTTAATTTGTTTATATACACCAAACCAATATGAGCTTGCCTGTCTATGCAACAATATTTTTGTGTTTTTACTTTCTATGGTGATTGGGAAACACCAACCTGTGTGTGCCCTAAGTGGATCGTGCTTCTACAATAGCTTAGATGTTGTTGTTTTTTTTCTCTTCCCCACATAGAGCCTGTTTAGTATTCAAGTTTTCTTCTCTTTAAAAAAATGCTGGCCCACCTGGCCTAGGGTCTTTTCATCTTGAAAAGAATAACATGTCCAGCTTTAAAAATACCTGTGTTGAGAATTCAATAAAACTTCTGTTGAAATTTTTCACCAGAGTTTTTAAGTGAATATTAAACCCATTAGAAAGGGTAGCTCAGGAACAATTCAAATGGCTGACTCCTTCACATCCATAAATTATAAATCTCTGTTAGTAAAACTTATGAGAGCATGTGGTAATGATGCTGAATTTAAACATTTACTTAGTGCAATCGCCTGCCAGAGTTTTATGAATTAATATTTGGATGGTAGTGGGGAATGGAATGTCACAGCCAGGAAGCAAATCGGCAGTGTGGTCCAGTGAAATGTTTTCTCATTTTTATTTGTATTCTTTTATTTACTTGTGATGCTGGGGACCCAACCCAAGACCTCATTCATATTAACATGCATTCGCATTCTGCCACTGATCTATAGCTCAGCTCCAGTCAAATTTTAGATATAAAAGGATACTTGAAGGGAAAACAGTTTGAGTACAAAATTGCACTTTTACCCTTTGTTCTGATTTAAGTCTATATATTTAAATTCATTTGAAATGTTACAAAAATCTGCATGTGTAAAAATATTAAAGTCTCTCTCTCTCTCTCTCTCTCTCTCTCTATATATATATATATATATATATATATATATATATATATATATATAGTCTTTAACCATTTTGTAATTATGCCTGTCTTGACTATATTACAAAATGGTTAAAATGCTTGCTACCAGATCATTATTTCAGCTTTCAAGTACACTTGTTACACTTACTTTTCTTAGAAAAGAAGAAAGAAATCTTTCATATCCATTAATGAAGTAAAAAAAGAAACTCTAAATATATCGTTTGTTAACTCCCAATTGCTCCTAGAACACATGACAATAAACATAGTGGCTTAAAGGAATACACATTCATTTCTTGTAGTTTTATAAGTTTGAAATCCAACATAGATCCTATTGGAATAAAAACCAGGTGCTTGGCAGGGCTATATTTCTTTCTGTAGGCTGTATAGCAAATATGTTTGGTTGTCGTTTCCAATTTCTAGAGTCAGTCAGAATTCCTTGATTCCTGGCTGTCTTTCTCCATCTCCAAAGCCAGTGGTATTCCATCATTATAACTGTTCTCCTGCAGCCACTTCTCCCCGATAATCTCTTCTTCCTTCTTCCTCTACTTTTTTTTTTTTTTTTTTTGGTACTAGGGATTATACTCAGGGACACTTTTATCTCTAAGCCACATACTTTGCCCTATTTTGTATTTTACTTAGAGACAGGGACTCAGTGATTTGCTTATCACCTCACTTTTACTGAGGCTGGCTTTGAACTTGTTTTCCTCCTGCCTTAACCTCCAAAGACACTGGGATTACAGGTATATGCCACTGTACCCAGCTCATCTTCTGCTTTTAAAAATGCCTGCGATGATAGTGTGTCCAACCAGAGAATCTAATTTATCTCCCTATTTTAATATTCACAACCATCATTTCAACTGAAATCTTAATTCCCTTTTGCAGAATTCATAGTTTCCTGAGATTATGAGATGAAAATATTGGGGATGGGCATTATAATTTTTTTTCTTCCATATAACTTAATTTCCTTATTTTACATTAATTAAATAAATATAAGTCATTTTATACATCATTCCACATGAAAACCTGTTGATTGTTTCAACATGAGCAACTATTCTCTTATGTCTATATAGAATAAATCTTAATTAGAAAGAATTTTTTTATTCCATTTTTTTCTTCCCCAAAGCTGTCTAGGTTTCCATTGTAGAGAAAGAGAGCACATGATGCCTTTACATAAGAAATTGTCACAGAGAAAATTCAAAGGTGTGTACTGAAAAGAAACAAGAAAGATCTACTTGAATTTCCTGGGATAAAGTGAGGCCAGCCAAAAGAAAGCTTTTCTGATATTATGCATGCCCCATTGTAGGAAGGTTAAGATGGTTTTGTGATCAAAAGTTTCTGTGCTGAGGAAGCTTTTAGAGAGTGGGAGCATTGTGTTTCTGTATTCTCTTTGTGGGAAATTGTTAATTGACCCTTCTTCTTGTCAAATATGAGTATCTCTCAGAGAAGGAATAGATCTGGAACATCTTAGGTAATCAGAAACACAGGTGCCCAACATGTAGGGGGTTCTCTTTACCTTTTCCTGGTTAAAAAAAAAAAAAAGACTGTGTTGATCTATAGGCATGGTGGGGAGACAAAATTTGATATTAGCTATACTATTAAAAATATAAAATCTACTGAATTTCAAAGATAAGAAAATTATTAAATGTTATCAAAAGGTAACAAAATTTTAATGGTAACAAAATCATCAAAAGTTACTATATGGTCAGTTACTATTGCTAAATGAGGTCACAATATATTTTTATTAGAATTCTATCTAGTAACTCAAGATTTTATTCAATTGTTTTGTAGCTACTTATTCATATCATCTGATAAACATTCTAGACACGCTCTCTCCACCACCATCCTAACCCTCCTAATGTTGGAGGGTGAAAGTAGGAGGTGTGAATATGTTTGAAAGAAACGTTTCAAATTGATTATGATATCATGAACAGTTGAGAACCATAGGTCCACTCATTTATATGTAAATGCTTACAATAATGTGAAAAGTATTGGATGAGAGGATTTCAACAAGTTTGTGTTCTTAGAATCAATCAAATTGTACCTGACTCTTAGAGGATAGTGGGAGGAAACCATTCAATTCACAGGAAATCACTGGAACCAAAGCATAGAAACAAAAACACAGTCATGCCTTCTTGCAGCTCAAATGGTTCTGAATTACTGCAACAGAAATTGAGAGCAAGGTCCTGGGTAGGATTGGCTAGAGAACAATAGGAGATCAGAACATAGTTTTATACATTAAATGGCTTAAAACATATACTTTATCCAATTAAGGATAATAAATTACTGTCGATTTTCAATATATGGAGCTCCTATTTGTTATTACATTGATGTCACTCTAAAACTCCTATCAAATCATGTATCCATCATACTAAATCTGGGAGTATCCAGTGGTACTCTGCTAGGCTAGAAGAAAAGTGTGGGATTTAGGATATGAATTTGAAAGCTATTTTTTCAATAAAATTTTATATATAACATAGTTGATAATCACAGATATACTCACACATACATTAATAGAGACCTGCTTCACTGACCTTCACAGGAGCTCAAGTCCAGGGTAGGCTAGAGTCCATCCTGCCACCAATAGTCACCTGCAGGAGCTCAGGCTTGGACCAGACCCACCTCGATGACCTGCACCGGAGCCAGTGCCCAGGGTAAACTCAGGCTGCACACCACCCACCACCTGGAAGCCCAGGTCCAACCCAGTTCCATCTTCAGACATTATAGCCATCCCTTTTGCCTTCCCCATGTAGTAGCCTCTACCTTTGGACAATGAACAGGGCCTAGAAGCAGCTTCAACTTGAAGCAGGTATCCCAAAGCCAGTGTAAGGACCACCATTTCAGCCCCATCTCTGAAAGGCATTGCATCCATCTTGGGCTACCTCCACTACTAACTAGAGTTACCTCTTACTATCACCGCCACTATCTATAGTTGTAGTAGCATCCATCTTGGGAAACCATCAGGGTCTAGAAGTCCAATATCAAGGTGAGATAGAGATAATCTGCACATATACTACAAGATTATAGGGTAGAAACTGTAATACCTCAGATCCACACTGCAAGAAAGGAAATCACAGAGACAGCACAAAAAAACAAAAGAGGAAAGTGCTCCAAACAAACCAGGACAGTACAGTAACAGAACCCATGGACAGTGAAATTGATGAAATGTCAGAGAAGAAGTTCAGAATGCTCATAATTAAAATGATCTGTGAATTAAAGAATGACCTAAATGAGCAAATACAGGCAAAAATTGATCACTCCAACAAAGAGATAAGAGAGCAAATACAGGCAACCATTGATGACACTAATAAGCAGATAAGGGAGCAAATACAGGCTTCCATTGATCACACCAACAAAGACATGAGGGAGCAAATACAGGTAGTAAAAGATTATTTTAAGAAAGATATAGAAATTCTAAAAACAAAATAAATAGAAATCCTTGAAATAAAGGAAACAATTTAAACCAAATTAAAAAACTCAATAGAAAGTATCACCAAGAGACTAGATCACTTGGAAGACAGAACTTCAGATAATGAAGGCAAAGTATACAATCCGAAAAATAAAGTTGATCACACAGTGAAGATGGTAAGGAAGCATGAGCAGAAAAGCCAAGAATTACGGGATAGCATCAAAAGACCAAATATAAGAGTTACTGGAAAGAGGGAGGCACAGAGGTTCAAACCAAAGGAATGCACAATCTCTTCAATGAGATGATATCAGAAAATTTCCCAAACATGAAGAATGAATTGGAAAATCAAATACAAGAGGCTTAGAGGACACCAAATGTACAAATTTATAACAGATCAACACCAAGGCACATTATAATGAAAATGCGTAGCATACAGAATAAGGATAGAGTCTTAAAGAGAGAGGAATCAGATCACATATAGGGGGAGATCAATTTATATCTTAGCAGATTTTTCAACCCAGACCCTCAAAGCCAGGAGATCCTGGAACAGCATATAGCAGCTTTGAAAGAAAATGGATGTCAACCAAGAATCTTATATCCAGCAAAACTAAGCTTTAGATATAATGATGAAATAAATATCTTACCTGATAAACAAAAGTTAAAAGAATTTATAATGAGAAATTCTTCACTACAGAACATCCTCAGCAAAATATTCCATGAAGAGGAACTGAAAAACAATAATGAAAATCATCAAACGGAGGTATTACATTAAAGAAGAAATTAATCAAAGGAGAAAAAAGTCAAGTTAAACACCAAAAATAAACAAAAATGGTTGGGAATACAAATCATGTCTCAATAATAACCATGAATGATACTGGCTTAAACTCACCAATCAAAAGACATAGACTGGAAGATTGGATTGAAAAAAAGACCCAACAATATGTTGCTTCCAAGGGACTGGTCTCATAGCAAAAGATATCCACAGACTGTAGGTGAAAGGTTGGGAAAAAACATACCACTCACATGGACTATGGAAACAAGCAGGGGTTTCCATCCTCATATCAAGTAAAGTAAACTGCAAACTGCTCAAGGGAACCAATCACCAAAAGACATAACAATTATAATTACATTTCTCCCAACAGTGGAACATCTACATTTATTAAATAAACTCTTCTCAAAGTTCAAGAGTCAAACAGACAACAACACAATAATTCTGGGGACTTTAACACCTCTTTCACCACTGGATAAATCTTTCAAACAAAAGGTGAAAAAAAAACTATAGAACTCAATAAAACAATAACTTAGACTAAATGTTTCATCCATTAACGAGTGAATACATTTCTTCTCAACAGAACATGAATCCTTCTCTAAAATAGACCATATATTATGTCACAAAGCAACTCTTAGCAAATACAAAAAAAGTAGAGATACTACCCTGAATTCTATCAGATTATAATGAAACTAGAAATCAATAATATAATAAAAAATAAAAGCTAATCCAACACTTGGAGACTAAATAATGTGCTATTGAATGAATAATGGGTTGGAAAAGACATTAAGGAGGAGATGAAAAAACTCTCAGAGGTGAGTGAGAACATAGATACAACATATCGAAATCTCTGGGACACTATAAAGGCAGTACTAAGAGGAAAGTTTATTGCATGGAATTCATTTCTTAAAAGAAAAAAAAAAGTCAACAAATAAATGACTTAACCTTACATCTCAAAGCCCTAGAAAAAAAAGCAGAAATCAACACTCAAAGCAGTAGAAGATAGAAAATAATTAAAATCAGAGCTGAAATTAATGAAATTGAAACAAAAGAAACAATTGAAAAAATTGACAAAAAAGTTGGTTCTTTGAAAAAAACATATAAAAGTGACAGACCCTTAGCCATGCTAATGAAGAGAAGGACAGAGAAAACTCAAATTACTAACATAGGTGATGAAAAAGGAAATATCACAATAGATATTGCAGAAGTACAGAAGATAATTAGAAATTATTTTGAAATATTGTACTAAAAAATAGAAAATACCAAAGGCATGGACAAATTTTTAGAATCATATGATTTGCCCAAATTGAAAAAGGAGGATATGCATAATTTAAACAGATCAATTTGAAATGATGAAATAGAAGATGCCAACATAAGAAGCTTAACAACCAAGAAAAGCCTAGGACCATATTGATATTCAGCAGAGTTCTACAAGATCTTTAAAGAAGAACCAATACCAATACTCTTTAATTTATTTCAGGAAATAGAAAAAGAGGGAGCGCTTCTAAACTCATTCTACGAGGCCAATATACCCTAATTTCAAAACCAGATAAAGACACATCAAAAAAGGAAACTTCAAACCAATATTTCTAATGAATATAGATGCCAAAATTCTCAATAAAATTCTGTCAAATCAAATACATAAACATATCAAAAAGGTAGTACACCATGATCAAGTGGGGTTCATCCCAGGGATGCAAGGTTGGTTCAACATATAAAAATCAATAAATATTAATCATCACATCAATAGATTAAAATAAGAACAATATGATTATCTCAATAGATGCAGAAAAAGCATTTGATAAAATTCAGCACCCCTTAATGTTCAAAACACTAGAAAAACTAGGGATAACAGGAACATATCTCAGCATCATAAAGACTATCTATGCTAAGCCCCAGGCCAACATCATTTTAAATGGAGAAAAATTGAAGGCATTTCCTCTAAAAACTGGAACAATACAGGGATGCCCTCTTTCACCATTTCTATTTAACATAGTCATTGTAACACTGGCCAGAGTAATTAGAAAGACAAAAGAAATTATATGGATGCAGATAGGAAAAGAAGAACTCAAATTAGTGCTATTTGCTGACAATATGATTCTATACCTAGAAGACCCTTAAAATTCCACCAGAAAACTTCTAGAACTCGTAAATCTATTCAGCAAAGTAGCAGGATAAAAAATCAACACCCATAAATCAAATGCATTTCTGTGTATCAGTGACACCCATAAATCAAAGGCATTGCTGTATATTCTCTGAAAGAGAAACAATGAAAATTATCCAATTTATAATAGCCTTAAAAATTAAAATACTTAGGAAGCAACCTAACCAAAGAGGTGAAAGGCCTCTACAACAAAAACTATAGTATGCTAAGAAAAGAAATTAAAGAAGACCTTAGAAGATGAAAAGATCTCCCTTGTTCTTGAATAGCCAGAATTAATATTGTCAAAATGACCATACTACCAAAAGCATTATGCAGATTTAATGTAATTTCAATCCAAATGCCCCGGACATTCCTCATAGAAACAGAAAAAAGCAGTGATGAGGGCTGGGGATGTGGCTCAAGTGGTAGCACGCTCTCCTAGCATGCATGAGACACTGGGTTTGATTCTCAGCACCATATAAAAACAAAGTGAAGATATTCTGTCCACCTAGAACTAAAAAATAAATATTAAAAAAAAGAAAAACAGTGATGAAATTCATGCAGAAAAATAAGAGCAGATAGCATCAGTATACCAGACCTTAAACTGTACTACAGAGCAATAGTAACAAAAACAGCATGGTATTGTACTCAATATTACTCAGCTTTAAAAAGGAGTAAAATTATGATATTGCCCGTAAATGGTTGAAGTTGGAGAATATCATGCTAAGCAAAATAAGCCAATCTTGAAAAACCAAAGGCTGAATGTTTTCTCTAATATGCTGATGCTAATTCCCAATAGGGTTTGGGGCCGGGGCACTAGGAAAGAATAACATTACCTTAGATTAGGTAGAGGGAAGTGATGGGAGGGGAAGGAAGGGGAAGTGGGGATAAGAAAGATAATTGAATGAAACAGACATTATTAATTCAAGTGTATATGTGGCTACATGACAAATATGATTCTGCAACATGTACACTCAGAAAAATGAGAAATTATATCCCATCTATATATAATATATCAAAGTATATAAATGTATTCTAGTGTCATGTGTAATTAATTAAAACAAATAAAAAAATTTTAAAACCAGCTTATTATTGTCACCAAAATAGGCTTGTAGACCCATGGTACAGAACAGAGGACACAGACACAAATGAACATAAATACAGTTATCTCATATTAGACAAAGTTTTCAAAAAAAATACATTAAAGAAAGGATAGTCTCTTCAACAAATGGTGCTGAGAATATTGGTACTCCATATGCAACAAAATAAAATTAAACTCCTAACTCTCATCATGCACAAAATTAAACTCAAAGTGGATAAAGGACCTAGGAATTAAACCAGTGACAATGTGTGTATTGAAAGAAAAAGTAGGTCCAAATCTCCATCATGTCGGATTAGGCCCTGACTTTCCTAATAAGACTCCTACAGTGCAAGAATTAATACAAGAAACAATAAATGGGATGGTTTCAAACTAGAAAGCTTCTTCTCAGCAAAAGAAACAAGCAGTGAGGTGAATTAAGAGCTTACAAATTGGGAGCAAATTTTTACCACAAGCATGTCAGATAGATCACTAATCTCTAGGATATAAAAAGAACTCAAAAATATTAACACCAAAAAAAAAAAATAACCCAATCAATTAATGGGCCAAGGAACTGAACAGACACTTCTAAGTAGAGGATATACAAGCAACCAACAAATATATATAAAAAAATGTTCAACATCTCTACCAATTAAAGAAATGCAAATCAAAACTCCTCTAAGATTTCTCACTCCAGTCAGAATGGCAGCTATTGAGAATACAAACAATAAGTGATGGGGAGAATGTGGGAAATAATGCTCGCTCATACATTGCTGGTGGGACTGCAAATTGGTGAAGCCAATATGGATAGCAATATGGAAAATCCTTGGAAAAGTGGGAATGGAATCACCATTTGACCCAGCTATCCCATTCCTCGATCTATACCCAAAAGTCTTAAAAACAACATACTACAGGGAAACAACCACATCAATGTTTATAGCAGCACAATTCACAATATAAACTGTAGAACAAACCTAGATGCCCTTCAGTAGATGAATGGATAAAAAAATGTAGTATATACATAATGGAATATTATGCAGCATTAAAAGATAATAAAATCATGGCAATTGCAGGTAAATGGATGGAGATGGAGGATATAATGCTAAGTGAAGTTAGCCAATCCCCCCCCCCCAAAAATAAGTGCCAAATGTTTTCTCTGATTTAAGTATGCTGATTTATTATGTGGTGGTCGTAGGCATGGGAGGATTAGATGGACTCTAGATAGGGCAAAGGGAAAAAGGGGAGGGAGGGAGAGGATATAGGAAAGACTGTGGAATGAGATGGACAACATTGCCCTAAGTATATGTATGAAGACTGTACTTTGTTTACAACCAGAGATATAAAAAATTGTGCTCCATATGTGTAATATTAATTTAAATGGATTCTGCTGTCACACATAAGAAATTAAAATAAAAACATGAAAAAATAATTCATACAAAGTAATTCAGGTTGGTGTACATCAGTGAGTTTCCTATGACTGAGATTATGATATTTATCACAAAATGTTTATTACCTATATTCAAGTGCTTACCTGTTCGGAAAGGTCATTTTGATTTCCATATCCTCATCCTTCAACCATCTACATAGTACCATTTGATCAAAAATTATCATAATAGGCTTTCCTTATTAATAAGAAAAAGCAGCAATGTTCAAAACCAATAGGAGTGTCACTGAGTGGCTCTGATGCCTAGAAAATACAGGTAAAATACTGTGTCATTGTTTAATCTTGTAAAAACTTCAGCACAAACACTGTCAGTAATACCAAAATGCTCATTAATGTCACCTTAAAAACATTCAAAGTTTAAATTAGATCATTGTTTTCAAAGTTATTTATATACTTCAAAAAAAATCTGCCTAGCTTGTCACTGTTGTGCTAAAAAAATCAAGTGAAAGCTCTTTTTTATTTGATTATAAATCTAAATCTGGACTAGCACACTCTTCTAAGGTTATATATTGTTTTAATATTTATTTTATTGAGAGTTCATTCACTTATCCAAACTCTATATAGATAGACAGATAGATAGGGACATTGATAGATAGTTGATATTTTATAGAAAGAGAAAGGAAAAGAAAGAGACAGAGACACAGAGACAGAGAGAGTTGTTCCCATGGATTCTGTAGCTTAAAAATCCTTAGTCTTTTAGGAGCAAGAGGAGCTCCTAAAAGGAGCAGATATTCTTTTATATCCCTTAAGATGAATAATTTTGGGGTGATAAAAAGATAGTGGTATTTTAGAATAGGAGGGTACACCATAAGGTAGGAGGGATAGAATATTTTAATGCTTAGGGAAGATAAAATACTAGGAGAATTTCTGAATCCAGAAGCCAGTTTGAAGGAATATTCCAGGAAAGATGTTGCTATCTTGGACCAGAATGTGGTGGTAAAAAGGACAAGAAGTGTTATAATACTGTAATTTTATTCACTGAAAATACGACATACAGAGTTCTCTGACGCTCAGATGGAATGTTGGATATGAAGAGATCTACCAGCTTAACAGTAAGTAGTTCAACCTCAACAAACAGAAAGATAATGTCACTAAGATATAGAAGATAGTAATAGAAGAGGTGTGTGTGTGTGTGTGTGTGTGTATGTGTGTGTGTGTGTGTGTGTGTGTGTGTATGAGAGAGAGGGAGAGAGAAAGAGAGAGAGAGAGAGAGAGAGAGAGAGAGAGAGAGAGAGAGAATTTATGTGCTGTGTGTGAAATTTTTCTAGGTCAAGTTGGAGAGATTTTTACATATCCAAATGGAAATGTACATTCAACATTGGATTTGGCATTTTGGAATTCAGAGGAAGGAAAAAAGTAGGAGACAAACATGTGGAAATTAGCAGCATATAAAACAAACTTATCTTTTATTGACACACACTATGCAATGATGGCATTCATTGCATATATCATAAAAGATAAGTAAAAAGGTAAAATAAACAATGAGACTTTGGGGCATTCCATCATGTTGTGTTTACATAGAAGAAAAGAAGTCATTAAAAGAGAATGCAAAGGATTTACCAGCAAGGGAAAAGGGAAGTGGAGGGAGAGTATCCCACACCAAAGGGGGAACAGTGTCTCAAGAAATTATGGAGCAAGATGTTGTTATAATCAAAATAAAGCATGAGAATTGAATATAGACTGTAGAAGCATGGAAGTAACTGGTGGTCCTACAAAGACCCATTTATATAGTGTAGGGGATTCCATGAAGTAGGAGAGGAGAGAAATATTGTCATCAAATATGAACTATTATCTTGAGCATATGTCTCTCTCCAATGGAATCAGAGAAGTAGGCAGAAATTGAACATTGAAGAAAAAACTAACTTTTAAATATTTTCATCAGGACATTATAGTTATACCTAATACTGGAGTGATATTGGGGTTTGTTTTGACATGATTAAAGATGCATGAAATAGAATCTGGCCCACTTCGGTTTCTAGTACTTCCTCTTTCCCTCTTTCACTCTCCTTCTGTTTCTCTTCTTCTACTCTACTGGTCTTCCTACTATTGATATATAGATTTTTTTAAAGTGGTGCTTTAGGGGAAAACTAATTTTCAAAGATGAAAACTATAACATCATGAATTGTTTAGCCTGTAAACAAACTAGAAATAATTTCATAGGAGAAAGATCAATCTATTATGGAGTAGAAATTCATTGATGTAGGACAGAGACAGAACGCTTTCTGGAACAAGTTCCCTCAGTAGAATAGTAATAGAATATTGTGGGTAGTTAGGAGGATTGGTTTTGGATCAAAACCACTAATTGAAACACACAAGAAAGGAAGGCAAAAATAAAAATATAGTTGGCTAACGACATATTTGAAGGAGCATATGAAATATTTTAAAAAGTTATTTTTCAGTCAAATAGCAATTTGATTATTGTTGAATGATTGGAGGGATGGAGAGCTGTGAGAGATTTGATGAGAAAGGTGGACATGTTGAGTAGTAAGCTAGATATTAAATAGGTGAACAAAATGTGATAATGATAAAAATAAAAGAAAAAAATAGTAAAAATAAAAAGTTAGAGTCCAAATTGGGAAATATATCTTCAATTACTTTTATTTATTTATTTTTTTGTTTTCATAGTTTCACATGCAACTTTTTAGTAAAAGTGTCTTGTTTTCTTATTTTTACTTGCCTAAGGAATAAAATAATAACCACATACTTCAGTGAATCCATGACAGTTATTGGAGGTGGAATGACAGGCACTCAGCAACATGGGGCTTCAGGAAGATAAAGACAAGAATGACAACAACAACAAAAAAATGGATTTTAGGCCATGGTAAGGAAACAAGAGGGAATACAGATAAAGAAATCATAAATGAACAAAAGATGCAGAAGTCAACATCAGCTAGAATATGTCTCATGTGATCTTCAAGGTTTCATATGAAACATTGAAGAATGAAATGAGTCAAACTAAAAAAGAGAGAGCAAAAACAGATGCATGTGCAAAAATAATGTTAGAAACACATTAAGAAATGTAGCCTGTAAACAAAGTAGAAATAATTTTAGAGGAGAAAGATCAAGTGTACATGAAGATGGTGATCTATAGATGATAAAAGTTTGTTTGTTTGTTTTTTAAATAGTTGATTATTTGAGAAGAGTATAGATGCATTCTTTTCTACTTTGTAAGAAACTAAAGGATTAAATTTATCATTACATATTTGCATAATTTACATACAATATCAGTTAACAGATATGCATATATATGGGTGTATATGGATATATGCATATACACCCATATATGTATACATATATACCCATGTATACATATGTTGGCTTAAATGACTACACACACACACACACATTATTTCTCAATTACATATTTTGAACACATGTATGTGTGTGTGTATATATATATATACACATTCATATATATATATATATATATATATATATATATATATATATATATATACACACACACATACATACACCTACGTGTGTGTGTATATGTGTGTGTGTGTGTGTGTGTGTGTGTGTGTAGGTATTTAAGTCATGGTAATCTTTTAATTGTACTGTTGAAAGGAGACTCAGTCACAACAACCTGACAGTTTCTTTATGTCCCTATATGTATGATCCTCCTCTAAAACTATAGTTCCATGATTCTTACTCATTTTTTAAAAATGTAAAGCAGCTTATTTCCATCTGTACATCTGCATTGAGAGCATGTATGTTGCTGTTCTTCAATCAGAACATACTAGATTTAAGATATTAATAACAAATTTGATCTTTAATTGTATAATATAGCGATTCTGCAGAAGTCCAGCTGTGGAAATCAATATTTGGCCAAGGTATTCCAAGGAAATGTGAGCTTCATATATGCATCAAGATTTTTATAGGTACTTATATTACACCAGATTACTATAAGGCAGTACTCTTCATCCATAAACCTCAGTCTCTTACACAGTTGCCTCAATGGGCTACACATTAATCTATGCCCTTTAACTTTTCTCAGGTGTGATATACAAAACAATCATGGTTAGAACACTTATGATTTTGAATGTTTTCTAAAATTGCTGTCAAGGGTACCTCATTATACTATTTAACATTTGAGAAACATCTTTCTGGGGATGTAGTGAAAAGGATATTTCTAGACCTAGGCCAAGAGGACACTTCCTAGGCAGGCGATCCCAAAATATCACACTCAGGGGAATGCAAGTTATGAAGCAGAATGAACAGAGTTCAAGAGCTGGAAAAATAGGTCAACATAAATGCCAAATCTGGAAGATCTGTAGCAGAACTTAGCCTGCCTGATAAATTGAGAGGGCAACACAGAGCAAAGATGATGGATTGATGTGCTGGTGAGACACAGGGGTGGTTCTGGATGAAAGTCCTGAGCCTTGAGTCTATCTTCTATACCTTGGCCTTTAAACCAACTTTTGGCTTACCCGTAGTCAAGAGGTGAGATACGATCCCTTAAGGATTTCTCAGTTACACATTTTGAACATGACCTGCCCTTGTTCTGATCCCCATTCTAGGAAAATGTAAAAATGTGGAACTTTTAATGGATTAGATCTTTAAGTGTTTGTAAATATTGATTTATCAGACTACCCTGATTTTCCAGTGGCTTAAGACTGTAATCTGCTCTTCATTTTTTGCTTTGTCTGTATTTTCTAACAGAATATATATCCATTGAGCTCTTAGATATGTAGGCTTAACATAAAATTAATGGGGAGGATTATAGTTAGTTAAGTATGCAGATACATAGGAAGATATAGATATATATCAAGTTAATAATTAACATCTAGAACAATGGGATACATTATATTTCTATGTGATAGATCATGTATCTCTGTGATATATATCTATATATCCTTAGATGTCCTTCTGTTATTAATTTGGCAATTTGTGTGAAGTTCTCCCTCTTCTCCAGATGATAGATCAACCCATGAAAAAGTATCTACTCTTCTGTACAAATAATTAAAAACAATGTTAGAGTCATAAACTGGAATGCTCTAGTATGCCACCTAAAGTTGCTCCAGCATACCTTTTCTGTCTCCTTTAAGGAGAAAGCCAAAGCAATTTCAGTAAATCCTTCAAAATTCATCTTCTGCTTATGTACACACTGTCAGTGTTTTTCTACCTAGGGAAAGAAGAAAATGGACAAGCATATGGAGAGAGAATCATGTAACTTCCTCCAAAATTAATACTCATTGTTGGAAGAATTTTTTAATTATTTAAGAAGTCCATTCAAGTCATCATGTCTCAGAATTCTGGAAACTCTCTCATTGATCTTTGATAATCCCTTATGGATACAGAAGAGTGGTATCACAAGGTAAGTTTTATGATGAACTGTTCTAGACCACCAGTATTATGGCACTATCTGATACATGGAATGTGGACCAGAATAGCCTACATCATTATATATCCTCTTGACAATAGCATTAGGACCCTCCTGGAAAGTAGGGGAAGAAAAACAAATCAGTTGTTTAAACATGATGATACCTATGGTTGCTAAGTGAGATGAACATTTCCGGACAGGAAAATGGGAAGAACTTGTAACTTGATATAGCAACTTTTACCAAGTATGGGTCATATAAGGAGCATAGTATCTGATACCAACTCTCAATTTACCTCATCGATACATTTGTTCCCATGTAATCCTAGGGTATATAAGTAACCTGGTCCTAAAAATCATGATGGACTAGATTCAGGAACCTCACCGTTTTGAGATAGCACCATTCCTCAGTTCTGAAAATTTATTTATTATCTCATGAATAAATAGAATCTATGGAAAGAAAAGTTTTGCTTAGAATCACAGAGACTTCTTCAAACTTATGCTTGGAGAATTTTTGCATATAATTTTCTTATTCAACAAATGCCTATCCTATACTTTTTTTCTCTGTTTGACCACTTATATTACTTGGAGTACCCACTCACTGTATTGTCACTACCACCTCTTCTGTAAATTTTGAGCTTTCATTTCAATTAAACTTATTTATTTTCAGCCTGCCAGAAAGCATTTTTTTTCTCACCAGATTAAAATATATCAGTAATTAGAAAAGCAGTGTAAATTTGGCACTGAAATACTTGAGCCTAAAAATAGGTGTGTCTTACCTGTTAGAGACATAATCCAAGAATTTCAACAAATACTTAGAAGTTAACTATATATGTGGGTTCATTGTGTTATCCTTCACATGTGTGGGGGCTCACTTCTCTCTGTTAAGGAATAGTATTTTAATGGATTTTGTATCTGGTCAATTTTCATCTTAATGATTATCCTTTTCTAAAATAATTTTACTATTATTTTCATTTGCTTATTATTGAAAATAAAAAAATCTTTGTATATTAAAATATTTCTACTTAAAAAATCACGTTAGGAGTATAATTTTTATATAAACTCATAAATAAATGTATAGATAAATGATATCTTTAATATTTCCTATGCAAAACTTTCCAGACTAGACATATCACAAAATTCAGAATTATTAACATTCTGGAAAGTTAATACAAGGTTCAGGCTACAGAAACCTTGTGTAAGGACTATAGCAAAATATTGCAATTTAATTGAGTGTTTTTTGTTTTAACAAGGAGACAAAAGCTATGAAATAAATTCAAGACAGTTTATGTTAAGGATTGTCACAAAATAATTTCCTAAAACCATTGGTAACTTACAAAGAGTGGTGGCTTTAAAATACATTGGTATTTTTGTATGGCAGATGTGATACAGTGGACCAGGATTTGCTTCTTAGATACAAAATCATTTAGAATCTTTCCATTTATTCAAAGTGATAAAAGTTAACTGAACCAAAGAAAACATTAATTCAGTATAGTCTTAACATAGGTTTCTTGCAGGTGTGATTAAGGTTATTCTATTTGTTCACCAATTTAGTGGTAATTATGAATGTGAAATTTCTGAAAACATTTAAAATTGTTTATAAACACTAGTGTAAATGTTTTTCTATGTTGATAAGCTTTCACTCAAATTACTTGGCTTCTTATTGTATCTAATAGTATTTCAGTTAATTACTTACTGAGGCAAATAAATATCTTCTCCTTTTGAATGTTTATACTTTATATTAATACTTCAATTTTTATTGTAATTATATGAACATCTCAAATACTGTTAATAAATAGTAAACACAGTGGCCTTCATGTGTTTACTCTACCTGCAGTAAAAAAATACATATATGTACACAAATTATTAAAATGTATTTATGTATTTAATATGTATTTATGTTTAATATGTATTTATATATTTCACTTATATTACTTGGAGTACCCACCCACTGCATATATAAATATATATCTATATATATTATGTAAACCAATAAATGAGTGTGAGTGTGTGTGTGGGTGACTGTATGTGTCTTTGTACAGTTTCAATAAAACCAACTGCTGTAAAGCAGTTTTCATTTTCTGTCATTTAGAACTTTTTTTTAATATCCTCTAAATAGTTACACATGAGGGTAGAATACATTTGACAATTCATACATAAATGGATGTGTAACTTCTAATTCTTCTGGTTGTATATGATGTAGAATTACACCAGGCCTATAATCATATATGTAATCACAGGATAATAATATCCAGTTCATTCTATCTTTTATACACCCATACCCTCTTCCCCTCCCTTCACTTCCCTCTGCCTAATCCAAAGTACCTCTATTTCCTATTGTGAATTAGCATCTGCCTATCAGAGAAAACATTCAGTCTTTGTTTTTTTGAGATTGGCTTATTTCACTTAGCATGATATTCTCCAGCTCATCCATGTACCAAATAATTTCATTCTTTAAGGCTGAGTAATATTCCAACGTGTATACATATAACACATTTCCTTCATTCATTCATCTGTTGAAGAGCATCTTGGTTGGTTCCATAGTTTGACTATTGTGAATTAAGCTGCTATAAACATCAATGTGGCCTCATCATTGTAGAAATGCTATTTTTAAGTGTTTGGGGTATAAAAGGAAAACTGGGATAGCTGGGTCATAATTCTGGTTCCAGTTCACATTTTCTGAGGAATCTCCATTCTGCTTCTCATAATGGTTGCACCAGTTTTCAGTCCCACCAGCAATGTATGAATGCACCTTTTCCCCACATCCTTGCCAACTTTTATTGTTGCTTGTTTTCTTGATAATTGCCATTCTGACAGAAGTGATATAGAATCTTAGAGTAGTTTTGATTTGGATTTTTCTAATTGTTAGAGAGGTTGAGCACTTTTTTCCATATATTTATTGATTGATTGAAATTTCTTTTTCTGTGAGGTGTCTGTTTGTTACTGCTGTTTACCCGTGATGATTTCCTTGCTTCCCGAATAGTGGAAAGTGGAAGGCTTTATTAAAGGATAGCAGAAAAGACTTCCTACCAGAGGAAGAAGGGAACCTGAAAGACAGAATCCATAGAAAGGGGACGCCTTTTCTTTTTCATATCTAAGGTCTTTTTTTAGTCCTCCCGCATTCCTGTCCTTTGTTTCCCTCTGTCCTGCAGTGATAGAATGCAAGTGGGAAGGCCAAAGGTGGGGGATAGGTGGACTGCTGGGGCTGAGAGGAGTCATCTGTGAAGGAAGGGCCTGGGGTGATTAGCACCTCCCAATTTGCTGGGAGCTACTTCATGAACAGTTCTTTAGGGCCTCGGGGACATTAATATTTCAATTTCCCCAGGTGTTGTTCTGGTTTCCTGGGCTCCATTCTCCATATGGTCTCCATTTTCTTTATCGTACTGGATATTAGACCTGATTTACCTAACTACACTGACTACCTATCTTTAAATATCTAAAAAAAGCCTATCAAATCTGGCTTCATTCTCAGTTTCTTATCCCATTTATTGATTGGGTTATTTGGTATTTTTGATGTTGAGTTTTTTGAGTTCTTTATATATCCTGGAGACTAATGCTCTGAGATGTATGCGGTAAAGATTTTTGCCCATTCTGTAGGTTCTCTTCACATTATTAATTGTTTCTGTTGCTGAGAAGAAGTTTTTAATTTGAATCCATCCCATTTATTGATTTTTTATTTTACTTCTTCTGCTTTAGGCTTCTTGTTTAGGAAGTTAGATCCTAAGCAACATGGAGAACCCTTGGGCCTATTTTTCTTTTATTAGGCACAAGATCTCTGTTCCAGTGCCTAAGTCTTTGATCCACTCTGAGTTGAGTTTTGTGCAGGTTGAGACATAGAGATTTCATTTCATTGTTTTTTTTACATATGGATTTCCAGTTTCCCCAGCACCATTGATTGAAGAGGCTATCTTTTCTTCAATGAATGTTTTTGGCGTCTATGTCTAGTATAATATTATGTAGGCTTTTCTCTGTGTCTTCTGTACTGTACCAATAGTCTATGTGTCACTTTTGGTGCCAATACCATGTTGTTTTTTGTTACTGTGGTTCTGTAGTGTAGTTTAAGGTCTGTTTTTTTTTTTTTTTTTTTTTTTTTATGGTTCCTGCTTTACTCTTCTTGCTAAGGACTGCTTTGCCTATTATGGGTCTTTTATATTTCTAAGTGAATTTCATTACTGCTTTTTCTACTTCTTTGAAAAACATAATTGTGATTTTAACAGGGATTGCATTCAATCTGTACAGTCCTCTTGATAGTATTGCCATTTTGACAATATTAATTCTACTTATCTGATCTGAGAACATGGGAAGATCCTTCAGTCTTCTAAGGTCTTCTTTAATTTCTTTCTTTTGTGTACTGTAGTTTCCATTGTAGAGGACTTTCACCTTTTTTGTTAGATTGATCCTCAAGTTTTTTTTGTTTTTTTTTTAGGCTATTATGAATGGGGTAGTTTTTCTGATTTCTCTTTCAGTGAATTTATCACTGGTATATAGGTACTTGATTGATTTATGAATGATGATTTTATATTATTCTACTTGGATGAATTCATTCATTAGTTCTAGAAGTTTTCTGGTGGAAGGTTATGATGCAAAAAAAAATAGCCATTTTTAAACATGTATTTTTCATTAAAAATTATTATTTAAATAATTTGACACAATTCTTAAGTTTATTAATTATGAAATACATTACTTCACAATATTTGATGATTATATACATGTTTATGTAATGAACAAATCAGGCTAATTAACATATCCATTATCTCATACATTCATCATTTCTTTCTGATTAGAGTATTCCAAAACCTCTGTTATAGCTGTCTTAATCTTAGAATCTCTGTTGCTTTTATGAGATTGCTCATATTTTTAAATAATTACCAACCTAAATTTTTATGTAGTACCATCTGGATTTAATGACTGGGTAGTAAACAGAAGACATTAAAAGACAGAAGATCTGTTCATTCTAAAAAATAAAAAAGACTAACAAAGTTCAAATTTTGACTTGATAATCTATAGTCATGATGTTTTTTTTATTTTTTATGTCCATGAAATTTTCAGTATTTAGAAGTTATATTTTCTGTAATAGAAGGATGGTACAATATAAATATGAATAAAAATTGTGTATTTGGGATATGTTCTTTGGGCCCTAATAATATGTGTCAGACATTTTTATTCTGTATATATTTATTTTCATTAATCACATACCTACAAAAGTAATAACAAATGTTATTGTTAAACATATGATTAAGTCCCAAATTCAGAATCATCAAGGTTACAGATGACCAAGGGTACTGGTGAACAAGTAACTGTATAATTCTGTGTAATTAATAGAAGGCTTTTGTTCAAGATAGTTATAGTATGAGTTTCTTAGTTCCCTCATTAGCAAATATATATGTGTAACGAAAAAAAATCATTAAAATTTTCCTTTCAACTTCTAAATGTTTAAGAATCTTTGGACTATATCATATTTTATGTATTTATAAAATAAATGACTTTTATTAGTTTTCATAGCTCTTACTACTTATAATGGGAATACATGAATGCGAATAAGCTAAAAAAGGTACTTATAACCATAAACTAGAGAGATTGCATATATATTCAATAAAATAAACTGGAACTGTCTATTTTATTTCTGGAAATTAAAAAAAGAGTTTAAAGCTTCATTACTGAACTTAACTCAAAATAAATTTCAAATGGAATAAAATTTAAGTCAAAAATATAAAATGATTTTAATATAATGAAACAACTTTAAGAAGAAGCAGTTGCTCAGAGCTTACTTGTGCTAAGCAAGAGGTAAATGAAAAACATTCAGAATTTGGTTCACTGCTAAATACTATGTGGGTATCTTGACATGGGTACCACCTGGGCAGTGGATACTTTCACAGTGCTTTTTCCCTCTATAAAATGGCAAACAACCAAGTCAGAACTACCTTTTTTTTCTCCAGAAAGTTGGTTGTCAAACATTTACTGGCATATTCCTGTGTATATAACTGTTTATAATAACTTTTGTAACTAGTCAGCTAGGTTTCACATATGATGAAACTAAATTGCAAAAACTGGAAGTGAATTAATATCTGGAAAACTATTTTAAAAAGCTAGAAATGTAAAAAAAAATTTAAAAATGTACTGTAATGAAAACCCCAGTACATGAATCAAGAAAGTAAAAAAAAAAGAAAGAAAGAAATTTGTGGCATCAATATAAAGAAATTAAAACACTCAATAACATAGACCCTATTTTTTCTCTTACATTTGCAGCAAAAAGTAAAATGCTAATATTCTAGATAGTCATCAGTTATAGAGAAGGAAACAAGTAGACACATACCTCATTAGCAAAGTACAAAATAAGGTATAAAATAAAAAAGTTTGCTTAAAATCATGTCATCAATTAATACATAATTATGTCTTTTTTTAATATTTATTTATTTATTTTTTTAGTTTTCGGCAGACACAACATCTTTGTTTGTATGTGGTTCTAAGGATCGAACCCGGGCCGCACGCATGCCAGGCTTGAGCCACATCCCCAGCCCCTATAATTATTTTTTTGTTGTTGTTGTTGTTGTTTTCATTGTTGTTGTTTTTTGATGGTTACACAGAAAAGTAGTAGCAATGGCAAACTAATGTCTGGAATACCCTTGGTATCAGTGAAGACAAGAAAAAAGTAGTAATAGGGAGAATATTCATCCCATACAATTTTTGTACTTTTTCTTGTAAACCATATGGTTAGTCAGCTGTTACTATAATAAGTATTGAGGTCACCAGCATATAAAGGGAAAAATTTTTTTGGAGGTTTCTGTTCACAATTGGTTTGTTCCATTTCTTTGGGGCATGTGGCAAAGCAGTATATCATCATAAAGAGAATGTAAAAGCAAAACCATTTGCCTCACAACCAGGTACCAAAAGAGAGAAAGAAGGAGCTGGGGCACTACATTCCCCTTCGAGGACATATTTCCCAATAACCTTAAGACCTCCCATTAGGTGTGCCTCTTAATGATGCCACCTGCTTTTGGTAGCAGCATGAGTAGGAGATCAAGCCTTTAACACGTAGACCTTTGGAAAACACTTATTCAAATCAAAGTACCATAAAAATGTGTTTTCTATTAAAAGCATTTTATAAATTTTAAAGTGATAAAATCAAACATTATGCATTGTATGATGTAAATTGTATTTTAATTGCTGTCTAGATATGCTTACAGAGAATGGAGTAAAAGACAAAAAATATTTTTGACATTGATATTTAATTGCTTTTAGAGTCATATTTACTTTGCTATATTCAAATATTTTGAGGGTTCAATTTTAATAAGTAAAAATACTTATTACAGATCTAGCATAATTGACAGAGAAAGTTAAGAAATCATGATATTTTCAGTATCCATAAAACCCAACCATGTTAAAGAGACACTTGGACTGGATGTTTATTGGAGCATTATTCATCATAATGAAGACATGGAATCAACTTAAATGTCCATCAATAAATAAAGAGACAAAGAAAATGGAGCATATATGCACAACAAAATACTATTCACTATGTGGCCATAAATCTTGTTATTTGCAAGAACATGCATGGTCCTAGAAAACATTGCATTAAGTAAAAAAAGTGTAAAGACAAATACCACATGATCTCACTCATATGTGGACTCTCAAAAAAAGTCGATATCATACAAATTGGAGAAATGAATAGTAGTTACCAGGTTGCCAGATAATGGGAAGAGTAGGAGGAGGGGTTGTAAAGGTCGATATATGGATACAATCTTAAAGTAAATAGGATGAATATGTTTTAGGGTTCCTGTTCTATGGCACAACAGGGAGAATACAATTAGGAATAATGCAGTGTATAACTCAAAAGAAGAGAAAACTTTGAATGTGCAAGCCATAAACAAATGATAAAAGTTAAAGGTGATGGATATCCTAATTATTTAAAGTAAACATCAATCAAAATATCCTTTGTATCTCATAAATATGCATGAATATTTTGTTTCAATTAAAAATAAAATTAAAATCCAGCTGCAGAAAAAAAATAGCAGGTGAGAGTTTTTCCTCATTGAAAAATAATTGAATGCATGATAATTCCTTGGTTTAAAAATATCGGAAACTGTGGTTTCAGTACTAAAATAATCCATTGCACATAGTTGGCTTATTTGTGTGCAAAGAAGTACCTGCAGGCCTTTAGTGTGAGGCACATCTCTGACACTGATTCCCAACAGACATTCTCCCAATTGCATGAGGCTTGAGACTGGGCATGCTCACAGGCATCCAGAGCACAGCTTCACACAACTACATTTTTTCTGGATGCTAACATGTTAAGAATGTATTCAGGCACTATTAAGGTTGATATTTGTAGCACCAGGGTGTTTATTTTCATCTTCACTGAGACACATTTCATATTTGATAAATTGTGGTAGTTTTACTTTACTTTATTTTTTTTTCTGATATTAGTTGCAAACAGTAAAATGAAACAGAAAAAAATGCTAAAAAAAGGCTCTCAGAAGTTTTTTTTTGATTGTTTATTTGGTTCTTTATTTTGTTTTTGTTTTGTGGAGCTAGGGATTGCTTAAACACTGAGCCACATCTGAAGCCTTTTTTCATTTTTTATTTTGAGAAAGGATCTTTACAAATTTCTCAAGTCTTTGATAAGTTGATGAGGCTGGCCTCAAATTTGCAATCTTCCTGTCTCAGCCTCCCAAGCTGCTGAGATTACACATGTATGTCACTGCACCCAACTATCAAAAGTAAAAGTAGTTTTTAAAGAAACATTTGGACATCATTTATTGGTACTTGATAAAATGAACAATGACCCTTCTGTGGATTTTCTTGAACAGTATAGACTTAATAGAGAGCCATATATTTAAATGTAAAATATCTAAATCAGAACTCTCAGCAATAAATATATGCACAGAAGTATATTTTAAAACGGATATTTCATGAAACAAATAAAATGCCAGAATAAATTTAGAATGGGCATGAGACTCACCTTCTGTCTAAAAAAAAATCAGCCTAGATAAGCTTTCTATTCTGGATGAAAACGTGATGATGCCTGAAGGCATATCTTTCTTTTATAACTTTATTTCATAAAGACAGTAAACACAAAGAGTAAAAAAGCAACAGTGTCTGGTAAAGCTAGTGAAAGATGCCTAAAATTTCAGAACACTTTGGAAAATACTCAGGAGTAAAACTATGTGGCTAGGGAGCCAATTATGAGCTAGAACAAAGGAACAGTGGGTTCCACACAGGAGGTTCAAAACTGTCTCCCAGATGTGGAGCTCCAGTAAACAGACTATCCATGGGTAGGTGATATAGCACTTCATAACTGCTTGGAATATTTCTGAGAGACACAGACAGGAAACTCAAGGAAAGTGGCAGGAGAGACTGACCATAAACAATCTATTTAAAAATATTTTTAAATGGTTATTAATGTGAGACAACATAGCAGAGGAGACAATCAAGAGCACTGGAAGGGAATGCTAATGTTTTTTGAAAGGATAAAGGAATCTACCAATTATTACTCTCTTGGGGCATAAATGTGGTTTATGTGAGCACACAAGTATCTGAGAAGGGCAGTCAGCAACCCAAGGTCGATCTTTTTTTTTTTCTTTTTTCCTGCTAACCCTTTTAGCATTCCTTCCTCACTGCCACATTATTACTTAAAAATATCCAGACATTGTGTCTTCTTACTTGTGTTTATGTGCATGCATGTGTGGGTGTGTATGAAGATTAGGACATGGGTTATGTTTCATTTTTCTGTAACTTTTTAGACTTTGCATTTAAAAATTCATAATAATTTTGTTTTATATTATTTAAAATACTCTTGTGTCCAAGTCTAATGTACAAAATATGCAATATTCAAGGATTCTCAGCTTCTCTCTCTACCCAGGTATAACCTACTTACAATTCAGTTCCAAGTTCCTGGGCTTGGGAGTGACAGATATTTGCCCCTTCATTTTCTGTGTTATCTGATGCAGAAAGTTGGAAATGATGACCTAAACTCTTCATCTGAAATGTACTTTTCTCTAAATCCTAGATTTGAAAATGATACTAAATTTCTTTCAAATACTTCTGAAGTACAATTACACATAGAATATTTTTATTATTGATTTTACTCCTAATAACAGTCTGGTAATATAAGAAATAGGTTTTTTATAAAGAAGAAATCTGAGACTAAGGGATCTTAATTATCCAGCACACTGACAAGCTTCAGAATTTGAATGTGAATTTCATGCTGGTAAGAAAACTGAAGAAATATGAGTCACACATTCGTGACTGACTGCATTGAGAAATAGGTGTCGCTCAAAGAAACAGATATATTGATAAACAAAATCTTTAATCAACAAAGAAAACTCATAAGAGAATTCCTAGTATCTAATTATTACAACACAATTGAGTCATATTTTAAAGTCAATGAGATGATGTGTTAATTGTCTATATAACAGTAGCCAAAAAATGTGGGGAATTTGGAAAGGAGACCAAATCCTAATGAAGCAATGTATAAGTAATGATACAAGAACGAACACATAAGTTTCAAGAAAATGCATCCTTGTTATTTTTCTTTTCACATCATTAAAAATTGAGGGGAAGTTGTTATGTTACAGCTTTCACAGGTCAAAATACTCTTACTTCAAATGTGTAAGGGCAAAAAATATTTTAATGATATTTTGTTCTATTTTCTCTTCTTTATTTCATTCTTTCTGGTATTTGGCCACCATAGTTCTCTGCATCTATTAGCTATTTAATTTGTCAAAAGCCTTTGCTTTGAAAACAACTATATTTTTCTTCCTTATCTTGCACATATGATGTCCATGTACATGATCATGTTTTTTAATTTTCAGAGTTTTAAAAAGTTTTATTGAGGAATAACTAATATAAAAAGAGCTACCCATATTTATTATGTGCAATCCAATAAGTTTGTATGCATACAAACACTTGTGATGCCATCGCTTTAATCTAGATAATACCAACATATCAGAAATTTTCCTTGTGTTCCTTTATTTTTGCTTTTATTCAATAATAACATTTAACATGAAACCTACTCTTAAATTTTTTGAAGTGCACACCATATTTTTAAATAAAAGCACCATGCTCCCCATTTTCCCCATCCACGGCACCTAGCATACATTATTGTCTTCTTTACTTCATGATATTTACTATTTTAGACACCTTATATGAGTGGATTCATGAAGGATTTTCCTCTTATGACAGGTTATCTCACTTTTAAAAAGTCCTTTTGGTTCATTCATGTTGTCACAAATGGTAAAATTTTCTTCTACTTTTTAAAGCTGAATAATATTCCGCATTATATAGAGACCACATTTTTCTTTATGCATTCATCAGTGATGGACCCTTAGGATATTTCCATGTATTGGTCATTGTGAATGAGAAGAATGCAGACAGACATTTAAGAGTCTAATTTTTATCCTTTCATACATGTGTGTTAAAGAAGCAAAGATAAACAGTATGATAGTTCCATTTTTAGTTTGGTAAGAATCTCTATACTTTATATTCCCAGTAGTGTACAAGTGTTCCATTTTTTTCCATATCTTATCAATACTTGTTACCTTTCACCATTTTATGAGAGCCTTTCTAAAAAAGATGAAATGTATCATATTGGACTTTTGATATTCATTTTCTTAACAATGTTGTTGAGTGTCTTTTCACATATCTGTTAAACATTTATATATTCTTTTAAAAGTGTTTATTATTCTCCTTTCTACTATTAATTTTTAATTTCATTTAGAAGAGAATATCATATCTTTGCCTCCTATCTTACTTTTTTCCTTTGGATTTACATTTATCAGAGTACCAATTTCTTTGCTTTTATGACATGAGTGGTGTGTGTGTGTGTGTGTGTGTGTGTGTGTGTGTGTGTGTGTCTGCACATTGAGGCCCTTTCCTGTGTCAAAAATTGAACATCTATATATTGGTGATTCTTTTTTAATAATCATTGTTTCTTTTTCAGCTCATTAAATCTAAAAACTATGTAAAACAAATTGGGGTGGGAGTGAACAGGGAGTGGGCAAGGGAAGTAAAAGCTAGGTTTTTGAGATAGTGCCCTCAGATGATTTCTCTGAGCCTATATAATGTTCACTGTGTACTTTCAATAGTATAATTGAGAATCATTGCTTGAAATTAGATTTGTTTTCAAATATATTCTATATGGATATCTTTTATTTTCTCTCTCTCTTTCTTTTCTTTTTGGTATGGTTAAAGAAAAGAAAAAATCTAGAATTTTCACTAAGAGAAAACTTTTTCAATTACAAATTGTAACTACTAAATTGATATTGGAAGAACATCTTTTTGAATTAATGTTTGAGGAGTTTAGTTTTTGGTTTCCTTTGGTATGACAGAAAACTCTGTCTCCCTTAAGTTCAAGCCATGCCTCCAAGAGAGGTGGTTGATATGCAGAAGGGCCATGCGGAGGGATCCAGCCTTCCCTGCACACCTTTGGTTTGTTCTCTTTTTCTATTATTGGGTAAGAAACCATCATGAAATTTTGTGACAATAAAACAATGATTTATTATTTGCCAAAATTCTCCATTCCGGATCAAGGCAGCTCTAATCTTGCTGGTATTACTCATACAGCCTCCGTTCCCTACCAGGACAGAGGATCCTATTGTGGCTTCATGAACATTCTTCACCATCAGTGGATAGGTGCAAGTTATCAGTTGGGTACTTTGATTCTCCTCCTGGTGGAATCTCAGCCTACTGTAGGATAGACCTGGATTTCACAGCATGGTATTCTCAGAAATTGAGAGCTGAAATTACATGGCTTCCTAAAGCTTAGACTCTAGAGTTTCACTTCTTTTCTGCAACATCCTAATTGTCAAAAACAAGTAACACATACCAGCAAACTCAGAATCAAGAGAAGCACGTGAATAAATGTCACCTTTTGATGACAACAATGGCAATATCACAAGGCAAAAAGCATGGACCAAAGAGGGCATGATTCATGGGAAGTCATTAATATAACATAAGGGAAAGCCAAACTTTTTTCTAATAGGGTTTGTCATCATCACATGTAATTCTTTTATATTATATTATACTAGATTTTCCATATTCTGTAATCTTGTTTTAACAAAAGAGTTTGAGTTTATAGTTTTAATTATCATAAATACTTTAGATTAAATTAAATCATCCCATATTATCAGTGAGAAAGGGTCTATGTGGGATGAATAAATCACTCCCTTTTATTTCTACTTGGCCCTCTGACAGAATCATATTAATACTCCACCTATTTGCCCGGTGACTATTTAGTGCCAGATTCTCAGGTAAGCACTTAAAATAATTCTTTCTTTAAAATTCACAACAATCCTATAAGGCCTAATTGGTATCCTCCTTTTGCAGTTGAAAAATATGAGACCTGGGTATTAGTATACAGAATAGCTCTGACTAACTCATATACCTTAGGAAGCAAAGCATCTGTGCTTTGCACCTGGGTCTCTGTAGTTACTAACCTTGTAAGAAAACAAAACAAAATAAAACAAAGAAAGAGCAAAACATGCTAAAGTCACCAAATATCTTAAGAGACTTTTTGAAATTTCAAATATTTAGTAGGATTTTGTCCCTTGAATATCTGTTTTAATGGTAAGCTAGTCTGTATTTCACTTAAGAAAAACAGCATCTAAAAAAAAACTCAGAAATATTTGAAATGAAAAATACTTAGTAAAACTTGTTGTACAGACAACAAAATACACTAAAATTCTACAGCAGTCAATGAACTACTACTGCTCTAAGAAGAATAGTCAGATGCTTGGGAAAACACAGAATCCCAGAAATAAACTTTGTCAAACAAAAGAAAACATATATAATTAAGGTAGGTTTTAGGAGAGTGGACAAAAACATGATTATTCAATAATTTTGAAAAATTTGTCTAACTACAATTTAAAGGTTTTTAAGACTGTTATAGTCTATAAAGATAATAAAACTTTATTACAAGTAGATTTAGGATTTAAATAATTATTAAAAATTTATGGGGTAATAACTTTTAGCTTTCTGTATGGAAAATACCTTTTTGAGCATAAAGCCACTTTAAACTTCTCCGTATAAAATAAAATATTAATAGTTTTTATATGAATGTATATATTAGAAAATGTGTACCCTCATTGAAGTTAAAAGATGACAAAATAAAATTAGGTCCTAAATTTAAGTTTGAATTTGGGAAAAACATAGAAGAGAGGTAGAAATATCAGTATAAGAAAAAATGGGTGTGTGATTAAAGTGATACCTATCTTGAAAGAAATTCAACAAAATATAAAGATATTCTGTTTACTCATTTATTTAATTTTGTTTTGGGAAATATAAAAATAAAGTTTTTCTAAAAAAGTTACAGATAAAAGTTTTAAATTAAAGTTAATATACAATGTTTGTAAAATCAGAGTAGATAATTTAGATGTCTCAAGATGTTTGAATGAATAAATAATTATACACCCACATTATTTAATTCATATGCATTGAAAATCAAATTGAAGAATATTTAAAGTCAAAGAAAAATGTTGATTATAAATCGTTGAAAGGAAGTTGTATGTATATCTTTGTAAATTATTTGATCTTCATTATGTAATCAAATGATGTTAAAAGATAAGTTCTTATTATCAACAGCAAATCTCTTATTATTATTTATTTTTACCATCTTAATGATTTTTATTTTCAGCACATAATAACTCAACATACTCATGGGATACATATAATTTGAAATACATATACAGAGTGTGATGTTCAAATTAAGGTGATTTGCATTTGCATCTCTTTAAACTTTCTTCCTTGCTTCTATTTCACTCTGAAATACATAATTAATTGCTGTGAATTGCATTTGGTTCACTCTGCTGGTCAAGATTGTGATTTACCCCTTCTTTCTAACTGCATCTTAGTACCCACTGTCCAACATCTTTCTTTCCCCTCTCCTCTTCACTAGCCAACAGAGACCACTATTCCACTCTGTACTTCTATAAAGTAAATTTCCTTGGTTTTCCTATATGAGAACCTAGTTTAGAAGTGATTTTTATTTTGTAGTTTCAGTCTTTCTGCTATCTCAGCCTTGACCAGCCAAACAAGAACTGGGTTTAAAAGAGCTGGCTAAGAAGAAGGCACCAAAAAATCACACAACACACAAATAATTTTGGAACTGAGGGCAAGAAAGCTCTTTGACCTTAAAGAACAAGCTTCCATCCTGGAAAGAGAGAACCTGAGCCCATATCTGGTTTATTTTATAACAGGGACATCAAAGGCAGGGATAATGTTTTAAGGACAGAGTCTTCTTTATGATGTCTTGTGGTTTGCAGATTGACTGACATCTTGGCAGGTCATACCCATCTCAGGTGCTGTGTGGGATCTCAGGCAAAGCTAGAGGGGGAGGCTCACCTGCACCATGCAATCACTCCCTGACAAGGTGTTCTCAGTGTCAGACCTATTCCCTCATTTGGGTACTATGCTCAACACAATCCACATACAGCCCATGGACTGCTCGTGACACTACAATTCTCTATTCCTTTAGTATTATGCATATGCATGATGTATATGGGATATATTTATCAATCAATAAGGCACTGTGACAGATCAATCAGAACAATAACATCACGAATCACAGTGGATATGGCTATAAAACAATAGTAGTATTGCTAGTATTGTAAGCATGGATTGAAAATCAGTAATGTAATCAGCATTATATCTTTCATCATCAGAAGGAAAAAAACAAACAATATTATCATATGAATACATGCAAGAAAATATAAACATGGACCAGGATCCTTGAAAGAGGGAAGGATGTTTATTCTGTTTAGAATGGGGACAAAATGGAAACTATAGAAAGGAAAATTGAATATTAAAATATAAAATGATTAATGCTAGGAAACTCATTCCTAATTGAAATGATCTTTAGAGAAAGATGAAACCAAAATATAGTGGAAATTAATTACAAGATATATAATACCTGGAAATTTGCTAGAAATCCAAGAATAATGAGAAAACTCAATGTATTTTAGACAGAAAATACAAAACCAGATAAACAAATAAAAATAATAAGGCTCACAGGAGATGTTAATTGGCAAAGAAAGATAACACAAATGCCTTCATATTCCAAGGACAATTTATGTGGAGCAGGAATTTTCCAATAGTTAATTTATAAGAAAATAAGTATACTTGAATTTGGCTATCATTGAGAAACATCAAAATTTCAAGATTTCCTGAAGAAATAATCTGAGAATTCATTTTAGTAAAGAAGTATAAGACATAAAGAGGAAAATATGGAATATAAAAAGTGATGTAAGTCAGAGGCTCGATGAAACAAAGCATTAATGAGGCATATATTGTTCTCAGATGGAACAGAAAATCTACCCAGAAAAAAATTCCATGAAAGAAAAAATGACCAAATATCAGGAAATCCCTTTAAAGCATTTAAAATCTAGAATACATTGGGAATCTAGTAAGGAAGATGGATATTTATTATTTCAAAGGTAAAAGAAAATAAACTTAGAGCAAAGAAGGAAGAAGGGGAGAAATAATTTGAAATACAAAATTTTAGTAGGAAAAAAATCTATATAACAAGGTGATGAATAAAACATAAGGTGAACTAAAAGGTATAATAACTGTAAGCAAGTTTGGACATGTAAGGCTAGAGTTTCAAATGAACTCAAATGGAATAGAAATCCTAATATTTGAACCAGAAGGAAAAAATGTCCTACAAAACTAGATTATTTTTTTTCTGAAGGCAGTTTTCATATTCATAAATTGGTTTTCACTTTTAGACACAAAGTAAAGGTAGAGCATGAACAATTTAAGACAGGGAGCACAATGCAAATGAAAGCAACCTTGACAATGTAAAGGTAAAGGTGTAACTGAAAAAAAAATTGGAAGTGGCAGAGCAAATACCAAGAAAGCAATCTTGACATTAAAATGTGCATTTTATGTGTGGGAGTCAACAATGATGGAAAATGGCTCTTTCAGCATACTCTTTAGAGTTAAATGTAAAAGCAGCAGCAGAATTAAAATAAAATTGTAGAAGATTTTTTTTTCCAGAAGGGACTTCTTACTGGAGTGGAAGTGGAGTTTGAGAAATGTGAATTAAATCTTTACCTTCCCCAAAGAACATCCCTATCTGAACTAGAAAAGGTAATAATAGAATAAGATTTGTTTTTCAATTGAAGGAGAAACTACTTTTGAACTAACATGAGAACAAATTAAAATATACACCTTCTATGAGATGGGACTTGGAAGGAGGTGAGAAAGACATGAAGAGTTTATGCTTTTCATTACAGAGGCGCAACACCTCTCTGAACTTAAATGTTTTGTCACACAAATACATTAGAGTAATAAAACTTTTACAATAAATTTCAGAATGAACGCACATGAGAGTACTTGATAGTGTGATTTTGATGCTTGATTTCAGAGTTTCAAATACTTAAACCAATACTAGTTTTATTGTTAGGTATATTAAAGCTACTTCTCTTATTTTAAAATTGAAACTATTTATTCTTGTTCTGTATTGTTGTGCTACTTTTTAATGGAGTTGATACTTTCACATGTCTTCATTCTGACCTTACCAAATGGACAAGTCAAGGTACATATGGAAGAATTCTTAGAATTAAACAATTAAAAATCTCTGGTTCCATTAAAATATCTCTGTTTCACATATGTCTGGGCACAATATAAATGCTAATTAAAGTTTATACAGTTGTACACAGGGAATTGCGATGTACAACTGTAATCCATGTACAATTACATAGATTTGTATAAAATGCATATTTCTCCCTAAGAGCAGAAGGTTGTATGAAATGAAAATAGAAGATAATGACATGAGTGTGTCTGAAAATTGTTATTGTGCAATGCTTTGAAAGCACTTGACAATCATAGTTCTCATTCTGTAAATATATTTCTAAGTCCAAATGTGTATCTCTTCACTTTTTTTGTTCACTGAACAGACACCCTTTATTCTACACACAGTTTCTGCAATTAAATTATGACTGCAAATTGTCAGTATGAAGGAAAATTTCTCAATGGCATCAATAAATGCATAACTGAATTTCAGTGTAAGGGCAAAAATGGTCAAACATAAAAATAATCAGCTAAATAAAGGAGCAATTAAATTCCATGCCTGTAAAAGTGCAGGTGTAAAGTATAATGTGGCAGCTAAATCAGGAAATATTTGGCTCTTCATATCAAATTAAATTGATAGTTAGATTTTTGTATGATGATGAAGAGTTTTATAGGAAAGAAAAAAATTGAAATATAAATTTCTCCCCAATAGGGGCCAACTTAGAATCTTTTCATTAAAACCACATTTGAGAAATTTGGCACTGTCTCAAAATAATTATGTCAATTGAAATCCCTTCTCATAAAGAATATGTTGAAAAAATTGCCTGCTAAGGATGAATGGAAGAAGCAATTATATATCTGAAATTGGAAACCTGATACAAATCACCTTTCATTATCTTATCATAAAATCTGAAGTCTGCATTATATAAACATAGATTATTTTCCCATTAGCCAGCTCTCCCTGTAATCAGCGACTAGGAAATGTTAATGCTGATGGTAACAAAGACTTACACATATTTTTAGAACTAAATTTATTTTTTTAAAATTCAGAATAGCTGTCTGCCTTCAAATACTATTTACAAAATAGGTGGCTAAGGACTTATATTCAAATTTTAGACATTTAGGTAATATTGCCTGAGATTGACTAGACACAACTGGGTATGTGAGTGTTCTTCCAGATAATTAGTGAAATGTTAAATTCATGTTAATCCAAGGTCATCTATTTTGGTTGTCCTAAATAATGATAAACCTAAATAAAGCAATCATTTTCACTTACAATTGAGATAACATAGAAAATCCAAGTTGCTTATTGAAACATTTTATAATTTGATCCAGCATTAGTTAGGTTCTTAAGACTGATTTGGGATTTAGCTACTCACTTATGAGACAATTGTGCACCCTATTCAATACACTAAAATACCTTCATAATAATGGATAATCTTTCTGCAAATATTTTTCCTGGTATATATTGTTTTCTATATCACTAAATAGAATGGGATTGCTAAGAGCTCAATAACTGCTATGAATGGAGTGTGGTGGCACACATCTGTAATCCTAGTGGCTTCAGAGACTGGGGCAGGAAGATGGCAAGTTCAAAGCCAGCTTCAGCAAATAGCAAGACCCTAGGTGGTTTATCGACAGCCTGTCTCAAAATTAAAAATAAATAAATAAAAAAGGGTTGGGAATGTGGCTCTGTGGTTAAATGCCCCTGGGTTCAATTCCTGGGACCACAAATAAATAATTAAATATTGCCATGAGCTGAAAATTCCTCTCAAATCCAATGGAAAGTAAAATATTCTTATTTGAAACAAGGAATGTTCTTGATTATGGTATAATAGATAGGAAACATTTTGAATTTTGGTCCATGGAAGAGTTAAGAACAGCCTCAGATAAAATTAATAGTTTTTTTTGCCAGTAAGTACAATGATATACAGAATTTTCTACTCTACTTAGCAAATATCACTGACAGATTGGGTGCTATAAAATGAAATCTGTTGAAACCGCCCATGAAAAATATAAATTATACTCTGTACATGGTTGCAATAAATATAAAATTATCATTTACAAAGCTAGGTAATAATGCTTTGGCTATAATTTCAAATGAAGAAATTGAGGCATAGAGACATATGGTAACTTGCGAAAGTCATAGAGCCAATATGTGTCCAATATGGTTGGGAAGTCCAGCTTCTGATCTTGTGGAAATCTTGTAGCAGAAGTAAGGCATTTTTATGAAAAACATTAGAGTCTATATAAAGCATATATTTTTTCTACCAAAAATGCTATAGTCTTAAAACATATTTTAAAATTTGCCTGTCATATTGCTATTTTGACTGAGGAGATTACAGTACAATTTGATGTTTTAATAAAGCTCCAATTTAACAGTTAAGGAAAAATAGGAAGCACACAATAACAAACCCAGCAGGGAGCAGTCCTTTCTTTTTAGTTATTATTCCTTTGAGAGTCAATAGACTAGAACAGAATTTAAGAAAGATTTTAGCATATTAAATGTAAAATTATAGTCATATGTTGATAAAATATTTTTTTTTATGTTATACTGAGCCTTCTCTGAAGATTTCAAATCTTGAACAATAAATGGGACTTATCACCTAATCTTTGGTATTATAGTTTGTTGTTGTTTTTTATCCCTTGTCACTTGTGCCTCTTATTTATGTCAGTTTGTTTTTGTGAGTTTTTAAGTATCTTTTGTTCATATTTTATAACCATTTAAAATTCGATATATTCTTTGATTATTTCCGTTTCAGTAATCTGAACAGTAAGCACTTCTAGTGTTTAATTCTGCTTCTTTTACCATGGCATTAGTTTGCCAGTTTTGATTTCTCAGATGGCACATAATCAATCTTTCAGGATTAGTTCAAGACATCCTACAACTATGGCCTTGTGAATTGCTCCTTATAATAAGTTGCCTGAGGAAATAAACTGAACAAAATAAAAAGACTGCACCTGGTTTATAGATGATTCTTCATGGTAAGATGGCATCACCTTGAAATTTGCCATAGCTCCAAACTTCTACTCAAGAAAGTGCCTGCAAGCCAGTGGAAGGAGTACTCTTCAGTAGGCATATTTTCACAAAGTGCATGTGTTTTACTCACTGGTGAAGATTACAAGCAGAGTGTGTGCACTAATCTATGGATACTGCTCTACAAAATGACATAAACCCTAGAATCTTAGACTGTGCTTTGGTCTGTTTATTTTCTTGCCAGAATAGATAACACGAGGGGTCAAGATTTGTGTCTATGTGGAAAAATACATTGCCATTCATCAGGCATGTGCTCACATGGTCAGTATGCATATTCTGCCACTTTTGAACTTTGGAATGGTAATATGAAATCCACAACTAAAAGTGAAAATGTGAGTTACTTCCAGGATGAAATTTCAAGAACTATGTTATCACAGCTCTCTTCTACTCCTGGGTGATAACCGGTTATAGTTGAGATTTGAGACCATGGCTGCTTCCTTCATCTGTTTTCCAGAGTTACGATGAGAGAACACAGCCTTCACCAACCTGTGACAAGCATGTAATATGAGCACAAAATAATTTTTTTTTGGAACTGATCTCTTATGATGCATAGTTATATTATTATCTAGGCAATTCTTAGAGATTAAAACATTATTACAGTAAGTAGGTCCTGACAAAGAAAGTAAAAGACACTATTATTGAATTTCTTTTTAAATACATGTAAAAATTCCAAATACAGATGGGTGTACATGTATATGCATGTTTTGTCTCAAAAACTTACAGGTAAGCAAGTAAACAATTTTTGGTAACTGGAAGATTGTATCCCTTTAAATCTGTAGCAAATCATTTGGAAAATATGATGTGTATAATTTTGAATTCAATCTTTTATATAATAAGCCTTATCCTCTAAGGCTAAAAGTTATGAAGCAGAATGTCAGCACTGTGTTTTGGTTGCTTAGGGCTGGATTTTACAAGGAGATTCACATAAGCTCAGCAAAAGGATAGCTCACAAACAGAGGGGGAAAATGTGGAGTAGAGAGTTCAGGAACTTGCAGTTCTAGAATAGTTTTTTTTTTTTTTTTTATTTTGATAGTAGTGGTGGTGGGGTTGTTTGTTTTCTTGCTTTTTTTTTTTTGTAATCCCAACTCAAAAAGATAAATCTAAGAAAGTCTCAAACAAAAAAGGCAAATTGAAATTAAACTTCATGTAAAGGACCAATTCAAGAAGATGTGACTCAGAGTATATTAATTGTCCAAGTTATAAAGATCCAGTAAAGTGAAGATTCCCAATTAAATCTATTAAACTGGGCAAAATGTCTTAAGGAAAGAAAGTACAAACATAGTTCTCCACTGAATCTTAAAGAGAAATATATCTAAAATTTATTTGAGATATGAGAAAGAGACATAGAGAACTAAATAAATAAATAGATAATGAAACTGATAAATTAAAGTAGAAAAGTCTGTGTACTTAGGTGCGTGGAATTGACTGAAATATAATACTTAAAAAGGCTAATTAAATTTTTTTAGTCTATGGTGCGAAAAAACTCCATTAACCTGATAATAAGAAACAAAATGCTTGATATATAACATGAGTTAAGAATTTACAACCTTCTCCTTGCAAGATGCAAACTGCACTGTGAGATGATCACTTGGCACAAAAACAAGGCATAGAGAGGAAAAGAATTAATGAAAAAATTCCAACAAGTGGAAAAAAAGAATAATACCCTTTGTTATGAATTACACTTAAGGATTTATACCATATTATTAAATATACCATCCTGAAATATTAAAGAGCATGATAACAATAAATAGCACTGCCTGGGGAGAGGGAAAGAAACAAAGCAAATATATGTAGTGTCATTATTCATTTATATATTTACTTGCACAATCAACATCCATGTATTGATAAAGAGTAAAATTAAATATTTAGAGAAAAAGAGAGAAAAAGAGAGCTCTGTGGATAATATTTTTGATCAGAGACTGAGAATTTTTTTGTCTAAAGAGCAAAAGACGATATAGAATGGAAGAGATTTTTCAGTGTTCTAAAGAAGGGAACAAGAAGTAAACATTTTTCAGACAATTTGTTTTCAGAAACACTAACATAAAATCAAACTATGGCATGGACATTGACATTGTAAAACCAGGGCTGGGATGTAACTCTGTAGTATAACATTTACCTCAAGAGCCTCAGTTCACAGCACCAGAAAAGTAAATAAATAAATAAATATTGCATTGGAATACCAAAATAAAATTAATTTATAAAGACTTAGTATAGGGGTTTGGGGATGTGGCTCAAGCGGTAGCTCGCTCGCCTGGCATGCGTTCGGCCGGGGTTCGATCCTCAGCACCACATACAAACAAAGATGTTGTGTCCGCTGAAAACTAAAAAATAAATAATAAAATTCTCTCTCTCTCTCTTTCTCTCTCTCTCTCTTTCTGTCTCTTTAAAAACAAAAAAAAAGACTTATTATAGATCATAGTGTTGAATAATCAGACACAAAGGAAAATACACCAGCAAGCAAAATCACAGAACTTATACATAAAAAGAAAAACTTGAAAAAAGTTGATATTTTAACCCAAATGTCTCAAAATGGGTGTTAAGAGAAAAAGAAAAGCACTGGCATTGTTCTGCTTAATTGGAAAGGCTTTTAGAAATATGTAACCTTAAATATGTTGCTTAAAACTATGAGCCCAAATTGAAGAGAAAGGAATTTATAAGCAAATTTGATTAACCTAACAGATGGAAGAAGACAGTAAGAGCCTCTCACCTCTTTCTGTTACACAAACATACACATACACACACTTAAGAATCTGAAGAAAAAATTCAACTTTTCCAATTAATCATAATAAATATTGGTGGAGGCGATCCCCCACTCACTGTCTTGACAGGGTCACAGTGAGAAAAAGTGTTGGCAAAGCCGCTCTCTCACTGTCTTGACAGGGTCACAGTGAGGATGAATGCTGGCAAAGCCACGCTGGTTGGTGGGTAACCGAAACCATGAGACCCTTTTTTATGTAATTGGGACTTTGCATTTTCATGCTTATGTTTCTCACAGGAGGCATGAGTATGTTAAATGCCAAACAAATTAAATTTCAGATGGCTAGAACAGAACAGGTAGTTCATGCCTTGGAGGCCGTTCTACCCACCCCTCAGCATATCAAGGACAAAGTAAAAGGCTATTCTTCTATCCCAGTACATTGTGGACAAACCTAATAATGGACAACAATCATCCTCTGAAAAACAAATTCTTTGAGAACTAGTGTACCTTGACTGAGAAACAAAGAAACTCTTCGAGAAAGCAGCTCAACCAGTTTTATGAGAATAAATTTAGGAATTAATTAAAATAGCTTTATAAGACACAGTTTTAAAATAATGTTAGAAATATTATTTTATTTAGATTCTTAAGTTTAGAAATTCTTAAGTCTTTAAGTTGTATAGGTTTCTGATATGTTTTAAGGATGATTCATAAACTTTAAGATATTTTATATTTAAAATATAAAATTTAAAGGGACTTTAAATATAAGATTTAAAGGGACTTTTTTAGATGGGAATTTTGAATTAGAAATAAAGTACAAGTGTACTTTAGGTTAATGATTGGCTAGGAGACTTAGAGTCTGGTCACGTAGTTTGGCATTAGTTAATAAGGAAATAACATATCTTGGGAAAAATAGTAAATCTTGGGAAAATCTGAAGGATGTAAATTGGTGACATGTTTTATTGATGATTCTGTACTTTGATGATTGTATGGCTGGGGGTCATATCCTGGAAGAATGTAGATCGGTGTGCTCTCAATCATGGTTAAGGAAATGTCATGTCTTGGCAAAGTTTTAAATTATATAATCAATGACGTATTGTGAATCTATAATGATGAGAAAAATTGTAATAAAAAGGGGACCCAGAGAAAGCAGTTTTAGCTCTCTCTCTCTGGAGATTGCTCAAACGGAACGACTCCTGTCACATCATTTTGCCGACGCCACTCCTCCTTCAGGACTCCCTGGACCCCGCTGGGGCTGGACCCCGGCAATTGGTGCCCGAACAGGGACCTGAAGGTAATCCCCTCGGCACCTGAAGGTAATCCCCTCGGCACCTGAAGGTAAGCCCCCTCGGCATTTGCCCCCTTGTTTTCGGAGTGGATAGGCCATTACCCGTGCGTTTCGCGAGCCCCCTGTTGGCAGAACAGGTGAGAGTGGGTAATTAGGTAAAGAAAAATGGGAAATACAGAATCCAAGGAATGAGGATTATTCATTGATATTGTTAAACATTTGCTTAGAAAAAAAGGAGTTCAGGTTCCCACTTCACAATTACAGAGGTTTTTTCATTTTATTCAGGAATGTTGTCCTTGGTTCCCAGAAGAGGGAACCTTAGATCTAAAAACATGGGTAAAAATAGGAGAAGCTTTAAGAGCATATTACTCTAATTATGGACCAGAAAATATGCCTGTAGATGCTATAGCATTATGGAATCTTTTAAAAGATATGTTAGATCCAGCTCAAAAAGCTGAAATCTTAAATAAGATTAACTTAACTGTCCCTACTGAAGAAACTCCCCTAAGGAAGGACTCTAGAAGTGAAACTTATGTCCTAAAAAAAGATGAGGAGAAGGATCAGTCTTGTTTACAAAATAAAGATAATTTAGAAGAAGCAGCTACTAAATATTATAATGAAGAATTCTTTGCCCCCATAAGTACACATTCTTGCGAATCTTCTACCAAAAATAAATTGGGTTCCAAAATAAAAAATACTTTACCACCTCCTCCACGGAATGTAAGATTTAAAGGAGCTATGAAAGAGGCTCTACAATCTAGAGATTTAAGTTTTACTCTCCCTATCACTTTTGATTCAAATGATTAAGTTAATTTTAGATAGACAACATCCTTATTTTATAGGACATATTCGAGGACATTCTAACTTACCAGGAAAATTTTCACAAGGCAATGCATTGGCAAATTCATTAACCAGACCCCAAATTCTTACTGTTCAGGAAGCTACAGCTAGTCATGCTTTACATCATCAAAATGCTTCTGCCCTTCGACAGCAATTTCATATCCCTAGGAAATCAGCTAGAACTGTTGTCAAAAATTGTCAAACCTGTCCATCATTATTGCCAACTTTACCCAGGGGAGTTAATCCTCATGGTTTAAGACCTAATGATTTATGGCAAATGGATGTTACTCATATTCCTTCATTTGGAAAATTAAGTTATGTTCATGTTGTTGTTGATACTTTTTCTCATGTGATTATTGCCTCAACAAGAACTGGGGAAGCATATAAAGATGTAGTGCAACACTTGTTCATTTGTTTCTCATATTTGGGAATGCCTAAAGCATTAAAAACAGATAATGCACCAGCTTACACTTCAAATGCTTTTTAAAAAATTTTGTGATATGTTTAAAATTTCTCATTCTACAGGAATTCCTTATAATCCTCAAGGACAAGCTATAGTTGAGAGAGCTCATCAAACATTGAAAGCTCAAATTACTAAACTTCAAGAAGGAGAATATAAATATAGTTCTCCTTATCATGTTTTACAACATGCTTTGTTTGTGGTCAATCATCTTAATTGTGATTATAAAGGAGTGACTCCCATGTTAAGACATTTGGAAAGTGAAAAAATATCAGCAAAACCCTTGGTAAAATGGAAAGATCTTTTAACAGGTAAAAGGAAAGGACCTGATGTATTACTAACTTGTGGGCGAGGATATGCTTGTGTCTTTCCACAGGATGCAGATTCCCCCTTTTTTATTTTTCTATTAAGTGCAGACATTTTAATGTTGAATTGAAAAATTTAACCTCATGATATTCCTTTTACATTTATATATTTATTTGCACATGCCTAAAACCAACAGCATACAGAATCTTTCAAATCCAAATGAAAATTTAACAAATTGAGAAAATATTGGGAAGCAAAGTATGTGCCAAAAATCATCTACATGGAGAATTCACGAGGCTGTATTCAATGTTAGCATATTTTTTTATATATTTGTTACCCAGAATAGAACATTTGGCTTATTCACAAAAGATATAGCAAAATAATCCTCATCATAGAAATAATAAAACTTCAAAATATTTTTTGAAACAAAAGTAAATCAAGATAGTTAATATAAATTATTTTAAGAGGAAGTACATTAAGAATGACACATTTTTTAAAGTAGGACAAAGTAACACTAAAATAGAAAATATGAAGTTATATAAATGAATTTAATATCTGTTTAAGAACCTATGCAAAAATCACAAAATAAAGTCAAATAGAGGGAGAGTAAAGAAGTAAGAAAGAATTTTTAAAATAAAGGGAAACTTTATATTGATGGCATTAATAGAATTTTAAGTTTTTTGTGAATAGGTTAAAAATGCAAAGGACTGGACAAGATAAAGGAGAAAATAGTAAAAGAACTTTCTATCAGTAAATGTGAAAAAGGAGAAAACATCAATTTCCAGGGAAAGTTTCAATTACTGAAACTGGCTGTAGAAATAGAAAATCTCTATGAATTGACAAACTTAGCAGAAGTAGGAAATAGTCATGATTTACCTTTAAAACTATAAGCACTGCTGAAATCATGAATAGAAGAATTCTACAGAACAAAATGATCTGAGCATGATCAAACAGGAAAATACACAAAAGATATTTTAACAGGCTACCTTAAAATCTGAAAAACAAAGAGCAGAACTTCATTACAGAAGAAAAGTCACTGATGATTCAAATTTATTGAAAAATAAAATATAATACTACATATCAGATTCCTTTTTTAAAATATATATATATATATTAGTTGTTGATAGATCTTTTATTTTATTTATTTATATGTGGTGCTGAGAATCAAACCCAGTGCCTCATGCATGTCAGGCAAGTGCGCTACCACTGAGCCAAAGTCCCAGCCCCTGAGATTCCTTTTTAATGTAAATGATATCATTTAACAATGGTGAACCAGAGTTCTTGGGACCAGAAGTTTATGTGATTTGAAGGGTGGTGAATTTTCTTATGAAAAGAAAAAAAAAAACAGAATTAGGAATACAAAGTTAGATCTAAAGCCTTGGAAAGAGACAATTAACTAAAGGGCATTAATGCTTAGGCTTCATTAGGTTCATGGAAATAATCACTCATGGTCAAGAAACTTATAGCAATTATCATGCATCAAGTAAAACCTTAAATGCAATCTCATTCAAGTTAAAAAACATAAAGAACAATATTTACTAATGGCAGTACTTGCTGTTTTAGCCATTAAAGAGGGAAAGACAAAATGAAAACAAAATTACATGTGCATGAAATATAAGAGTAACAATGATTAGTCTCAGATGATGTGTATATATGCAATCAAGTAAACAGAAAACCCATTAAAGTCTAAGTACAAACTATTGATACATTTGAAATCAGTAAATGGTCCAAGTACATAATAAGTAATTAAAAATCAATATTTTCCTTCTTACTAGAAATAAACATATAAAACTCTATGGATGTGAACATATATTTATTTACATATATTATTTAAAAAATATCTGTGTATAGAACAATTATCAATATATTTCCAATATTCAAACTGCATCTCCCTTTGCTAAGGAATATAGTACCAGATGCAATAAGTTATAAAAAAAAAGCCATTCATTTGTTATTTGTTGATTGATATTTTGCCCTTAATTATATTACATTTTCAAACTGTACATGTAAACAAGCATAGGCTGTTAAAATCAATAGATGTTTTTAACTTATGCTATTTTCAAATAAATGCTGACTTCAAATTTCTAAAGGAGAAATAAAATATGAAGCAATTGTGTTAACTCTTTTCCTTTTTGGATTATTTTTTTATCAGTCTTGTATCACTGAATTTGAATTCAAAAAATTCCCAAGAAATCTCCCTCTGAGATCTGGGAGAAGTTGCTCAGAAAAGAACAACAGGTATTTTGTTTCCATGCATGTTTTAAGCATGTCAGTCTCTCTCTCTCTCTCTCTCTCTCTCTCTCTCTCTCTCTCTCTCTTTTTTTTTGGATTAATCTGCCAGGTCATGATGATATAATTTAGTAACTGATTTGAGTATTTTAATAAAGCAGAGTACAGATAATGCAAATACAAACAAGTTACTTGTAATTTGTGCTAAAGAAATTCACAAAAAAAATATACAAGTGAAGATATAATTTACATTATCATGTCTATCATTTATTTTGCAATAAAAGGTGGTATAATGTCTATTCATATATGCACCTGTAGATGTCCATGTCTTTTATTTTTAACATATAAATCAATTAATAATTCACTTTATTTCATAAAAAAATACATTCATAGTACCTTTTTGGCAGTAGAGTCAATTGTTGGCATATATGGGGTGTAAAAATGAAATTTAATTTGTTCTCTTATAAATATCTTGATTTATTATATCATAATTCTGTTTTATATTGAAGTAAAAGAAGTACAATTAGAAAAGAAAGAGGTTATCACAAGACTTAGACGTCTTTTGCACCTAAATGATATGAAGCCAATTCATAATGCCCATATAAGGCAGATAATAAAATATTTGTAAAATTACAGATCCACTACATAAGGATGTACTTCAGTCATACCAATGTGATAAGCATATAAAGGTCATTTTTGTTTTAGATATTCATTGTGTTTGCAAATGAGATTCACGTTTGATAAGCACCCATTAAAGTAGTCAGTGTGAAAAACTCCTCATTTATTTTATATCAATATGGATTTCATATAAGAGATTCCTCATATCCTTAAAGTCCTAAGACAACTTTCTCATTAAATGATCACAAAATCAAATAATGTCACCTATTTTATTTTAAATTACAGTTATAAAAATACAAGAAAAATGTTGTAATCCATGGATGGCATTTTTCTACCTAACATACGGAGAAGAATATAAAACTACCCACACATACCTCGTCTTCCATTCACCAATGAAATAACAACTCTTTTTTAAAGGTAGCATAACCCACCAATTACTCTTGACAAATCATTGATTCAGAAACCCTGAACACCTGTGCTAAGACATTCAGTAACAAATCATTATTCAAAGGTTATGATTTTTAAAAATCTAAATAAATACACCTTTCTGTTAAAAGAGTTCTCTTTAATTGCAGGGCTTATTTTTCCTCTTAAAGTCTTGCAATACTTCTGTGGCAATCTACTCTCGGTCTCCCCCCTCCCCAAATAATTGCTATGTTCACTGCTAACATTATAACCATTTTTGCAACTGACATAGCAACATTTAAATGATATTTAAGAGCAAATACTGAGTCTTACTAAACTTATTTTTGCAATCAAAGCTGATGGAAAAATATCATGGTTTTTCATATTTTTACTATGAACTCTCCCACCACCACCACCACCACCACCACCCCAAAAAAACCACTAAGGTTCCTCTTGTACTCTCAAACTTAAAATCAACTGCTTATAGACTTTTACAGGGGAAAAATGACCATATGAATATCAATCATGAAAGAAAAGTTCAGTGTAATCAAAACTAACAAGATGCAGAGGAAGATTATAAGAAAATACCACTTGCTCATTTCAGCTACATTTTAGTAATTTTCAACTGTTTTAATAGTCTGAGCAGTATTTTTTAAATTGTTCATCAGCAAAGTATAAAGCTTGTTTCTAACAAAAGAGTTTACTTCTCTAACCATTCTTTATTGTATCTATTATTTACAAAATAGTGAAGCAATGTATCTTTAGTGTGGTTAGCCCAAAACTTAAATCAGCATCAATCACTTTAATTGTGATTTTTAAAAAATCAAGTACTTACAGCTAAGCTTAGATCTACAAAAACAGAATCTCCAGGGTGGAGAATCAATTTTTTATTTTTAACAAACTGTGTGCATACATAGTGAAGTTTTAAATGTCTTTACTTTTGTAGTTTTTCTATGAAATACACAGAAATTGAAAAGCTGTTCTTCAAAAATTTTGAAGGTTGCAAGTTACTATGGTGAAGACAAACTGAGGTATATTAACAATATAATTTGTATGATTTCTATTCTATTTCCAAATTGGCCCTCCAGGAACTGCCTGAAAATTATTTTCTCCTGGACACTGAGGATGTAAGATTTGCTCTGATGATGAAAGGGTAATTTAGCAGTTAAGATTTTTATTACGTATTTGATAATGGTATTTTTCAAAACAATAGCAGAGGACAAATGCCGTAATGGGAGTTTTCAAAAGAGATGGAGTGGAAGTGTCTAGTTAATAAAATACCAGAAGAATTAAAATACTAGGTATAAATATATTGGATAAAATTAATGCATTTAAAAATATCACCATAAGGCACTTACTTTGTTGTTGATTATATATACACATATTTTTTTTTTCCTACAAATATCAATCAGTATCATGGTTCAGGGAAATATCCTCCAAAATCCCTTGTGTTGAAGCTGTGGTCAACAGTTTGGTGCTATTGGAAGGCAGAGAAAACTTCAAGAAAACTTCAAAAGCTAGGTCCTGAAGGGTCCTGAAGGGACAGGTATTCTAGTCATTGGGGAGATGCCATCAAAGGGATGATAGGACTATGTCCCTTCCTTTCACTATTTTGCTTCTGGTAATGAGGTGACGAATTCTCCCATACTCTCCTGCCATAATGTACTGCCTTACACGGATCCCATGAAATTAGTAAACTATGGAATAAAACCTTCAAAACTGAACCAAAATATTTTTTTTCTCATTTTAAGGCAATTAACTCAGGTATTTTGTTACAGTAACTAAAATCTAACATAATCATTCACACTTTTTTTTGGAAATATTTACAAGGTTATATTAACATTATATTGTTAGCAAAAAATGTCTCTTAGAAATGTTAACACATCAATATGTAGTTTTTATCAAACTGATTTGTAGATACTATTTTCAATGCACAACATTGTTTAATATATACATTAATCAATATACATGTTTGCTTACAAATACTATATAATAATATAATGTCTATATATTTAAAATTGCAAAAGATGCACCACATAGGTTAAATCCTGTTGTTTTATTTTTTGTTAATGTATATGTATATAGGAAACATACTTCATGACATATAAATTATCATGTATGTAAATATACCTCCACATAGCAATTAAAATATCAGCAAAATACCTCTGTTGATCTCTTTTGTAGATGTGGCATAATTAATTTTTGTCTTTCATCTGCATTGATTATTAAAGTGTTTCCTATTTTTGCCATGCTAAAGACCCTGCAGAGAACAATGGAGCTAAAAGTTATCCTACTAGTAATGCAAATACAAATAATTTTAGTGTATTCTAAAAAACTTTTCTCTTTATATCTATTCTAAGAATTTTGGATTTGGTATTTTAAACAAATTAAAGAAAATTTGGACAGAAGTAATATCTAGATAAATTAAACGTATTTTTAAAACCTCAAAATACTAAATCTGATTGGTTCATGATAGAGTTCTTTATATTTAGATCTTTTAGATGTATTCAACCATTATTAAAATTGATTTGCAAATAAGCACTATGTGTGCATTTTATAATTTACTATTCAGTCAAAATAAATTCTTTGAATCTTTAACAGTATATTAATGGTAAATAATACAACGGAAATAATCTTGTACCATATCTTTGTGATATTTTATATATATCACAAATATATATATATATATATATATATATATATATATATATATATATATATATATATATATATATATATATATATTCAGTGTCCTAGCACTGTCTCACATAGTTCAGAGATGTTGGTCACTTTAATTAATTTATTTGTATTCATATTCAAATTCCCATGTGGTTTTTCCTTCCTAGAGTATAGTTTCTTCAACTTTATCTGGACTGCTTTCTAGTCTTTCTGGATAACTCTAATTTATTTGAAATCTCTGCCTGTACATCGCTCAATCCTCAAGCAAGATTTTACAAAATGATATGGTAATTGTTCCCTCCTCATATTTCTTCCAGATTAAGAAAAGTAAAAGAGCATACAATGGGCATAAAATATTAAGTCCTATTTCTTTTAGAAATGTAAAGTATGCCACATCACAACATTTGAAATATATTTAAGGGAAGCCAGATAATTCAATGGTTATATAGAAAGCATTCAAATTTGAACAAAATAATTAAAAGCAATAGGTACTTGGAAAAAATATCACTCAGTAATAGAGTCAAACTGTATACATGCAAGTCATTCATTTACTCTTGTTTCATTTGCGCAAGTATAATCTTCTTAAATTTGATCTAGACCTCTCTCTTCCCTTTTTTTTATTAAATATTTTTTTATTGGTTGTTCAAAACATAACAAAGCTCATGGCATATCATCTTCCATACATTTGATTCAAGTGGGTTATCAGCTCCCATTTTTACCCCAAATACAAGTTGCAGAATCACATCGGTTACACATCCACATTTTTACATAATACAATATTAATGACTGTTGTATTCTGCTACCTTTCCTATCCCCTACTATCCCCCCTCCCCTTTCCTCTCCTCTTCCCTCTCTACCCCATCTGCTGTGGTTTAATTCTCTCCCTTTTTTTCCCTTTCCCCTCACAAACTCTTATATGTAGTTTTATGTAACAATGAGGGTCTCCTTCCATTTCCATACAGTTTCCCTTCTCTCTCCCTCTCTCCCACCCCACTCGTCTCTGTTAAATGTTAATCTTTTCCTCATGCTCTTCTTCCCTGTTCTGATCTTGGTAGCTCTCTTTATATCAAAGGATTCATTTGGCATTTGTTTTTTAAGGATTAGCTAGCTTCACTTAGCATTATCTGCTCTAATGCCATCCATTTCCCTGCAAAATCCATGATTTTGTCGTTTTTTAGTGCTGCATAATACTCCATTGTGTATAGATGCCACAGTTTTTTTAATCCATTCATCTATCGAAGGGCATCTAGGTTGATTCCAAAGTCTAGCTATTGTGAATTGTGCTGCTATGATCATTGAAGTGGCAGTAGCCCTATAATATGCTCTTTTGAGGTCCTCAGGGAATAGACCGAGAAGGGCAATAGCTGGGTCAAATGATGGTCCCATTCCCAGCTTTCCTAGGTATCTCCATACTGCTTTCCATATTGGCCGCACCATTTTGCAGTCCCACCAGCAATGTACAAGTGTACCCTTTTCCCCACATCCTCGCCAGCACTTATTGTTACTTGACTTCATAATGGCTGCCAATCTTACTGGAGTGAGATGGTATCTTAGGGTGGTTTTGATTTTCATTTCTCTGGCTGCTAGAGATGGTGAGCATTTTTTCATATACTTATTGATTGACTGTATGTCCTCCTCTGAGAAGTGTCTGTTCAGGTCCTTGGCCCATTTGTTGATAGGGTTGTTTGTTATCTTATTGTTTAATTTTTTGAGTTCTTTGTATATTCTGGATATTAGGGCTCCATCTGAAGTGTGAGGAGTAAAAATTTGTTCCCAGGATGTAGGTTCCCTGTTTACCTCTCTTATTGTTTCTCTTGCTGAGAAAAAACTTTTTAGTTTCAGTAAGTCCCATTTGTTTATTCTTGTATTTAACTCTTGGGCTATGGGCGTCCTATTAAGGAATTTGGAGCCCGACCCCACAATATGTAGATCGGAGCCAACTTTTTCTTCTATCAGGTGCAGTGCTGCAGTCTCTCGGCTGGGCACAAATCACGAGTCTCCACACAGCTTGTAGATTCAAACAGCAATTCTTTATTCCCGAACTCACACCGGCCGTCTACAAACACGTTCTGGGGGAATCCAGGTTCTCTGCCCAAATCCAATCCGCCCAAATCCACTCCTGCCTAAATCCACTCCTCATGGGCTTCTGTCTCCCAAAATATACTGTCTGACCCTAAGCACTCAAGAGGAACTCAGCAGCAGGATACGCCCTATTCCAAAAGAGGAACACCCTAATCTCCTATTACTAAACCGCCCTATTCTAAAGGGGAAACACCCTACTCTCCTATTATGCTAAACTGCCCTATTCTAAAGGGGGAACACCCTAAACATGGATCCTGCCCTGGTCCTTGAGCAAGGTCACCTTTCAGAAGTCCTTCCACTAGACAGCATGGGAGTAAGCTGGCAAGGAATTTGTCATACCTACTTGGCTGATGGCTCCCAGCAGTGCAGAGTCTCTGGTTTGATATCTAGCTCCTTGATCCACTTTGAATTAACTTTTGTGCATGGCGAGAGAAAGGGATTCAGCTTCATTTTTTTGCATATGGATTTCCAGTTTTCCCAGCAACCTCTCTCACCACTTCTATTTAATTTAGTCCTTGAAATACTAGCCAGAGCAATTAGACAGACAAAAGAAATTAAAGGCATAAAAATAGGAAAAGAAGAACTTAAAATATCACTATTTGCGGACGATATGATCCTATACCTAGAAGACCCAAAACGGTCTACAAAGAAACTACTAGAACTAATAAATGAATTCAGCAAAGTGGCAGGATATAAAATCAACACACATAAATCAAAGGCATTCCTGTACATCAACAACAAAACTTCTGAAATGGAAATGAGGAAAACCACCCCATTCACAATATCCTCAAAAAAAATAAAATACTTGGGGATCAACCTAACAAAAGAGGTGAAAGATTTATACAAAGAAAACTACAGAACCCTAAAGAGAGAGATAGAAGAAGATCTTAGAAGATGGGAAAATGTACCCTGTTCATGGATAGGCAGAACTAACATCATCAAAATGGCAATATTACCCAAAGTTCTCTACAGGTTCAATGCAATGCCAATCAAAATCCCAAGGGCATTTCTTGTAGAAATAGATAAAGCTATCATGAAATTCATATGGAAAAACAAAAGACCCAGAATAGCCAAAGCTATTCTAAGCAGGAAGTGTGAATCACGCGGTATAGCGATACCAGATTTCAAACTATATTACAGAGCAATAGTAACAAAAACAGCATGGTACTGGTACCAAAACAGGCAGGTGGACCAATGGTACAGAATAGAGGACACAGAGACCAATCCTAAAATTACAACTTTCTTATATTTGATAAAGGCGCTAAAAGCATGCAATGGAGAAAGGATAGCATCTTCAACAAATGGTGCTGGGAAAACTGGAAATCTCTCTTCCCTTTCCATTTCTTCTTCCCTTCCCTCCCTCCCCTTCTTTTTTATTTTTTGGGTTTTGGTTTTTCATCAGTACCTTGCTAAATTGCTGAGGCTGTCCTCCAACTTGAGATTCTCCTACTGGCATTACAGGCCTGCACCACTCCACTGGCTCTGTTCTAGTTTTTGTATGACTATTCCACATCTGCTGTCATGGTTGGTTTGTTTTATGCTAGGAACTGAATGAACCCAGGGCCCTGCACATGCAAAGTAGGTGCTCTATCACTGAACTACACCTCTAATGCCTCCTTCTTTCTTTTTCTTGTTTAAGTTGTTGATATGTTCCAGATTTCAAATAAGTACTTTCTATTGTTTTAAATCACACTGCTACCATCACATCTAATGCTATACTTTTTAAGGATGCATTATGTATGCAATAGTGGGATTCACTATTATATATCCATACTCATATGTAATACATCAAAAAAATTAGATCAATTTCTTTCCCCAATTACTCCCTTTTCCTTCCCCACCTCCTTCCTCCTCACTCTCTTTCTCTGCTATACTTTGTATTCCTTCTATTTTCATGAGACCCCTCTTCCATTTCTTTTCTATTTTCCTCTCTTCCACTTATGAGAGAAAAGATCTAACCCTTGACATTCTGAGTTTGACTTCTTTTGCCAAACATAATGCTCCAAAGTTCCATTCGTATTCTTGCAAATAACCTAATTTAATTCTTAATATTTGATGAGTAAAAATTTATTGTGTGTGTGTGTGTGTGTGTATATCACATTTTCTTAATCCATTTTATCTATTGATGGACACTAGGCTAATTTCAAAGTTTGTTTATTATGTATTGTGCTGCTATAAACATGGGTGGCATGTATTGCTGGATTATGCTTATTTTAATACTTTAGGATAAATATCAAGGAATGGTACTGCTGGGTCTTATGGTGGTTGCATGTCTAGTCTTCTGAGGAGTCATTGAAATGATTTTCATAGTCTTTGTACTGATTTAAAATGCAACCAATCGTGTCTGAGAAGCATTTCTTTTCCCTTTCCCACACGTCCCCACCAGCATTTATTATTATTTGTATTATTATTTGTACTTATTCTGCCATTCATAAACTGTTGGGTAAAAAGATAAGATACCTTAGATTAAAATATTCCAGTCATACTCCTGAAAAGGTGAAACAGATGAATAGCTTTGAAACAAAACTAACAAAATGTTGTTACTGAAGCTGAAAAATGGGCACATGAGGCTCACTAATAGTATTCTCTTTAATGTTGTGTTTTTTAAAAATGTTCATAATAAATAAAAAAAGATGCTAAAATATCAACATTGAAAATTTTTAAAGTATTTGACAAAAAAAAAACTATGGAACATAAAGTATCTCCAAATATTTTCTTCAGTAAAATTTTTACCAATGTATTTGTAAACATATACCCATAATATACACTGATATTTAAGCTATACAACATAGAGTCATGGGTTTTTAAAATCTGTAAATGCTCAGTAGGTTGTGTAAATATCTCTATTTTAACAAGGGTGAATAAGAAGTGTCTACACAGTTTCTGTATTTTATTTCATTATTAAATTAGAGCATCAATAAATATTTCTATAAATATAATAATAATTATAGTATTTCACATTTATTGATGTTTTATGATGTCACATGTCATCTCTTAGGGGCTCTTCCAGCATAATTTCATTTAAATAATACATGTTTTGGTTCTTTTTCCCCATTTTTATATAAAATATCTAACAGAGATCAAGATACTTCTATATACTGTCATTCCCTGGTCTTGGGGAAGGGAGTCATATTGGTTTCAGGATTCCAAACTCTATTTATGCTCAAGTCCCATATATAGAATGGGATAGTATTTATGCATTCCCTGTGCCCACTCTTCCATATGATTAAAGCCCCTCACAAGGAGAGATGTAATGGGGATGGAAGTGGAGCAGAGTGTATCCCATACTTTTGTGATTATGTCCAAATATATCCTAATGTTTTATGTAACTAAAAACAATCAATAAAAATCATCTATACGCTACTGTATAATACCTGATACCTAAATGTAATGCAAATAGTTGTTTAGCAAAAGAAACAGTTTTATTTTCCCTGAATATTTTCGATCTACAGTTGGTTGAATCTTCAAAAGAGGAATCTGAAGGTACTAGAAAACTATACTATTTTGAACCTTTTTTCTAGTTATATCCATAAAGACATTTGATAGGAAGTAATGTTATTTGTGACCTCCACAGTAGTTCTACCAATATAGTAGTTCTACCATTTCCTACCCAAAGGATAAGTATTTCAGAGAATTCAAAATCCATTACTTACCCATATTTATTGATGGTAATATTTAGTGTCTTTTTGTATAATTATCTCCTTTTCTCCAGATTACATTTTTTTCTTACTCTTGGGTAATTCATTGTGGTTTTTTTCCTGATTATGTTTTCTAAAATTTACTTTTATTAATAAGGATTTTTGAGTCCTGGCAATTAAAAAAAATTGGCATGCCTATGTGTTGCGTTAAATATTGTAATATACTACTACACCCTTGTAAATGGCTATTCACAACTCTTTCAAGTCAACCATTTTCAGAAGATTGATTAGTTCCCATTTCTTCTTGGCAGCACATTAAAATTTAAAACTTGGGCAAAGCATGGTGGTGCATGCCTATAATCCCAGAGGCTCCAGAGGCTGAGGCAGGAGGATCACAAGCTCAAAGTCTACCTCAGCAATGGTGAAGTGCTATATAACTCAGTAAGACCCTGTCTCTAAATAAAATACAAAATACTGCTGGATATATGACTCAGTGGTTGAGTGCCCCTGAGTTCAATCCCTGGTTAAAAATAAATAAATAAATAAACAACAAATAAAATGTGTAATTTCTAATTGCTGTTTGTTTTTGTCATTTTAATGTTTTAAATGTCATCTGTAACCATTTTCCTTTTTCCTCTTATTCTCTTCACACAAAATATATCATTGCCATGGAACAAGTGTTTCTCTCTTCACTCTTTTCCATATTATCCTATATTTTATTTAATATTATTTAAATAAATTCCTCATTTTGATGCAAAATACACTCCAATAATCTTGGGAAATAATTCATGGGAGACAAAGTTTTCGTGAACATACACCTTGGAAATTATTCATTCAGTCCTCATTCTTGATTGATACTGGCTAGATCTGGAATTCTATTTTGAAACTTTCTTCCAGCAGATCATTGCTTCATTCACTTGCAACTTTCAGCATTTCTTTTCAGAAGTCTGATGGCATTCTAATTTCCAATCCTTTTAATTTGACAAGTTTTGTTAACATCTTTTTCTGGAAATTGCTAGGCTCCTGTCATAATTCTGAGTATGCTGAAATATAAAGATCTGGACTTAACAGATCTTATTTTTATTCATTTTCTAGAATGACTGTGCACCATTAAAATGTACTCTTCCATATCATTTTTGTTGCAGTTGTTATTAATTATCAATGCACAGTTTTAAAAATATAACTGCCATCGCTTTTCTAATTTTAAATTGTTCTTTCTTGTCTCTGAATGCTTCTGTGATAGAATCCTATTGCTTTCCTACATGTACTAACAGATACCTCTCTAAGGATATTGATTGCAATGGAATTTGTCTTGATAAATACCTTGGTTAATGCGATTATTTATCTAGCAGCAACAAGACTGTTTTTAATTAGTCCTCCTTAAATTTGCTTTGCAAACACACAGCCAGACAGTTTTGAACAAACATTCCAACTACAAAATTAACTTTTCTGTGGGAGCTTTCTGGAAGTATCAGACTTGTGAAATCTTCTATTATAGCTTATTCCAAAGCTAGGAAACTGAGACAAAGAAGCTCTTTCCATGAGTTTTAACAGCAATATCTGTATATAGGGTGAATTCAGTGTTTTCAAGTTGTACAGTGTTGTAAATCTAGTCACCTATGAAATATATTGTTTTTTCCCATAATTTACTCTAGTACCTATATTTTTTTTTTTAAAAAATGCAATGTTAATCAAGATTGGATCACATTTCCCTCTGAGGATCTGTCCATTCCATTATGTACAAGGATTATATGCAATAAATATTTTCTTGTTCGCTTCTTTGTGAGCATACCACCCAGTTTTAAGAATCAAATGAGTTGAAAACCAGCCAACCATAAAATATATCTGTTTAAACTAGAACTGAACTTGTCCAAATGCTTATTGCTTTACAAAATATGTTCTTGCTCTTTATTTATTTTTCACAGTTGGTTGACCTATTCAGTAACACACTACATTCCTGCCCATTTTATAGCTACCTCTTTGAAATGAAAAATGCTCTCACCTTTTGAATAAAATACAAATAGAGATTAAAAATTCAAGATGAAAGAAACTGCTTATGAAGAAAAAAATGGATGTATCAGAAAAAAGCACTATTCATATATATTAAAGAAGTCTGATGGCATTCTAATTTCCAATCCATTTTCTTTAGACTAATTTTACATTATATTTTAACCAAAGAAAGCCAGGTTTCTACCTAGTTATATAGGAATTGAAAAGATTTCCAAAATTCTTTAGTCAGCATTCTAAATATAGCAGAATGTTGTCTTCTCACTAGGCTGAGGTATGACTATTAACTTTATATCTTTACAAATATTCAGAGAATATGAAATGGAAATGTTAGAAATATGAACATAAGATGCATATAGTATGTTAAAAGAATAACAAGAAAATTACCAAAGATATGAATTTCTTATGGACAACATGATATGATCTTAGGAGAAATGGGAAAAATGGGACATACAAAACAAAAAGATGATAAATCAAGCTTAAATAGTAAAATTAAGAAGGGAGGAAATAGAAAGCAATAATGCTTTTTAAATTGTGATCAGAGTAAAACATTTAATATAGTGTCAAATATTTTCTAATAGTGCAGCTAATTATGTTGAATATCATGTTAATTCTCATACAAGGTTGCTAACTTTGAGGCTGAGATCCATTAATTTTCTCATTTTCTACATTTTTAGTGAAGAATATTTTAATTTTCTATCCTTTGAAAACCCATTTAAGAGAATTTTACAGCATAGCTAATCAGTGATTATAATGAATTTGAAAATATGAAGTGTTATGTCAGCATGAAATAATAATGCCATAATTACATGTAAAAGACAACAATCACTTTTTAGATTTTAGTATGCACATTTATGAAGCTAAAAATGAAACAGAAAAGGGGATAACATAAATAACAGTGAATAAACTGAAAATAAAGTGTTGAATACTTTGTTTCTGGCATAGCTATATTCTGTGTAATATTTCTGAGTATACACAAGCATATATAACTTAGCACCCCTTTTATATAAAACTACTATTCATAGTCCTGTGTACATAGAAAAATGGATCCAATGTATAATTCAGCAAAATTTTGAATCACAAAATCAGTGGTGGTCTAGGCAAGACTTTCTTACTAAGCATTGGTGTGTGAATGTCTTATACATAGTGGTTATTAGTTATGCAATATTCTCTCTGTGTTTTCTTTACTCATAACAAGTGCATTGTAAGCATCTCCAGGATTGATTAAAGCTATCTTTCCTACAGTTAATATTATGCAGTGACCAATTTGGAAAAAGTTATATTTAAAACCTAGGAAGGCACAGAATCTTCTCTACATTTTTGGACCTTCCCCTAAACCTCTTTCATCTACCTTTACAGCATAGCTTACCATGGGTCAATGGTAAAATTTTACCATCTAGAAAATATATTATGAAAATAGTAATTTTTAATCATACCTAGGTCTTTAATCACTATCTCATTTTTCCTCACAACAGAGTTAGAAGTAGGCACTACTAGTATTGAAATAGGGCGCTAAATTTAAGATGGATGGAAATTAAATAGAAGAACAAGGATTATTAGCATCAAAATTATTATTGAAGTATAAAATTTCTATAGAGTTGAATATAGATTGTACATTTATGGAGAGTTTCAGAAATTTATAGAATTTCATAGGAAAAACCATCTAGGAATTTTCTATACGGAGAGCTTTTTAATTATGGATTCTACTTTTACATGTGTAGGATATGTGCATTTTCAATTTCACTTTTTATTATCAGCTTCAGTGAGCTGAATTTTTAAAGAAATTTTTGTATTTCATTTCTTATAAAACAAGTTTTGTAGTGTATATTTTACATTTATAAAATGTACGTTTTCAGCTGTGTTGTGGTGGTGGTTATTGTAGGAACATCAGAATATGTCCCATTACATGTTACTGAAGATCAGATTCCTGAGGAAGAATATCAACTTGTTCTTATCTACAATACAATATCAATAGGTAATCTGTATATATGGAAACTCAACAAATGGAAACAAATGGAAACTCAACAAATAAATATCTAATATGACATTAGGAAAAAACAGATAAAAAGAATGTGACCTGCATTCTCTGAGGATCAGAAATTTAACTTAAAACTAGACTATTTTTGTTTTGCTTTTGTTATTAGGCCTTTAAAAAAACCCCTGGTTTTTAAAAGCTATTTATATGTCTTGTGATAAATATAAATATTGCACTAAATTTTAAAAATTTGACCTTCAATTAGGCTCACTATTGTCTATATTCTCCATATATCCCCATTTAAAGGGATTTGGCTTGGTATTAAAAAAAAAAGATGCAATGCAATCACAATACCTGCATTGTATGAATGCACATTTTATTTATCTATGTTTGGTACCAAGTACTGATCCCACCGCTGCTAAGCAACCAAGTGACATCCTCAGCGCCCCCCCCTTTTTTTTGAGACAAAGTCTCACTAAGTTGCTTAGCTCCTCGCTAAGTTTTGTCTTTTTTCCAAAAACAATTTGTGAAATCACTGAATATCCAGACACCATTCCAAGAAAATTGTAGAAAGCATTTTCTTAAAGTCAGAATGCCATAGTATTGATAATCTTCAGAAAATTTCAAAATATGATAATGGTAACTTTCATATGTTCTTCAATTTACATGGAGCTATATTTTGATAAATCCATTGTATTTCAAAACTTTGGTGAGAATGCATTTAAGGCCCCAATAAATCCATCATAACTTTACAAAATCATAAACCAAACCATCATTAATGATGGACTATTTACATAAATGAATTAAGTTCTTCTTTCACGTGTCTGTAAGTTACTGCTGGTTTTATTCAGGTGCCAGTTGATTGCAAAAAAAAGCAAATTAGGTCTTGAGGAGATATTAACAGGAGAAATTGAAGAAATTGATGAACAGTGGTGGAAAAAGGGCAGATAAATAGGCAGAAGTAAGGGAAGTAACCACAAACACGGAGTGCAAGAGAGGGTGGTGCTCTGCGAGTTTCCTGTTTCCCTTTTCTCTATGGCTCCTTCCTTCTGGACACAGCTTCCCTTGCACCAACCTTCTTGCTGTGAATGTGGGCTTTGGCTTGAGTGCAGCTCTGACCCACAATTCAGCAGTTTTGAAGCACTAACAAAGGACATCATTTGACTGAGTCAGCCTCTATGATTAAATTCATCATTTCTAGGGAGGATAATCTGAATTTACTCAGGTGAGATCAGAAATTGGCCACTGGTAGAATCAGTATAACCAGGTTTTTCTAGAATGATCTACAGAACTAAATATTTCAAAAGATTGAAATGAAATGTCTCTCTAAGAAGCTAGGTGCCTGCACTGAGTGGAAAGTGTGGACATTAATGGTGCAATTTGGTATGATGTATAAGGCATATTAAATAAAATTCACATAAGTGTGAATTGTTTTTTAATAAAGTTTATCAAAAGCAGCCTAACAGTGCTTAACGGCATAGACTACAGAGTCATACTGCCTTGCCCTATTATTTGAGCAAGTGCCGTGAGGATTAAATCTATTTATTTGTTTAAAATTGAAAACTATCTGACACATATTGAGAACTATGTAAGTTTTTCCTAAAGGAAAGTATTCTGAAATATTTCATCATTAGTATGAGCATAGACACACATGTTGTGTGTTTTAATATTCATTAACATATGGACAGTAAAAATACATACAAAAATACACATCCATAAGCATGTATGTATGTGTTTAAAGAGAAAAAAAATATGCCAATATATAAATCTTATTTTTTCTCTTTTTTAAATTTTTCTTTAATTGACATATAAAAAGTTGTTTTTATTTATGGTATAATATGTGATGTTTTGACACATATACACAGTTTAATCTTCAAATCATGGTAGATATATCTAACTGCTAAAACATTTATCTGTAGCTCAAATATTCAAACTTGCTAATTTGACTGGTTAAAAAATATATATCTTATTGAAGTTGCATTCTTTGACTACTATTGTGATTAGTAAAACTTTCTGATATTTTTATTATTTATATTGATTCATGAGCACTATTTATGTTAAGTAAAGATGTTTTCTTCTTTGAGCACAAAAATGAGTTTTACAAATACGAGTTTTTTGACAATCTTCTTCCATGTCACTACATATTCTCCTCCTACATTATTAGTGGCCAGATAACAATATAAAAAAAATTAGCTAACAAATCCCTATTGTTGGTCATTTATGTTGTTTCCTGTAACTGCTACTATAAATAAGATTCTAGTATTTTCCCATAAATATTGTTCATTTTCTCATGAAAAAAATCATGGGAATAAAAATACTAGTTAGGGAAGCTTGATAAAGGATATAAGAAGCATGTAAAGTTATAAATCTATGATACATTTTGCCTGATATTCCTCACTAATAATTGTTCAGTGACTCACTTCTGTATATGAAAGAGTTTGTTCCTCTTAACTTTGAATTTAGACTTGCTAATTTTACTGGTTAAAATATATATCTTATTGTGGATCCAAGATGGCAGGCAAGAGGGAGGCAGCATTCTATGTCGATCTGTGACCTGGGACTCAAGTAGTGAGAATATTGCATATTTGCCAGTGATAGAGGACCCCACCACCATAGCTGTTCCCACAAAGGAATTGGGCTGCTGTGCCTGCACAGGGCTCCAGTCCTCAGTGTCAGAGCAGGACACCCTACTATTTGCCCACACAGTTCTCCTGTATGCTGGAGCAGGACCACCAGCATCAGCACCCATGCAGAACTCCTGGCCACCCACCTGTGCAAAAATCCCTGAATCCACTTCCACACAGAATACTCAGCTGCTACCCACCCACTTGCAGGAACTCCAGACGCTGTTCCTGTGTGGACCCCCATCTATTAACATGGGGTTCGCCAGGTTGCCTCCATCTTGGGACTCTGCAGCCAATACCATAGTCTCCTATGCACTGTGGTCTGCTTGCACCTGGAGACATCATGCAGCCTCTGCAGACAGCTAACAGCCACAACACTGTGGGCTACAAACCTGTGTCTCTGAACACAGTGCCCAATGCCATCGCCTGGCCCCCCACCTACCCTAACCTCATTGCTGAAAGCAGCTGTCTCAATCTTGGGTCACTTGTATTACCATCTTTAGTTGGGACAACTCCCAGTTTGGAACACTGGCTGGCCAGGTACCCATAGTTTTTAACTCCTTCTTCTCCCCAGCAGCCGCTAACTGGCACAGTGACTGCCCAATACAAAACAGCTCAGATGCACAGCCCCCAGAGCATAAGACACAAGACCTCAGAAGAGAAAGGTCCCTGATTAGGAAGTAATAAGGGAGAGGGTGAGGGAGATACACTTTAGAGACTAGAGACCAGGAACTCTGAGGTCTATAGGAGAGATAAGGAGATAAGACCAGGTACCCACATGACAAGAGCAGGCCCAACAGGAGATCCCTATTGGGGACTCCTGGGTGCCATACCTCATTTCCAGGTGCCCTGCACCCAAGACCAACCCTCCCACCCTGGTAACCTTTACCATCCTGAGGGTAGAGATAAAAGCTAACAACAGACAACCCCCCCATTGGATGAGAAGGGAAGCAGAAAAGATATTGATTGCCAACCAAAACAATCCTTGTTTCTTCCTTTGTGAGTTCTTTCTTCTTTTCTCTCTCTATTCTCCCACCCTCACATCCCTAACATATGTGAAACCAAGTACTTTGCATGAATTAGAATACTGAGGACTGGAAAGTCTGAATAGGATATTATAGTTGTGTTGTATATTCTTTTTCTCCTATTTTTACTATTTTTTATTTTTCTTAATATTTATGTGTGTCAGTTTTATGAACTCTAATGTCTTCCCACTTACTTGTCTACCCCAAATTTCTTCCTTTCTCTTCTCCTGTTACAAACCTTCTTCTTTAGATTCCTCTTTAACACTATGAAGATACAATATCTAAGATATATCCTCACCTCCTACCTCCTCAGCATATCATCCTACACCTCATCCCTGGTTCTTTGTCTACCATCAGAAACTTTAAACCATTTTGCACACCTACTGTTTATTGTAGGTAATATAGATAATAACTGAATTCATCACTTCTGTATATTGTGACAAAATGTAAATGTTTTAATAGCATTTATTTGGTTTAAACTTATGTATTGTTTAGATTGGGAACTGATAATATTGTCCTTCCCCTCAAAGGAGAGGTATTTGAACCCTGCAGGGGCATTATAAGCCTATAGGCTAATGCCTCGGATCCACAGAGCTAGAAGGGAAGACACACTAACAATCTGAAAAGATAAGGGAAGAAAGTGCCCCCAACATATCAAGATACTACATTATTAGAATCCATGGCCATCAGAAAAAGAAGAAAGAACAGAGTAGGAGTTCAGGATGTACATAATTAAAATGTTCAGTGAATTAAAGGATGATATAAGAGAGTAAATTACAAGCAGCAAAAGATCATTTTGTTAAAGAACTACATAAACAAATCAGGAAGCAAGAGATTACTTCAACAGGGAGATAGAGGTTCAAAAAAAAAAAAAACACAACAATCCTTCAAATGGAAAAAAGCACCCAAATTAAAAGTTCATTTGAAAGCATCACCAACAGATTAAACCACTTGGAAGACAGAACCTCAGACAATGAAGACAAAATATATAATCTTAAAAAGAATGTAGACCTTACAATAAAGATGATAATAAACCATGAGCAGAACATTCAAGAAGTATAGAATATCATAAAAAGACCAAATTTAAGAGTTATTGGGATAGAGGAAGGCATAGATTTCCAAACCAAAGAAATGAACAACCTATTCAATGAAATAATATCAGAAAATTTTCCAAACAGGAAAAATGAATTGGAAAACCAAATATGAGAGGCTTAAAGGATGCCAAATGTATAAAATCACAACAGATCCATCCCAAGGCACATTCAAATGAAAATTCCTAGCATACATAATGAGGGAGAATATTAAAACACATGAAAGAAAGGAATATGATTACATATAGGGGGAAACCAAATATGATATGTGCAGATTTTTCAAACCAGATCCTCAAAGCTAGAAGACACTGGAAAAACATATATCAAGCTCTGAAAGAAAATGGATGCCAACCAAGAATCTGCTATCCAGAAAACTTAAGCTCTAGATTTGATGATGAAATAAAAATCTTCCACGATAAACAAAAGTTGAAAGAATTTACAGCTAGAAAGCCTAGATTACAGAATACCCTTGGCAAAAATATTCCATGAGGAAGAAATGAAAAACAACAATGAAAATCAGCAGAGGGAGGTATTACAGTAAAGCAAAAACTAATCAAAGGAGAAACCAAGTCAAGTTAAATATCAAAAATAAACAAAAATGGCTGGGAATGCAAATCATGTCTCAATAATAAGCCTGAATTATAATGGCCTAAATTCACCAATCAAAGGACATAGACTGACAGATTTAATTTTTTAAAAAGACCCAACAATATGCTGCCTCCAAGAGACTCATCTCATAGGAAAATACATCCACAGACTGAAGGTGAAAGGTTGGGAAAAACCATACCACTCACATGGACTGTAGAAACAAGCAGGGGTTTCTATCAAATAAAGCAGACTGAAAGCAAAAGTTAATAAAAAGGCATAAAGAAGAACATTTCATACTGCTCAAGGGACCAATCACCCAAAAGATATAACATTCATCAAACAAATGCTTCTCAACTTCAAGAGTCAAACAAATGGTACTGAGAAAACTGGAAATCTATATGCAACAAAATAAAATTAAACCCCTATCTCTCACCATGCACAAAACTCAATTCAAAGTGGATCAAGGACCTAGGAATGAAACCAGAGACACTGTGTCTAATAAAAGAAAAAGTAGGCCAAAATCTCCAACATGTCAGATTACGCCCCAACTTTTTTAATAAGGCTCCTATAGCACAATAATTAAATTAAGATAAATAAATGGGATGGATTCAAACTAAAAAGCTTATTCTCAGCAAAAGAAACAATCAGTGAGGTGAATATGGAGCCTACAGAATGGGAGCAAATTTTTACCACATGTACATCCAATAGAGCACTAATCTCTAGGATATATAAAAATCTCGAAAATCTAAGCACCAAAAACCAAATAAACCAATCAATAAATGGGCCAAGATATAATCAAACAACAAACATGTGAAAAAACATTCATCATATCTAATAATTAGAGAAATGCAAATCAAAACTACTCTAAGATTTCATCTCACTCCAGTCAGAATGGCAGCTATTAATAATACAAACAACAATAAGTGTTGGCAAGGATGTGGGGAAAAAGGCACACTCATACATTGCTGGTGGGACTGCAAATTGGTGCAGTCAATTTGGAAAGGAGTTTAGAGATTCCTTGGAAAACAGGGAATGAAACCACCATTTGACCCATTTATCCCACTCCTCAGTATATACCCAAAGGACTTAAAAACAGCATATTACAAGGACAGAGACACATCAATATTTATAGCAGCACAATTCACAATAGTTAAACTGTGGAACCAACGTAGATGTCCATCAGTTGATGAATGTGGTATATATACACAATGGAATACTATTCAGCATTAAAAGAGAATAAAATCATGGCATTTGCAGGAAAATAGATGGAGTGCGAGAATATAATACTAAGTGAAGTTAGCCCATCTTATTAAATCAAATGCCAAATGTTTTCTCTGACATAAGGATGCATATTCATAATGAGGTTGGAGGGAGGATTAGAGAAACTCAAGAAAGGGCAAAGGGGAAAAGCCGAGGTAGGGGAAGGGAGGGGGAATAGGAGTAGAAAAGATTGTGGAATGAGATGGACATCTTTAGCCTAAGTACATGTATGAAGACACAAATGGTGTGATTCTACTTTGTGTGCAAAAGATATAAAAAAATTGTACTCTATATGTGTAAATGAAATTAAATGCATTCTGATGTCATATATAACAAATTAGAGTAAATAAAATAATTATATAGCTAATATATATCTTATTGTGATTTGAATTCTTCATTGAACATTCTAATATTGTTAACCGTTCTATTTTTTAATTTATATTATTCATGAGCACGATTTATATGTTAAGTAGATGTAACATTATTCATTATTGACTATGCTGCAGTATGTCTATGTTGCTGTGAACATTTTTTTCTATTTCATATTTGTCATTATGCTTTCTTTTAAAGAGAGAATTGTTAAATATTTTTTATTTTTATTTTTTTTAGTTTTTGGTGGACACAACATCTTTATTTTATTTTTACGTGGTGCTGAGGATCGAACCCAGCACCCTGCACATGCCAGGTGAGCATGCTACCACTTGAGCCACATCCCCAGTCCCTGTCATTATGCTTTTGAGTTAAGAATTAGTTTTATGTTTAGATAAACAAGTATTAATGACATTTCTTAAATCATAAAAATTATTGTCAATATTTTTATCTTTGAAATTTCTTAAATTTATATTTTTGCCAAATAAAAATTATTTAAACATTCATTTTCTTTATGATAGGATTCTATTTAGTCCAAAATTATGAGAAACATTCAGCACAATAACCTAAAAAGACAGTCAAAACAGTAAAGATATTTAAAAAAAACCTTTCATTTTCTCCTAATTGCAGTCAGATGTGGTTATTCATAAACTAGAACGGGTTTTAAATCACACATTCTTGAGCAACTGGTGTGATCTAGAGTTTCTCAGAGGGTACAATAGAAAGAACATCTTAGAATTGAAACTACACTATCCATTTATAAAGCTAAACGTAGCTACTTTAAAATAATTGAGTAAAATTAAGCTTGAGAAATATATTAATTGAAATATTGGAGCATATTAAGCACAATAATTAATGTGTACTAAGCTATTGGTGCATTTTAGATTGCTTTGTACAAGGTATTCTCTCTCTCAGACATATTAACTAGACGTTGTTCAATAATCATGCTTATTTAATAAAAAAAAAATGTCTAATTTCAGTGGAACCACAATTAATGAAATTTATCCATAACTTTGGGAAAACTAGCCAATTTCTAGTTTGATACTTGTGTGGTTTTGCCCTATCCAAATATCATAGCAGATTCTAAATTTATAGATGCTCTGAAGAAGAAATCAAGCATAATCTAGGGACTAACAAGAAAATTGTTTAAAATGTTTTAATATAACTGATCAAGTAGTCAAAATATATGAGCAGAACATAGTGAAGGAATATGAACTTCTTTAGTATGTATAAAACAGATCAAGTCACTTTTCAAATTTACTGCATGATATACTATCATTGTTCATTTTAGTAATAAACTTGGCTTTTCTCCTTTGCTCCCAGCCTCTCTCTCCCCCGAGATTACTTAAAGGTAGACTACTTGAGTTTTCTAGGTTTAAGAGAGCAAGGAGAAGGGTGATGCTATCTGTCTCTCTCCTGACCAAGAGAAATGAATTAAGGAAAGAGGAAATAACAACACTTCTTCTCCTGGATGAAGCTGAGACATCTGCCTGTTACTATTTTATACTCGATAAGCAATATTATCAATCTAAAGTTTTTTTAAAAAAATATAAATAGATTCAAATTGTCATTATAGCTTTCTCTAAAACATGACCATCTTTCACTGTCACTTTAAAATGTATAGCCTTTAATATTTTATTATTTTTGAGAATATTAATGTCTCAAACATTGTAACAGAGACAATTCATTACTTCCCCAAAATCTGTTCTCTTTAGCAACAGAACCGACCCATACTTGGGTGAAAGACGTATTTCTAAGGGTCTTTCTGCTGTATGTGGCCATGTGACTAAATTTGGGCCATTGATTTATAAGGGAAGGGGTTTTATGGGAATTCTAGGAAATCTTATAAAGGTGTGGTCTTTTCTTCTTCCTCCTTTATTAGCTTGGCTCCCTGGCATGTGAATGGATAGCTGAAATTATTGGGGACACTAAGAAATATGATTAGAACCTAGAAGTGCTAGAGTTGACATGAGACAAAGCCCGGTTCCCAAGAGAGTGGTAGAAATGCCTAACCCATCTTGAATTCCTATTTCTGCAACTATTTTGAGTGAGATACATAAACTCAGTCCTTGTTCAAGCCACTATTATTTTGGAATTTTTTTTCCTATTTTATGCCACAAAACACAGTCCCTATCTGTTACAAAGAGTGAAGCCTATTTTTCCTAAACACATTTTGGACCAGATGGAAGTATTAATTCAAGTGTTCTCATTATTAATTATACAACATATGGCATACTAATCATTCAAAAGGTTAATACAAAAGATTGTGCTAGATTTTTAGAAAGTTCTGTTAATTCTTGACTGACCCAAGAACAATCTCACGTGTATAAGATTTTGTAAAATTTAAATATATGCACTGATTTCAAAACCTGGTATAATCATTTCATTCTAAAAATATATTCTGTCAATAAGGTGAATATAATCCCAGAATTATTTTGCTATATTTAAAACTGAATAGATATAAATTTCAAAAGATGCCAGCAAGGGATGACAGACATATTGTTCTCCCTTTTGGGAGCAAATTCTTTTCAGGTTCATGAACTCAATTTTAATTGTTTGATATTAGTAGGGTTTTTCTTCATCTTAAGTGCCCCAGATAGAAAGACACGTATACATAGAAAACATGAAGGAAAATAAAAAACAATGCACTTTGTTATTAGGCTTACACTGCTGAAGTCTCCCACCAAAAGGCAGCGCTCCTCAAATCTGAAGTAAAAGCACATGCATTGATGTTCAAGGACTAGACAGGTCTTCTAATCATTCTGTTACTTTACATGAGCTCTAGGGAATCAGAATCTTTCCCAGGAAGTCAAACTTTAATTATTAAACTTCCTATCTCCTTTAGAATTTGAAAAAAAAAAAGATTCCCAAGGACATGGCCATTTGCAATATAATGATTCCAGTTATGGGTAATTAGACTCAACATTTGCAATACCACATTATAGTGTTTTCTTTTTCTGTTGTGGGAGAGTGAAGGGTGACCATAAAAAAGAGAGAAAAGGACCTGAAAGAATGTTGACACTGGTGACTCCATGTGAAATTCAGAATCCACTTGGTTCTGTGGTAACAACTCTGAACTTGCTGACTTGTCAAAAGGAAGGAATTTGCTGAGCGGGAACATCCTGAGTATTATAAAAACTTAACTGTTTGCTAAAACAATGCATGATCTAAGTTGGTATATGGTAGATCAATTAACTATTAAAGTTAATTTATCCTCCAATCATAATCATTGACAAGCATCCTACATAACATAAAAATTTCTTCCTTTTTATACCCTTGAAAGAATGGAAGGGATATTCTAAACCCCTTCCTTTTGGATACATTTTGGTTTCTGCTGAAATCTGTTCTCTCTGAATTTTTTTTTGCATCCAAGTGTCTTTAGGCTCTGGATAACAATGGGGAAATGTATTGTTGAACCTGGACACAGAGACACGGGCCTATAATCCCAGCAACTTGGGAAGCTGAGACAAGAAAATCACAAGTTTGAGGTAGGCCTCAGCAACTTAGTGAAAACCTGTTTCAAAATTTAAAAAAAACTAAAAATAAAAAAGGGGATTTGGGCTGGGGGATAGAGCTCAGTGGAAAAGAGCCCTGAATTAAATCCCCAGTACCATAAAAAAGAAAAGCCAAAGAAATCACTGAACCTGACCCTCTCTGCTAGGCCAGTTCTGATTTTAGTAGCATTTAGGCTTAACTTTTGAACCAAACAATAAAGATCATTTAACTATCAAGAAAAAAACTTGCATGATCATATACACAGACTTGTTTTCTACATGTTATTGCTACATTATAGACAGTTGGGGACAGGGAACATGAGATTTAACTGTTATCCAGAACCCTCTGATCACCATATTAAATTACCTGAAGACCAGAAATTCATCTTACAAAGTATACCTGAATCTTAAAAATTATTTCTCAATAGACAACAGAAAATTATTTCCACAATTATTCCCTATTACACTGTTCACATATCATTGAATAATTTTGCAGAGTGCAAAAGGATGGCAGATTGATGCAATAAAAAAGTAAAAGACTTCATGAGAAAAATATATATGGTCATTAAGTTAGCACAAAGGATTCTGAGTTCTAAAGAAACTAAATAATGAAAAATCTATAATCCAAAATAGATTAATATCTATACATTACTTCCAGAGGGCAACTAAATCAGATTTCTTTAACCTCTCTCTTCCTTTATTTTTGCTATGGGAATTGAAGCCACAGACACTTAACCACTGAGACATATCCACATCCTGTTTTTTTAATTTTTATTTTTAATTTTTTTTCTGTTGTGCTTTTGTTTTGAGACAGGATCTCACTAAATTACGTAGGGCCTTGCTAAATTGCTGAGCCTGGCCTTGAACTTGTGATCCTCCTGCCTCACCCTCCAGAGCCACAGGAATTACAGTGGGCTGCTGAGCCCAGCCTAAAATTGATTTTTTAAATTCTGGGGCCATTGTGTATTAAATAAAGCCTGATCTAAGAAATAAAAATAGTGGCCACTTTTATGATGACCTTAGCATCTCAAAAATTAAGTTAACCAAATTTCAATCTCTATGTGACTTGGTTTCCAAATTCCTCCAAAGTCAATCTGTTGTAATAGATATCCTACCACAAAACATAACTTTTAATCTCAGTATTATTGCACCCATGGATACATTTCCTAAGCAAAAGGGGTGTTGTAAAACACAGATGTCTACTCTAAAGAATAGCATTGTTGTTAGTGCTGCTGTGATGTCATGATAAATGGTAAGATACGATAGCAGGAGAGGAGAAACAATCTTTGTTTTTGGATGTCCTGGATTCTGTTCAGTCTAGGCTAAAGTAAAAGGCAAAGAATAGATGGCAATAAAGGATAATAAGTAATGCTTGACTGACCTGGCTTTCTATATTGAGGTCTAGCTGACCTGCATCAGAAAAGAATAAAGACAGGAAATAAGAAGGTAATGTACCTTATTCAAAATGTTGGAACTTCTTATTCTATTAATTTGAAAGAAAATAGGGCAAAAATGAGAAAATCATGTTTATTACACAATGATACTTCCTATCATCAGCTACACTTAAATTAAGTGTCTTCTAAATTAAAATTTATAAATTAAAAAGCAATTGCCAAGACTGAAAGGAGGTCATGAGGCCATTGAGGAAAGAAAACATTTTCAAATAAGGCATCTCAGAGGTCTGAAATGTATTTTTGACTTTTAATTATCCATGTATTAATACATAGAGTAAAAGAAGAAGAGATAATTTTCAAAATCCTGTACAAGCAGAAAAAAATTAAAATGACTATAAATTAATAGGTCCAATACAGTTGCACAAATCAGAAATACTATCTGAGGTTAAAAAAATCTAAAGAGTTATTATTGTTATGATCATCTACCTTTCTATGATTGCAAGATCTCACAAGTAATTTTAGTCATTTATTTATGCTTCTTTTCATATATTATAAGCCTTTCTTTATTGTTTGCTGAGGGAAAATAGCAAAAGGATTGTACAGCATAAGCTTCTACATGATATTGACTTAATCTTTACACTGGTGGGGGCTGTAATTACCACCTAATTATTTTTAGTGAAGAACTTTTTCATAATTGAATTGCAAATTATACATATACTTAGTGGGTTTGATTTTCTCATTTAGAATAAAGTCATTTTAATAGATGACATAATTAAGCTAAGACATTCAGAGGTTTAAGAATAGATGCTGGCTCATAGATGTTTGTTACATGAATCTATTAATTTTATGTTTTAAGTCATAAATTTGAAGAATAAAACTTATCCAAAGATATATTTGAAAACATGTAAAAATAAAAATGATTGTCTCATTGCTTTCTTTTGCTGTTTTGTTGTTTTTCTGAAGACATGCCTCACTTCTGTTTTTTTTAAAGTACTGTGATTACCAATGAAGAGTCAATAGTAAATCTGGCAAAATTTCTCTTATCAGTTTTAGAACTTTAATTGCTTTATAATTTTTATATCCAGCCTATAACCAGACTTGCATACTCTTTTATTTACAATTAATAAGATTATATTATAATTGAGATCATATCTCATTTTTCACATATTTTAAAATTTGCTACTATACGCTTTTTATACCAATATAGCATGATTGTATATGTATAATGTGTGTGTTTTTGTTTTTTAAAAAATATTTTAAGTTGTAGATGAGCACAATACCTTTATTTTATTTATATGTAGTTCTGAGGATTGAACCCAGTGCCTTACATGTGCTAGGCAGACACTCTACCACTGAGTTACAACTCCAGCCCATGTGTGTGATTTTTTATCTTGCCATTTCTAAATTAAAACAAGTTAGAAGCATATAAAAATATAAAATGAAAACAAGGGTGACAAATTAGAAAATAAGTTATCATATTACTAATAAAATGGAGCTACATTTGACAAAATATATGTTTTTCCTTTAAACAGTCACAAATCCCCATTATATATTAAAGATGAGATTCATAGAAGTTAAAAGACTTGTTCATGGTAATTTGGGAATGGTATTGTGAAACCAAGACTAAATATTTAATCTAAAATACTATTGATAAATTATTACAAATAGGTGTTTCCAGAACATTCCATCCAACAGATGGAGAATACACATTCTTCTTAACTTTATATGAATACTCTCTGGAATGAGTTCTATGTTAATGTTATGCCAATAAATAAGTCTTAAGACATTTTTTAAAAATGAAAATAATATGGTATCTTTTCTGACCACAATGAAATGAATGTGGAAATCAGTATCAGGAGGAAGTCTGGAAACATAAATACATGGAAATTAAAATATATACTCCTGAACAACCACTGGGTCATTGAAGTAATTAAAAGAGAAATAGAAAAGCTTATGGAGATAAATGAAAATGGAAACACAACATACTAAAACTTATTGAATACAGTAAAAGCAGTTGAAAGAAGAAAGATATACAAAGCAATACATCGCTATCTTAAGGAACTAGAATGATCTCAAATGAACAACCCAACATTTACCTAAAGAAAATAGAAAAATAACAAACATAACCCCAAATTGGCAAAAGAAAAGAAAGAATAAATATCACATCATAAATAAATAAATGGCTGCTAAAGAACAACACAACATATTGTTGGAACAGAGTTGGTCTTTTGAAAAATCAAACAAAATTAGCAAACTTTTAGCAAAAATAAGAGAGGACTCAAACAATGAAATCAGAGATGAAAGTTGAGACACTACAACTGATACCACAGAATACAAATAACTGTATGCCAAGGAACAAGATAATTCATAAGAAAAGATGAATCCAACAAAACTGAATAAAAAAAAATAGAAAACCTGAACAGACCAATAATGAGCAATGAGCCTGAATCAGTAATACAAAGTCTTCCATCAAGGAAAAGCCTAGGACCTGATAATGTCACTGTGAAACTGACTACCAAATACATAAAGAAGAATTAATACCAATTTTTCTTTAATTATTCAATAAACTTAAAAAAAGAGAATGAAGTTCTTTCAAATACTTTCTGAGGCAAGCATTACCCTGACATCAAAACCAGTTAAAGTCCTGCCATCCCATGAAAGAAAGTGATTTATTGCTCACTATCCCTGATAAACATAAAAAAAAATTCTAAACAAAATACTACCAAACCAAAGTTAACAACATATTAAAAAGAATCATTCACTCTGATCAAGTGGGATTCATCACTGAAATGCAAGGGTGATTCTGTATATGCAAATCAACTCAAGTGATATGCCACCTTAGTAGAATTAATAATAAGAAATAAACTTAAACAAACAGGTGAAAGACATCTGCAATGAAAACTACAACACAATGATGAAAGAAATTCTGGAGTATACAAATAAATGGAAAGATGTTTCATGTTCATGAATTAGAAAAATTATTATTATTAAAATGCCATATTACCTAAAACAATGAAGAGATCAAATACAATATACAAATTCAATTTTTCACAGACATAAAAAAACAACTGTAAAGTTCATACATAAAAACAAAAGACTCCAAATAGCCAAAGCAATTCTGAGCAAAAGGATCAAAGTAAGAGGCATTACACTATTTTATTAAAAATATAAAAAGGCGCTAATAATCAAAACAGTATGGTATTGACATAAAAAGACAAAGACCAATAGAACTGAAAAAAGACCCCAAAAGTAATTACACACATTTACACCCCACATATTATTGATAAAGGAGCCAAGAACCCACAATGAAGAAAGAACAATGTCTTCAAAAGAAAAAAAAAATTTTCTGGGAAAACTGATATCCTTGTGCAAAAGAATGAAACCAGATCCCTATCTCTCATAGTTCTAGTCAGTTTTTCTGCCACTGTGATCAAAAGACCTGATAAGGACAATTTAGAGGAGGAAAATTTAACTTGTGACTCATGATTCCAGAAGTCTCAGGGCATTGATGGCTCACTCCATTTTTCTGAGCTGGAGGTGAGGCAGAACATCATGCAGAAAGGTATGGTAAAATAAAGTAGCTCAGAACATGGGCATCAAGGAAGCACAGAGAGCTCTGCTACCAGAGAAAAAATATATTTTCCAGAGGCATGCCCTCATTGACCTACCTCATCTATCCACACTCTACCTGCCTACAGTCACTACCCAGTTAGTCCATTCAAGTAGATTGATGCACTAATTAGGTCAAGGTTTTTATAAGCATTACCCTGATACCAATCATTTCACCTCTGAATGTTCTTGTATTGTCTCACACATGAACTTTTGGGGCTCACTTCATAACTAAACCATAACTCATAACTAAACCATAACATTTACAAATATCAACTCAAATAGATCAAAGACAAAAATGTAAGAACTAAAATTTAAACTGCCAGAAGAAAACATAGGAAAAATAATTCAGGACATTTTTCCAGGGATATATGAGATATATATATATCTCATATATATATATAAATATATATTATATATATATATATATATATATATATATATATATATATATATATATATATAAATATATTTTTTTGATGTGACCCTAAATGCACAAGCAACAAAACCAAAAGTTGACAATGGGATTAGAGCAAACTAAAAAGATTCTGTACAACAAAGACAACCAACAAAGACACAATCTATAGAATTATGGAAAATATTTGTAAACTACATATCTGTTAATATCTAGTATATATAAGGAACACAAACAACTCAATAGCAAAACAATAAATAAGCCAATTTACAAATGGGCTAAATATATTAACAGACATTTCTCAAAAGAAAACATACACATGAAAAAGTTCAATATCTTTATTTACTAAGGAAATGCAAATCAAAACCAGAATGAAATATCACCTGACTCCAGGAAGAATGCCTATTTTCAAAAAGATAATAAATAAATAAATAAATAGCAAGTGCTGGCAAGGATGTGGATAAATACAAATACTTGCACACTGATGATAGAAACATGATATGGAAAACAGCATTGGAGCTTTCTGAAATAACTAAATAGCATTGCCATATGATCTATCAATCCCAACATATGATCTATCAATCCCAATGTGTATGTGTGTGTGTGTGTGCATGGCCAAAAAACATAAAATCAATATGTTGAAAAGACTCATGCACTTATATATCTATTGAAGTCATATTCACAGTAGCCATCAGGTTATGGATTCATTTGAAGTGCTCATCATTAGATGGATAAAGAAAATGTTGTGTACATAAACATATACACACACTAAGGAATAAAATTCAGACATAAAAGCATGAAATCCTGTGATTTGTGGGAAATTTGTGGGACCCTGCTGCTTCCCATTGCCAGAGATGCAAAATAAAATTTCTCTTGTATAATGACTCAACAAAAAAACTGAAAGAAGTATGAGGGAAAGGTTTCATAGGTTAAAGATGTTAATTTTTACTCAGGTAGCCTTTTGCTGCCCTTAAGGAATTGTAACTACCATTCCTGTGATGTCACCCAATCTTCAGCAAAAGGTAATTCTGTTAAGGGAGCTCATGACATTTGGCTTCCAATATATAAAGCACTGGCATAGACATAACAGCCTGATTTGAACCTAAAATAGAGTTCTTTTGTATTTTACTCATATATATTAGAAATCTAAAGCCCCAAGATCACTGTTGAAAGCCATACTATAAGAATCTTACACTGGATTTGTGCTACACTAATACTGGAACAATTAATTCATATAATTTTATCAGATTTAACATCACCATTTCTAACTATTCTGCTGGAATACAGTAGCCTTTTTTGTTTTTTAGCATTGATATCTTTTATTATTCATACATTGAAGGTCTTAAATTGCTGTTGTTGGGTAGTTTAGTTAAATGCTATAATTTTGCTTACATACTATGAATCATGAGTTAAATTATTCTAAATATTTTGAAATACAGGATTATAATCACATTGAATCATGATAGTTACATAAGAGAAAAAACTATCTTAAGAATCAGACACTTTAATAGAGGGAAGGGAACAGGGCAGGAAGTGGGGGAAGGAAAAGAGATGTACTGGGATCTGAATTATAGCAAATTATATTCTGTTTTTAAATTATGTCAAAATGAATCCTAATATTATATATAACTAAAAAGAACCAATAAAAAATAAAATATTTTAATATTCTACATGCTATACAACTGAGCAATCAACTCATTTGTTATAGTACTTCAAAAAATTTCTTCAGTTAAAATATTGGTGTATCAAAAAAGTCAGACACTTGATTATTAATATTCTTTTTCTCCTCTAGATTTTAGAACAGAGAGCCAAAGCTTGGCTCCTTCACTTCACAGCAGCTGCATATTATCACCTGTCTGCTCTTAGAATTCAAAGAGCATATAAAGTTCACATGGCTATGAAGAATGCTAACAAATGGGTTAATTCAGCCATTTGTATTCAGGTCAGTTTGTCTTTTGCAGAAAAACTATGAGATGTAACTTTCCTCTTAGAAATTTTTGACATATATTGAACAATTCTCAGATTCCTTATGGAAAGATCATATAATATGTAACACTTTCAGCATATAGCTATCAGAATGACTGTAAGTTTGGAAATCTTCTTTATGGAACAGCAATAAAGCTGTAAATTACTCTCTGATGTAATTTTACTCATTTATTATACTCCCACTAGTAAAGTTGGAGGGTACCTGTTCCTCTAAATCCTTCACAACAGTGGCATCAGAAGACACCCTGATTTTTGCCATTCCAGTGAATTGGAAATGCTATCTCATTTTGTTTTTCATTTACTTGATTGCCAGCAGTTCTGAAATTTTTACATTTATTATTCAAGTTCTTATCTGGGTATCATGTGCTCTTTCTAATCTTTCTTTTTAGGCACTTTGTCCCTTTTTTCTACTTGATGTTCTTTTTTATTATGGTTTATAGGAATTCTATATTCTGGATAATGTTCTTATTTGTATAATTAACATGCATGTACCAATAAAATATTTAGTGAAAAAATAATTTTCAGAATGTTGTATAGTTTGATAGAATTTATATAAATTGTAAAATAAAGGTATTACTCTGCAGGATTAAATACATACGTCCACATATACACACATCCAGTGTGGACTGGATGAGTCTCTACGAAGTAGAAGGGGGAAATGATACTGGAGGTTTGAAAGGCGTTTTGACCTTCTATTTCTTTCTCCTTTAGAGTTTAGCATTGACAGCCAGTTTGGCTTCCCCCTTCACTTCATAGCAGCTTCATATTATCTGCTTTTAGAATTCAAGGAGCATGTAAACTTCACATGGCTATGAAGAATGCTAACGTATATAAAATATGTATATAAATGTATGTACGTTTTTGTCTACTTTTAAAAATGTGTGTATTAAAAGTGAAAAAATCTTCACATTTTAAACAGAGATGGTTTCGAGCAAAATTAGAATGAAAGAGATTTATTGAGAAATATTATAGCATCATAAAATTGAGCATGAAGTTCAAGAATGTATGAACCAGAAAAATAGGGCTGCATCAGTAATACAGAAAGCAGTACGTCTCTTTCTCCTTCTCATAAGACAGGAAAAATTTAATGGTAGAATAACTAAACTTCAGATAAGTAAAACTATGGTTTTTGATACAGGAATAAAACCAAAATTGAGGTTTTAGTTGAAATGTATCTGTTCATATCATATAAATTTACTGAAAATATTTATTTTGTAGAAATAAATGTATATATAAATTCAAAACAATACGGGCTGTAATCTTAAAATCATTCTTTTATCTCTTTAAGGCATTATGGAGAGGCTACTCTTGGAGGAAGAAACATGATTGTACAAAAATTAAAGCTATACGGTTAAGTCTTCAGATGGTTAATAGGGATATTAGAGAAGAAGATAAACTCTACAAAAGAACCACACTTGCACTTCATTATCTTTTAACATATAAGGACCTTTCTGCCATTCTTGAGACCCTAAAACACCTCGGTTAGTTTGTTATAACAATATCTTGCATAAGATTAGGAATGCATTTTTTATCTTTGAATATTTAAAGAACATTGTGATTACACAGTATTAACTAAGACTTCATTTTTTCTTGGAGCATTGTAGTGGGGTTCATTTTGACATAAATGCATATAACTTCATATGCTCCATTTCTTTTGGGGGGGCAGAGAGGTACCAGGGATTGAACCCAGGGGTGTTCAACCACTGAGCCACATCCCCAGTCTGTTTTTTATTTTTATTTTTTCACTTAGAGACAGGATCTTGCTAAGTTGTATAGGGCTTGGCTAAGTTACTGAGGCTGGCTTTGAACTTGGGAATCATCCTGCTTCCACCTCTAAAGCCTCTGAGATTATGGGCATGTGCCACCACACCCGGCCAGTTTGCTCCATTTCAATCCTTTGTACTTCTTCTTCTCCCAGTCCCTCCCCTGTCCTCTTTCTCTATTCAATTGGTCTTCTGTTTATTTATTTTTCTACTTAGTACATTATAGTTATATATAAAATTGGAATGCATTGTTGTTACTGGAAATTAACGTGTCTTTTTCTCTTTCAGAGGTTGTTACCAGAATATCTCCACGTTGTTGTGAGAACATGGCTGAGAGTGGAGCAATTTCTAAAATATTTGTTTTAATCCGAAGTTGTAATCGTAGTGTTCCTTGTATGGAGGTCATCAGATATCCTGTACAAGTTTTGCTTAATGTAGCTAAGGTAGTTTTCCATTTTAATAATGAAATATTCATTGTTCAAAAAATGTAACTCTGCAAATTATTAGATAGATAGAATTGATAGAATTTATATAAATTGTAAAATAAAGGTATTACTCTGCAGGATTAAATACATACGTCCACATATACACACATCCAGTGTGGACTGGATGAGTCTCTATGAAGTAGAGTAGAAATGCTCTAAATTAGAAATTAGGCTGGGAATGGTGCTGCATGCCTAATCCCAATAGCTCAGGAAGGAGTCAGAAGGATTGCAGGTTCTAAGCCAGCCTCAGCAGCTTAGACTATAAGCAACCTAGTGAGACACTGTCTCAAAATAAATATTAGAAAAAAAAAGCTGGGGATTTGGCTCAGTGGTTAAGCACTACCCTTGGTCTCAATCCATGGCACCAAAAAAGGAAAAAAAAACAAAGTTTGAAATTAGGCCTCTATATTAAAATTCATGTATATGAAGAGTCTTGATGGGGAAAAATATTTAATTTATGAATATAACTATAGATATGAATGCTATTTTGTTGTTTTATTTCTATTACTTTTATAATATGAATAATAATATGAATAATAGTATTATTGAGAACTTGTCAGTATTTTTGTACATTATTTAATTTAATCCTTATAATAATCCTGTAAAGTAACTCATATATTTCCCATTTTATAGAAAAGGAATGATAATGCTTACAGAAGTTTCATACAATCAGTGGTATTAAGATGAGACATTTACCTTCCTTGCCCACCCTCACAACCATGACTGTAATGTACCCAATATATTGAGGAATAGTGGTTAAGAACATAGACCCAAACTACTGAATTTGAATCCCAGTTCTGCAAGCTGTTATGCATTATTTGGCCTCTCTTTGCTTTACTTTCTTCCACAGTAAAATGGGTATAGAAAAAAATAATACTCATCTCAAAATGTTACTGTGAAGATTAAATGAGTTAATATACTTAAAAGTTCTTGATACATAAACATACCATGCAAGTGTTAGCTATTAATGGTTTCTTATTTTTATGTTAGAATGATTATTTTTTGAAATCATGCAAATTTCAGTATGAATGTAATAGTATCATTAAATAAAGCATGAAAAACTAATCCTAGAATGTAATAGTATCATTAAATAAAGCATGAAAAACTAATCCTAGATTTTTAGTATCAAATTTGTTTTATTCTAAAGTACATCTTCCTCTCAAGAAGGATGTAAAAGAGTATAATTAGATCTTGCCTTACTCATTATCTTACCCTATGACTAACTGTAACAGATAAGTTCTCTTTCATGAGAGAGTCTTGCTAAAATGGTCTTCTCTTTAGAAGCTTGCTTTTATTTACTTCAAGATATTCTTTTTTATATGTTTTAGCTTTAATTTGTTTTATGTGGAACTTTTGAAGTGGTTAGGAAAGTCAAAGATTAATATGCATATAAGATTCAAATATGATAGGAGTAACAAAAAATTATCTCATGAAGTCCTTTGTACCTGTGGCAGATGCTTCAAAGATTTGGCTCTAAGCTGTCCTTACGGTTGGGCAGTTTTAAATGTGTATGCTTATTACAACTTTTAATTTCATTCTGTTCTCTTCAAGTATGAGAAAACTACTTCAGCAGTTTATGATGTAGAAAACTGTATACACACATTGTTGGAGCTTTTGCAGATGTACCGAGAAAAGCCTGGTGACAAAGTTGCAGACAAGGGTGGAAGCATTTTCACAAAAACTTGTTGTTTGTTGGCTGTTTTGTTGAAGACAACAAACAGAGCCTCTGTAAGTATTGATCAGTTACTTTTCTTTGAGCTTATTTTCTGTGTTCTTTTATGTATAGATTTTATGTTTTTCCTTTAGTAACCATTACACTAAATAGGATTTTGCATGTGATCAAACTTGGGTTTTTTTTTTGTTGTTGTTGTTGTTTTTTGCCTAGTATCGGTGTGTGTGTGTGTGTGTGTGTGTGTGTGTGTGTGTATTCATTGTTTCATTTTGATATTAAAGAAACTGAATTCTGAAAATAGAATTTATTTCAGTCATGTAAATAAGAATTTCCTACTTACTAGAGAATATAACAAATTACCTTAGCAGGGTAGGAAATAAGACACGTATAATTCTCTATCCACCTATCATAACCATAAATATGTCTCAAGCTTTTCTGTGCCGAGACATCTGAGTTATTCTCTCCAGGTATCACAATCAACATAAGAGTAACCAGAGCCCTGCCTTTACCCTGATAACTGTGGAAACCACTGAAGCATTTTAAGCAAGAGAATAATATTTTCCTATTTAAGTTTTAGCATCACCCTGGCTACTGACTGAAGAATGAATTTGGGAGAGCATGTATAGATATGGGGAGACCATTAAAGGAGGCAAATGTAGATGTGAAGTGGCTAGACAAGAGATTGTGCTTCACCTAGGGTTGTGTCAATGAGAGGTAAGTGAATGATTCTAGAAAGTTGGAAGAGGTAAAATTCATAGGACTTAGTATCTAGATATGACAGGTTATATTGAGTATAGTTCCTTTTTGCATTCAGTATCGAATTAAATTTACAATTTTTGAATATTTCTCCTCTTTATAATTGTCTTACATATTATTTCACAATTTAAAATAATTTGCCTGCTATACTTAGAGAGCCATGCTCTTGATTGTTAAAAGCTTGAAAGCCTACTGCATAGTATTCAAATGATTGATTTTGTTATTCTAGGAGAGATTGAATTTTTATTAGGTTTTAGTAAATGTACACTTTCTTTTTTAGGATGTACGAAGTAGTCCCAAAGTTGTGGACCACATTTATAGCATCTACAAACTTACAGCTCATAAACATAAAATAAATGCTGAAAGAATACTTAATAATCAAAAGAAGAATTCTTCCATAGGTATTCCCTTTATTCCAGAAACACCAATAAGGACCAGAATAGTTTCAAGGTAAGCAGTTAATTGTATTCTATAATTTCATGTCACCATTCATTCATTTAAATTTATATTTGTTAACACTATCATAAACAAGAGATTGTTCTTAACCATAGAGAAAAAACATTTGAATAAGAATAGACTATTCCAAAAAAAAAAGAAAAAGAATAGACTATTCAGTAAATCTAAAGGAATCAATTTCACTATAATGAAATAATACTGATGTAACTTTGGGTATTTAGTAGCTATTCAACAAATTCCTTATGTTAAATAGTTCAGACCTAATGCTAAGAACCTTGTTATATCAGTTTTATTTTCCATATTAATCTCTATTTTTATGTGGTGCTGAGGATTGAACCCGGGCCTCGTATGTGCTAAGCAAGTGCTCTACCACTGAGCCACAACCCCAGCCCTGTTTTCTTTTTTTCTAAATAATGTAACATCACAGATTCTGTGACTAGACATAGATATATCTTTCAGGGTCACCATTTAGCCTGTTATAGACCCATAAAGATAATTGTGGTTTACCTAGTTTATGTTACTTTTTTTTAAGGTGTGTTTGTTTATGTGGTTACTCCCCATGATCAGGGAGTACAAATCATATAGAGCTGCATCTTGAACTACAAAGTGCTTCAATTTGGTTGTGCAGCGTAAAGCTATGTGGTTCAGGAAGAATGACAATGAGCAAACAGATTAATGAGTGAAATAATAAAGATAGTGACAACTACTAAGATAAAGAGAATGGCCGAGAAATCATCATGTGATTTTTAAGTCCTGTAGGGTGAGTTGAGGAGAGGATAGCACAGAGTGGGCAGGAGTGTTGCATCATGGCATGGCTTTTGTTTTGAATAAACTTGAGAAACCTACAGCATAAATAAGAGGAAAATATAAATAAGCCATTGGAAAATCATGCCTATGGTTGAACAGAAGAACATTTTTTTAGATAAAAATTGGAGTACTGTTGGTTTGAGGATGTAGATAGCACTTAAGGCCAAAAGATGAATGAATATGATCATGGATTGAAATTTCACTCCTATCTATCACTCCTTTCCATCGTATGGATACATACCGCATTTTGACCACTAACCAATGGTGAGGCATTTAGATTTTTAACAAGAAAGAATAAGAAGATGGAAGTGTACATAGTAGGGATTTGTGTGAGAAGATACATGAAACTCTCCCCTGATTGATACCGTTTTCTCAATGTGGTGTGATATTTTAAACTCAACAACTCAGAAGTAGCTTAGAGAGTATGGAAGGGATATTTGAAAAGAGGAAAGAAATAAAATAGTCATCTGGGAGAGCAGAAGCATACTAGGCAATTCAAATGCCCATTTGACATAAAATAAAAATGTATAGTTTCTTTAGCAATATCTGTATAGGAATGGAGAAAGAAGATATTTCTATTTAATTTGGAACCCAAACAGAATTTTCTAGACAAGTTTGAAAAGAGAAAGAAACAGAATGGAATAATATTGAGATAACTAAACTAGTTAGGGAGGAAAGTGAGAATAACATTCTAATGAACAATAGGTATGTGTTGAGGTCAAGTGAACTAGAGATCTCAGCAGGGTCGAGGAATTGGTTCAGTGACTGTATTAAAGCAGATAACATGGATAAATCAGAAGTGGTGATAAAGTCTAGAATGTAAACTATGTGAGAAAGGATTGGTTAAGAAAGAATGGAAGGAAAGGGTTGCAAAAACTGAGAATGCTGTTGGTTTTTTAGCCATATGGATGTTGATATTAATGAGAATGGTAGCAGGAGTTGGGGGGAAGTCCAAGAGCAGGTTCGTAATTAGGAGATGGTCAATGAGCAAAAGATGGTAGCAAAATAAGTAGTATAAGCTTCAAAGAAGCCAGTATCATAAGGAAATATTTTAGAACTGATAATTGGCAATAATATGAAGTTCTTCCACCTCTTTGAAAAGGTTGTAAGAGAAATGATGTGTCATGAATTAGTTAACACATAAAGATAAAAATTAACTCTTTTAAGAAATTAACTCTTTTAAGAAATACACTGTTTTAATACCATATTTTTATTTGTATTTTTTAAAACAGACTTAAACAGGATTGGGTTTTAAGAAGAGATAGTATAGAAGAAATCACCAATTCTCTGCAAGCTATTCAAATGGTGATGGATACACTTGGCATTCCTTATCAGTAAATATAAACATTTTCAGTGTGTACAGTATAAAGAAATATTAAAGCTAATTATGAATATGTAAAGTGCTTTTTGCTTTCTATGTACAATTTCTAAAATCTGACTTTGTATTAAAAAATATGTATATTACAAATAACTAAGCTGTTTATTAAATTCTTCATTGTTTTTTATTTAATATAGCTGTATGCATATAACAAATAAATATGTCATAAGATGATTATAATACTGTTATTCATGTCTATTAAAGTGTTATATTAGTTTGAATGTAGTCATATTCCTAAAAGGAAAGGAATCAATTATTACCTGTTTTATTGATAAGCAAAAGCATTTTACTAAAACACATGTTGAAAGTCAAAGATTCTGTCTATTCACTTAGAAAATGAGAAGAGCATAAAATATTCCCACACATGTGTATGGATAATGTACTAATTTGTATCCTTCACTGGCTAAAGCATCCAGAGAGTTAAATGAGCTTCTCTAGGGAAATTATAAGAATATAACCAGTAAGTGTATATATACTAAAACCCCTTAACTTTGAACTGATTTTAATTTGTATTATAATTTATTGTGGGAAGAGAATAGTATTGCTTTAAAAGAAACTTGTTGTTCATTTACATACTACAAATTGGAAAGTTATTTAGTTTGAAAGTTACTTATTTTGTAAACTTTAGGCTATTGACATCTGTATCTATGTGGCTCCAGGGCCACAGAAGTCTGATAGGACCTCAAAGTTTTCCATGCATGGACACTATAAAAATGTTATCTGTTTGAAATAGTAAGTAAATCCTAACTAGCCTAAAATTGTCTGCCTATGTTATAGTTTGCATCTCAGGTGTCCAAAAGCTCTTGTGTTGATGCTGTAATGTTCAGAGGTGAAATGATTAGACTATGAGAGCTAATCAGTACATCCTAGTTTGAATGGACTCACTCAGTGGTAACTGTAGGCAGTTGAGGCAGGCCTGAAGGAAGTGAGTCACTGGGGATATGCCCTGGAAGGGTTCATCTTCCCTGAAACCCCTTCTCTCTCTCTGCTTTCTGGATGCCATGAATGGAGCAGTGCTTCTCTACCACACTATTCTGCCATGATCTTTGCCCTCACCTTGGGCCCAGAGAAATGGAATTGGCTGTTTTTAGACTAAGACCTCTGAAACCATGAGAGCCAAATAAACCTTTCCTCTTCCAAGTTGTTCTTGTTGGATATTTTGGTCACAGTGATCCAAAGCTAACACAACTTATAATTTGGTTAAGATAGATCTAAACATATTGATGTGTTCAAAAGTATATTCAAATATAATGGAGATTTTTGTTTCCCACTCTTTATTTTTCCTCAATGAAGTGTCAGTACTAAGTGTTTTTCAAACCTTGTAATTTTTATTGACTTTCTCATTGTTTTGTTTTCCTTCATTCAACAGAGCTTTACTATAAATAATCTATTTACTTTGGTAAATTATATATACTTTTAGGATTTAATTGGCCAGCATATAAACGTTAATGGTGCTAATTTCTTATAAATATAACTATAACCAACTAGTAATTGCACAATAAATATTATGCATGCAAGAAAATGACTTCCTGATGTTTAAATAGTTTTTTTTTCTTTGTTGAATATTACACAAAACCAAAAATCTTTTGAAGGACATTTAACAGTATTACTGAGCCAGGGAGCGGTAAGCGGTAAGTGGTAAGCAGTCCTACCAGGACTTCCCCTTTGCCCATTCCCAGGGAGAGGTGTTAGATTTAACAAGTAAGGAATTATAGAGCTGTTCCTGCACAACCCTGTTTTACTATGTGGGGTGAAGTTGCAGCCTACTCTGCAATTTCCTTTATGGTTTATACACTGTCAAATTTAATGATAAGGATATTGTGTCTTGTGCATTACACAGAAGTACAATTCCTATCTTAGAACAGCTAGATAGGGTGAGATTTAAAAAAAATAATAATTGTTGGTTCCATACTTTAGGTATTGTGAATTGAACTGCTATAAACATTGATGTGGCTATATCTCTGAATTATGCTGATTTTCAGTTCTTTGGGTATAAACGAAGGAGTGCAACAGCTGGGTCAAATGGTAGTTCCATTCCAAGTTTTCTGAGGAATCTCCACACTGCTTTCCAAAGTGGTTACACCAATTTTCAGTCCCACCAGCAATGTATGAGTGTACCTTTTCCCCCACATCTTTAATAACACACTTATTATTGCTTTTATTCTTGATAATTGCCATTTGACTAGAATGAGATGAAATTTTAGAGTAGTTTTGATTTGCATTTCTCCAATTGCTAGAGATGCTGAACATTTTTTCATATATTTGTTGATCGATTGTATTTCTTCTGTGAAGTGCCTGTTCTGTTCCTTTGCCCATTTATTGATTGGGTTATTTGTTTCTTGAGTTCTTTATATATCAACAGATGAATGGATAAAGAAAATATGGTGTATATACACAATGGAACATTACTCAGCCTTAAAGAAGAATGAAATTATGGCATTTTCAGGTAAATGGATGGAGCTGGAGAATATCATGCTAAGCGAAGTAAGCCAAACCCCAAAAAACAAAGGCGGGATGTTTTCTCTGATAAGTGGATACTGATCCATAATGTGGTGGGTGTGGTAGGGAAGAATGGAGTAACTTTGACTTGGGCAGAAGGCAGTGAGAGGAGGGGATAGAAAGGATAGTAGAATGAGTCAGACATTATTACCCTATGTCCATATATGATTATATAATCTGTATAATTACATCATATACAACCAAAAGAAAGGAGTTATATGCCATTTATGAATGCTGTGTCAAAATGCATTCTACTGTCATGTGTAACTAATTAGAATAAATTAAAAATAAATTGTAAGGTGAAAAAATATAAAAAGCAGTGTAGTTGGGGCGGGTGTTGTAGCTCAATTGTAGAGCACTTGCCTAGCACATATGAGACACTGGATTCAATCCTCAGCACCACATAAAAATAAATAAAGTATACAATTTAATGTTTTAAAAGAAATACCCAATACTTAAAAAAAAGCAGTGTAGTTGCATCACTACCCTGTAATTGCGTTGCATTCCTTGTTTTCACTTACCAGTCCTGCATGCCCTTTCAGTGGAGTCTCCTCATTCTATCTCATACTCAGGTGTGAACATTTCATTTAATTAACTTGGCCAGCTTCCCGTTTTATCCATCTCTTTTATGTCCATTTCAGTTTTCGGTAAGACTCATTTAAATAATGCAATATGTTTTTTGCATATTTATTTACATCAACAGCATCCTGAAGAGCACTTTTGCTATCGTCATGCATAGTTTTAAACACTCGAAATGACTAGTGCTATTTCATTGTGGTTTTAATTTCCATTTCCCTAACAATAATGATATTGAGTATTTTGGGGGGGTTTTCATCATTGAAAAAATTGTTCTAAGTTGTGAGAGATCTTTAAATCTTTTTGAACACAAGTCCTTAATAGGATATGAGAAGTACAGAAGTTTTTAGTTTTTATGAAATCCAATTTGTCTTTTTTCATTTACTGATTATGCTTTCGGTGATATAAAATCTCTGCTTAACCCAAAGACATAAAGATTTTCTATTACATTTGTACTGTTTAGTTCATTGATCCATTTCAAGTTAATTCATTTAAAAAGACTATTCTTTCTCCATTGAAATGTATTTTTTTATGATCTGGCTTCTTTGGTTTGCAAAATGTTCTTTGGACCACATGGCTATTGTTCCACATACATATAAAAAAAAATATCCTGCTGTTGTGTAGAGTGTTTGACAAGCCCATTTCAGGCAAATTAGGTGATAGTGCTATTCAAGACTTCTGTCTACTTATTACCTGTCTTTTCTTTTACCAGTTATTGATAGAGGGTTGTAGTAATTGCAGATTTGTCTATGTCCCCTTGAATCAAAAACCAATTAACTGAATTTATTTTGGAGCTCTCTTATTCTGTAATCTTCAAGGTTGTTATGTTGTCTTAATATGTCTACTAATCTAATTATGGAATGATCTAGTTTCTTAGTAACTTTTTTGTTGTAAAATTTTGCGTGATATTTATATAGCAACTCCAGTTCCTGCTCCCTTTTTCTCTCTGTCTCTGGCCACCACCCCCCCATTCCTATGCTTAAAATGTTTTAATTGTGGTAAAACACATGTAACATTTTAACCATTTTTAAGTGTGTGCAGTTTATTGGTATGACATGCATTCACATTTTGGGTATTCTAATTCTGGTTTGCATAAGCATGTGTATTAATTTCTGAGGGCTACTATTACAAATGATCACAAATTTATTGGCCTAAAACAGCAGAAACTTATTCTGTTTGGGAGATCATTGGTCTGAAATGAAGATGTTGGCAGGGCTGCAGCCCTCAGTATCCAGGAGTGACTGTCCCTTGCCTCTTCAAACTTTGTTGATTCCTGGTATATTTCTGGGCTTCTGGCTACATCACTACAGTTTCTGTCTATAGTCTATTGCTTCTTTCTCTTTTCTTTATTTAATCTCCTTCTGCCCTACTTTTCAAACATATGTCATTGAGTTTTGGGTACACAATGGTAATCCAAGGTATTTTCATCTCAAGATTCTCAACTTATATCTACAAAGACCCTTTCTCGAAATAAGATGACATTCAAAGGTTCTAGGATTTGAACATTGAAATCTCTTTTGGAGGTCCCCACCCAATCTACTATAATATAGTATACCCATCCACATTTTACTTTTAACCTATCTGTGTTTAAGAGGTGTCTTGCAGAAGATATATGATTTGGACTTTATTGTTTAATTTACTCTAACAATTGTCCATTTAATTGGGGCATTTAGACTTATTATAGTTATTATGATTATTAGTATGGATGGTTTAATTCTTCTCCCTGTTCTTTGTTTCCTTTTTATCCCATCTGTTCCTTTTTTCTGTTTTTTTTTTCCTCTTTTGGATTGATTGAATAGTTTTTGTGATCACAATTTATCTACTTTGTTGGCTATTAATATTTGTCATGTTATTCTGTTATTCTGTGGCTGCTTCAAGGTTTTAGTAAACATCTTTAACTTAACACACTATCTCTAATAATATTATACAACTTTGTATACATTATTAAAGATTTTCCAATTTAGGGCTGGGGCTATAGCTCAGTTGGTAGAGTGCTTGCCTTTCATGCACAAGGCCCTGGGTTCAATCCCCAGCACCACACACACACAAAGAAAGATTTTCCAATTTATTAAATTTATTCTTCCCCTGCCTTTGGATTGTTATCAATAGTTTACTTCTAGTGTATTAAATAAATTATCATTTCATCATTTTTACTTTAAATAATCATTAATTTTAAAGAGACTTAAATTTTAAAAATATATTTGTTTATATAGGTGCTATATTTGTTAATCTTCAGTCAATTAGTTAGTTGCATATTTCTATCTGGTGTCATTTTCCTTCTGCCTAAAGGACATTCTTTCAACATGATTCATAATGTAAACCAACTGATCAGGAATTCTTTCAAGTTATGCATGTCTAAAAGAACCTTTTCTTACTATTATTATTGTTATTATTTACTTTTTTGACCTTCATTTTTGAAACATTTTAATTGATTATACAGTTATAGATTGGGAGTTTTTTTGTATTTTGTCTTGTTTTTATGAAACTTAGAATTTTATTTCTAAAACCACTTCTAATTTGTGTGTGTGTGTGTGTGTTTAAAGATCAAACTTTAGAATACTAAATTATCTCAGTACTATGTCTAAAATATACCTCAAGATTGCTACTATTTTAAAGTTTTATTTTTGAGATCAAGAGTTTTAAGTGTAAAACAAGTAGTGCTTTTCCAAACTCACAATCTGGATATTGAGATTATGAATTAGCTGAGCGACTCCAGTCTTTACTCCAGTATTACATTAATAATAAATAAGCAAACAAAACTAGTCAGAAAATTTTTGAAAAGATGACTTGAAGTGTGAAAACTAGATTCACATTATCTATCATAGTGAGAGTAGTGAAAATATGATACTAAAAAATCTAAAATAAATGATGAAATAGTTAGAAAAATCTAAAAATAGACCAAAAATATGTACATGAATTTAGTAAATTACCATGATGGAAATTCAGAACAGTGCAAAAACAGTGAATTATTTGATAAATAATTGGAATAAATTGACAATTCTGATGGGGAAAAACAGTTACTTCTCTGATAACTATCCACAAAAGTTTTATGTTTAGTAAATTCTGCCTGGCCTCCCAGGCCTTCCTTGAAACATAAGTGGAAACCTCCATGATTCACTGAATCCATCATCGTGCATTCCTGCAGAAATAGCACCACTTGAATGCCATGGTCTACTGCCATCTTAACCAGTACCTGGGCCTCCTGGGACTACAGCTGCAGGAGTTCTGAGTGACTGGGCAGCAGTGAAACAACTGTGTGTGTAGGGTGCCCAGTAACTCTTCTCAAAAGAATTTTTCCTTTTACACACTTGAGCGTATGATGTAATGTGATCTTGTCAATTCCTGCCATGCCTTCAAGTCATCAGGTCTTGTGCCAATACTTAGCATCTCTTTAGTAGCTATAATGTCTTTAATAAAACAACCACAACTTTCTTTTTTTATAATTTTTTTTTAGTTGTAGATGGACACAACACCTTTATTTTATTTATTTATTTTTATATGGTTCTAAGTTACACCACTGTACTACAACTCCAGCCCACAACCACACTTTTCTTTCTTTCTTTTTTTGGAGGGGGTAGGTGGGTACAGGGGCTTAAACTTAGTGGCAGTCAACCAGTGATCCTCATCCTCAGCCCTTTTTTTTTGTATTTTGTTTAGAGACAGAAACTCACTGAGTTGCTTAGCACCTCGATTTTGCTGAGGCTAGCTTTGAATCCATCCTCCTGCCTCAGTCTCCCTAGCCACTGGGATTACAGGCATGTGCCACCATGCTCCTGACACAACCACATCTTTCTTGACCCCAGTTTTGAAAGCATTTTTCTGGCCAAATTGCAAATTTTTACAATGTTTTTGATCTAGTTTTGCTCTTAATTTTTAGAATAAACCTGTTTTAAAACTGCCAGAAATATCCATGCCATGGACTGAATGATGTCCTGCCTTGAAATTTCCTCCACCAGATTAATTGGTCTTTCACTTTTAAATTCAGCCTCACACAAAGTCTCAGGACATGAGTAAAATGTAGCCAAATTATTTCTCAGAATATAACACAAACATGCTGACCAATTTCCAATTGAGTCCCCATTCCCCTCTGAAACTTTACATGATAATTTTCTTTAATTCAGAACTTTTATTTATTAACATCTATATTTATACATATTTGGACAAATATATACTTGTGACTCTTCATGTATGCAGACATTCTCATTCACTCTCTAACACAAACCCTATTACAATAGGACTTTTAGTCCAAATGCTAAACTCATTCTTCTGCCTAAATGACACTGCTAACATACCTACTGTCCCTGTTTCACTGGATGTTGTCTTTTACACTGAAGTAACTGAGGTACGGGATCCTCTGCTATGGGGTATTGATGTCTACAGTACTTCTGTGCAGAACCTAATTCAACACTATGTATCAAAATCACAGGCCCAATGCCCTTCTATGTTTCAGATCTTACCTAGTTATAAATTTTCATCTGTACACTTCACCTATACATTCTTACAAATACTCCAATTTCTCAAAACAAATTTTCACCCAACAGAATGACTCCTAACCAAAATCGACCATGATATTAACCCTAACCATACTCTGCTCCCTCAATCTAATTTCACATAAGAGTAGGATCCCTGGAGAAGATGTAGGAAGCTATGTAAAACCTGAGAAACATAATGTAATCTTGCATGGCAAATACCCTGGGATAAGCCTGAATAAGCCTCTCTCTTCTCAATGAAGGGAAGATGGACCCAATCAGGCCTGTGTGGATAGCTGATCCTGGGCTCCTATGATATGTATACATTTATAGATTTTGAAAATGTCACAGGAAGATGGGGCAGCCTCCATCTCATGGGACCCTTGGAAACAACTATTAGGACAAAGTGGTTGCAAAGGAAATGACCTCATTCACTTCTCTGAAGGAAGTGACCTCACCTCACTTCCTTGGTGATAAAAATCTCTTTACTTGGGATTCAGGTAGTGGGGCACCCAGAACCAGTCCCAGTCCAAGTGGGTTCACTTGATTGGAGGTACAAAGGTCAGAGTCATTCTTTCTTGGCACCTTGTGATGTGTGGATAGACAAATTCCAGGAAAGGTCTGAAGAGGGGCCTTTCCTGAGAAAGAAGTTACTGGCTCATCAGAAATGGCCAAGGAGACCAGAGCTGAGACAGGACAGGCCACTGCTGGGGAATATAGTTACAACCACCAGTCAGAGGATAGATGCAGGCCAACTCCAGAGGGGGTTTATGTGTCTTAGTGGATGTGTGTTTAAATTTGTGGTTTTGTCTCATGTTCTGAGAACATGGAGGAAAAAGGGTATCTTGGGTTTGAAATAGACTGTTTACTAGTGAGTCCTTTTGCTAATGGTGAGTGTTTCTATATCAATGGATCCCACTGGGTTTGTGGTTAAAGAGAGTAGAGAGAAGAATGCAGCAGTGAATGTGTCCTGTGTAGTGAAAAGCTTTCCAGCACTCCTCATGGCCAATTTATGAATAGACTGTTGCTTGCCTTGCAGATGGGCAACACCTACCATGTTTCTAAGTTCCTGTATTATTCCTGAATGTTGGTCACTCTCTGAAGGGGCTTGGGGTTTTGCATCAAAGATGTTTACCACCTCCAAGCTCTGTGATGTGGCCATGGACTGCATTGCTGAAGGGAATCCAAGCATCTCAGAGAACTCAAAAAATAGTGGGACTGGTTAGGCTCTCTCTGGAGAATCTCTGCTTGGATAGATAGCAACCCAAGTAGCATGATCAGGAGCTGTCAGTGCCATAGTGTTCATCTTGTGGAAAAGTCTGTCCCCAGGCTTTTTTCTTACCTATGGTTCTGTTCCCCAGAATGTTAGGAAAGTCTTTGGTTTAGGCCACCCCCTCTGTGAAACCTCAAGAAAACAGTTTCAAATGGAAATGAAGAGGCCTCATCTGTGGCTGTTATGTAAAGGGCTTTGTAAAAGACGTGTTTGAAACAGCCTCTTGGCCCTGTTTGAGGTTGTGGATTAGATTCTCAGCTCTCCAGGAGATTAAACAAATATGCCATGTGTCCATCGAAAACTAAAAGGTTAAAAACAAGAGTAATTTTGGATGAAGTCTCTTGCCTTCCTCTGCTCAGGCTCCTGATCCCTATGAAGTCAGAACAGGGATCCTCTGGGTCAAATGAGTTGTTGCAAGCCCTCCAGTAACTAGCACACAGGTGGTTGGATTTTTTCATGAGTCCAGTACACATAAAGAATCTCCCCCTTGCAGGCAGTAGGTCTCTAATTTGAGAAGCAGAGAAGTATTAACTATAGGCCCATTTTATCTATCCTGTTTCTCAGGAAGGGTTTCCAGGCCACCATCACTTTAGGCAAATGAGGGGCATGAAAGCTTACTTTGAATACCATCTTAGAGTGCTCCCCCTATGGAAAACCAGAGCCAGAATGTTATGATGAGTGTCTATATGGAAGAAGATGAGGGCCATGTGGAAGTTTTCTTTGGTTGGAATCATGGTCTTTTGTGTGGTGGTTGGAAAAGATGACTGGGTCTACTTTAGCTTGAACTCTAGTGTAATGCTCATTAGAGACGGAGTTCTGAAACTGTCCTCAGAGACTAGTGCCATGAATTGTGTTGGGATGTTAGGAGACCAAGCATGAGAGGAACCTTTGGAAACTGAGATCTAGGCCTGGGTGGCTTTGTCCACATTCCTGGGAATCTCAGGAAGGATTTCACATCATTTTCTTGTAAAAGCCTTTTCAGGTATAGTTGAGAGCAAAAACAAACATGAACCTCACAATTTAGACCCCAATGGACCTGGATTCCTGTGACCTTGGCCACTCTTTGGAAGCCTTGCCTGCGTGAGATCTCCAGAGCTTATATTAAAAGGACATTTCTCACCAATTTATGGCTCCTAAATGAATCAAAACCCACAGTGCCAACTTCTTTATTCTTGAAATATGGCTAGGCCAATACCATGAAATATTTGAGATTCCCATGATCAGAAATCACTGGAGAACTTAGAGATCTCCTGTTGCTCATCATGACTGAACCAGACAGTGCTTTTTTTGACTGACTGGAATTCATGACCATAGTGAACAGAGATGCCAATGAGTTGGAGCCCTCTGTGAACTGGGCCTGTAGCAGTGGAGTGCAGGTATGTGATCAAACATCTGTGGTGGGGCCCTGTGATTCTGTCATAGGCTTCCAAATGACATGTGATTGACATGGTGCAGCCATCAGACCCTAAAATTTAAAGGCATGTTATTGTGGGGAGAGGTTGTTGGGAGAGCTTTTGGGGTGATGCTCAGAATCAGGTTGCTATACTCAAGTGGGAAGTATATACAGGATAGCAGCCCAGTTGGTGTTTTCTTTTGCAGACCTTCACTCACCCCAAGTGACAGAACTCTCTCCAGCAGTGTATCCCAGTTGACCTTCTTGTATTTCATGGACAAACACCATGAAAGGGAAGCTGCAAGAAATGCCATGAAAACTGGAGGATGACCCAATATCTTCACAATCCACACAGGGAGACATTCAGATCCGAGTCACCACAGTTTTCTACTAAGAAAGGAATCTTCTCTGCTGCCTCATGTTTGTATTGGAAATATGAAACTACGTCCTCCTGTTCACATAAATGCAGACCCAGCATGGATGGTCTCACTACAAAGGAAGCTAATGCTGCTGACACCAACCTATATTTCAAGAGCACAAAGCTCAGAGGCAGGTTTTCAAGAAGCCATTAGGCCAGCACAGCTCTATGTTGGTGGAATGTTGACCCTGTCCCCTACTTTTGGTATCTCTTCTGCCACCACCCAAGGTTGTGAGCTCCTGAGAATTTTCCATTCTAGATATATATTCACAAATTTCCTTCCACTTCTCCTATAATAGTATCTTATTTGGGATGATAGTAATGTCAAGGCATTGTTCTGGATGACAGTAGGAAGATTTTTATGTAGCATATGTTCCCACATATATTAGACTCATTTTCTTTTTTGTCATTTGAAACATTGAATCTCTGACATTAACCCATACCCTACTAGACTCTGACTACTTATCCTAACATGGATAAAAATCATTCTAAAAGAAGAGAAGTACAGGCAGTTCATAGGAGGCTTGGTGTATACTGGGAATTGCCTTTTGCTTATCAAGGTTACGTTTTATAAAACCCGCCATGTTTTCCTTGTAATACTTCTCTATGCATTTTCAAGGTTAACAAATGTGTAACTTCCTGACTCCTTGTCTCTATTGCCTGGGACATAATATATATTTTATATTCATATATATTGTCTTATCTGCTATCACAGGTACATTCTTGAGAGTACTCTGACTTTGGCATAAACAAATTCCGTGAAGAGATCACACCCCCAAACACTGAGGGAACTGAAAATTCAAACTACGGTGAGCTTCATGCTTCAACAAGATTATACATAAAACCATGTAGAACAAAATGAATATTTTTGGGATACGTGAATAATATATATCCCCTTATGAATTTCCAATGGAATATGTACTGCTACTATTTAATGTATTGAATATATAATATATGTATTTTCCACGGTTTTGCAAACATGAAAAATATGTGTCATATATAAACTACCTTGATTCTTTCACGCTTATCTGTGTGGATTTATAATCAACTTTTAAGAAGATATTTCTCAGAAATATTTATTTTTCTGACATACATATTCTTTATGAATACTCAAAACTAACCTCAGTGAATATTTAGTGCTAACCCTACGATTTCTACAGTAACTAACCCAGTTTAATATCAATGCAAGTATATTCATATGGAACATGATGTGTATTTTCAAGTTAATTTTCATTCATGATTGTTATATTCCTATTTATTCAGTATATATACATCATACCATGTATGTTTTCATCCACAAATTCACAAATTTATATGCATATGATTCAGTTTCAATCACTTCCTGCATTAGAACACTTGTATTTCTCCATGTTTCTTTACTTGCTTTTTCATGAGAGTTCTTTTATAAAACATTACTTTTGATTTCCATTATCATGTTCGAAGGAAAACTCAAACACAATTTGTTATAAATAGTAACCCTAATATTACCACTAGATGTATAACTACTTGGATTGAATGTATCTATGTGAATACCAGATTCAATGTGTATATATTAAAATACCAATTCAATCCATTATTTAAAATAGTAATGTGTTACATTTTTTATTCACCATATGGTCTATTCAGGCATCATCTCTATATACACCTATTTTTATCCCCAAACACTAAATGATGGGGTTTTCAAACAAGCTCCCAGATAAGGTGAAAGAAATATGCATGCCACCTGCTCTATATATTCCTTTCATCACGTAATATTCTGGACACAAAATGCAAAACTTACACTTATCTTATGATTCTTCCAAAGCCTAATTTTAATGAGAGCATGGATTACTTAAGTCATCCATGTCTACATTGCCTATTGTTTTCATATTTCAATCCTATTGGTGAGTATACATTTGTTTCTTCCTAAGGTAATGTATTCAACTGTCCCCCTGTTGAAAATATCCCTCATCTTATCAATCATTTTGTACTTTGCCTGATCTTCTAACTTTTATATTGATATCTATTTTCCCATGTTCCTTGTTGTGGCTGACACTTCATGTGTGCTGATATTCACATTGACACTCTAACAGAAATTCTGTCACAAAAGGCCTTTTGTATCAATCCTAAACTCACTCTTCTTCCTAAACCTATACTGCAATCTTACCTACTATCTCTATTTCACTGGAAGTTCTCTTTTATATTCAGTAGACCAGGTAGAAGATCTTATGCCATTGTATATTGATTTATAGGATTCAACTGTGCAGAACCTATTTCAAAACTATGTATCCAAATCAAGGGCCCAATGCCCTTGTGTGCTTCATATCTTACCTAGTTTTCTGTTTTCACACTTAATATTTCACCTTACATTCTTATAAATATCCCAGTTGCTCAATACCAGTATTCATCCAGCAGAATGACTCCTAACCCAAATCGATCATGATATGAACCTTAAGCATCCTCTGTTCCTTCAATCTATTTTCACATAACAGCAGGTCCAGAGTTGATGTTGCCATACAGGGATGTAGGGAATCCTACAGCTGCTCAGAACCACAAAGGTAGATGCAGAAATAATTCCTGGAGAAAATGTAGGAAGCTGGGTTGGACCTGTGAGATCTAAAGTCATCTTCCATGAAAAACAACCCTGTCAGGATGAAGGGATGTGGCTGAATCAGACTCTTTCTTCTCAATGCAAAGAAGAAGGACCCTCCCAGGCCTGTGTGGATAGCTGATCACGGGCTTATATGATATGTATATGTTTATAATTTGTGAAAACGTCAAGATGGGGCAGCCTCCATCTCATGGAATACTTGGAAACAACTGTTAGGACAAAGTGGTTGCCAAGGAAGTGACCTCATTCACTTCCCTAAAGGAAGTGACCTCACTTCACATCCTTGGTGATGGAATTCTCTAAAATTGGGTTCCAGGTAGTGAGGCACCCAGTGACAGTCCCAGTCCCAATGGGCTCACTTGTTTGGATGTACCAAGGCCAGAGTCATTCTTTCTGGGCACCTAATGATGTGTGGATAGCCAAATGCCAGGAAAAGTCTGAAGAGGGGCCTTTCCTGAGAAAGAAGTTACAGGCTCATTGCTGGCTCCTGACAACTACACACAGATAGCCAAGGAGACCAGAGCTGAGACAGGACAGGCCACTGCTGGGGAATATAGTTTCACCCACCAGTCAGAGGACACTGTGGATAGACAAAGACCAACTCCAGAGGGGTTTTGTGTGTCTTAGTGGATGTGTGTTTAAATTTGTGGTTTTGTCTCATGTTCTGATATCATGCAGGAAAAAGGCCTTCTTGGGTTTGAAATGGATTGTTTACTAGTGAGTCCTTTTGCTAATGGTGAGTGTTTCTATGTCAGTGGATCCCACTGGGTTTGTGGTTAAAGACAGTAGAGAGAAGAATGCAGCAGTGTATGTGTCCTGTCTAGTGGAAAGCTTTCTAGCACTCCTCATGGACAATTTATGAATGGACCGCTGCTTGCTTTGCAGATGGGCAACACCTACCATGTTCCTAAGTTCCTGTATTCTTCCTGAATTTGGCCACTTTCTGAAGGGGCTCAGGGTTTTGTGTTAAAGATGTGTACCACCTCCAAGCTCTGTGATATGGCCATGGAATGGATTGTTAAAGGGAATGCCAAGCATCTCAGAAAACTCAAAAATTAGTGCGACCAGTAAGGTTCTCTCTGGAGAATCCCTGCTAGCATAGATAGCAACCCAAGTAGCATGATCAGGAGCTGTCAGTGCCATAGTGTTCATCTTGTGGAAAAGTCTTTCCACAGGATTTTTTCTTACTGATGGTCTGTTCCCCTGAATGTCAGGAAGGTCTTTGCCTTAGGCCACCCCTTTTTGAAACCTCAAGAAAACAGTTTCAAATGGAAATGAAGAGGCCTCATCTGTGGCTTTTAGGTAAAGTGCTTTGTAAAAGATGTGTCTGAATTAGCCTCTTGGCCCTGGGTGAGGCTGTGGATTAGATTCTCAGCTCCCCAGGAAATTAAATAAAGATCCCATGTGTCCATCCAAAACTAAAAGCATAAAAAGAAGAGTAATTTTGGATGAAGTCTCTTGCCTTCCTCTGCTCAGGCTCCTGACCCCTATGAAGTAAGAATAGGGATCCTCTGTGTCAAATGAGTTGTTGCAAGCCCTGAAGTAACTAGCACACAGGTGGTTGGATTTTTTCATGAGTCCAGTACACATAAAGAATATCCCCCATGCAGGCAGTAGGCCTCTAATTTGAGAAGCAGAGAAGTATTATCTATAGGCCTATTTTATCTATCCTGTATCTCAGGAAGTGTGTGCAGGCCACCATGATTTAGGCAAATGAGGGGCATGAGAGCTTACTTTGGACACCATCTTAGAGTGCTCCCCCTATGGAAACCCACAGCCAGAATGTTATGATGAGTGTCTATATGGAAGAAGATGAGGGCCATGTGGGAGAGTTATTGTTGGAATAGTGGACTTTGTGTGGTTGTTGGAAATGATGAATAGGTCTACTTTCACTTGAACTCCAGTGTAATGCCCAGTGGAGACTGTGTCGAGGAACTGACCTCAGAGAACTATTGCCATGAATTGTGTTGGAATATTAGGGGGCCAGGCATGAGAGGAACCTTTGGAAACTGAGATCTAGGCCCGGGTGGCTTTGTCCACAGCCCTGGGAATCTGAGGCAGGATTTTATATCATTTTCTTGTAAAAGCCTTTTCAGGTATAGTTGAGAGCAAAAACAATCATGAAACTCACATTTTAGACCCCAATGGGCCTGGATTCCTGTGATCTTTGGCAACTCTTTGGAGGCCTTGCCTTCAAGAGATCTCCTGAGTTTATATTGAAAGGAGATTCCACACTACTTAATGGCTCCTAATAGAATCAAAACCCACAGTGCCATCTTCTTCATTTTTGAAATATGGCTAGGCCAACACCATGAAATATTTGAGATTCCCATGACCAGAAATCACTGGAAAACCTAGAGATATCCTGTTCCTCATCATGACTGAAGCAGACAGTGCCTTTTTTGACTGACTGGAGTTCATGACAATGGTGAAGAACAGAGATGCCAGTGATTTGGAGCCCTCTGGGAACTGGGCCTGTGGCAGTGGAGTGCATGTGTGTGTTCCAAAATCTTGTGGTTCAGCCATTTGCTTTTAAATGACAAGTGACTGACATGATGCGGGAAGCAGACCCTAAAACATAAAGGCATCTTGTTGCAAGAAGAGGTTTTGGGATGATGCTTAGAATCAGATTGCTACGCTCAAGTGGAAAGATATATGGGATGGCATCCCAGTTAGTGTTTTCTCTTGCAGACCCTGACTCTTCCCACATGACAGAACTCCCCCATCACTGTGTCCCAGTTGACCTTCTTTTATTTTATCAAGGAAACAATATTTTCCCAGGGAATCTGCAAGAAACACCATGAAAACTGGGGGATGACCCAATGTCTTCAAAATCCACACAGGAAGACATTCATACCCCAGTTGCCACAGTTACTTACAAAAGGAGGATTCAGCCCTCCTGCCTCATGTTTGTATTGGAAAATATGAAACCATATCCTCCTGTTCACAAAGACGTAGACCAAGCTTTGATGGTCTCACTACAATTAAGCTAATGTTCCTGACACCAACCTATATTTCAAGTGCCCAAAGCTCAGAGGCAGGTTGTCAAGAAGTCATTAGGCCAGCACAGCTCCATGTTTGTGGAATGTTTAACGTGTCCCCTACATTTGGGATTTCCTCTGCCACCCCCAAGGTTGTGAGCTCCTAAGAATTTTCCATTCCAGATATGTATTCACAGATTTTCTTCCTCTCCTCCTCTCATTGTTTCTTACTTGGGGTGATAGTCATGTCAAGGAATAATTCTGATTGAGAGCTGGAAGATTATTGTGTAGCACATGTTGGCATACTTTTTAGACTCATTTTCCATTTTTCTGTTTGAAATATTGAATCTCTGATACTAATCCATACCCTATTAGACTCTGACTACTTATACTAAATTGGATAAAAATAATCCTAAAAGAATAGAAGTATCGGCAGTTCATTGGAGGCATGGTGTATATTTGGACTTGCCTTTTGCTTTGTCAAGGATATGTTTTATAAAACCAGTCACATTTTCCTTGTAATACTTCTCAATGAATTTTCAATGTTAACAAATATGTAACTTCCTGACTGCCTGTCTCTGTCGCCTGGGTCACATTATATATTTTTTTATACATATATAAAATCCTACTTGCTATCACAGGTACATTCTTGAGAATACTCTGACTTTGGCAAATAAAAATTCTGTGAAGAAATCACTCCCCCAGAACACTAATTGTACTGAAAATTCAAAATATGGTGAGCTTCATACTTCAACAAGTTTATATATAAAACCATGCATGTGTCTACTTTATCTTAAAATAGATTCTCAGATTCTTGCTCATGGCTTCCCCAGTAGTGCTGTGAATACGCTAAGAGACTGTGTTCTGGCATGATTGCTGACTTCCCTTTATATCTTGGATAATATTTTCTCAGCCATGGTTTTAACTATTCCTGAAGTCTTATGTGATATCCCAGCAGTGCAGTCCTCTAGGGTTCCTTTTGTGGCAGTATGGTTTGCTTGTGAGATGTGCCCAAAAGCTGGTGAGTGAGACCATGCAAGGCATAGAGGTGAAATAATTGGGTTATGAGAACTTAACCCAAACTGTGTATTTGTCCCTGATGGTGTTTAATGGGATGGTAACTGCAGGCAGGTAGAATAATGGCTTGAGGAGGTGGGTCAATGATGCATGTATTTGGGGTATGTATTTTTGATCTGGTGAGTGAGTCTCTCTCTCTCTTGTTTCTTGGGGACATGTCCTGAGCTGCCTTCCTCTACCACAGTCTCCTGCTGTGATATTCTTTCTCACTTGGGCCCCTGAGTAATGGATCCAGCTGTCTATGGACTGCAATCTCACCATGAGCCCCCAAAATAAACTCTTCTTTCTCAAATTGTTCTTGTTGGGTCTTTTGGTCACAGAAGTAACAAAGCTGAGTAAACCAAGGGGCCCCTGGATTCCTGGCATTCTTGGGGACAATAAGCAGCATACTCTTAGTAATCTCACTGACTTCTTTTGAGTTACTTTAAATACATGATTACATATGGCCCTTAGGATAAAAGAATTTTTAGGACGAAAACAAGTTATTAGAAGAAAAACAGATTCTTAAATGAACATTTCACTTTTTAAATCCTGAAATGAGAGAAGCGGGTTCAAATTCTTTCTGTGATAGTCTGTAGTGACTACCAATGGCTTCTATAAGAACTGCCTGATATTATTCCAATAAATGAGAAAATCATGGAATTTGACTTAACTCCATCTCAGAAGTGAGTCTTGTCCAGGGTGGCTGGAGCAGCAAGACCATGTCTCCCTGACTGAACTGGGTCTGGATTCGAGGTATGAGCACAGGTCTTATGTTTGAGAGACCAAGCAGGAGACAATGTCAATTTACTGCTGCATCTTTGCTGACCTGATGGAAGGGAAGGAGGCCCTCACCCTATATGAACACAAGGAGACACCAATGGGAAATGTCCATTCCAAAATTCCCAACTACTTCAGGAAGAGCATGCACTGGAAGTCTTTGAGCATCTCACTCAGGGTTCCCACACATTCCATAGCAAAGACATGACCTTTTAAAAATGCCTGCTTCCTGGAGAATGAAGGGCCAATGACCTTCATGTTCTCAGGTAGTGTGGCCACACCAAGCCTCTGGGGAGCCCTTCCACCAGGTGGTCAATGCCTTCAGGAAATATTGATCATGCATATGAGACCATCAAAAGCAAAGACTTTTTAAATTAAGCCAAGTTATAGGATTAGCTCTGTAACATTCTTGTAGTTAGCTGTCCAATGGTGCTCTCCACCTTCAAGATGAAAGCCACTTTCTGTCCTGTGACAGATGTTTTTCTCCTAACCTCAATCCAAGTCAGTTTTTCTTACCATTGTATTTGGCTGCAGTTCTTCTGTGTAGTTAAGGTATGCATCATTCATTCAAAGCCTTTTAGTGTAGTTTTTGAATCTCTGACATCAACAGAGATATCTGAAGTCTTTTGGTCACAGAAGAAACAAAGATGAGTAAAACAAGTGGCCCCCAGCCTTCTGTCATTCTTGGGGACAATGAGATAGAGAAAATTTAAAGTCTGAGGTCATTCTTGTTGCAAGGTTTAAAATTATATCTGTCATCTCAATTTGCTTAAAAGTATTTAAAGCTGGAAGTATTTGTAACAAAAACCTATGAAATTACTCTGAATTGAGGATTCAATAATTTGAAAGTATAGTTCTAATACTGAAACTTAGATAGTGCCACAGAGTACATGGATTTTATGCAGTGAGAATATATTGTGCTTCGTGGAATTTTCCAAAGATAGAAATAACTACTGCTTATTTTTTGAAGAAAGGAAGGATTTTGAAAAGTTCATGCAATTACCAAACTAAGAAGTTCAATGAACACACTGGGTTATGCCCTCCTGTGCTACTGGGCTCTTAAAGAGGCACAGAATGATCCCAAGAAGTAAGAGGATGATGTGACAATTTCACAGAAGCCTACAACTTCCTGCCACTGCTGTCACCAGGGGGCCCAAATTCCCAACCCTAAGGCCAACTGGCTTACAGAGCCCAGGATGGGGCACATCTCAGTGTGTCATGGCTGCAATGCACTAGTTTGGATGGATCCCAAGCTTCCATGAGAGAAACTTCTAGAGGCCTCAAGGGCATCTGCATCATGGTCCTCCTTGATGACTGTCATTGATTTGTGCTAAACCAGCAGGACCTGAGCTTCAGTCAGAGACTTCAAGTGTCTCATACAGTTTCTTCTCTGCATTTTCTTTTTACCCACATTAGTATAAATGCTATTTGCAAAAATGAGACTGGAGGGTTTTCCCCCCAAGGGCTGCAAACACCCCAGATACAGCATGTTGTTTCCCAGTCCCATGAGAGAGCTGGAGGTCTCTGTGAAGGCTTTGGGCACTTCACTACTTCTGTGGTGGGGAGGGACACATAGAGGGCAGCCCATGCCTATGAGCTGGGGAAAGACAGAGGACAGGCCACCTGCCCACTGCACAGGAGTATCCCTCAGATGTGTCACAAGGGTATTTCTTTACTCTTCAACCTGGGTGACTCTGGATTCTCTGGTGCCATCCCCAAGGCCAGATACTCTTGCTCCTGTGGGTACTGAGGATGGAACCAAGAGCCTTGCACATACAAGGTGAGTACTCTACCACTGAACCACAACCCCAGCCCAATGTTTTGTTCTTTAATTGAAACTCACCCCTGTTATTTTTGTGAAACTGTGACAGTAATCTTCAGATAGAAAATTCTGGTTTTATTTTTGGAGCTTCTTATGCATATGCTATTTTTGTATAAATTAGTGTATACTTGCATTTGGAAACATGGTTAAATATGTTTTACCTCAGAATAAGGGTAAATAGAAAGATGGTATGATAATCTCCATATTAAGAAGGGAAAATGATTCATTCACCAATTGGATTTAAAACATTCTGGTGTATGACATGATTGATTGCATTTAAGAATAAATACAGCATTCCATTTAAAATAGAGATGATTATTCTTCAATAATAAAATAAAGGATTGTGTCCAACTACAACTAAAAGACAAATATTAAAAAAAGAACAAAACATTGGAATATAAACTTGTTCTTGTTAGGGTCTGTAAACAAGTCAGGATGGTGCCTGGCATTTTGCAGAGGGAGTGGTTTGTGAAGTAACGCCAGCGAGCCATTAAGTATGGGATTCCTTATTGGTTGACTGTTGTATCTAGTTTATGTTAATTAAGATAAGCTGTGTGGAATACATATATATATATATATATATATATATATATATATATATATATATATATATATATATATCCCTCCTGTCCTACAATAAACGGCTCCGCACTCCTGCTGTATCAATGTACACAAGTTGTTTGTCACCCCCGGTTATTTTGCTGCAGCCTGACTGCGCCATGTTTTTAAATTATTTTGCAAATCAGTCCAAGACATAATAAAAAAATTTAAGGATACACGTAGCCAGACATGGTGGTGCACACCTGTAACCCTAGAGACTCTGGAGGCTGAGGCAGGAGGATCTTGAGTTCAAAGCCAGCCTCAGTAAATTAGTGAGGCCCTCAGCAACTTAATGAGACCCTATCCATAAATAAATATTTCAAAAAGTGCTGTGAATGTGGCTTAGTGTTCAAGTACCTTAGGTTCAGTTGCCTGGAGAGAGAGAGAGAGAGAGAGAGAGAGAGAGAGAGAGAGAGAGGGAAATGTAAAAGGGACATATAATAAAATATGTAAACTGCCTAGCACCAGATCCATTTGTGTCACAGCCATTTGAATCTTCTGAATTAAGTTCTAATTGTTGGGTTTGCTATAACTTGTTTTATTCCCCTATTTTAGCAACAGTACATTCAACTTTATCTAATAATTATAATATGTGTGTGTGTGTTTTTTGTTAAGATATAAGCATCACTGAAGGCACTCAAAGCTTTTAAAATACAATGTAATTTGAATTTTTAAAGTAGCCTTATTGGAGTATAACTTACATATCATGAAATTCACCTGGTATAAAAATTCAATGTAAAGTGTAAAATTCAATATTTTTGGTAAGTTTTCAGAGTTGTGCAAATAATACCATACTAGTTTTAGAAAATTTCCACATTTCCTCAAAGATTTTCCAAATCCATGTACTCTCAGTTCCCATACTGCAGATTTTATAATGTATTAAGTTTTGCTTTTTATTCAAGAATGTTAGGTGTGAGGTGGAGAAGAGATGTAAGGGATCTAAGCACAGAGGCTAGAATCTCTCTCTTTTATTTCCTCCCTACTTTTATGTATCAAGTTTATATTTTTTTAACACTCAGTTTGTACCATATTTCCAACTGTCCTCTGCCAGTTCAATGTCACTCATAAAAAGGGCTGTCATCTATAGTGTGCTAATGGAGTTAAGTAGTTTAGTGGTTAAAACACCTAAGATTTATTTTAGTCTATAGGACACATTTCTGAAATGTTTTTATGTATAATTTAAAATTTAAACACATGGAAGAGAAAAACATTTAACAAACACAAGTAATATCACCTTATTTTACATGGTGCCCAACTAATTAATAAGTACTTTAGTGTCCTTGATTTAATTAATTTACTATTTTTTTTATGTCTACCTTACAAGAAGAAATTTTAGACAAAGCAATAGTTAGTTAACAGCAAAACTAGGATTCAAAACTAAGTATATAAAGTCACATATGGGAGAATACTGATAACTAACAGTGAAGGTAGTGAAGGTGTAGGTTGTAGAGATAGAGAACAGAGACAAATACACAGGTGCACAGAGATTCCATATGATCACAGAGATCACATTCTAGAATCATATAAAGAAGCTTCCAGTTCTTCCTCACACTCAGGAATAACTTCTCAGCTCTTTTGTATCCTAACATATTTCCCTGAAGGATATTTGATATATATTGTCTTAAGTTTGCTCAACTATAGGCATAATGGTATCATCCTTGAAAATAGTCTTGCAAGTGAAGCATGGAGGCTCATAGAGATATTTAACTGGGTCTAATTGTGATAGTAAATATGATAGTATATGTGACTCCATTTTGTTTTGTGACTCCATTCTGTAAAACAAACATTCCAAGTACATGAGTAATGACTGGGGCAAGATGTTCTTTTCCTTTTGCTACAGAAACATTTAAGAACATGGACCTAATGGGGTATTGTTTCTGTAACTAGGGTAATGGGGCCCTGTTTCTGTAACTGGGGTGATTGGGTTAATGTGATTGGTTAGGCTTCCCTCTACCTGACTGCATTCTCCCACTCTGTAACCTGCTTGCTTGCATTGACTAGACCCCCATATGTCTCTTTTGCAGTTTTCAGGCTTATAAGGAGTGCCATTGCAATTGTTCAGAACTGATCAGTAGAACATCTTTATGTTCTGGTCAGTCACCACCGGTGTGCTTCAATAAAGGTTTGATTCAATTATATGTGAGTGGTCTAGAAGTCAGTTTATGAAACCCGGGACAAAGCTTTAACCATAACACTGGCATGTATAAGAAACTTAGTAACTTATGCCTTGTGGGGGTATCAGGCAGAAAGCAGCTGTTTACTTGAACAAACAGGTATGGTCACTCTACCTCAGCACATAAACTCAAAATGGAGAAGCTCACAGCAAACTACTGCTTTGCAGAATGGAGTAAGAAAGGTTTAGGCACAGTCTGAGACAGGTGTTCTATACACCATGGAGTCATTAAGGCAGGCACAGACTGACAGCTGCTGTTCTACACTCCATGGAGTAACTCAGAGAAGTCACAGCATGAGAACTACTGTTGTGTACACCATGGAGTCACTCAGGGTAGGCACAGCCTAAGAACTGCTGTTGTGTGCATGATAGAGTCACTCAGGGCAGGTGCAGCCTGAGGACTACTGTTCTACACACCATGGAGTCACGAGAAAAGGCACAGCCTGAGAACTACTTTTTTACACATCATGGAGTCACTCAGTGCAGGTACAGCCTGAGAACTAATATTTTGTACACCATGGAGTCACCCAGGGCATGCACAGCCTGAGAACTGCTGTTGTGTACACCATGGAGGCACCCAGGGCAGGTACAGCCTGAGCACTGCTTTTCTACACACTGTGGAGGCACTAGGGCAGGTACAGTCTGAAAATTAATAATTGATTATTACCCAAATTAAGAAGTGAATTACAACTCTGAATAGGGAACACTTGGAATTTAGTCTTTGAGTGACTCCTTTAAGCACATGTTGGTGGCCCTAATGGGGAGAATCACAGCCTCTGGAACAGCAGTCCACTATATTTTTCCTTTGCTAGCAAAGCAAAAACTTATTTTTCCTTTTTCTCAAAACCATGTTCTCATCATTGGATTGGAATCAGGGATCAGGACTGAGCTTTCAATAATAAAATGCCACTAGGCAACTGAACTCCAAAAAGGGGGGATATGGCTGTTTATTTTCAGAAGTATCTTTGCTTTGTTAGTATAAAAAAGGATATTTTAACCTTATCACTAAAAGCTACCCCACTGAATTAATGTTTTAGTGCACTTTACTACCTAAGAATATACCTACTCTAGTTCTTCCTTGGAAACTACATCAAGTGCCTGAACTAGAAAGAAAGTTCCCTTTAATTCTGGTGAAGTTCTCAGATATGCCCAAGAAATTATTGCTACATTTATATGTGTATATATATATATATATATATATATATATATATATATATATATATATATATTTGTAGATAATTTTATTTTATTTATTTTTTCTATGTGATGCTGAGGATCAAACCCAGTGCCTTAAAATTAATGTTTTCTAATGCATATATTTGTTTTACTACTCATTTGGGTGTGAACAATCTATTAATCATACATAATTTTTGAGAAACCTATAGGATCACTTAATAAAAACCCAAACAAACTCATTATGCAATACTAAACCTATCATTACCACCAGAATTGGAGCTATTTCCAATCCATGCCTGTATATTAATATGAGACTACATGTACACTTAAAACATAATTCATTTTTTTTAAATTTGTAAGAAATATATTATGTATAAGTCCTGAGTTATATTCATGAATCAACTGGAAAAAAATTAGTAAACATATATATTGCCCTATCAAAACACCATAGTTATCAAAGTTTTTAAGAGGTGTAGTGAAAAAAATGCATGTTATCTGATATTCATATTCATTTCATAACAGTAATGTGACTGACAGATAATTCAATATGAATCCTCAACTTATGTTAATACCAAAATTGAATTTGTAGGACATTTCAGTATACCTATGAACTCCTATGTGTTTCTTGAGTAAAACATTGAATATTCAATGCCAATGGTGACTGTAGATTTTGTGTCTTCTTCATCTTCTATATTCTGCCATTCTCCATTTAAAAATACTAATAATCATATAACATATGAGATACATTTCTATATCTCAGAACTTATATATTTTTATCAAATTTCATACATATTTTCCAATGTACCTGCTTATGGATTCTCATGGGGGCTGACATTATCCTTTCACTACATCACTCAAAACCTACTGTGAATGATAATTCATTATTAAGCCTAAACTCTTTGTTCTCCCCAATAAACCTACATACTGTGCACATTTAAGTGGATGTTGACTAAGACATTACATTATTAATGGTACACTTACTGTGTCATCATTTATTGACTTATAGGATACATCATTGCATCGCAGAATTTATATATATATATACACACACTCTCACACACACATACTATGTATCCAAATTCCCCACCTAATGTCCTTCTGTGATTCAGATCATACATGATGTTATGTTTTGGTCTAATTTTTTCACTGATACATTCTTATGTATATTCATGTTTCCCAATACTGATATTTTTCCTCTAGAATGACTCCTCACCCAACTCAAAATTTTATGTTAACTCTAAGTTTATTCTATTAACTCAATTGAATTTCACAGTATATATAGAGTCGATGTTGCACGATCTCTTGGCAAAACCCAAACAACCTTATTGTACAATACTAAACCTAATATTACCTCAAGACTTAGAGCTATTTTGAATCCATGCCTCTACATGAATATCAGTTTCCATGTGTATTTAAAACATAACTTAAATTTTCCTGTTTAAATTTGCATGAAATATATTATGTATTCGTCCTGGGATACATTCAGAAAATCCTTACAATATGTCCCCATTGAGTCATGTGCTAGTACCAATTTTCAGCAGCTAGCAAGAGCCAACCTTTAACTTTTCATGAGTTTCACAAATCAGTGTTAAAATATAGTCATTGGGCTGGGGATGTGGCTCAAGCATTAGCCCGCTCGCCCGGCATGCATGCGGCCGAGTTCGATCCTCAGCACCACATACAAACAAAGATGTTGTGTCCACCGAAAAATAAAATAAATAAATAAATAAATATTAAAAGAATGCACTGCCTGATACCCTTCATCTTTAAAAAAAATAAAAATAAAAAATAGAATATAGTTATTATTTGAAATTAAATTATGACTCCAACATTTGTGGCTGATGAGCAAGCACGTTTGGCACAGTGTTTGCTGCAAGCTGACCTACCTCTGGAGCACAGGCTTGGACTTATCTGGCTTGGGATCAGATGTCCTGACTTGGTGCTTCTGAATGCCCTGGAAACCCAGTGCCCAGACCTTCCCGCAGGGTTTTGAGGACTCAGCCCCACCCCCACCAGCGCATCTCCCACCTAACTGCAGGGCAGCATCTTTACAGCTCCATCACACTGCGGTCCCACACTGGAGTCCTGAATACCAGCAGCCACCCTACTTTCCACCGCCCTAGCAGCAGTTGGCTTACACTCAGTCCGTGGATCCCTACTCACATTTGAGTAAAGCCTATGCTGCAGCCATTAGCCCCCTGCACCAGCCTGTGGCCGCCAACAGTCAGCAATGGTCCTGGCCTGGCCGCCAGAGTCAGGAGGGGGCCGCCCTGCCTTTACAACTAGGGCGCCTGGCCGGCCTGCTTCCTCAACTCTCTGGGATAGAGGAAGTGCTGTGGGCGTCCTCGGGGATGCCTACAGCCATTCAGATCTGCTGTTGCCCCACATGCACACCCTGAATGCTACAGGCCTGGCAAAGAACCTGAGGCTCCACAACATGGTTCACCAGATAGAAGAGGTGAAGAATGTCAACCCAAACCTGCCTGGGCATGATCAGACGGTAATCTGCAAAGGTCCCATTTTCCATGGCTTAAAACCCCCTGAGTCTCCCCTGTCAGAAGGAGCTGGTGATAGCCCTGATAAATCCTATGAAGTCTTCTGCTTGGTTCTGGGAAGATTGTCTCTCTTCAGCTCCACATCCAAATGTAAGTGACTGTGGCTGAAGTGCAGAGGTGATTGTCATTTTCTGAATGCTTAAAGGCCTCTCTGCTGGGAGGTGTTTTCAAAAAACAAAGCCCAAAACTGGCTGATAGTTGTGGGAAAAGTTGGACAAGACTGGCCTGAAACTTCCAGCTGGGAGACAGAAAGCTGCTCTTGTGATCCTCCTGACATTCTTGGTGGAAGGAAAAGCTGTTCACTTGGCTTGGGGCTTTGCATATGGCTGTAAAGTGGAGTTTTCTAGTAAGCCAGTGGCCAAATATTTAGCCAGGCCTTACCTAGGAGAGTAAACCAAGATGGCAACAAGAAAGAATAACACTGTGGGAGGCTCAGCAAGTTTGTAAAGAATTCACGGACCTTCTCAATCAAGACCAAACACACAATGGCAACAAAAGGCACTCCCTGGTCTTAGAAACCTACAAACAGAACTGCTTGTCTTATTTTAGCCTGATTACCCACGGGTTTGGCAGCCATGTCATCTGTACTCCTGTGTCTGGGGTGCAGAACTACATCAAAGAAGCCCTGATTCTCATAGACAAATCCTATATTAACCCCAGAGACCAGAGTCCAGCAGATTCTAATAAGACTCTGGAGAAAATTGAGAAGCAGAGGGAGTAAAACGGAGGTGAGCACAGGGCCAGAGGGGAAAGGACAGAGGAATCCATCTCCACTGGGACAGACTGGAGGCACCCTTGCTGGGGGAGGAGATTCCAACCCCTCTTATCCAACTATCCAAAGTCCTCTGTCACTTGAGGCATGCAGGATCTTGACCTGCCCTCTGGGATCCCTGCGGATTCTCTAGCACTGCAGTGTCTGTCCTTGAACACATTATCCCAAGGTGACAAGTGTTGGTTTTTGTTTTGTTTTTAATTGTTCAGCCTTTATTTTTTGGAACCCCATCCCTCCTTCCTCTGAAAGTGGTGCTACAGAGTATTAGAACCTTCTCATAAGTTCCCCAGGGCTGACAAGAAATCATACACCTAGCTGTTGAAAGTTTAGATTAATGATATTCAGATTATCTACCTACCTAGGTGATGGTGCACTCCAGGAGGAGGCAAAGGTACCATGTGCTCTGCTGCCAGTGAGCAGGTGCTACATTGGGGCAAACCCGGTGCACAGAGGGGCCTTCTTGTTGTAGGAAACTTGTAGGAAAAATTTCTACTGACATTTCATTTTTATTTTGTCTGTTTTTTTTTTTAACTTTGAAAGTTAACTCTTTAAATGGGTGACTCTTTGGAGTGACACATTCCTGTAAGGAACTAAAAGTTTTATTTGCATATTTATTTCAGATCTTGATTTTTCAAGTAAACTTGAAACGGGTGAGAACTAAGCATTTGCTGCTGCCTGTCACCCCTCAAACCCCTGTGGAGGCTCTGTATTTTGGGAAACAGTGTGTTGAGTGTACAGACTTATTTATGCATAGTTTAATGGCATCTGTAAATACTGGTGCACTACTTTCAAGTTTTTGAGAAATAGGATTCGATTTTAATATTAACTTTTAATTAATAAAAGTTAATATTATTATTTTAATGGTGGTGGGGTAATTTATAACATGTCTTTAAATTTTATTAATCTGTACACAGGGTATGAAGAAGCAAGAGGATACACAGTTTTGTTCTTGGTTTGGAAGATTCTGTTTAATCAGGGATCTCTGTTCAGAAAGCAATAACTTCATATCTTGTTCTTGTGAGGCTCATTCACTGTAAGGTGAATGTGTGTTATACTTGATATGGATAAAATGGAGGTTTAGAATTGAACTCCCTGCATGTAAATATTCCTCAAAGCAAAGTGTGCATATGATACCTGTATAATAAAAGTATTCTTGATAGAATCTGTGCAAAAATAAAAAAGTAAAATTAAATTATGTAAATGTGAAACTAATCAAATCATATTAAAAATACAGGTAATCAATTATCAAAACTCACCACTTTTGCTTTTTCATGGTGTCTTGCTATGCTCCCTGCACTTGAGGCTGTTTATGTGTCTTCTGTGTGTGTGGGATAGAAGTGTTCCATGGTGTGTGATTGTGTGCCTTCCAGTCACATCACACTGACTTGGCCATGATGGGAATAGTTATAATAAAATAATTACAAAGACTGGAAACTAGGGCTTTTATTTTCCTTATTAGTCTATTGTCAGGCAAAGACTAATAAGCTTATGACCAAGATGGTTCAAATTCTAACCTCTTAACTAAAAAAGAAATGAGAGAAGGAAGGAAGAGGAGAAAGGAGAGCTTCTCCCAGTGTGCTAACCTTTATATGTTGCTTTTCTCTGCAGACATCTATGATGCTCTGCTGGCCTCTGCCTTGCCTTGGGTGTCCTTCAGCAGCTCTTCAGAGATGCCCAGTAGCCATGGCCTTGGCTTTGCAAGTCTAAATCAGCGAATGATGAGTCAGCTGTTGTCTCTGCTCCTTCCTCAGAGAGAGCTTACATGTTTATTTCTGTTCCTATAGCTCAAAAATTAATTATTTGATATTTAATGGAATTGAAGAAATTGGAAATTTCATGTTTTCATTTATTTTAAATTTATTTTTATTTTATTTGGATAAATTTCTTCCTTATTGGTTGCCAGTAAATACTCATAAAGTAAATTTAGTCAGAATGGAATTATTGGAGCTATTCATTATTTCCAGTTCTACCAAATCTTTTTAGTTTGAGAATAGACTATGAAAAGGTTACTATTCCAGTGAGCTGATCATGAAAAACTAAAATATATAAATAAGTAAAAGAGCAAATGTCAGAGCCAATGGGATTAGTCAGCATGCCACCACACAGTATCTCTGTGATGAAAAGAGTCCATGGCTGCCTGATGGGCAATGAGCACCATCCTGGGACATCATATGAGAGGAAGCCAGGGGAAGGTTGTTCTGATAGTAGGGATTTCCTTCCCAGGTAGTATGAAGGAAGCTGTGAACTTGCTTTTTGGAGATGTATCATTCCATCTTAGGACTCCAGTATCATTGAGTAAATTACTTTTTTCTGTTGCACAAATAGTAGTTCAGAGGATTAAATAAGTTAATACAATTAAAGATAAATCTTTCTACAAAATTCTAAAGAGGTAGACTGATTTTTCTGTGAAAGGTGAGTTAATTAATTCAGGAAGTACAATTTAATATAAGCTCTACCCCTTCTAAGTACATCATTGTAAGTATTGGTGATGTAGCCTGCAGTTGAGTATTTTCTCCCTTTATGTAATATTCCAAAGATCTGGGTGAAAGTACAGCCTTGAGTTTCTTCATCCCTTTAAAATCAAGCATGATGCTTAGTTATCAGATACATTGATAGGAAACAGTCGATACAAGAGGAAAACCCAGAATGTGATATTTAAATATAAAATATCTAAATTGCCCATGATTGTCCTCTCTCATTTTTTAAATGTGCAGGAGCATTCTGTGGCCTGAGAGTTAGACTTCAAATCTCATTCAATATATTGTAAAATATACTGTCATTGAAACCAGAGTTCATCTATTATTTACATTATCAAATTAACATTTTTTGGTCTGGTGATTAATCCAATACCATATTAACACCTAAATTTTTCAGTGGTTGCAGAGATTATAATAACTAAATAAACACTCAATTTTTTATTTTCTTTTAAAAATTTTTTAAATTTATTTTTTAAATAATGATAGCAGAAAACATTACAATTTTTATTGCACATATACAGCACAATTTTTCATCTCAAGTTGTATATAAAATATGTTCACCCTAATTTGTGTCTTCATACATGTACTTTGGACAATGATTTCCATCACATTCCACCATCCTTGATAACCTCCTGCCTCTTCCCTTCTCCTCCTACCCCACTGTCCTATCTAGAGTTCATCTATTCCTCCCATGCTCCCCCTCCCTACCCAACTATGAATCAGCCTCCTTATATTAGAGAAAATATTTGGCATTTGTTTGGGGGGATTAGCTAACTTCACTTAGCATTATCTTCTCCAATACCATCCATTCACCTGCAAATGCTATGATTTTTTTCTCTTATTGCTGAGTAATATTCCATTGTTTATATATGCCACATTTCTTGTCCATTCATTTACTGAAGGGTCAATTCAATTATTTTAAAAAAGCCCAATGATCTTGCATGTTGTGTTTCTGATCTGCAGAGACAAAAACCTGTTATGATTCAGGTTTCCCTGCAGTAGGTATTTTGGAGGTCATAAAGATATAGACGAAAAAGTCTTCTAGTTTAAAATCTACTTATTTCCATTACTAATAATTCTAAAAAGTTAACATCTCAGAATATGATAAGTAGTCATTACAAAATGGTAGTACTAAATTCACCATGTATATTTAGATTACTTTCACTGCATATTTAAGTTAATTTTTCCTAAGAGAGTAGCATTCAGCTGATTAGGTTTAGTGTTTATAGTTGCAACTCTAATTGCATGTAATGTGTGTTTCAATGAATATTCCTTGATATTGCTACCAAACTTCATGCTAATTCCTGAAGTGTGATTTACAAAGCTTAATGTATCAATACTTCTTCTTAAAGATTATTTATGTGTTTTCTGTTTTATGTGTATGATTTTACTTTTATACTAATGCATTTTATTTATTTCTGTATTTGTGTTGTTTTCTATTGATTTTTTAAAAGTAATAAAGTATTTTTTAGGAACACTTTTATGACAAATAAAGGAAAGGGGTCTTATGAACTGTACTGGGAAGGCTGAGTATCAATGTCTGGGCAGGTTCAGGTGTTTACAGTGACCAAAGACAGAGAGGAAGTTCCCAAGGGGCTGAGCATCAAAGCAAGTGATCTTGTGGCCATATTTGAGTCAGTGATTTTTTTGAGTTTCTTACTGGAAGAGAAAAAGTATTGTAGCGATAGTAATGGATTTGTATTATCATTCAACATAGAATTAAATGTTCTTAAAGTTTATTTTTTTTATTTATACATGACAGTAGAATATATTTTAACATATAAAAGCAGAATACAATTTCCCAATCTTTTGGTTGTACATGATGTGGAATTACATTGGTCGTGTATTCATCTTTGAACATAGGAAAGTGATGTCAGATTCATTCTAGAATCTTCCCTATTCCCATTCCCCCTCCCTTCCCTTCATTCCCCTTTATCTAATCCAAAGTACTTCTATTCTCCCCCTACCCTAATGTGAGTTAGCATCCACATATCAGAGAGAACATTTGCCCTTTGTTTTTGTTTTTTTTTTTTTTTGGGGGGGGGGACTGGCTTATTTCACTTAGCATGATAATCTCTAGTTTCATCCATATATTGGCTAATGCCATAATTTCATTTCTCTTTATGGCTTAGTAATATTCCATTGTGTATATATAATACATTTTAAGAGTTTATTTTTAAAAGCTCTGCTTGTGGTGATTCTTCTGGAATTCCCATTTAAAGCCTGAGGGTAGGTTCCAGGTATACATTTAATAGAGTGGCCCTGATATGATATGCCTTACATTTTTATTTCAAGAAACATAAACTGTTTAAAAGTTAACATCTCACAATGCCTCCCCTAAAGTTTTTTAAATTGATAGATTTTTAAAATACCTTCATTTTGTTTATTTATATTTATGTGGTGCTGAGGACTGAACACAGTGCCTCACACAGGTGAGGCAAGCGCTCTACCACTGAGCCACAACCCCAGCCCCAAAATTGATAGATTTTAAGAAGTACAACTTATTCCCAATTAAGAAAATTCATGTCATTAGATACAGGTAAAATTCCTTTATTTAAAGAGACACTTTTTATTGTTGTTTACTTTCAGGACAAGTTTAAGTGTAATTAAATATCCGTTCAATTTTAATGCCTTGATCATGACTATCTTTTTGCACCAAAATATTTTCCTCTTTAATTAGGGGTTATAAGTTTACTTATTTGGATTCCCCATTAAAGAAGTACTCTCAATTATAGCTTTTGACCAGAAATGCATATCTAAGGCATTGTTACTGAGATGTATTTGGACTGACATGGTCCAACAAGAATCATATTCTTGCAATTTTTAAAATTATCTATTATTTTTTTATTAGTTGCTCATGACAATGCAATGATCTTGACATATCATACATTTTAATCAAATGGGGTATAATTTCTCATTTTTTCCAAGTGTACAGGTTGCAGAATCACATGAGTTATACGGCCAGGTATATACATACAGCAACACTAGTGACTATTTTATTCTTCTGCCTTTCCTATCCTCCCTTCCCTTCCTCTCTCCTCCCATCACCTCTCTCTACACAATCAAATGTGATACATTTCTCTTCCCCCCTCACATCATCATACATGTATTTTGTATAATGATGAGGGTCTTCTTCCACCTTTCGTGCAATTGATACAGGTGAAATTTCTAACAAAATTGAATTTGACTGTTTACTTTGTTGCCATCAAAATTAAATTTGTATTTTCTAAAATTAAGAGTTAGTATGTTTCATATAAAAGCAGATTGCTGAATATGCATTCTAAATAAAAAACATGCTATAATATTAATTTTCACTTTTTCTTTTCAAAATCGTTCTTAAGAAACTTTTTACTCCACATTTATCCAGTTAAATGTTAAAAAGTAAAAAATAAAAAAAAAAAACAACACAAAAAACTATCTCTATATAAGCTTCACTCCACATTTTGCTTGTTCATGGACTCTAGGGACCATAGATAAAGCTGACTTATAGCATTCAGATGCTGGTGACTTCCAGCCTCATTGGCACCTTCTCATTCTGTCAGTCATGGGGGCTGTAGGTGCAGACCTAGATATCAGAGCCATGATCTTGGCAGAGGTGGTTGAAATTGACTAGAAAATCATACCAGTGTTTTTTTTTTCTTTTCTAATTCCCCAAGTGCTTGCATAAATGCTCTTTTCCAGGAAAGGACTGCTTTGTTCATAACTCAGATGCTGAAATTGTGAGCTCTAAAGCTGAAAGTGGCCACGTGCATTTGTGATCCCATTGGAGACACTGGAAATTGTAAACTTCTTTGATTGCAACTGAATCAAAAGTGGCATTGAGAATGCAGTATCAATTTTTGTTTTTGCAAAACAAAAGTAGATAGAGACATATGGAACTGATTTGATTGTTCCTCTTTTCCTTGTAATTCTCAGCCTTACCAATGCCATTGAATATGTGTCCACAGAACATGGACTGCACTCATCTGCCTTCATTTCCCTTTATCTAATCCAAAGTACTTCTATTCTCCCCTTACCCCATTGTGAGTTAGCATAAGCTAATCTGTGTTATGCATTCTGTAGAAACTGTACTTTGAATTTTGTATTTTAACATTTTTACCCCATATGTTTGTGGATCCAGGAAAATATTTGCCTAATACTTCCAATACTAGTCATTGCCAAGCATTTTATAAACTCTTGTTAACACTAAGATACTTATTTCTCACTTCCATACAGTTAGTAGTATATACATTTATGTTATGGGCATCAGGAAGATAAATAAGAAAATAAAAATGATTAGATAAGGGAAAATATTTAAATTTGTCCGTAAGATACTAAATAGCTTTTTACAACATGAATATTTACAATTTCAATTCTGAAATTTCCCAAATAGTGTATGATATAAAATTTATTGGCTTTTAATTCAAGAAATGTTTTTTAAAAACTTAAAAGAGTAAATGATAATTTAAAATATCTGAAAGTATGTCAATCTCTGATACAAATCAGAATATTACTAAATATTCAATGTGAATCTTACCCTCATATTTTTTCCATAGAACCTAGGTTTGTTTTCTGTTTTGTTATGTTTTGTTTTTTTATTTTCATCATTATGCACAGGCAGATGCCTAATGGAATTGGCCTATGTTCCATCAAGTAGGTCAATTCAAATCACAGCAAAGGGACTTGCAAACTAGATTTCTATAAGATGAATGAAATACAGGGATGATTTTGCCTTTGCACATCAGATATTTAATTCTATTTACTTTTTAAAAAATTTTAGACCTATGAGGGCAAAGAAATTTTTTATTTTTAAGCTAACATTATGTTTTGTCCTGAGATAAAAAGGGTTTTTTGTTTGTTTGTTTGTTTGTTTTTAACCCTGCAAGATGCACTATGTGTATGAAGTGCTGTGGACAGGTCAAAGGTAAAAATGTGTGTTTTCAATATGTTCATGTGCTAGCACAGAGCCCTTTCTTGGCAGTTACATAGCTTTATTTAGTCAGCTTTTACAAACTGCAAAATGGTAGCATAGGGAAGCACCTTGAACCAACAAGGTTTGTACAGAATCTTCCCTGGAGTAATTATATGGAAGGTAAACATTCATCTGCTCTTGTTCTTCTATGCTCCTCCTCTAGTTTAAGAGCCTCCATATTCTCCATAGAGCTTAAGTTACCAGATGAGATAAACAGAATAAACCGGCCAGGTTTGTGTAGTCAGCAGCCTTCAGAGAGGCAGTGTTAGGTGTGACTTTGTCTTCAACTATGTCAAATTATAGAAGTACCCTCGGAATCTGGACTCTGCTGGACTCAGTTGCCTGTTTTGGATGGTTGAACACTTTCCAGGAATGCTTTGATTTATTAGTGCTGTTCCTTCCTTGCAAAATGGTATTTGGATGCACAGGACAGTCTCTTGCTTTTGTGGAACTGTATGATAGGAGGAGACATCATGGTATACATTAACTCCTCATGCTGGTCCTTGGCTCTTGCTTGTGCTGAGGAAGTTTGCCTGGCCTTAACCCTGAAGACTAATTAATTACATCTTCTCCTGAAGCCTGTGGTGGACTTTCTAAGTGTTCCCAGGGAGCAGTCATCATCCTGTGCTGAATGTGTCCCATGTCATTTGGCTTTTTGCTGATGGTGTGGCCTCCCTGAAGTCTGTGAGTTTCATTTATGGCCTGAGCAGAAAGTCAGGGCCTGTATTATGTTTACTTTGTCACTGTCATGTTGACCTTCTGTTTAGATTCTGTTAGACTCAGCTTACTTCTTTGCCTCCTTTTGATGACCTTTTGATGGAAATTCTGAGTCACTCTGAGCCAGTGGAAAAAAGTACTGATTGGTTTGTCCTGGCAGGTTAGGCTCAGAACTGACCTATCAGCTCAGCTGCAACAACTAGTCACTTTGTCCAGTGAAACCACAGAGTGCATGGAAAATGAAAGCGTTACATGACCAGGGAGTGTAAAACCAGGAACTGCAGACTGTCTCTGACTTGGCATGGTCCAACATGTGATTTTTCAGCTTTACTATGGTGTGATAGTGATTTGCATTCTGTAGAAACTGTACTTTGAATTTTATATTTTAACATTTCTTTGGCCACATGATCTTATATTAAGTTTGAACAACCTGTGCTCTATAGCATATTGTGGTATTTGATAGGTTAGGTGTACTTAATGCATTTTTCCATTTATAATGTTTTTAGATGATGAGTTCACCACTTTGCAATGCCATGTTAAGTGAAGGAATATTAGTATTTGGAAAAGGGTGGTAATGGCTGATGACCACTTTGCCCCTACAAGATCATATCCCTAAATTCCATAGGGAAACAAAGCAAAAGCAAAAGCCTGCCTATAAGCTTCTCATATTTCTCTGACTTTTATGATCTTCTGGGCCTTTGTTACTGAGCAAGGAGTGTGGATTACTTTCCCACCATGTGTTAGGCATTTCTTTCTCCTGAGCAGCACAAAGTCATCACATCCTACTTTCCTCTTTTCTGAATTGTTTATACTCTCCCTGGATTATCTGGGACTTAATAGTACAATGATCCCTGGCAAACAGCAATAACTAAAAGTGAGGAATGACAATTAGAGCAGCTTATTTCAAAATTATTTCTGTGTATATGATCTGTGTGATTAGTATATCATGGTGACCACAATTTTTCCTTGAAAGTTTTCCAATCATCTTAGAGTAAGTAAGTAGTACCTAAGGCTCACTTGGTACCTTCCCAAATGTTGCTGGGAGGCCTTCTTGGGACCAACCACATTCTAACCTAGTTGGGTAGCAAATTCTATTTCTTTTCTTTTTCAAAATAACTATTCTTATTTTTTTTAGCTTCTTATATTATTCCTGATACACTGCAGTGCATTGAGAATATTAGTGTGTGCTCTCTTTATAACCAAGGTGTCTTTGTTTACTTAACCTGTTTATGAATGAAATGCTTGTCCCTTTGGAGGTGTATTTTGCCCATGGCTTGCCATACTTTCAATGGCTCCTCATTCATGCACAAACAACTGCTTTGCCTCTTCTGGGGAATGAGAGATTCCCCTTTTCCCCATTCAGGGATCCTGGTAAAAGGCCTACCAACAAGGAGGGCCTTCATTCCTGCCCAAAGGCTGAGGTTGAATTAGTGACCTTTCATGAGGCAATTTGGATCACTACAGTGCATGAATCCTTTTTAAATCAAAGCACATAGGATTCCTAAATAGCAGGTCTAATTTGTAGCATAGCAATTGCTCCAGACTAATGGAATGTCTCATTTTGCTGAAAGTTAGTGGAGACCTTCCTGAGTAGGGGTTGACTATATTACTGTTTCTGGGACTCCCTCATCTCTCTTCCCCATAATCATTGGAGTTTAACTCCTATGATGTTGCTCCATGGAAATAAGGTCAAATATCACACTACGGGGACACATGCCCCCTCTTGGAATGTTCTTTTTCAGTGGAATTCACCATTTGTGAAACTTGGACTTCCTCTATTTTGCATGTGTATTAGAGCAATATATATCCTATGACAGGGAATCTACTTGTGCCTCTTCTCTCCCAAGACCCTCACAGCACATTTACAAATTGCAGGTAATTAACCTATCATAGTATCCTTAAAGAAAATGTTTTTTCCATCAATGGGATTTCTTTCCCAGAATCATTTGGCAGACCATACCAATAAATAGAGCATTTAGTTCTCATGAAATTATTTCTGAGGGCCTCACCCTTGAATTTCCTGCCATGGATGTATACTACATTTAATTTTTGAAAAAAAAAATAGTGACTAACTAACTTCATTAGAAAAAGTAACAGAGAGCTTTCAGCATTTGGGGTATCTGGCCTCCTGCTTTGCTGGGCAGACTACTAATTGTTATAAGGACAACAAAGGGACATGCTACTGTTCTGATCTCCTGTGTGGCAATATGAAGTCTTATGTATTGAGGTAACTCAGAGGACCTCTGGAAGATGCACACAGATGCTTTCATTGACCCTGGTCAGATCTCTGAATAACACCTCACAAATGTGAGGATTTTACATGATAAAATCAGCTTGGTGGCATAACTTATTCATGCATAAATTACATACTGTATATATTCAGATTGTCTATAGGCTTTCTAAGCAATTCTAACTTTATTTTTAATGTGAAAAGTTAGCAGAACTGTTCTAGAATTTGTCAGTAAAGAACTTCCAACAACTAAGACCTGAAAGCAACAGATCAAAACAGATCTTCAAAATGTCATGGTGCCTCTCTGGCCTCTTTCCTTTCAACTTGTCCAGGAGACTGTGCACATGAAAAAACAGAGTAACATACAATAGTGGTAAATTTTTTTTATGAGAGCTACATAAGTGCATATCAAATGCCAAAAGGCACTGGAAGCTGTCGCTGGGGATTGTACCCACAAAACTTCAGGAAGCTAGTGGTGACCTCTCAAGCTGAGTTCCCAAACCAGTCTCCTTTGCCCACCATACAGCATGCCAGTCTGTGAAATGAGTTTTGTAAAGGAGCAAGAGTTTATCCACAAGGTAGCCAAACATGAAGATGGGAAGCCTAAGTCTCATATTGACCTCCTGAGAACAGGGTTTGAGGACATTTATGGGATATGGAAACAGGGTATTTAAGGCATGGGCATGATTGGAGGTGAGGTAATCAGTGGTTTTTATAGGTGTAATTAACATTCATGGCTCTTCCTTGGTTGTGTGTTCAGAAAATGTCAGCATTAGCATGATATGAGGGTGGAGCTTTGGCCTTTTAACATCAATAGGACACCCATTACATACCTGAACAGGCCCATGGAAAGAGTCCTTTTTAAAAAAACAAACAAAAAACAAAACAAAATAAAAAACAGCCTTCTCATGCCTGAAAAGAAACCTAGGTAATGATTATCATTATAAAGCCTGTGCCAGAGGTACTGGCTACAGCAAGGCTAGTAGGAGACTAATATTATTTTGCTAAACTGAGTGACCTTCAGAGTTAGTGATTTTTAAAGAAAATGAAAAGAAGTAACTAAGCAAGGAGAATAGGGTCTCAGAGTCAGAGAAGTACAAAGGCTTGATTAGTTTAAGTGAGAGTAGGCTAGCTGTGTTTGCTATAGGCAAGTAATTGTCAAATTTAGGGTTCTTTCTTCCCTTGAAGACTTGGGAGAAAAATTCTTCTTATGATTAAGTTCTTGAGAATGACCTGAGTGGGGAATAGGAGGTTGACCTTGATGGAGCCTTTGTGCTTCAGAAGACACATATTTACCATTGTAGGTCGTTCTTTTACTACATGCCCAAGGGATGATTGTGGCCCATCTAGCAAGGGTTGGATTTTAAATATACTTTAATTGCCTCAGTATTACTGACATTTAATGAACATCTCAGATTGACCAATATAAACATATTTTCAATTTATTTTTGAGTTGCTTATTTGCACAGCCACTATAGAGTATGTATGCATTTCATTAGAAACTGTTTTACCATTAGGTTTCTGAGTGTGATTTTTTTTTTAATTATGGATGCACTTTTTGGGAAATTGCACACCAGCTCAGGCTTCTGAAAAATTTCAATAAGCATGGGGAAAGGAGTCAGAGCATACCTCGATGGCTCTAGAGATAAGACTGCATTTTCTTCACCCTGGTAGCTAGAAAACTTGCATATAGATAACTGGAATTGTTCACTGAGGAACCAAAGCTAAAGTAAATAGTTTTGTAAATTCCAGGGTTATGTTCAAAATCTCAGGTGTAAATCCCAGAGATCTCTGAGAGAGTGAGCAAGTAGCATGCATCCAGCTGCCTGCATCTTCATGTGAATACTGCTTATTCTCTGCCCTCCAACTCACACTAATTATCTAGAAACACAAAAGAGACACCTGTGAATTCAGATGCAGTTAAGTGAGGAAAGAAACAGAGCTGGTTCCTATGCCATTTGAAAAAATGTTAACAGTAATTTGGGGGATAACTTACCTTGGCTACAGTTCCAATTTAGCATTTATTTGAGTGACATTGGGATGCCCTGAAGTTGGGCAAATCTTTTAATTTATCTGTGCTCTCATGCTTGTTAGTGCTTGCTTTGCAGGCACAAGGCCCTGGATTCAATCCCAGTACCACACACACACACACACACACACAAATGAGAAAGCATTCACTTATTTTCACCTTTTATCTCTGAGTATTTTTTTTCTCTTGAAAAAGCTGACACTCCAACAGTCTTTAGGGCAGTGTATTCACAGGGGCCACCACAGCATTGATCAGTGTAATCATCTTTGGCCTGAATAATGAAGGCAGGGCAAGTCCTGAGCTTTTCACATGATTGTTGCTAGTTTAGTTTTCTTCATCATCTCATCTTCTTCTGCAAATTATTCAGTATTTTTTAGTTACCTCCTGAGGAACCTGTAGTAAAGCTGGCAATGACTGATGACTAAGTCATGGAATTGCTGCAAATTGCAGCACTTGGTGTGACCTCTTGATGTAATTGCCATGAGGGCAGCAATATCTGGTGCAGGCAGCCTGACTTTCTTTCATCAGGTGGTTGTACCTGGAGGGGAATTATTAGGCACTTCACACATCTTCTTATTGTATCTTCACACAATCCTAAAATAAACTTATCCTAATTTCTTTTAGGGGGGAACAATGTTTCTGTGGAAGATGGATTCCCAGACTTTTGAAGCTTGCTCTGTGCATTTGGGGCCCTGTGGACATGTTTTTATTTCTATAAATAGATTTTTGTTGTTGATGCTTTTGTTTTGTTTATTCTGCCAAGCTTTCTTTGAAGAGACTGAAGATGGTGAAGAGGAGGCAAGAGACAAGTAGCTAATGCTGTGGGCAGTGGGAGAGCTGTGGTGACAGAAATAGGTAGTTAACAATATTTAAAAAAAGTTGTGTTAATAAGATGTTCATTTCCTCTCACCCATGAAGAAATGCAAGATACAACAGTGTGCTACACAAAACATTTTCCAGAACCCTTGCATAGAACAGTATTTTTCCAAAGGTACCATAGTAAAAACTGCTTTTCATTTTAAATTTGTGCATCTTGTTTGAAATTTCAGATTAAAATGTAAATAGCATATGAGATCGATGATATCACAGCATAGCAAGAGCATAAAACTAAAGAAAGAGAATTATGAAAGAAACAAAAGAAATTAACATAGCTGAATGCCTGGGGGATGCCAGAACCCATGCTCTGTGCTTTTTGCACATTTATTCACCAAATCCTCACATGGGCCCTGCTATGTAAGAATAAAGAAATTGTGTGAAAGATGACACCAGTTGTACAGTGTAACACAGATCATTATGAAGTCACAGGCCATCAGCTGCAGGATCCACACCAAAACTGCCTTGTCAGAGCCAGCATGGGGGATTCAGGTCAGAAATGCAATTGTGACTGTGAAGTTAAGATGATTCAGCATGGGGATCCTCTTCCTCATTGCACAGGGGAAGCAGTTTCTCTCAATGTAGGCAGGGGCATAAAATGACTAAACCCTTTCAGGGATGTTTCTATGAAATTAAGTCAGTGTCTAAATGCATTTACTGTATTTCAGTTCTCCAAGAAATGACAATGCAAAAGGATTTTTTGCAGGGCTATGGGCCTGCACAGGGCCTTGTGCATGCTAGGCAAGTACTGTACCACTGAGCTCTACTTCCAGCCCAGGATCAGTGCTTTAAGTTCCCTAAAGATACCATCTACACCACATGACACACCCACTGTTTTGAAATTAATCACAAGGAGATACTCACAGAGGTGAACAGATGGTGTGTGCAAACTACTTATTGACTCATTCTTTATTTAAAATATTTTTTAGTTGTTGATGGACCTTTAATTTATTTATTTGTATGTGGTGCTCAGGATTGAACCCACATGCTAGGCAAGTGCTCTGTCATTGAGCCACAACCGCAGCCACCCACCCCATTGCCTCATTATTTACAATCATCATTCAGCTCATGTAAATAGATGAGCACATGACACATCACTACACCTTCGTTTTATGGAATATTGGAATATACAGGCCTTTTCTGTTAAAAGAATGAAGTAAATATACTTATTGATAAACAAGCTTTAAGAAACTTTTGGTAAAGCACAGAAGAACAATGTACTACTGTTGGGAGCTGCCACATAGGAAATGAGCACCCCTTAGCCTTGAGTGATGAGAATGTGGAAATGTGGCAAGCCAGCCATAGGCTGTGTGTATGTGAACTATGGACATCGAACACACAAAGTGGACTGAACTGTTGTTGTCCCTCTGTTCTTTGTTCTTTTCACTTGCTCTGCCATAATCCCCACACTCATAAGATGGGTGTGGCCTCCCTAGATGTGAGTCAACCTGCTGACAGCAGAAATCATGAGGCTAGATTCAACCACCTGAACCCTGACCCTTTGCTTTATTTGAATGTCTTCTCTCCAATAAAAGGGTTCATCTCTCTCTCTCTCTCTCTCTCTCTCTCTCTCTCTCTCTCTCTCTTTCTCTCTATCTCCCTCTCTCTCTCTCTTTCTCTCTCTCTAATTTCATGGACCCCTAAGGTCAGAGGAACCATCACAGGATCCAAATAAAAAGGTATTTGTCTATCTCTGTGTGGTTATTTCATGCAACCCAGTTCACCTGGAGTGACCTTGAGTGTTTAGTTGTGAGATACATCATACTACATTGTGCAACGATTTGAAATTCTTGGGATTAACATATATACTTTTGTGCACATAAATGTATGGAGTATTTCTGGAAAAATATTTAAGAAATTATTAATGGAATTTTTTTTCTGGATATAGAAGTAGAGGTAAAGGACATAAAATTATTTCCAGTTTTAAATAACATGCATGCATTGCTATTCAATTAAATACAAGGATTTGAAATGAACAGAGAAAAAAAAATACTTTAGAGAATTTTAAAAAATTATGGCATTCAATTTTCCATTTTAACCTTTTTTAAAGTATGTAGTTCAGTTGTGTTAAAAATGCTTACACTGTTAGGCTACAGAACTCTGGAACTTTTTTATCTTGCAAAACTAAAATTCTGTACCACTGAATAAAAATTCCATCCCTTTGTCTTTTGGAAGCAAACTTTCTTCTTTGTTTTTATGATTTTGAATATTTTAAATACTTTATACCAAGTGAAATTATACAGTGTATATCCTCTTATTAGAGACTTATTTTGCTTAGCATATTGTCTTTAAGGTTTATCCATGTTACGGCATGTGATTAGTTTTCCATTTTTTTTATAAAGCTGCCTGTATCTACTATATGTACATTCCACATTTTCTTTATCCATTAATGTGTTCATAAATATTTTGGTTGTTTCTACTTCTTGGCTACTGCAAATAATGCTTTGGTGAATATGGGTATACAACTATTTCTTTGATATCTGACTTTCAATGTTTTTGGGATATATACTCAGAAGTAGTATTGCTGGGTTAGAATGTAGTTCTCTATTAAATTTTTTTGGAGAAACTTTCATGTTTTCCATAGTGGCTGCATTATTTTGCTTTTTTATCAACCACACATATGGATTGTAATTTATGTGCACTCTTCCCATAAAATTGTTTTAATTCATTTCCTTTACCCATTGAAATATAGTAAGTAGTTCTTTCTTATCCATGTTTCTCTTTCTGTGTCTTGTTACTATGGTCAACCATTTCTTAAAAACACTAACATTTGTTTTTATTCTTTGAAGAGAGAGATACCACAATCACATACATAACATTTATTATATATTTATAATTGTTCTATTTTATTATTAGTTGTTGATAATTTCTTACTGTTTCTAATTTATAAATTTAACTTTATCAAAATTGTGTATGTATAGGCAAAATCTGTATTATTGGGCATCCTCTGGGGTGTCCAAACTTGGTTCACTTTGGGATGAGGGGACAATTGTACCCTTAAGATGTGTAGGGAGAAGAAGTCTTCCATGGACCCTGATTTATTGTTGCATTTTCTTGTTGGATTTCCCAGAAACACAAGGCTCTGGCTGCAGCTTATCCAGGCAAGGTGTATTTGAAACAATAATCCTGAGAAGTGAGGTGCTGTTGCCCCTCAGATGAAAGTCAGGCCTTCTGCTGCTGTCCTTCCTGTGACTCAGGATTCCTCTGCTGTGGAGCACCCTGCTGTGTGCATCAGCACACATGCTGCACTCTGGGTCATTACTTAGGGAGCCCCAGGGAACCCACATGATCTTCACTGAGCCTACTCTCCTCTGTTGTGGGATGTTTTCTAAAATCCTGCCACTGTCTAGAGAGTTTCCTGGATTGGCAGAACTACAGCTTCCTGCCTAAGCTTTCCTTTATGCATCTAAAGCACTTTCAGTTGTTTTCTTTTCTCTGGGTCTTCCACGTTGATCTCTTCCTTCAAATTACACCATTTGCGTAAATTCTGTCACATATAGCATGTATATAATAATGGCTAGAAGACATTATTTCTACACTTTTTGCAAAATTTAATGAATTAAAATTAATTTGATATATTTAAAAAACTCATTGCTTTTATAAATTATTGGTTAAGTGATGATTTAGTCTTGAGTTTCCTTCATATCAATATAATCTAAATCATTTATCTATGCAGTGAATATATTCCTAATACAAGCTCTTTGACAAAAAATAAAAATAAATACCACTGCATTTAAAAATAAATGTTTTTGTTATAGTACCAGGGATTGAACTCAGGGGCACTCTAGCACTGTGTTACATCTCAGCACTATTTTGTATTTTATTTTGAGACAGTGTCTTTCAGAGTTGCTTAGCACCTCCCTTTTGCTGAGGCTGGCTTTGAATTTGCAATCCTACTGCCTCAGCCTCCTGATCTGCTAGAATTAAAGGTGTGTGCCACTGTGCCCAGCTACCTTTTTAAAAATTAAATTCATACATTATCATTATAAATAATATTGGGGTTCATTTTGACATAATTATACAAGCATGAGTATAATTTGCTCCAATTCAAGCCCCAGTACTCCTCCTTTCTTTCTTCTCTTTGCTCCCATTTCTTTTTTTCTACTGTTTTTTTCTACTTATTTATCATTTTGTTAAAAATAGTCTTAACAGATATAAATAAAATATATTTCTACTTGAAAGATAAAATAACAAGTCCTCTAGGGATGTATCTAGCTATTAAGTCTGATATGGTGTCTTTATAAATACCGACAAGGACAGCTCCAGGACAGCAGCATGTAGCTCACCTTCTGTTCATATCATAAGTACCCTCTGCTCCCTGATTTATGATTGGCAAGAATTCCTTTCATTTTTTTTAAGAAAGAATACAGGTCTTCCCTCGCTAAGAACTGAGGGAGAGCACAGTTTTAAAAAAATATTAAAAAATCAGGGCACATTTCTAAAACTAAGCTGCAAGCAAAGAAGAAGGGAAGACAGAAGAAATGCCAGAACTTGTCCTCAAAATATGTCTGCAACACACTGAGCAATGCTCAAAATAAATCACATTTTCTGTGCATCAGGCAAATGAAAGTTTTTTGGGTTTGAGCACTTGTCTTCTATTTTATATTTGTTTGTTCTTTTTGGAAGTTTGAATTTTAAAAATTCTATACAATTCTGTATTGCAAAAAAGTTTTAGAGCTATCAAAAAGATTCTAAGACATGAATACAGGGACTGGGGTTATGGCTCAGCAGTAGTGTGTTCACCTAGCACAAGTGAGGTGCTGGGTTTGATCTTCAGCACCATATAAAAATAAACAAAAATAAAGGTATTGCGTACAACTAAAAAACAAATATTTTATAAAAAGAAGTGAATACAAAATTTCTGTGGTAATATTTTTTAATCTGTACATCCCTAAGTAATGAGCGAAAGAGTTAATTAGCTCTATCTTCTTGAAGTAGATCAATAAGTGTGTACAATCAATTAGCTTTCAGCAATATCCAGACTTTATTGATACACCTGCCTGTCAGTCAGAGCAATGAATCTTAAAACTGAAAAGAAAGAGTTTTGTCTCAGTTTCCTAGGGGTCCTGTACCAAAGTACCAGAAACTGGGTGGTGTGAAATGACAAAAATTTATTCTCTCATAGTTCTTGAGGTTAGATGTCCAAAGACAATGTGCAGGAAGGGATGTGTTCCTCTGAAGGTTCTAGGGAAATATCTGTTCTTAGTTTCTGATACTGTCAGCAATTATTGGTGTTCCTTGGTTTGCAGATGCATCACTCCAATCTGTTATCATGTGGCATTCTATTTCTGTTACATCATTGTTTTAGTCAATGGTGCTTCACTGTGACCAAACAACCTTACAAAAACAACTTAAAAGAGGAACAGTTCATTTTGGCTCATGGATTTAAAAGCTCAGTTCATGGTCAGATAATTCCATAGCTCTGGATCTGAGGTGAGTTGAACAATATGGTACAAAGCTGTGGCAGAGGAAGTCAACTCAGGACACAGAAATAAGGAAGAAGTGGGAGAGGTCTAGTCACCAGGGGGAAAATATGAACTCCAAAGGCACATCCTCCAGTGACCTACTTCTTCCAGCCACATCTTGCTGTGCCTAGAGTTATCACTCAGTAAATCCATACCAATGGATTAAACCACTGATTAAGATAAAACTCTCACAATCTAATAATTTTATATCTCAATATTCTTGTATTGTCTCACAAATAAGCTTTTGACTTCATGTCTAAAACATAACATTCAGCCCAAACCCCTAAAAGCTCATGTCTATTTCACAGTGCAAAATAGACTTAAGTCTATTTTAAAGAGACCCATAGTCTTAACAGTTTTAGCATTATCCAAAAGTCTAAGTCCAAACCCTCATCTGAGATTCAAAGCAAACTCGTGAAAGTTTTTTTCCCTGTAAAGATCAAAAGTAAGTCACATATAACCTATATAAATTTGCATAGAGTAAATATTTTATTTCCATAAGAGAGAAATAGGGACACAGATAGAAGGGATGGAACCAAACAAGAACAAAATCCACCTGGGCAAACAAGTTCTGAAGCTCCATGTCCAGTATCTGGAACACATGGCACCACAATTTTTCCCAAAGGGCTTGTATAACTTCACATCTGGACTTGCTGCTTGTAGCCCACATGGCCTTCCTCTTTGCTTTTTTTCTGATCTGTTTCTACAGTTTTCCTCAGCAGATGATCCATGTTACTAACACCCTTGAGGATCTCCAGTGCAGCTTTGGCTTCCTTCTCAAATATTCCTGTATCATGTCTCAGGGCTAGCCCACTAACTTCAAACCTACTGCACTTTGCTGGTCTCCCAGATCTTTCTTAGAAATCCCAGTGGAAGCCTTCATGACCCTAACTTTATCATCCTATATTCCTTCATTAAAAAAGCACCACATGCTTGAAGCCAAGGTCTGCCATCATCTTGAGCAGTACACAAACCTCTTACACTATTGGCTACAGCAGCCTCTGAGTGCCTGGGCAATTGAGCATGATGAAACAACTTCTTAGACCCCCCACCCTGTGCAAGAAGAATCCCCCCATGGCTTCTTATCAATGAAATTTTTTTGTTTTACATCCTTGAATCTGAAATGGGTATGCTCTTTCCAATTTCCAGGATGCTCTCAGTCAATCTTCCTGTTTTCTGTATGCCAATTACTTAGCATCTCTTTAGTGACTATAAACTCTAACAATCACAACTACCTTAGTCCCAGTTTTATTCACACCTTTCTGGCTAAAGTCCAAGATTTTCAAATCTGTGTGCTTTGCTTTCTGTTTCTGATTATCATGATAAATTGGCTAAAATCCACCAGCAATATCCATGCCACCACCTGAATGCTGTACTTCCTTGAGATTTCCACCACCAAATTAATTTAATCACATTTAAGTTAAGTGTCACAGAAAGTCTCAAGGCATGGGCAAAATATAGCGAAGTTATTTGCCAAACTATAACACTAATGGCCCCTAGTAAAATTTCCAATAAAATCCTCCTCTACTGAAACTTCATGAGCCCAGTCTTTATTTTTCACAGTTCTATCAGCATTCTGGTGTTTTAAACTCCCAGGAGAATCACAAATTAAATTCTGTTTACAGTATTCTAAAGCTTTTCCAGTTTATGCTTCTAAACTTTTCAAAATACTTCCCCAGAAAACCAGCTTTGTAAACCACAGGTTCACAGCAATGCCCCACTCTCATTACTGATTTCTCTTTTAGTCAGCTTTGTTTCACTGTGATCAAAAGATCTGACAAGAACTACTTAAAGTAGGAAAAGCTAATTTTGACTCATGGATTCAGAGATTCAGTCCATCATTGGACAACTCCATAGCTCTGGGCAACAGTGAGTTCTTGCTCTCATGAGATTGGATTAGTCAAAGGTGAGGAAGAGGTGAGGCCAGAGATGAGGCAGAACATTATGGTGGACAGGCATGGGAAAGGAAAGCAACTCATATCATGACAACCAGAAAAGGGAGGGATAGAGGGGGTTGGTATTTCTGATTTTTTCCCAAGGGACAAAATATAAATCCCAAAGGCACACCCCCAGTGTTTCCTTCAGTCACGTACTACCTGTCTACATTTACCATCTAGTTAACTCCTATCAGTGGATTAATTCACTGATTGAGATAAGACTTTCATAATCTAATTGTTTCCCCTCTGAACTTTCTTTATTGTCTCACACATGAGCTTTTCGGGGACACCCCATACCTAAACCATAAGAATTCTTTTCTATTTTTGTTTTTCCTCTTCTTATAAGTGCATTTGTTATACTGTATTAGAGCTCCCCCCAGTCACCTCACCTTGATTATATCTGCAAAGACAATTGTTTTTCAAATAAAGTGACATTTAAAGATTCCTGGAGTTGCTAGGGTTTGAAAATATTTTGTCCTCACCAAAACTCTTGTTGAGACTTGATCCTCAGTGTGGTGGCATAAGGCCTAAAAAGTGATTAAATCCTTAGGAGTAATTGATGCTTGTCTTGCAATAGTGAGTTCTTGCTCTCATGAGATTGTATTAGTCAGTGAGAGAGGGTTTATTCTAAACCAAGTGTTTTGCCTCTTTGCATGTACCCACTCATCACTCTCCCAAATGATGCCATCCTGCATGTTATAATGTAGCATAAATTTATTTTGTACTTTCTAACCTTCAGAATTATGAGTCAAAATGAATATCTTTTCTCTATGAATTATGTGGTCTTTGACTTCTGTCATAGCAATAAAAAGAATAGATTAAGGCAAATTCTTAACAACATGACAACACTTCAACATGATAGTGGTCACTGTAATGGTTAATTTTATGTGTTAAGTTTACTAGGATAAGGAATGCCCAGATAGTTGTCAAAATATTATTTAAGTATATCTTGGAGGTTGTTTTTGAAAGAGATTAGCACTTGAATTGGTAGACTGAATAAAGAGGATTGCCCTCAACCTCATCCAATCCATTTAGGTCCTGATCAGAATAAAAACTTGTAGGAATAGCAAGTTTCCTTCCTGTTTGAGCTGAGATATTGGTATCCTCCTGCCCTTTGACATTGAGGCTGGTTCTGAGGCCTTTCAGACTCAGATTGGACTTAAACCTTTGGCTTCTTGCTTCTTAGACCTTCAGGCTTAGATCTTGCACACAGCAGACTGTGAGACTTCTTGGCTTTCATAATGTTGTATGCCATTTACTAGAATAAACCTCCATATATCTTCATCTGTTTTATCTGTTTTATGTATCTGTAATCTGTCTGAATTTCCTGTTGATTCTTTCTCTGATTAGTCTTGGAAAATGTAGCCAGAAAAGACAAAGGTGGTATAAGTGATAGTTTTCTAAGAGAAGAGGTATTTTCTCATTTTGTTTGATTTGTTTTTCAGAAGGGACGAAGAACTAAGATCTGAGGTTTAATAAGAAAGTTATTACAAAATGCTTTTGGACTCTTCATCAAACAGAATGTGTGTGCATGAAAGAACAGCAACTCTGAGGGCTATGTGGCATTAGATCCAGAAAGAAAGCCCAAGTTTGAGTCAAGATGAAGAACAGTGGCATATAATATTCTGTGTATCAGGCTTTGTTTTAATCATTTCAATAGTGCCCAAGCATGAGGACAGTGGCCAGAGGTGTCCCGGGGCATTGCTCGTGTGAGGATGCTGAGTTATGTCATTTTTCTGGGCTCCTGTTCATAGATGCCTGTCACCTTTGTTCAAGTTTTCACATAGAAGCAAAGATACCAAACTGTGCAGTGCCTATATGGTTTCTGTCTTCCTAGCAAGGGTGAGACAGAGAACAGGCATGGTTTCCTAAGTTCAAAAGGCAGCATTGAGGAAGCATTCAGTGTTGGGAAAAACGCTTTCTTTGTGATTGATGCAGGCAAAGAATCAACAAGGCAAAGGGAGAAAGGATGAATTGAGGATACAGGTGAGAAGTTGGAGGGGTATGACCCACCTTCAGAAGAGGAGGGAGTCCACCTGATTTCTGCAGCCTTATTTCACTTGGCCTCCTAGCTGGTGGTCAAAGAATATGCCCACACTGATTCTTATCTATTTATAATTTATTATATAATTCTCAAATGCCTTTTAAAATTTATGTTCTCATGTAAGGTTAATTTGCAGTTGAGCTTGCTTGGTTTTTGCTTTCTGCTTTGTTTTCTTTCTCCTGATTTTAGCTTTATTATTCCAAGTTATTTTTTTATTCAGGTACCATTTTACTGATTAACACCATTTTATTCTGCATGCCAGAGGCTGATTTTGTAGTCTTCATATCTATTTCATCTATTTGGCAGCCCCATTTTGTTCCCAAGGGATCCAGTCTAAAGGTCACCTGGGAAACTCTGCTCTCAGTGTTCTATTAACTGGATGATTTCAGTTGTAGGTGCTTTCCATCAAAACCAACTGACTGTAGTTAGTTGGTGTAACATCCAAATCATAGGTTAGGAGGCTGTAGATCCTTACTTTTCCTCTCAGTGGAATCCTGGGTGTGAAGATTTCTGGGTTTTGTTTGTTTGTTTTGTTTTTTGGTACCAGGGTAATTTCACCACTGCGTTACATCCTTATCCTTGTTTATATTTTATTTTGAGACAGGGCCTCAATAGGTTACTGAGGCTAGCTTTGAACTTGTGAACCTCCTGCCTTAGCCTCCTGAACCACTGGGATTTCAGGGGTGTGCCACTGTACCCAGTGATTTCTGTCTTTTATTATTCATTAGTTTAAGATGGAAATATTTTAGTAATGGCAATATGTAGATGAAATAGTGGGACTCTTACTGTGTGAAATTTTTATAGGTAGAGAAAATCTTGTTTACATTGCCTTGTGGGTAAGTAGGATGAATACCTTTGTTCCACCACTGGGTGGCTTCATATGAAGTGTAATGGCAAGTGTCTCGATGGCCTGCAAATGGGGATGAGGACAGATGGCAGAGGCCCAGAGTGCACAAGAAGTCTCTACTTGTGTGAACAGGTGGATGGGGTCCCATCACCACAGGAAGTTTATATGCCAGAAGCTCTAAAATTCTTTCCATATCACTAATCACTGTGGGCTTTACTGGCAATCTTCACATTAATGAAGATGTTCCTTTATTTGTTTACTTTTTTATGGTGGTCAAATACACAAAATTGACCATTTAAAATCAATTTTCAGTGAATAGTTCATTGGCATTAAATACATTCTTTTTGCTGTTTCATCATCATCATTATCTATCTTCAGAATTATTTGTTTTCCCAAAGGGAAAATGCATAGCCATTCAATACTGACCTTTCTTTTCTGAGCTCCTGTGAGTCCCATCATTCTTTCTGTCTCTATGAATTTGGCTACTCTTGATACCGCATAAAAGTAGAATCACATGGTATATGTCATATCATGATTGGCTTATTTCACTCAGCATAATATCTCTCATGTTAGAGAGAGAGAGGGAAAATATATATTTATCTATTCACTTTATTTTAATTAATTTTTTCAGCTCTTGGTTTAATTTGTTCTTTGTCCAGGCACTTTTGGTATAAAATTTTGGCATGATATCTTTTTATTTTCATCAATCTCATTATATTTCTTTTGCATTTTCTTCCTTGGCTCATTGGTAATTTATTTCAAGGTATGTTGTTTTATTTCCACATATTTGTACATTTTCCAGTTTTCTATCAATCACTACTTTGTTTTTTTCCATTGTGATAAAAAGATACTTTGTATGATACAGACACTTTGAATTTTACAAAATTCATTAATTATTCTCTTATGATTTATGGTGTTGGAAAATGCTGCATGTGCATTTGAGAAAAATGTATATGCTTATTTTTAGGCCGAGTGTTTTCTATATCTTGTTAGGTCTAATTGGTTAATGATATTGGCTAAGTTCTTTTAATTCATTTTGATCTTATTCTATTCTGTCCAGTATTGAAACTGTGCTACTGAAGTCTCTGACCATTCTTTTGGGTATATCTAATTTATGTTCAATTTTTGTTCTTTTCATATTTTCATTTTATGTTCAGTGTCAATGATTTCTATTTAATTGAAGGGATTTAATGTTTGCTACATATATTTTTATTATGATTTTTACATCATTTTGGTCATTAGATCATGTTACTATGTTATTTGCCTCTTGAAACAATTTTTGGCATCCTCTGTTTTTGACTGCTGTTACTAATAACCATGCATGGCTCTCCTCCAAATTTCATAAACTATCTTGTATACTTGAGTCTTAAGTGAGTTCCTTGTAGGGCATTTAGATCAATCCTGTTTTTTTTTTTATTTAAACCATTACAATAACGTGTGCCTTTGGATTGGATAATTGAACCCTATTTTATTTAAAGTAGTGACTTCTACTGATGGCCTTACAATTGTGTGTGAGGATACCGGGGATTGAACTCATGGACACTCAACCATTGAGGCACATCCTGAGTCCTGTTTTATATTTTATTTAGAGATGGGGTCTCATTGAATTGCTTAGTGCCTCAGTTGCCATTTGGTAATTTGTTTTCTCTGTTTTACATTTGTTTTGTTTAGTGGCTTTCTTTGAGTTTCTGTTGTTCAGAGTTTTTTAGACACTTCTATTTTTCCTTAGTGTAATTTCTGTAATTTTTTTGTAATTATTATAGATTTCACATGTAACATCCAAAAGGTAAAACAATCAACTTTAAATTGATACCAGCTTAATATCATCACATACAAAAATCTTTAGTACTGCTTCCTTCATTTTTATTATTGGTGTTACAAATTACATCTTTATGTATTTTTTTTACCCATCAGCATATATTTATATCTATTTTATGGCTTTCGCTTTCAAATATTATAGGGAAATAAATTTTAGCTATAACTAAAATTTCAGTAATTACTGGTCTTAAATTTATCCATGTCCAATTTATCTACAGCCCAAGTGTGCCAGAGTAGTAGGGTGGGTTACAGACAGACCAAAGAAAGTGACTGAGTACAGTTTGGAAGACATGTGGTTCACTGGAGAAAGCTTGTGAGAGATTAGTGACTGCTGTAAGAATAGTTCAGTGCTGACAGGCTGACATCAATTCTGCCCCTCACAGTACTTTGCTAGCTAATAGCTCTTTTCTCTCAGTGTTTTGTTCACTGGTGGCTGGCTGGACAAGTGATATATATCTTTTCCACAAAGTTCTCTGATCCATGTCTGTCCCCACTCAGAGAAGGGTTTTTATTTTCTATTTTTTTGATATGTTAGGCTGCAGAAGCAGTGAGGTCATCAGCATTAGCAGGCTTAGCCTGAATAGATCCTGAGGAGCAACTCTCCTGATGTATATGCAAGAAAGTAGCTTTCTACACATAGAACTTTTGTTCTTCAGTTTCCAGTGTGCAAAAAAGAATGCCAGTGTCCTTTGAGACAGAATGCATCCAGACTTTCCAGTTTAGTCTTAATTTCATTATTCCCTTAACTTGCTGAGGTATTTTGGGAACAGAGAGGGGACATTCAGGGACATAAAGTATCATTGAACTTCTTTGCTCTAGGGACAATGCACCACTTACTTACATTTACTGGAGAACTTGATACTCTGATATGGCTTTGAGTTACTTGTTAGTATTCTTTTATTTCAACTTGAAGAACTCTGTTTAGCATTTTTTTGTAGGGCAGGTATAATGAAAATGGACTCTTTTAGCCACTGTTTATGTGAGAGAATGATTCAGAAGAATTGCAAGTTCAAGTCTATCCTGGTAAACTTAGTGATGACATGTGACTCAAAATAAATTCCAAAAGGACTGGGCATGTTAGAATACTTTGTTAGATAACTGGCCTAGCATGAATGACGACCTGTGCCCCATCCTCAGTACAGCAAAAAAGGAAGTAAAAACAACTTTTTCTAGTAAGTCCAAAACCTATGATTTCAGGAGATTTATTTTGTTCTTTTGAGTAGACCAAGTTTTATTCTTTCTTTGCTTGTTGAAAATTGAGCATTAAAGAAAACAGCCACCACACTAGTTCTGTTCATGAGTAGACCTCACTAGCCAGCCTCCTTGAAGGCTTGTGCCTTCTGAGAATTCTTATGCAATATCTTCCCTACCTGTTTCTCTCTCTTGCCTCCTTTGCATGCCTGTTTGTGCTTCCACCCTGTTTGAATTTCCCTGGGAGTCTACACCATCTTTTTTATAGGGACTTTATAGGGATATGCCCTATCATATTCCTCAGTCAGTGGTCTCCTGCTTTAGGCATCTGTAGTTTCTATAAGAATGTTTTCCATGAATTCTACATATTACTTTCAATGGTTTCTCCTATTCTGAGCCACTTCTGGCTCTTTGAGCACTTAAGTTTTGTGCTTCAGGAACCAATTGCTCAGGCAGAGTTACAAATCATTCTCTGCTGTCTCTGGGTTGTGGAAGTAACTGAGTATCCAGCTGCTGAACCCCCTAAACTGCAAAGTAGGGCAGGGGCAAGTAAGAATAAAAAAAAATTCTTACCATTTTAAATTCAGCTTCTTTTAAAATTTCTATTATTCTCCTATAAAGTTCTTTTAGTGTTTCCCATTGTTCAATGTTTCTGTTAGAGATAAGGGCCTGGAGTTTACTTGTCCACTGTCTCATTGCCATTATTTTTCTTTATTTTTAAAATCATAGTTTTAGTAGCAAATCTGTTGCAAAAAGTGCACTGTATATATTTTAGTAATCTATATTTTTTATTTGCCTTTTTTCATGGTTTTAAACTAGAAACAAAAATATAGATTCCAGTCAGTAATGAATGAAGAGCATTTTTGTTTTGCCCAACTATCATGTACAAAGAAGGCTTTTGGGGCTGCATGTGGTTAATATCACTTTTACAGAGAATTAGTAGGCTGTCCTTAACTGAACATGCTTCCTCCAGACAGCTCTGCTCACCAATGAGAGACAGCTCAATTCCTCCAGATTCTGCTAGAGACAGAACATGTTACCATTGAGAATTCAAGGGCACTGAAGATGCTCAGTTACCCAACCCTGAAACCCTTCTCTTCCCCATCTGTGCTCATTTTCTTGTCTTTCACTTACATTTTTTGTCCAACTTTCCCTGAGGGGTTTATGGTTGTGAATTTCACTCAGGGCTAAGTGAGGCCACTTCATGAACTCACTGAATAAACTGTATCTTTTTCTAAAATTTCCATTTTTTTATTTATTTATTTTTTAACTTCAGTATTGAGAGTGGAAGTAACTGAGGGTCCAGCTCCAGTGCTAGGACTCTAGTGTTTCACCACTGCTACATCCCCAGCCCTTTTCATTTTAAGAAAGTCATGCTAAATTGCCCAGATTGATTGTAAACTTGTAATCCTTCTGCCACAGCTACATGATCACTTTTGCCGGGCAATGTTGTCAAACCCCAGTGCCACTAACAAGCCTCAGGTCGAGGCTTCTGGCAACTGTAGTTAAGATTGAGGGGCCCTGTTTGGGGTGGCTTCTCAGGTCTTGGTCCACATCTCTTCCCAGCAGATACCTGGAGTGGGAAAGGCATGCTCTCCTGAGCAGAAGAGCCTGACTTACCCCTCTGACAGGTTGTTGAAGGACAAAGGGCTCAGGGACCTGGACAGGCTTTGCAGGGCCCAGGTGATGAATCCAGTTGACACATGAGGCAGAAAGAAGGCTGGCCTACATCCTGCCCCAGGAGGAAGAGTGGTAAACACCATTTTGATATATTTTTTAGGAAAGAAGATAACACAAAAACACAAAATGCACTTGTGCTCCAGGAACTCAACTTGGAACTGAAGAAGCTTCACAGAATTGTATTCCAAATGAAAGGGTCTCTGTTGCCACCCATTCTTGATTGTTCATTATCTCATCTTCTGATACAATAATCAAAAGCAGCGTCCTATTCTCTTTTTATAAAACACCCCTCACTCTGCCTTGCTCCCTGCAAGCCCTTCCTTCAGTCCCCACCTCTGCAGGACCCCTTCATGAGTACCAATTCTACCTTTGTCCATAAAGCCTGAAAGACTCCCATAGCTCTGCATTGCTGTGGGATATGGACTATCATTCTTATTTTGGTATTAAAGAGTTGCCATAGTGTGGCCCTAATTCACCTCCTGGACTCAACTTTCTCTTCTCTCACTTTCCTAAATAACAGTGAAAATCCATATTTAATTCACAAAAGACTGAAAAGTGGTGACTAGATAAGCATATGATTAATTTTGTAGCTCCTAAGAGCATATGGATCACTTATATCTATTTTAAGCAGGTTTGCATTTAAGCTTCACACATACTGTCTACATAGTGGGACAATCATGCCCCGAAAAAGATGTTTCTGGCAGCGATGGACCATGTATACTATCATGGTTCCATAAAATTATAAGGAATCTGAAAAATTCCTACTCACCTAACAATGTGGTAGCTGGAGTACTGCAATGCATTACTTACATGTCAGTGGTGTTGCTGTTGTAAACAAAGCTACTGCTCTGACAGTCTATAAAAATGTGGCATATACAAGTATACAGAAAGCATAATGCTTAAGAATGATAATCACTGTGTTACTGGATTATGGAATTACTATACTATACTTTTATTATTATTTTAATGTGTGCACCTTTTGCTTGTATTTTAAAAAGTTTACTGTATGACCTGTTAGGTCGGCAGCAGCCTCATACAGCTCCTGCTTACCATTTTTCTTGATTGTATCAAGTGGTCACATCAAAGAGTTTTTCTATATCATCCATTTGTGTAAATGCACTCTGTGATGTTGGAACAATGATGGAATACTCTGTGACACATTTCTCAGTACATGTCCCCATCATGTACTGACACAGGTCTGTGTTATGATATACCATAGTATTGTAGTTAATCGAATTTAGTAAATTGAGACTTAAAAATATTATATAAGTATGTGTTGAGCAAAGGTAAACATAAATCTCTTCATAGTAATAGAAAAGTGATGATAGAAAGTCTGATTGTCTTTTTAATAAAATACACCAAAATTATATAAATGAAATTACATTCACTTGGGGAAAAAATGTCTTTTAGTAAATTGTAAACACCAAAAAACATAAGGGAGGCATGTGCACAGTTTTAGTTTTATATTCACTTATGTATGAGTGAATATCTTCAACACATCTTTTATAAAATTATTTTGTGTTTTAAAAGAATGTAGCAAAAAGATTCCTTCTGCTTAAATTACTTGATGTGTCAATTCCTCATTTAGTGCTTTTTTTTCTTTACTCAGTAGGATTTTAGTAGCCATAAACTGTAGCTGATCATCATGAGCACCAAGGCAAATGTGGTATTGTAAGTAAAGGTGGCAGAGAGAACCTGAGTCATGGGGAGCCAATGCCCAGGCGACTGCTTCCTGATTGATACCTTACTCGATATCTGAGAATCAGAATAATCTTCTAGAAAGACTATCTAAGAAAACATCTAGCCTTCCCAAACTGCATTTATTTGGAATTAAAAAACTCATTTCCTGTCAATATCAGTTTTTTTCTTTCTTTGTTTTTAGTCTCCACCTTATTTTTCTTGCACAGACCAAGAGGTATTAAACCTTACTCCCTTATTACTCAGCACAGTTCCAAAACATACCCACCTTAGTTCCTGTAAATTAGGGAGGTAAACTGTTTTCTGTTAGCTGATGGTGAACCCAGCACTCTACTGAGGTCCCTAGGTGTCCACCACCAGCATGTGGAAATTCAGGCCTTGGAGTACCCAGCTTCTGGTGCTTTAAAAACTCATGTGTATTTATTACTGTTACAGAAGATGACACTTCTCTTTCTGCTGTTGTTTCTTCTTTCACAATGTTCCTCCTTTGCCTTATTACATGAGTCCTAGACAATGGTAGTCATGTGTAAAACACTATCTCATCTTCCCTGGTGGTGGGGAAAGGAGATGGGTGTCAAGGAAATCATGGTCATATCTATTTCACCCAAGAAAGAGATTAAGAGATTAATACAAAGTTAGAGTTACAACAGGTCAGGAACACTTAGATCTTCTGGCTTAAAATATAAAACATATATGTGTATATAATATATAAATTGTGTATATAAAACATATATGTGTATATTATATAACTATATAACTATATATATAACTATATATATATATATATATATATATATATATATATATATATATATAAAACTTGACTACTTATGAATTTGCATGAAATAAGCTGACATAAATAGAAACAACTTATATTATAAAATGTAAACATTTTTTGCTCCAGGAACTATTTGTCAATATATGAAAGTAATATAAAATAATATATATCAAAACTATTATAGGAATGCTATATTCACATCCATTTTAAGTGATTTTTTTATAAATCTTGTACAAATCATGGCTTTTACATCGATGACATTTAGTCTCTGGGACTCTCTTACTTACCTATCCTCTCAGTCTTAGTGTCCCCATTCCAAGAAAGAAATGATTACTTTTTCTCTTTATTTTCTCTTTCATCATGATGAAAATGGTTGAATAATTCAGACACAATATATTATTATTGTTGTTGTCATTATATCTCTAATTTACAAACCAAAGTATGATTTCTTTTATTCTCTCCCCACTAACCCCTTCAAACTTCATTCACTTTCATCCACATTCCAAAATATTTCATCTTTGTTTTGAAATCCATTTGTTAACTTAATTAGGTTGGAGAATGATGTGTTAAAATCAGCCATATATAGGTTAAAATCCATGGAATATGAATTATGTGTTCCATAAATGATATTTATTATTATATAATTTATTAATTGGTGAGACATATATGAAATAATTACCTAGTAGATTATACCATACTGTGGTAGGATTGTAGAAAGAAATATGACAAGTCCTTGCTACCTAGTGGATACAACAGGGATGTGAGCAGGATATTGCCATATAATCCATGTTATATAAGAGGATGGTTCAGGAACACAACATGTTTTTTGAGGTTTTTTTAGTGGTGACTACATATGCTGACATTTCTCCTTCATTGTTTTCCCTCTAATTTGAAATTTGCTTATTTTTAAGTGAATTGTCCTGTTCCTGCCTGCATTTATACACTCTCTCACAAACTGTGTTAGTTAGCTTTCTGTCACTGTTACAAAATACCAGAGAAAAACAACTTAAGGAATGAAAGGTTTATACATTGTTTCTGGATCTGTGTTAAATAAGAGCATCATGGTGAGAGGTGGAGCAAAGCTGCTTTCCTCATGGCAGCCAGAAAGAAAGAAAGGGAGGGTAGGGAGAGAAACAGAGAATGAGCACATAAGAGAACACAGAAGAGGGAGGGGCTTGATACAAAATATATCATTTGAAAGCCTTCCCCAGTGAATTACTTCCTCCAATTAGGCCCCACTTCCTAAAGGTTGTTCCACCTCCTTATAGGACCATAGGTTGGCAAACAAGCCTTTAGCAAATGGCCTTTGCACAACATTTCATATCTAACTCTTAAGAGGCCTAATCAAACCTATATCACTTTGTATCCTCTATGAGTGTCCTCCTTTTTATTCATGGCATTTTTCAGACTACTGCCTCCATCTCACAGTGTGAGGCAACCTCTAAATTCCCATATCCCTTGCAAACCAAAGCATACTTTTATCTTAACATGTGTAACAAATTGTGAAAAATGAATAGAGAAGCACTAACTTATTTACCCAAAGACAAAACAAGTATTTAACAGTTGAAGGTAGTAAATAAAGCCTGATGCCCAGAAGTTTCTCCATCTAAAATGTAGAATTGCTATATCCAAATCGTTCTCCTTTGTAGGAATGGACAATGTGAAACTAAACTCATGGCTTTCAGATATGTTGAGCAATTTATAGATAATACTGACCACAGGTCACATCTGGTTTCTTTCCCTTGGCTTTCTTAACAGCTTAATCTCACTGAAGAATAATTGTGCACATAAGTTTAGTTTCACTATTACTTTGATCCCTGGATTACAACCTCAAGTTAGAGTTCTTTGAGGTAAACATCAATTTTGTTGGTGCTCTAAGGGAGTCATGGTTGGGTTTTGGTGGTGCTCAAGGAAAAAGGCAGAGTTGTTAATCACCCTAGGGTGTAAAAATCTGCTGCTATAATAGAGCTTTCATATGTTTAGTACCTTGTTAACATATTGGCAATATGGAAGAACAGGCTTGCTCCAGAGAGCAGTAGACCACTAACTTTTCCAATTACTTCACAGATGACTTAAGCCATAAATTAAAACCCTTGGGTGAGGCAGAAAGACAGTTTATTTTGAATTTGAAAAAAAAAAAACAGAATGTAAAGAAAGATGTTTTGAATATGATGGAAAAAATCAATGCCTGGGTTTTACACTGCTATATGACTCAGACAGAAGAACTCAAATACTCCAGAGACCAAGCGTCTCTCAAAAAGTACTTCCCCATCTAGGTGGTTAATGAAGCCTTGCTGAACATCTACCAGGAATTGTGGTCACCTTCCTTTGAGCAAGTGACAAATGTTCATGTTTGGAATAAAATTGTTACACTTTACACTGTGAAGGGTAAAGCTAATGGAGAAGTGTTGTGACAGTTCTGCTTGTACCGCTATCCAAGTTTCTGAGGATCATATTGCTGGAAAGGACTTAAGCGATTAGATTCAGCTACTACACAGTTAAGACTTCTCCCTTCCACATTTCCCATGAGTGATTCTTAGTGGAAGTGTTAAAAATGCAGGCTCTGAAGCCAGAATGTCCTGGTTTCATCATTTCTGGGCAAGTAGCTTAATTTTTCTGTGCTTCAGTTTTCTTAACTATATTATAGATCTGATAAAATGGAAATTATTGTCGCATATCTTTGCAGGGTTATTGCAAAAATCAAGCTGACCAGTTACCTCCAAAGCATTTAGAAGACTTCCCAGCATATAACAAGAGGTTTTACATATATTGGGGACTGCCATCATCTATTGTGTGATCCACATTTGTTTAATTCAAAATTAACCCCAGAGATGTTTATTATTTGGATAATTTGTTTGCCAGTGCTCTTAAATCTATGACCAATCCCTTCAGTATAGCTAGGAGGTGGCACAAAAATAGTAGTAATAGCAAAATATTTGTAGTCAATTAAACTTGAGTTTGAATGCTTGAATGACATAAACTTATTGACACTGTTTGCTTCTAGTAGAGAACTGATAATCCCTTTACAGAGTTCATTGTCATTAAAGACAACATATGCAAATTACGCAGCCCAGCTGTCAATCACTGATTAGAATTTCTGTAACATGTGGCAAATGGACTCCATCATTTTTCATCTAAAACACAATGGTTTTTGATCTCTTTCTCCCTAGTTGAATTTATAAAACAAAGCCAAAATGTCACAATTACTAATTCACTTTACTAAATAGACCAAAGGAAATTGTAGCATCACTTTTATTCACTAACATGTAACTTTGTAGTCCACTGACTGGAAGGGGCTGGGTACATGAGCCATCCAGTTGACAAGCACCCTTTTGTGTCCAGATTATCCCACAGCTTTATGAATTAGGACTGAATAAAAAAGGCAGGAAGTGAAGTGCAGTTGAACTTAAAAGCTCCATTATGCTGCTACTTAGAACAATAAAGTGTCTGACAAAATAGCCACAATCACACTTAAGATTCTAGACTGCTGTTTAAATAGTAAATACTGCTGCAGAGCTTAAGAAAGACACATCATTTTTGTTTTTGTTTTCCCAAAGCAAATTAAATCTAGCTCCAGATCCTCATCCCTAGACTTTTCAGTAAGTGCCATATCACTGTTTACAAATCCACTTTTTTAAATAAAATCTATACAAAGCTTGTAATTGAGGCAATAATTTTGCCATGTGCCTTTTTGTAGTCTGTATTGGAACATTTACAAGATCTCCTGAAAATCTTTGTGCTCCAGGACCCAGATGTCTCCAGTATGGTAGCCACATGTGGGTGTTGAGCCCTCAATATGAGGCTGGAACAGCTGAAGAACTGAATTGAAATATATATATATTTGAATTATACTAATAAATTATATATTATATATAATTGAATTATACATATATATTATATAACTGAACTATACTAATATATATATATATATATATATATATATATATATATAATTGAATTATACTAATATATTAGAATAATTCAGTTTTCAGCACCACATATTAAAAACATAAATAAAATAAAAAGGCTCATCTACAATTATAAAAAAGATTCTTAAAAAACTGACTTCACTTATTTTTTTTAAGTTTTAAAAACGTAGTTAGCAGAAAATTAAAGTTATATACATTTATCTCATATTTCTATTTGACAGTACTATTCTAGAGTTTATGAGATGAAAACTTTATCTAACTTATTTCTTTCTGACTTAGGTCCAGGCTGATGTTAGATGATAGCCTGTGTACAACTAATAAGTTGCAAGTAATTTCTATGCATAACTAAAATGCAAACCAAAAAGTTTCAATTGTCTGGATCTGTAGGGTATTATATAGTTTTGCAGCTAAATTTGTAGATATTATTCATGTTTTAATTTCCTAACAATTTAACTAAATTATCTGATGGTTGTACTAAGCAGAATTTTGTTATAAGTCAAAATTTTGATTATTTATTCTCTTCCAGTTTTCTAGCTTATACTGGAAAGAATAATTAGTCCTACCCCAAGCCTGGTGGCTCACACCTGTAATCCCAGTAATTTGAAAGACTGAGACAGGAGAATCACAAATTTGAGGCCATTCTCAGCAATTTAGTGAGGCTCTATCTCAAAACAAAATATAAAAAGTGCTGGGGATGTGGCTCAGTACAAAAAAAAATTAGTCCTACTGATCAAATTATACAATTGATGTAAACTGAAGTGTTACTCTGTGAACTATTTATGTGTGTATCTGGAAATAAGTTTCATTGAATTGTCTTGCCTTGCTTCCCTAAAATCACAGTTTCAGGAACTGAAAGTACTGATGATGAGTAAAAACTGTTTTCTTTTTACATTATCTGCTCATGTGTTTATGTTAATAAAGGCAAAGGTACTGTAATATTTTTTTTAAATTCCATCCCTAAAGAAAACTTTGCAAAGGTCCTCATACCAGTGCTGACCCCAGAATTGCCTTACTGTGGACAATGTGATATATTGTTCTCTCTACCACATTGTCTAAGGAAGAGTCTTGCATGTTTTATTTGTGATATTTTATGAGCTAAAAAAAAACCCTGAAGCCATTTCATAGATGTGTTACTATTTCCAGGTATGCAGAACTCCATATTGGTAGCCTTCTGGAACACTTGCTTTGCTAACTTTCCCTCCCTTTTTTGTACAATACTGGGGGATTGAAACTAGGGACCCTCAATAACTAAGTTGTATCCCCAGTTCTTTTAATTTTTACTGTGAAACAAGGTCTTGCCAAGTTGCTGAGGCTGGCCTGGCACTTGCAATTCTCCTGCCTCAGCCTCCTGATTTTATATCTTGTATTAAAATCTAAATTTCATTTCAGCACACAACAATTTTGGCATAGTTGACAAATGGAACATAAAGTAAGTTCAGGCTGTGTGTGTGTGTGTGTGTGTGTGTGCGCGCGCGCACGTGCACGCACGCAAGCACACATGTATGCAGACTGGGATTAAACCCAGGGGCACTCTACAACTGAACAAACCTTTTATTTTATAATGTGAGACAGGGACTTCTTAAGTCACAAAGGCTGAACTCAAACTTGTAGTCCTCCTGCCTCAGTCTCCTGAGTAACTGAATTTAATGCCATGTGCTTCCTGACCAGCTAGGCATCTTTTGTAGGGGTGGATACTGTTCTTTTCATTTTTGTATTCACTTGTCTAGAGAAATATTTAAGTGAATATTTACTTCATGATACATTTCCAATTATTCCAGTAATTATCTGAAGCATGGACTAGGCTCAATAGCAAATACTCTCATTTATTTAGAGGAAATGCATAATTCCAAAAATATTTTGGAGATATATTTAACAACAAACATATGTCCTCAAAAGGGACTTGCATACATTAAGCTGCTTCCTTGGGCTCAGCTGGCACCCCATGTCCCCACGGTAGCATCTCACATTCGCCTACTAGCACTCGCTTGGGGCTGGTATAGGCCTCCTGGGCATGCATATGCATGGTCCATGGCTGTTACTCTATTTTGGGCCATTGAAGAAGGCAACACATTGTGGCTTCTTAAATTTCAACACATTTGACATTGATAAATACAAACACTATGAAATAGCAAAAAATTGAGATTTAAAATGGAAAATATCAGACCACCTTCTGCAGAATTTATGCAAGATACACAACATTCTCCTGATAGTAAGACTCAAAATGTTACTATAGGTATTTTCTGAGTAAAAGGATATATGTTGCTAAACTCTTTGATCACCATGGTTTTTTCCTTGTGGATGATAGCACCCCAATGGATGCCATTGTAAAATAACTTCTGGGTATGTATGAAAATGTGGAAGGTGCCATTTCCATCAACTGTAAAGTCTGCCTTGATCTAATGTCCACTCAAATAGGCCACATCATAAAGCATTATGGGAGGAGAGCAGCTGAGACTATTTCCTGGGTCCAAATCTGTAGACCCAGCTCAGAGATCAGGCCTCAGCAGAAGGATTTGGTCATGAAACAAACCAGTGTCTGGCTGGATAGGGACCATATTCAGCAAAAGATAGGGAGGCAGAAGAATGGAGCACACTAAGCCGCATCAATCTTCACCAGACTTCTCTTAGGTGGTATTTCAACAAGCAGTGTGGAAAATCAAGACAATCAGAAACCTGAACAAGGTAGTGATGGTGACATAATAAATGGGGTTCCACATGGTGATAGAATTGGGGCCTTGAAAAGCTGAATACAATCAAACATTATATCACCCATAGTAATTCTTCATTACACACTTCACAGTTTTAAACATTTGAATGTAACTTTATTAAAACAACCAAGTAATCTGCTTTGAGGGAAAGCAGTTTTAGCAGTCCCTCTTTAACAAGGACTAATATTTTTGCATGAAATAAAAAGTTGTGATCAGAACTGAAGAAAGAATCTGGGAATAGAAAACTCTGAAAAGATTTAGAAAAATTTCTTTCAGAACTGCCGCAGTCTGGCTGGACAAGAATAACTGAGCCGCCACAAAGCCTTGTAGGTTCAAACAGCAACTACTTTATTTCAACTCTCACTGGCACTGCACTCACGTTTTTCTGCCAACGCCACCCACGCAGCCCTTCCAGAAACCCCCCACACCAGAAATCCTGCCTCCGGCAATTCCCCAACCAATGGGAACTCTCCTGGAATCCCCACAAGAACTCCAAAGTAGCCGGTGCCCGAGGCATCAAGAGCCGCCCCATTGCCTGATGGTAAAGGTAAAATATACAATACAATCAAGCCAGCATCATAGCAATTATATATAGCTTAACTCAAATCATCATCTAAATTGTTCACTGGCTTCACCTTTCAAACATTCCCTCAGGCAAATGCTAGGCATCATTATGACTGACCTGGCTCTCAACACAGAACAAAACAAAATTTCAGATGCTTTAGTTGCTTTCCCCCTTAGAATTTTATCTGAACAAGAAAAGATCCACTAGAGTTTCAGTAACTCAGAGTCTGAGGTTTGAGCAGTGACATGAAGGGCCTGATTCACTTTTCTCTGAATTAAACCACAAAAACACTGTTATCAACTTACTTTCAGGTGAAAGTAGCACACATTTCACCATCCGGAGTGTTGCCCAGTCTGTGTGGTGCATTTTTGTCCTTCTGCTGATTATTATATTCACTGATGGCCCTCAGAAGTGTATCTAATGAGAGATTTTGATGTTCTTATTTTTTATTTACACTGTAATCTCAGCAGATGCTCCTGCCATGGATCTTTCCAAATGGGATACTATTCATTTTAACCATTCTGCCTTTTCTCTTTGAAATATTGTTGTGAATTTCACTATATGAAGTACTCAACTGATTTCCTTTCAAAAAAGCATGATTTACAAGAGAGAACCTTTGAAAATGACATTTAAACTCTGTTTCATATTGTAACACCAAGTAGTACATTGCCAGGGAACTTTTATGGATACTTTAAAAAACTTAGGAGGCAGAACTATTTTCTAAGTTGGAAGATGATTGCTACTGCTTACTCAGGGTTGTTTTCCACTTAGTTTTTGTGCATACTAGTCTCAGTGGCATTCCCAGTGTTCTCATGTAGCCCTATTGTCTGCTTTGGGGGCTTGATGCAGACATGCAGGCCACACAGACTGTAAATTTTCTGGAAGCCTTGTGCCAAGGAACTTCCTTTTTGATATTACTTAGGGACCAAAGTATCGGAAGGCGATGCATTACTGGGTATCCCAGTCAGTAAAATTAAAATTTTGTTTTCTTCCATGTATGAACAAACACACACACACACACACACACACACACACACACACACACACACTCACACATACACACTCACACATACACACTCACTGTTGGGCTTTGCCTCTGCAAAGAGCAATCCCACATTATGGTGACTTTAAAAAAATAATATCAATAGTTTTCATGGTCTCCCAGTACCAATTAGGATTATTATTTCTGTGTAATCACACTGAAGACATTCCAGTGAAAGTCGTTAATTTTGAGCTACAGTTGTTGGCAGTGACAGCACTTAATTGTTGAGTGCCTTCTTCCTTAACCTTCCTGGAACACAGCCAGGTGTGTGATGCACAATTGTCAGAGAAATTATTCATATGCTGCTAAAAAAACTGGTTTTTGTAATTAAAGAATATTTTGCAACCACATTGGTTACTTCCCTAAGAAGTGAACACTATCCATCCATCTTAACCATGCTGTCCTCTCCTAGTCTGAATCCTGGACGGAGGTCCTTTTGGAAGGCAACACCAGGCAATACTTTTCTCTTTTTTTATTGTTGGTTGTTCAAAACATTACATAGTTCTTGATATATCATATTTCACGCTTTGATTCAAGTGGGATATGAACTCCCATTTTTACCCCGTATACAGATTGCAGAATCACATCAGTTACACATCCATTGATTTACATATTGCCATACTAGTGTCTGTTGTATTCTGCTGCCTTTCCTATCATCTACTATCTAGGGTGTAGAGAGAGAATAGGGGAGGGGAGGGGGGGAGGGGGGATAGCAGGCAATGCTTTTCTTCAAAGACTAGGTGAATGTGTGAGGAAGCCTGAATGCACAGAGCTGCCTTTATTCAAAGTTGAGGCAAGACAGGATAAATTGTCCTTGGATTGAAACATGACATGAATGGGAACTAAGGCACAAGTCAGATGGCCATATCTTTATGGGCAATTCTTTCTGCAGTAGACTCTGAGCGGGCAGGATCTTGCCAGTTTCTTAAACCTGGGGACTAGATCAAGGAAAGCAGTGTATTCTTGTCCCTGAGGCAAAAAATGCTAAGAGCTGGGTGGAAGGAGGACCATTCCATGTGCTGTTTCATGCTGAGAAAATGCTTGAGCTGTGCCCAGGACTTAACTGCTGTGACTCAGGGTGAAACTTGTAAAGGTCAAGTCCTCCATAACTAATCTCAGTGGATGCCAATCCATATGCCCATCTGCAGCAGATGGTTGTGTCCTGCAGCAGAATGAGTAGATGTTCTTTACACCTTGGCTCATGCCATATTCTGGCCCCTCGTAGTGCACAGCCATCTGGGGACTTGGTCAAAACTTTTGATAACCACAGTGCTTTTCTATAAGTTGCCTTTTTGGGGTGGCTTCTCAACTTTCCAGCTAAAATCACTGTCATAATCACTGTATGTAAGTAGTTCACTAAATTAGTCAGAGGACACTTTGGATTTGTTGAAGGCACATTCCTTCAGATTCCCAGATGACTAGTGCTATTACATCAAAAGAATGTTATAGCAACAAGATTAAGCTTACTGGGGACATGTGTATGAACCAGAAAATTTCTGGGTCTGACACATGGAAAGTTCCTTCTGCAACAAATAAGTGCAAACTCCATCCAACAGGAAACCACAAAATGCACAAATCTTCAAGGATTGTAACTTGGAGTCCAGTTAGAGACCTTCCTTCTATAGAAAATGAAGGAGTACATTTCAGATAGAGTGATTCTGCTAACTTGTGGGCCTGAAATACCTTAAAATATACACCACAAGCACTTCCACTAGGATTAAAATTAGAAATAAATATTCATAGGTGCACTTCACTCAAATCATCAACCATCAGGAAGAGTCCCAGAGCTGAGTGTCTAAAAAGTATGCTCCTCTAGCATAGAGAAAATCATGGTGTATAAAAGACACTAGAACACTGTTCTCAACAACAGAGAGGGTTGATGGTAAGCCATGCTTCATTCACAGGCACCCTTGCCTGTGCTGAGTGGTGGCTTTAATTTTCTGTAGAATTTTCCAGTTATAAGCTTAAGCCTTTCAACTCCCCCATTTGCCCCAAACTCACCTTGCTACTGCTTACTAAGGGTTGTTTTCCACTTAGATTTTGTGCAGACTAGTCTCAGAAGCATTCCCAGTGTTCCCATGAAGTCCTATTGTCTACTTTGGGGGCTTGAAGCAGACATGCAGGCAACACAGACTGTAAATTTTCTGGAAGCCTTGTGCCAAGAGTACCTTGAGTCTTTGCTTTTAATAAATTGCCATCCATGACAGATGAGCAGTGCACTCTTTTGGTGTTTTCTAAAAGGAACCACCTGCTTCTTTTCTTTTTCTTATTTTTATAGCATTTAAAAAGTAATGATTACCAAACTTCCCCCACCCCCCAAAAAAAGAATTAATGAATAGTTCTTGTCAACTAAAATGTTCTAGTGAAGCTCACTGCTGCTCTTCCATTTCTTCTTAATTTGAATGAACAATATCTCTACGTGCAATTATTATGGGGTGTGTTTAAAACATGGGACAATTTGCCCATACTCTGAAGGAAGTTACCTCCTTATCACATGGAAGAACTGTCATAGAAGAGTAATGCAGTATTATATTAATAATTTGCAGACTAATTATCTGCAATCATGAACAAATTATTAGTTTTAAAAAATAAATGGTTAATCAGTCTTTGATCATTGTTTTGATTTTTTTTGTTGCTGTTGTTTAAATGTTTCTTATCATACTTTTAAAGCTGACAGAACTGATTAAATGTTGATTATCTTGAAAGTATTTTGAAGATAGCTTTACAATGGCCTGTAAATTGTGCATATATATGTAGATTGATACATATTCTTGATTTGAAAATATGGTATATCATTACTGGTTTTATACAAATTACTGAATAGTAAAATTGTATAATTACATAATTAAAAGTATTACGCCCCAAAATGGTAGTGGCATAAGTTGAGGAGTCTTCTGAAATGTTATTCAAAAACATAACCTGATTTTATTTTAAATAATAATTATTTATTTGTTATAATCGTTAAGAAAATTTTTTACCTTTTCTCTCTCCAAAAAATTTCCATTCCTTCTTAAAAAGTAAATCTTCATTTTTATAGTTTTTATACCTTCCCTTATTATTGGGTAGTGATAAATAATTTATCCCCTGCTCCACTGAATATTCTAGGGTTTGATGAGAATACATTCTTGAAAGAAATGAAAATATCAAGTTATTCCACTTACTACACTGTGATGAATATGCTCCACAAATATATGAAATTTTACCAAGCTGGGGAAAATAGCCATAAGCAGTATAAAACAATTTCTGATAAATTAGAAAAGTGAGGAGAAAAACATATCAAATGTTAGAACATTAATTAAAATAGTCAAGATAAACATTTAAATTCAAAATTTTAAAATTCCTCAAGAAAAAAAAAATTGGATAGGACCAAGAAAAATAAATGAGTCATTTGTATAGATACTTCTCTTTGGTTAAAAGTTAAATTCTTATCAGATGTTTTCCAGAAAGGAATTGGAGGCAAATACACATTATATCACCAAGACCCTGAAACTTGGCTTATCACCTATCAGCAAAATTCATTGTAGTCTAACATTTTTGGAATAGTTAAAGAAATTTGCCTACAGTGAAAAATTTGCTAAAATGTGAAATTTGTTTAATGCAACTACAGACTTGTTATTCCCATGTCACTAGTGTTCTCTTTGATTCACGTGCTTACATTAACAAGAAAAAATGAAGTTTTAAAACTCATTTAAAACAGTATATTCTGTCTGGGTATGGTGGTGCATACCTGTAATCCCAACAGCTTGGGAGGCTGAGACAGGAGGATCACAAATTCAAAGCCAGCCTCATCAATAGCGTGGTGCTAAGAAACTCAGTGAGACCCTCTCTCTAAAAAAAATACAAAACCAATATATTCCATCTTACTCCATTTTTTCTAATTATTGAGAAAGTGGATATAGCATTTTAATATAACTCTGGATCTTTATGAAAATTACTAGATATTTTACTTGTGTTGTTTCACCCAGTACATTTGTGAAAACTGCAATTTAAGAATAAACATTGAGGGCTGGAGATGTGGCTCAAGCGGTAGCGCGCTTAAGCGTGCGGCCCGGGTTCTATCCTTAGCACCACATACAAATAAAGATGTCATGTCCGCTGAAAAATAAAAAAATAAATATTAGAAAATTCTCTTTCTCTCTCTCTCTCTCTCTCTCTCTCTCTCTCTATCTCTATCTCCCTCTCTCTCTCTGTCTCTCTCTCTCTTTAAAAAAAGAATAAACATTGATGTTCAATTTTCTAAAGCTATCTTAAAACAAAGAGTATTGTGCTGATAGAAGTATGAGAATTTTCTCAGGGTTCATGGAGAGACTTACTAGGCAAGATATATTAGCTTTCTGATCTCCAAATGACCCCAGGATTCATCAAAATTAATTTCAGTCAGCCACACTGGTTCATGTCTGAAATTGCAATAACTCTGGGGTGAGGCATTACTATTGCAAGTTCAAAGCAATGTTCAGCAACTTATTGAGGCTCTGAGCAACTTAGAAAGACCGTGTATCCAAATAAAAAGTAAAAAATGGGCTGAATATGTGGTTCAGTGCCTAAGTGCCCCTGGGTTCAATGCCTGTTACCAAAAAAAAAATCAGTTTAAAACAACACTTAAGACACAACTATCTTCATCATTTTATCATAATTATTTTCTTAACAAAAAAACCTAACAAGTGATAACTATTTTTATTGTCCCACAGGAAATACTTGGCAGGAATTCCTCAGGAAAGAAAGGTCCTTAAAATGTTGCAAAAAAGTCCTTTGATACAACATAGTTCCCCTCATAGAAGACAGGTAGAATTGTTTTATGTGTGACCAGAAAGCAATTGTTGAAGTGTCCCTTCCCACGATATACATTATAGAAAGAAAAAACTTTAAATGGTTAAAAACACCCTTTTGAAACTTTCTTTCTGTTATACAGCGCACTTAGTGTTTTTCAAGCTTTAAATGTAAATAGGAGAAATCTTTTTTTGTGTGTGTCCTGCATTTTATAAGAAATTCTTTTAATACGATAATGATCTTACTTTATGGAAGGTAAAAATGTAATCGAAGACATCAAACATATCTCTATTTCCTTCACTGAAGTGTATAAACAAAAAAAAAATAGGGGGTGACAGATTCAATCTGATGTAAGGCATAGTTCACTATGCCTTGCATCTGGCACTTGTAAGTGTTTCTGTTTTACTATTATTGTAATTGTCTCTGGATATCTTTTTTATTGCCACCAAAATAAAACAAATAAATAAAAACAAAAACCCATAATACACTCCCACATACAAACACAAAGACCAAAAAAAATTACCAAAAATTCTAATAAATTTAGGAAAGAAGTTGGATAAGAATAAACCAAAAGGTGAATGAAAGGAGAAAACCATAAAATAAGCAGAAGACTGGGGGTAGGACGTGACAGGGTAAGATTGGGAAAGGGACATAAATGTGCACTTGAGACACCTAAATGTCAATACCTGCTAAAACTGGGGATCCAAATATGGGCTCTCTGTGCTTCTGAAACAATCATGTATTGCTACTTGGTGAAGGAGCAGAGCCTAAAGTTCTCTGTAGAAACTACTCAGTCCTGATTTAGTGGTACAACAGCAGGCAGAAACAATACATGAAATAAGGGGTAGGACTTGTTCCAGAAGAAGTTCATTTCCAAACAGAGGCTTTATTTCCACACTGGCTGGACCTGCAAGCAGCAGCATGGCAACCCAATCCACATTTTTAGTAGTTCTATAATTGTTCACTCTAGAACTCCCTCAGCTTCTCTGTAAATTTTAACATTTACATGGTAAAAGTTGGAAAAATATGTCTTTGAATTATCCAACAATTTTAACTATTATGCAAAGTTTATATACTAAAAGGTCATACATTGTAAAAGAAATTCATATTCTTGAATATGGTGAAGACAGATACCTACAGAGAATAGAAACCACCAAGCACTGGCCCATGGCTTCCCAAGTTTCTGAACTCTCTCACTTTCTGTACTCGCTTGCCTGGGGATCAACAGTTCAACAGAGTGAGGGCAGTCCACGGACAGTGCTTTGAGCTGTGTTTATACTGTTTTCTTTCCTAATGTCTGTGATATTATGAGATTAATATTTTTAAGAGGATAAAATTATATTTATAGTGTATGTTATATGTGTATGTCCAAGGCCCTGTGTTAAATCTCTGTCATCAAAAATGTAAAATAAAAACAGAAGAGAGATGGGCATGGTGGCACACACCTGTCATACCAGCATCTAAGAGGCTGAGGCAGGAGGATTATGAGTTCAAGGCCAGCCTCAGGAACTTATCGAGGCCCTAACCAATTCAGTGAGACCCTGTCCTGAATAAAATATTAAAAATGGCTGTGTATGAATCCTGAAACCTAGAAGTCACAAAGTTAATCTGCAGAAATGCTAAACCCAGGGGCTAAATGTTTGTAGACTATGTAACTCAGGAGGTGCCTGAGGACCCAAGGTAGATCTGATAGGGATCCATGCCAGGGCTCAGTATAGGGAGTAGGACACTGTGCTGCTTCCAAGGAGCTTTCAGTTAGTGCAGAGTGCTTCAGCCCTGGCACTATTGATATTCTGGGCTGTCCCAGCTGTAAGGCATGGCATGTGCATTGCAGGAGGTTTAGCAGTGTCCCTGTTATCTACTCACTTGATGGTAGTAGCACCTCTGCATAATTGTGACAAGCAAAACATTGCCATGTGTCTCCCCACAGAAAAATCAACTCTATCATGAATGACTGGCATAAGACAAAATATTGATAATCACTATTAACAAGAACTATAATATGCCAAGTAGTGAGGAACTTTAAAATTCTCATGGAAAGATAACATCCATGGAAATTTCTATATCCTGACAGGCACAGTGGTTTACACCTGTATTCCCAGCAGTTTGGGAGTCTGAGGGAGGAGGATTGAAAGTTTGAAGCCAGCTTCATCAACTTAGTGAGACCCTAAGAAATTTAGCAATACCCTGTCTCTAAATAAAATATATAAAAGGACTGGAGATGTGGATCAGTGGATAAAATGCGCCCTGGGTTCATTTCCTGGTACAAAAAAATAACTTGTGCTTCTTGCTGGTCACAGTGGCACATACCTATAATCTTAGCATCTTGAGAGGCAAAGGCAATAGGGTGACACATTTCAGGCCAGCCTCAACAACTTGGGAAGACCCTGTCTCAAAATAATAATAATAAGAAGAAGAAGGAGAATCAGAATAGGCTGGGGATGCATCTCAGTGGTAGAGCACTTGCCTAGCATATTCAAGGCCCTGGGTTCCACCCTCAATACTGAAAAAAAATTACATATCCTAGGTGATACTTATAATCAGAAGGAAAATGATAAGTGATATCTATACTGTTCCATGACTGTGAAACTGCTCCCAATTGTATTGGGATTCAAAGATGACCAAAATCTATCCAGCAGGATATTTTATTGAATGCTCACAATAGTCTTCCAAATAGTTATTATAGTATGTACTGAGTGGAAAATAAACCAGAATACCCAGAAACATTATTCCTTTCAATATTAAGATGCTGAGGTTGATGCTTAATGTCTCCAAGGCTCACGTCACCATCACCACCACCCACATCCACCAAAATAATACTATCTATGCAGGGGACACACATATGTATCAACTACCTACTGTTCTAAGGTCATCAAATTATTTAATGCTCATAAATCCCTATGGTATCATTCCATTTTACAGAAGGATAAGAGAAATTGGAGATTTAGCCAAAGCTAAAGTGTTATAAATTGGTAGGTGAGGGATTTTTCACTGCATCACAAAAGTGGTTCCTCTTTCCAGCTGCACACACAGGGAGAGAGACATTCAATCCTCATTATTAATAGTTTCTATCTGTGCAAATTTTCCTACCCACCAGATTTAATTTGTAACCTCAAAAATCAATGCTCTTGACACTTTCATGGTCCTTTATGAATACACACAGAGCCATGAAAACTTTTAGCCACCAAGTGTGCATGTACCCACCTAGATCATGCCCCACCTTCTTATTATTTCATGGTCACTATCAACATCAAGCAGCATTGATGGTGCAGGACTGAGTTATGCAAAAGACATAAGACAGGCTACAATTGGGGGCATGCGAGATGACCATCAATAGATAAAGCTGCCTGGGCATCACTGATGTGAGGCTAAAATACTGACATGCCAGTCACGTTACCCAGAGTGAGAAAGATGTCAAATCCTTTCCAGCAGCTCTTTTTTTTTTTTGGAGGGACCAGGGTAACCTGGGATTGAACTCAGGGGCACTTGACCACTGAGCCACATCCTCAGCACTATTTTGTGTTTTTTTTAGAGACAGGGTCTCACTGGTATGCTTGGCACCTCAATAAGTTTCTGAGGTTGGCTTTGAACTTGTGATCCTCCTGCTTCAGCCTCCTGAGATGCTGGGATGACAGGCTTGCACCACTGTGCCTGGTCTACCCTGTACACTTCAGGGTAAGAAACTATCACAGGTGAATCTGTAGGCAGCTGTGCACCCTTCAGAGGTGCAATAGCTCTACCCTTTGCTTCAGGCCACTATAACGGTCCACCATTAGGTAGAGATAATCCCTGGACACCACTGCCCTTTTCTTCCTGACCATGTCCATCCTCTGTAGTGTATGCCAGATGGATAACACAACCCAGATTGATGTAGCAGAAATATCTACAATGATCCCACTGAGAGAACAAAATATCAACAAAGAATGTGTCCTACATTGCAGCGTCCTGATGGTTCACAGTGAGAAGAAATGCCATTTCTTTGCCTAGAATGACCAAAGGGAAAAATAATCTTCAAATTAAGACATTTTCATCTTAAAGGCACTGATCTATATTATTTGGTGACAAAAGGAGCACTCCTATTAAGAAGAGGGCCCTAGGGGGTAACTTGAAAAATAACTCAAAAGTGTACAGTTGGGTGGAGTATGAGTGTCTGAGTGATGGAGGGGGCTGGGAATGTGCTAGGGGTGGTGGTGCATACCTGTAATTCCAGCAGCTCAGGGGGCTGAGGGAGGAAGATGTCAACTTCAAGGCTAGTATCAGCAATATAGTGAGGGTTTAGGCAACTCAGTGAGTCCCTATCTCAAAATAAAATACAAGAAAAGGGCTTTGGACGTGGCTCAGTTGTTAAATATCATTGGGTTCAATCCCTGGTACAAGAATAAAATAAAATAAAATGGCTTATATAGTGTAAACAATGTGATAAAGGCAAGTGTTTGGTTCCTCAGAATTCCACAGTGGCTGATTCCAGGGAGAAAATTAGCCATAAGGTAACACTTAAATATGCTTTTGGAGGCTCTTGTAGATTCCTGTATGAAGAGAGTGATGTATGCTTGGCACAGTCTGGGGAAAGTGGGATGCCTGTGGGAGAGAAGACACAGCCAGGAGGAGTGTGTGGCTTTCAAGGGGTAATTCTGGACACTCAAAGGGAGTGAGGAACCTATTTCTCCGACCTACAGCTGCACCTGCTTCCAAATGGGACAGAGCAAGAGGATTAGGCAAATTTAGCTCTGATTTAGACTGTGCTCTTGTGTGACTTTTTCTAACTTAAGGAAACTTCAGATTAGCAATGTTGAAATTTTGCTGAGAGGTGACAGTATAGTTTTGAGTTCACAGCATGAACCCTGAAGCCAGGCTGTGTGGGTTCCCATGGAAATTCTCTCACTAACAGCTCATGTAACCTTGGGCTAGCTTCCTGAACTCTATGAACTTCAGTTTTCTCCTTTCAAAAGAGGTTCTATGCCAGGCATGGTGACACACCAGTAATCCCAGCAGCTCTGGAGGCTTAGGCAGGAAGACTGCAAGTTCAAACCAGCTCAGCAACTTAGCAAGGCCCTAAGCAACTTACTTAGCAAAACCCTGTCTTTAAATAAAATATAAAAAAGAGCTGTGGAAGTGCATCTGTGGTTATAAAAAAAAAAAAAAGAGCTGGGGACGTGGCTCTGTAGTTAAGTTCCCCAGGGTTCAATCCCTGGTACCCCCCCCAAAAAAAAAAAAGTTACAGTGATGTTTAAATGAACAAATATGCCTAAACCACTTAGCACAGTACCCATCACACAAGGGTTATAAATTAGTTGTGTGAGTTTATAAGTTTGTACTGGGTCCAAAGAGTCATATGCTAACATGTCTACCCAATTCCAAACTGAGTGTTATCAGTCATTACAGCAATAATTTGTTATACGTTTATCAGCATATGGCACATCAAGAATTTTAATATGTAACTAACACAGACTAGTTTATGTCAATTCTTTGCTTTTCTATAGATGACATAAACATTTAGAGGTTGTCCCCTAATCCTCAACCCACTAACCAATACTCGTGCTCTTCAATCTACAATAAAAGGATGCCCACAGGAAGTTAAAAACATTGTATTAAAATGCATTCAATACACTTAACCCACCAAATATCAAATCTCAGCCTAGCTTGCCTTAAACAAACTCCAGTGGTGTGAGTCTGCTGCAGAGCAAAATCACTGATGCCATACCTCTTTTTGTTGCGAGGGGGTACTGGAGATTGAACTCAGGGGCGCTCAACCACTGAGGCACATCTCATCCCTATTTTGTATTTTATTTAGAGACAGAGTTGCGCTGAGTTGCTTAGGGCCTCGCCATATTGCTAAAGCTGAACTCGAACTTGTGATATTCCTGCTTCAGCCTCCCAAACTGCTGGGATTACAGGTGCAGGCCTGCACCCCTGTGCCCAGCACAGAGCTCAATTTATAACACAGTGTTGTAAGGCTCATGGAATTCACTGAATATTGAACTCAAAGTGAAAAAAAAAACAGTGGTTGCCAAGATCTGCTCTCACATCACTGTAAAGTTGAAATATTTTAAGTCAACCCATCATAAGGTGGGGGCCATCTCTATTTATGGAGTGCTATCAATCTGTCTAGCACAGACTCGCTCATTATGGGGTACAGAAATATCCTGAAGGTCCAAATAACAATCTCCCTAACATATTTCACAAAGATAAAGCCATGAGGAAGAATCAAACTCACGCCCACTCCCTGCCCATCAACCTCTGCTCATCTCTTAGCTTAAAGGAAGAGCAAGCAGGAATCTGTCACCAGCTAGCTGGGGAGCATTGCTTTCTCTGGAATCATGCTTAGTACCACCAAACTTTATCAGCTACTGTTTGTTTCCTCCCCCAGGAATCTCAGGTCTTTTCCCAGATAATGTGGATAAATACAGCCTGGCCCTGAGGCTGTATCATCTGCTGCTCTACCTGTACTCCTACTATATACAAACCTAGCAAAACCATCATGGACCATAGGAGGGGCACACAGAACCCCATTCACGATCTGAGTAAGAATGTATCAGGACTCCAGAGTAAAAATGTATCAGGACTCCAGAATGTGTCAAATTGCTTTTTCTACCACTTTCTACACTGGGGGATATTCATTTCACCCTTTTTAGCTGTGTCTTATGATGTAAGCTACTTGAAATTGTGCATGATACATTAATCACAATATCTAAGGATTATAGAGAATATATTCTTCTAAGCACTTTTTCTAACTCCTCTTTGCAACCCTGTGAAGTATGTTGGTAATACTCCACTTGACAGGAGGAAAATCTGAGCTTTAATACATTATATTGTGGACTGGCATTGTGGCTCAGTGGTAGAGTGCTTGCCTAGCACAAGTGAGGCACTGGGTTCAATCCTCAGCACCACATAAAAATACATAAACCAGATAATGATATTGAGTTCATCTCTACCTTAAAAACTATTTTAAAAAATGTCTCTAGTAAGACTCTAACTCACACAAATATGCACATCAAATGTCTCTGTGACTTAAAACTGCTTCCTAGCTGGGCATGCCTGTAATCCCAGCAGCTCAGGAGGCTGAGGCAGGAAGTTGGCAAGTTCAAAGCCAGCCTCAATAACTTAGCAAGGCACTAAGGAAGTCAGGGAAAACCTGTCTCTAAATAAAATAAAAAAGGGATGGGGCTGGGATGTGGCTCAGTAGTTGAGTGCCACTGAGTTCAATCCCAGGTACCAAAAAAAAAAAAAAAAAAAAAAAGAAAGAAAGAAAGAAAGAAAAAGGAAAAAAAAAGAAAAAAAGCTGTTTTCCAACTCCCTTCCTCTTAGGTAGTGAAAAATTTCACATGTATTAGAGATAACTTTTTTCCCACTTGAAAAGTGGCTGCAGCATCCTTCAGAGCAAAAGTACTTCACCTCCCCAAAAATGTGCAGGCATATACTAGATTCACTAGGAATCTGTGCCTCAATGAAACCTGAGGGGGAATGTGATCATACTTTCCAATTCACAAAATGTTTTTATGTCATCTGCACAGTCAAATACAAAGAAAAAAACTGAGAATTATCCACACAACAGACAGCAGGCTTTAGTGTGAAAATCCCAGCTCCTATCCCTGCCCCCCCCCAATAAAAATTTATGGCAAGAACTTACATCAGAAACTGCAAGATTCTTGCTGAAACTGTATATGCTAACCATGGACAAACTGAAAAGTGATGACATGTCTAACCATTTGCTTAAAAAGTCACCAATCTTGTTTGTGTTTACCAGTGGCTAATCTGCAGGGTACATCAGTTGAGGTCACATTGACTTTATACACCCATGTGTAGAAGTGGAATTAAAAAGTTACATTTAGCTGGGTGCAGTGGTGCACCCCTGTAATCTCAGCAGCTCTGAAGGCTGAGGTAAGTGGATTGCAAGTTCAAAGCCAGCCTCAGCAACTTAGTGAGATCCTGTCTCTAAATAAAATAGAAAAGGGGATGGGGATATAGCTCAGTGGTTAACTGCCCTTGGGTTCAATTTCAGGTATAAAACAAAACAGAAAAAAACTTGTTTAAATATGTGGATTGATAAAATAAAAACAACAATCATTCTTCATCTTTGAAGAGGGGAGAATCCTTGTAAAAATGCTAAGCAGAGTGTTTGTGAGGGGTGAATAAGAGGGGATTTTCTGGCTTATCAGACCACAGTACAATTCTGCTCAGAAATTCATTTTACCAATTAATTAAGAGATGCTCAGATATTGTGAAAACAATTTCCTAGAAATGGATATCAGAGAAAACAGGTTTGTAGCTGTAACTCCATTCCACTTCTTTGAGGCACAAACTTCTGGTACATTTTCTCCAGGATAAGCACTACCTAGCATTCTAGCTTTTAACAAAATGATTCCAATTCTCTTTATGACTATGGAATTATAGAAGAAGGGAATCAATAAATCTTAAGTAATATGCCAACAGGTCATGATCATGTATAATAAGTTCCTGTCTTCAATTTCAGTCTCAATTTATGTTAGGTTCTTAAAAAGTGTTTACAAATATTTGTTTCCAAGCCAAAGGGACATGACATAAGCCCCCCACCCCCAGCTCCATCTGTTGGTGGTAGACAGAGTCTTAGTTCTGTGGCAGGCTTGAAAGTTTCTTTCTTTATAGGATTCATGATATTCTGATTGATATATTTCATTCAGGGTACCCTCCCCTTGCATCACTTCAACTCTCCCTCTGACCCCTTTGTCTATACTACAGTTATGGTATATGCAGTTTCAAATATACCACAACAAAACCCACTATTCTATATAATTAGCATACACAAAAAAATCCCCCCCTTTACAGGGGATTGAACCCAGGGACACTTAACCACTGACCCACATCCCCAGCCCTATTCATATTTTATTTAGCAACAGGGTCTCACTGAGTTGCTTAGGGCCTTGCTTTTGCTGAGGCTGGCTTTGAACTTGCAATCCTCCTGCCTCAGCCTTTAGAGTCACTAGGATTACAGGTATGCACAATCATGCCTGACTCGGAACTATAGTTTTTAGGAGAGGGATCAAGGTACTAGAGTGCATGTTACAAGAGCAGCCCCTTGTTCTTCTTTTGATGACATACTTCAGTGTGCTCTCATTTCTAGCAGCCCTTACTTCCAAGGCTTTAGGGAATCAGCCAGGTTTTGACAAAGCCGTTACCTAAAGTCACCACCAAAAGGGAAAGGAAAAAGAATTCCAGTGTGCTCTTTGCATTCCCAGGATTATCCCTTGCTCTGTTCCATGTGTTCTCTGGCTGAAAGGCTGCCCACAGAGCAACCTGCTTTATAATTCAGAGACTGGGGAGGCTTCAAGTTGCAAGTCACATATTAACAAAGAGGATTTATCTCATCACTGCAGCCCAACAGATGCACACAAACTTCATACTTACAGCAGATGCTATAAGTGTGCTCCCAATTTGCTTTTTTGCTATTGGTGCCTAATGGAGAGTAGAAATAATGCCACCAATATTCTAGGGTCACACTACCTAAGGATTCAAGCAGGCTGCTGGGCTCCATCTACAATGATAAAAGGATGGGAATTAAGGAGGAGAGAAATATTCTGAGCCTGTGCTGTCTGATCTCTGCCACAAAACTTCAATCCTGCCATCAGCTGCAAACACGTATGGGCACTGGAGATCCAGTGAGATACTGTGATATTCATTTACTTGTGTGTGGGAAGGGTGGATGAAAAGCTACACATATTTAGAGTTTCAACAATAATTTAAAAAGTGGCATGACATCCTTGGAAAAAGAACTCCTTGCCTCTAAACTTAAAAGACATGGGAAGACAATTGCTTAGAATAAATCAATTTGGATGGGTACAGCCACTCTGGAAAGCAATATGGAGATTCCTCAGAAAGCTTGGAATGCAACCACCATTTGACCCAATTAAACCACATGGTATCTCATCAAATAGTGTGCCCCCAGGCCTTCCCAACCCCCATCAGGATCAGCAAGCTCTCTCTTCCCTTCTATGGCACTTACTGGATTATGCCATGATGAAGTACTATGGGACTCCTCCCAAACATACCCATGTACTTGAGCTTAAACACAGGGACACTCTATGAGCTGCATTCCCAGTCCCTTTTCAAACTTTATTTACATACAAATTCTTACTACGTTGCAAGGGCTGGCCTTCAATTTGTAATACTTCTGCCTCAGCCTCCTGAGTGACTTGGAAGACAAGTGCCAGGGCTCCTTGCTGGTGGCTAGGGGCTTCTGTCCTCTACTGAAAGAAGCTTCCGGAGGATGAGGATCAAGATTTCCCACAGGGTATCATCCTTCTCTGCATCTACTTATGACATTACCATATTCCTTGTCCACTAGATCTTCTGGGAGGCACCAGCTGAGAAGAAGATCGAGTGTTCTGAGAAAGGGAAGAGCAACCATGTGGATGCTCAGGCACCGCTGGCCTCCTGAGCCTCACAGGGCACTCTTCCCTGGAGTACTGTCATAGGAGGGCAGACCTCTCTTTAGCCTCGGCACCAGTGGCCCTCACCTAGGGGTCTCACTGACTGATCCCTTTATCCCCAAGATGGAGTGTTTCAACTGCATCTGCTTCCTGCAGTCTTACAACACCTCCCATCTGTATGTCTGTGGTACCTACGCCTTTTAGCCCAAGTGCACCTATATTGTGATTGCTGCCCTACCCTGGCTGCCTGCCACCCTGGCCTCCAGTATGGGGTCCTGCCCTCATGCTTATCCTCCTGACTGGCTCCCTCTGCCTCTAGAACATGCTCACCTTCACGTTGGAGCATGAAGATTTTGATGATGGGAAGGGGAATTGTACCTATGACCCAGCCAAGGGCCACACTGGCCTTCTTGTAGGTGAGTGGATGTGCCTGTTTTGGGTGAGTCCCTTGGAACTTGACACACTCTGGGGTGTCTACACCTTGTTTATGGCCTGACTATCCTTCCATTTCCCACAGATGGTGAGTTGTACTCAGCCACCCTCAATAACTTCCTGGGCACCCAGCCTGTCATCCTCCAGAACATGGGGCCCTATCACCCCATGAAGGCAGAGTACGAGGCCTTATGGCTCAACAGTGAGCAGGGAGAAGGACTGAGGAAGCCCAGGGTGGGAAACCTGTGAGGGCCTTGTCACCTTATGACTGAACCTCCTTGCCTTGCTGCAGGGCCCCACTTCATTGCCTCTGCCTATGTCCCTGAGAGTGTGGGGAGCATCACAGGGGATGACGACAAGGTGTACTTTTTCAGTGAGAGGGTGGTGGAATACGACTGCTGTACCAAGCAGCTGCAGGCCCAAGTTGCCCGTGTCTGCAAGGTATTGAGCCCCCAGCATGAGCCCTGGGAACCCTGTGGGCTGGGCATCGGCTGACCCACTGCATCTCCTTGATATCTTCCAGAGTGACATAGCCGGTGCACACACACTGCAGAAGAAGTGGACCAAATTCGTGAAGTCACAGCTGGGGTGCTCAGTGCCCAACCAGCAGCTCTATTTCAACCAGCTGCAGGCTGTGCACACCCTGCAGGGTGCCTCCTGGCACAAGACCACCTTCTTTGGTGTATTTCATATGTGATGGTGAGTTGGCCAGGAATGCTGGGGTGGGGATAAGCAGGTGTTCACGTCAAGGGCAGTATGTGGGTGGGAGGGCCTGAACCATGCTGTCCTATAGGGACATCCAAGTGGTCAGTGTCTGGAACACTGAGTACTTGCCCCTTTTAAAGGCCCCTGGGGAAAGAAGGCAAGGCCCTGCCTGGTGGCACCTTAGATCTGCCTGCTGGTATATTCTTCTGCCCATGAGCATTTTCTGCTGATCCCTACATTCCTGCAATCTCTGGAGCTGGGGTGAGATGTTAAGGTGGGCATCAGACCTGACCCTTGAGATCCCTCTCTCATTGCAACAGGGGTAATGTGGACCTTTCCTCAGTCTGTGAGTACCAGTTGGAAGAGATCCAGTGGGTGTTCCAAGGTCCCTACAAAGAGGAGGACATGGTTGGGAACCAGCAGGTCAGGACCAGAGCACCACTGGGGACTAGGCAGAAACCAACCCTGGGTTGTTTGAGGAAGTGCAGAAGTGGGGTCAATACACTGACCCAGTACCCAGCCCCCAGCCTGGTTCAGTGAGTCTTTTGGGCAGGAAGTGTTCCCTGTCAGTTCCAGTGGCCTCCCAACAGCTGATAGCTCCCCTGTCCATACCCCTACCCCCACAAGTGCATCAACAAATGGCACCATCACCATGGTCACACCAGTTCTCTGGAGCTGGCTGACAGAACCCTCATCTTCATCAAGAAGCACCCACTGATGGACGAGCAGGTAAAGCCTTTATGGGGCCAACCCCTGCTCATGAAAACACCAACTTCACCCACCTGGTGGCTGACCAATTTACAGGATTTGACAATGCCACCTATACACTGCTCTTCTTTGGCACAGGTAGGTAAGCTCTTGGGTGTGTCTGGGGCTGGGAGACACCCAAGAGCCTCATTCCCTGTCATTGACACTCCCTTCTCCAGACTTTTCCAGGAGATGGCTGGCTGCTCAAGGCTGTAATCCTGAGGCCTGGGGTCCACCTGATTGAGGAACTGCAAGTGTTTGATAAGGAAACTGTGGAAAGCCTTGTGCTGTCACCAAGCAAGGTAGCTAATTAGACTCCATGCACTGCCATTGCACCCACTCCACCATCCCCAAATCAGGTTGGCATGGTTGGCCAGTTCAGCACACCTAAGTCAGCTCAGGGCAAGCCTGGGAAGTCAGGGTGTGTGCTGACAGGATTGGCACTCCACAGGAGCATTATGTATTCCCTGGTCCCTGCAGGGCTGCATTTCCAGAATTAGTCCTGGAGAAAACTCATGTTTTTTTTTAGACACCTCTATGTGGGTCCAGGACTCTGCTTACAGCCTCCTCTCTTATCCTCTCCATACTCGCCAGACTTCCCCAGCTTTGACATGTTTATGGTGCCCTCCCAGCTTTGGTTTCTGCCTAGTCCCCAGTGGTGCTCTGGGCCTGACCCGCTGATTCCCCACCATGTCCCCTGAAGTGTTGTCTTTTTTCCTTAACCCTCATACACATTTGCAGCATCCTCTGGATGATGATTTGTTTGCCTTTTGCAGCTATTATCACTTACAATTGTTTCCCAGCACATGGAGTAATAGCAGAAAGAATATGGGGTTGTGTAAACACTCAGATTGGCAGTTACCATTCAAACAGAGAACACCTTATGCTGTGCTGGTGTTATTGTGAGAGCCAAGGGCACTGGAGGAAAATGTTTCATGCCTTCTGTGTGTATAGCTTCCCTGTTTTCTTGAGACTTGCACCTTCCTTTGCATTGCTGTCTTCTGCCTCTTCTTCATGTGGGCACCTCTCCTGCTTGTGCTCCTTGGGGTCTGAGCAGCCCTGGAATGCATGTGGCCCTACCAACCCTCTCACTCCTCTTCTCCCACAGAAGCTGCTCTTTGCTGGCTCCGCTCTCAGTTGGACCAGCTGCCCCTGGCAGACTCTGTGAAGTACCACATCTGTGCAGAGTGTGTCCTTGCACGGGACTCCTACTCTGACTGGAGCATCAACACTAGTCACTGTTTGTCTGTGGCCAGCTACTCTGGGTGAGCTGGGTTCTGCAAGGGCTGAGACCAGGAAGGTGTGTGGATATGGTGGTTGGAACCACGCTTCTGATACCCCTTTCCTCTGCCAGATCTCTACTTGTTCAGAACATGGGGATCTCAGATACCATATGCTTTTGTGACCTTCATGGCACTAAGAAAGGTGAGCTTTTTTTGTGTTCCCCTCCACTCCAGATGGGCTGTGGTCCTTAGGTGGATTTTCCACATCACACCTCCCTGGCCCTTGGTCTCTTGCACTGACTCTGCTACCTTCTCTCTCTGTTGCTACAGTCAGGTGAATGCTGAAAAACATCACAATGGTAGTGGGCACAGACTTGGTACTTCCCTGTCCCTCTCCTCCAAGTTGGCCTATGCCCGCTGGATCTTTGAGGGCCAGGACCTACCTGCAGACGAGCCAGACTCCATCCACTATGATGCCCATCTGCAAGCCCTGGTGGTGATGACTGCCCAATATCACCATGCTGGGGCCTACAACTGCTTTTCAGAGGAGTAGGGGACATGGCTGGCTGTTGAGGGGTATCTTGTGGCTGTGATAGTGGGCCCCTCAGTGACCTGGAGGTTCAGGCCCACATGGAATGCCTATGGCTTATGTGGCTGGCTGTGGTTGCCCTGGGGGCTCTGTGCCTGGTGTTACTGGTTCTTCTGGTTTGGTCGCTTTGCCAGCGGCTTCAGGAAAATCTGGAAAAAGATATCAAGGCAGCAGAGACGACCCTGTTGTACCCGCTGGAGTTGCTCAAAGAATACATCAGTCCCCTTTCCAGCTCAGAAACAGAAGAGTAATTTTGAGATCCTGTTGGATACTAGTAATTGGATGGTCCCCTCTAGATTGTGCCTGGACACGCTGGGGCCAGCTTGGAGTTGGGTCCCTATCTGCACCTCTTGGCATCTCAGGCCTGCCCCTGCCTACTTGAACACTTCTTTCTAGGGCCCTCAGGAACGGGCCTAAGGGCCTGTGATTTTTGTTTAGAGACACTTTTGGTTGTTAAAATGGCAGGTGTTGTCTACATCCTTTCATGCCCAGGTCACCTCCCACCCTAAGGACTGTTCAGGCTCAGAAGTTCAGTTGTGCTGATGTTGAGAAAGAAAACTTGCCCTGTCCAAAGCAGAGCCCTTCCCCTCCAGGTTGCTCTGACACACCTCTCATCTTGCTCTCCTCAGAACACTGTTGTCACCTGACTCCATTTTGTTTCTTTGTTTATGTATTTTCTAATTCCACAATGATAAAGATCTTTTTCAATTGTATTGTGTGAATTATTCCTCCTTCAAATGATACCTTTTCTCTGGGGTCATTTTGCTTTATTCAGATGTATTATTTTTTGTACTGGGCACTGAATCCAGGGTTGCCACATCCCAAGCCCTTTTTTTTATATTTTACTTACAGACAGCATCTCCCTGAATTCCTTAAAGCCTCACTAAGTTGCTGAGATTGTCCTTGAACTTGCGATCCTCTGCTATCAGCCTCCAGAGCTGCTTGGATTACTGGTGTGCACCAAAATATGTGGTTTAATTGTTTAATAATAGCTTAATAGTTTTTTTTTTCAGGGAGAAAGCTGTCCTTTCCTGCCCCTACTCTAGTTATAGTTTAACTAGTCATAAATCTCTATAATGACAGGTTGTTGTTGTTGTTGTTGTTCAGTCCTTTGGAAATCTCTTTTATCTGCTTGTGTCTGCAGCAGTTGTTAAATCTTCTGTTAATCTGATTATTGATCTTTGATGCATAATGTTCTTTTGGGTTTCTTTTAGATGTTCTCTTTTTTATATATATTTTAATTATTGTTATTTTATTTTTGGTTTTTGGTACTGGGGATTGAACGCAGGGACACTCTAACCCTGAGCTACATTTCCAGAATTTTTATTTTTTATATGGAGTCAGGTTCTCACTAGGTTGGTTAGGGCCTTACTAAGCTGCTGAAGCAGGCTTTGATCTCCAGATCTTCTTGCCTCACTCTGAGTCATTGGGATTACAGGCATTCACCACCACACTCAACTTAGATTATAACTTTAAAAAATTGGTATATTGTAAATATACATAATCATAGGATTCATTATGCCACATCTGTACATGCCCATAATTTGGTCAATCTTGTATATAATATTCTTAACTTGGGATTTTTTTCTCCCTGGGTTTAATGTAGATTTCAGTCCTATAACTCCAAGTTGATAAGTCAGTGTGTCTGATTTTGTGAGGGAGTTTCTGCTGCTTTTATTGTCTTTGTACATCTATTCAAATGGTCCCTTTTCTCACTTTTATGTTTTGTTCATTTGTTACCTTATCAGGGAGGCCATCCCTGCCCACTGCATTATAGCCCTTCACTGACTTCAGAGCACTTAGCACCACCATAATATGTACATACACACACACACAGTTTATGCACACAGATATATTTCAGACTAAGCATATATTTATGTATAAGATACACACATATGCATTATTCTTACCTTTCCATAAGCTCCATGTAAGATCCATATAGTATCATGCTGGCCTGTAATCTCAGTGACTCCAGAGTCTCAGTGGGAAGATTGCATGCTCCAGGACAACTTGGACAACTTAGTGAGGCCCTGTCTCACAAAACAAAAAGGGCTGAGGAGTAGTTCAGTAGAAGCACACCCCTGAGTTCATTACATTAAACAAGTTTCTTTAATTTTTCAAATTATTATTTGCCCAAATCTATGAGTTGGAGGTAAATATTGATATTTAGTATTTTATACTAATTTGGGAAGATAATTCTTGACTCTTATTCTATAAGTCAGAAGAAAGAAACCAAGCTTAGCTTTTCAAAAATGGGTTACCCTGACAAAAATGAAATTCTAAACTTGCACTTGCTTCCATTCCCCGAATAATATAAAAGAATTGATTTTACAAGAACTATAAGAAACCTGAAATTCCTTGAAGCACCAGTTTAACAAATTGATCCCCACAATAATTCTGAAAATATTAATTTAATTAAGGCAAATAATTGTGTCTTGTCAAATGGGAATATTGGACCTCTGTTTGTTTATTGTTTTATATTCCAAGGGGCTTCCCAGAAATGTACCAATTTAAAATCTTGTTAATTAGCCATTATTTAATGAGATTAACTATCATTATTTTGGAATACTAAGTATAGTGAAAATAATAGCTGAAGAATATAACTATGCTAAGCAATCAATAACTTGGTTTATTTATCCTAACAACAATGCAAATTTTATAAAGAAAGACAAGAATTAAAAAAAAAAAAACAATGTTTGTCTGTTTGTTTTCCACAGATACATCACCATGTATCTGTGGAACACAATGCTGGTTAATGTTCAAAACATTTATTGAATGATTGATTGATGGATATAAAACCAATCTAATCATATGGAGGACCTATTTCCTCAACATTATTGTTAATTTCCTCCAGGTTCCATTGGGAACATAGATGCTGCTCGTTATTCCTAAAGAAATTGAGATAGAGAACTGGTTAGAAGAGGATATTCATATTTTCTGAATTTACTGCAAAATAGTTTCACTGATTTGCAATAGCTATATAGTGAATGAATAAAGGTATGGAAAGAAATGTTACTTGCTGAGAATGAATAACTCAAGGTGCCTTTCTTTGTTTGGGGCCAAGCTCCAGATAAGACATTTACTTTCCTCAACTAAAAGTACCATGAGTTTTTTTTTCCAAAAATATAATTTATGAAGTGAATAACTTCAAATTTATCAGAGTTCATATTTATCTCAAATATATATATAATAAGGAGTTTGGTCAAGGTCAATTTGGACAACCAAGGAAAGAAGTACCACCATTGACAAGATGTGAACATACACTTTTATCCAAACCCATTAGAGTTGCCAGCAACACTGTACTTTTTTATCACTTTTGATATATTTCTTCCACTGTATGCCCCAAATATGGCTTTACTTATATATAAGGAAAAAGCTATGTCTTTGGATGCTATCTGGGTTAGTGAAAGTTGAATCTTCCCTCTGATAAAATGACTTAAGCCTGAACATTGGTTGATTCACATTAAGCTATAACCACGGGTCAATAACATCAAGAGAGTCTCCCTATCACATGTTTCTATGCTTTTGGTTACTCATCAGCATCTAATAGGATATCATTACAGGGAAAGAAGTCCTGTTAGTTTGAACATATTTTGATCACTATACCTGAAAAAAAGATATGATCACTTGTTTCTTCTACATCACAGGACATGATTTTTCTTCCAAGCTACCTAAACATGTCCACATTTGCTTATGGTTTCCTTATTCCTGAAATGTGTGATTCTAGAATTTAGCTGTGCCTAGTAATGGGACACACTACCAATGGAAAGAAAACATAGCAAGGCCCACTCAGTGAAATAAATCAAGGTGCCTTTCTTTGTTTGGGGCCAAGCTCCAGATAAGACATTTAAATTCCTCAACTAAAAGTACCATGAGGTTTTTTCCAAAAATATAATTTATGAAGTGAATAACTTAAAATTTATCAGAGTTCATATTTATCTTAAATATATATTCAAATTTACTTTAGTCCAATCAGTATAAAACAACTAAAACTTCCACTAATTATGTGCAGATAAAATAGCCAACTAGTTGATATTTTTAATCAATAAACTCCTTGGCGATAGTTACCTATTCTTTGTAAATTTTTATTTCAATGAAAAAATCATCATTTCAAATAATAATTTCAATAAAATAATTTACCAAAAAAGTACATACAGATCCGAAATCACTTATACTAAATAAACATTGGAAACAAGATATACTCCATAACTTTGTGTCAAAACACAAGTGATACCAAATTGACCTGAAGCAATTTACAGTTTATAACTCATTTTCAACCCCCAGCCCTATGTTGCAGCTCTGCCTACAGGAGTGTGTCTTCCCCACCACACTGGGTAGGAGCTAGTACTGACAGTTAGGGCACCATCATATTTGCAGAATGCTTTATACCTGATCTGCCTCCACTCATGTGTTTCATGCCTTGTCCCTGTCCCCACAGAAACTGCAGGTCAGGGAAGAGTATAGAGCCACCTTCAGTGAGATCAGTAAATCAGAGTACTGGCTGCTGTCAGAGATGGAACTGCAGGTGTTACTCATCATTACCAAGTGCTTTGAGGACATGAAGGTGGCTGCTTAAGCTGTGGATGCCAAGAATGTGGGTGCCTGAGTAGGCCAATGAGTGGGCACTGTGGAAATCTCCCAAACTAGGTAGGGCCTTGCCCCTGACTGCCCACCCACTGTTCCTTCCCCCAGGACACCCAGATTCTCATAGAGGTACACAAGTCAGGTTATGCCCGCCCTGGTGATGTAGAATTTGAGGACTTCAGCCAGCCTGTGATCTGTGCACACTCAGAAAATGGCCTGGACACCTGCTCAGATGGAGAGCCTAAGTTCCAGGGCCCTGGCCATAGTTGTGCCAAGTGCTGGCCTTTTGGCAGGAAGAGCAAGGTGGGGGCCCAGAATGTTGTGTGAGAAGACAGTGAGTGGGGACAGCTGAGGCCCTAATGAGTTGAGCCCAGCCACAGGAACGCTGAGTCCTGGACCATACTTTTCCTCTTTGCTACGTTCCTGGGATGGAGGGAAGGAAGGCAAGTCAGTAGCACATTGGCCTGGGAGTCCCCTGAGACTGAGGAGGGCAGGATGTTGTCCTGTGGCATCTGTCTGCTGATGCTCGGGATGCTGGGAGAAGATCTTCTGGTGGAATTCGTGCTGGACTGACAGTTTGTGTTCCTGTCTTTTAGGAGTGCCCCTAACCCCAGATCTCTATCCATCTGATGGATCCTTATGCTCTATAGTTTTGGTATTTTTTGTTTGTTTGTGTGTTTTCAGCATCAGACGTACACCCTTACACCACCGGTTTATATCTTGGACAGCTCCTGACTCCCTAGTATGCCTTAGACACCTCCCACTGGCACCAGCCATTCTGGTCTTCAGTCCTCTCCTCCTAAGCTGTAACCCCTGACCTTTTCTGCCTTCCACAGACCTCTATGAGTGGCATGCCACTTTGGCCTGTGTCTGAAGACTTTCTTTATGCAAATGGTTCCTGTACCTCCTTCTAAACTGAGTCCAGAAAGCCCAGTGGACTATAGCATCCTTGTTCCAGCCCCTAGACCTAATAGTCAAGGGATGTAGGAGATGGGGTAGAGAGAGGTGTGACCTCTTTCTCTGAGTCTAATGTCCTCCTTGTTACCTATCAGATTTTGTGTTGCCCTTACATGTATTTTCTGTGTGATTATGCATCTTGATTTGGGATATTATTACTATTTTTTATTTCTTTTTTGCTTTTACTTCTCTGCATCAATACTTATGTTCATCCTTCTGTCCATCTTCATTTTCTGCCCTTGCCTCCTCCTTGTCTGTCCCCTCCTGGACCCAGCTGGTAGTCATGCCCCCCCAACCCTCTTCCCCCTAGAGGGTGTCATGTCCTTGGCCTTGCCTAATGGGTTTCCTTACCAGCTATGTCTATGATCCCTTGGTCTTATTGAGTGAGATCAGTAAGTCAGTCAATCTGTGGCTATCATCCTTCCAGATCCTTCCAGGAGGCCATGGGGGTAAGTGAGGACTTTGGGAGGAGGGATGGCACTGGCCCCCCCATCAGCAAGGTGGTGGACCGTTGGCTTGCTTTCTGCAGCCAGCTGGGTCCCACTCCTTCTTCACTCTGTCTATGACCTTGCTCCCAAGATATTTGGAAGGGGAGGAAGGTGGACTTGAATCTTCAGGAGTGTGCAGCGCCTGGAAGCTTCAGCTTCAAAATCCCAGACTCAACCCTCACTTTCCTTTGCAGACTGTGGCTTCAGAGGATTTTAGCCACTTGCCCCTGGAGCAGCAGAGAAAGCGGCTATAGTATCAGTTAGAAGAACACAATCAGGAGCTGCAGAAGAGGTGAATCAGAGGTAGGGCCTGGCAGAGGGGCCAGGCAGGGGACTGAAGAGTGCCATTGGGTTATATTTAAAAGAATGGTGTGCTCAGCAGTAGAGTGCTTGCCTAGCAAAGACAAAAAGTAACCATAAAATATTTACACTCAAATGCACCCAAAAATGTCACAGAGACACCAGCAGGGAGGTTTTATAGGTGATTCTTCATGCGCCTGGAGGAAACTGTTGCTTTCGCTCCCATGCAAGGATTTCTAGCAAACAGAGTGAAAGCTGGCAGCTTATTTAGAAGGCTGGGAAACCTGGGTTCCCAAATCAGTGAGCAAGAATTCAATGAAATTATGGTTTCATTTTTCCTCACTTCTGCTTTTAGATACAAAATCCTGACAAGAAAATTTAATGAGGTACTACAAAACAATACATGGCATGGTGGTGTTAGTTGGGTGCCACAGAACTGTATGCTTCATAGTAATCACAAGAGGAAATTTTGTGTTATGTCTCCTTCACCAGAATAGGAAAAGGTTATTTTTTAAAGAAAAAAATACATAATCAATTGGGCATTATCCCAACAATGCAAACATGGTTCAATATCAAGAAGTCTTACAGTCTAATTCATCACATTAGAGAGCTAAAAGGAAATAAAAGCATATGGCTAACTATTTAATAATTCAAACATTTAAATATTAAAAATAAAAATCTGCCAGGTTAAAAAGAAAATCAATCTATTTTGGATATTGAAAAACTATCTATTTAGATAGAAAAACTATCTATTTTGGATATTGATTATATCAGTATAATTTCAAGGAGTATAACACACACACACTCATAACAAATACTAATATATTATTAGTGGCACAGAATGTTAACTTGAGGCAGCCCTGCTCATGTGGGGCAAGGAGTATATAAAAAGTCTCTGTAACTTCCCTCAATTTTTCTATGAATCTAATTTTTTCTCTTAAAATTAAAAAGAGAGATCCATATATCTCAAGACATAAAATAAATAGTATCTACATCTTGCTCAGAAATTCTTTAAATATATGAATACTCTAAATTTATGTATACAAAATTAATACTTAAATATAAATTTAGATCATTGAATTATTCTGACTATAAATGAAGTTAAATGTAATATATCCTTTGTTCCAGTTATTTTACTCATAGATTTAAGTTTAGAGCAATTCTTGAAAAAGTTTGGAAAAAAACATAGACATGATTGCTTTATTTTGGCATTGTTCACAGAAATGCCAGAATTAGAGATAATCAGGAGAAGTTGGAGACAATGTTAAGATAATTATACTGGATTTGTACAATTTTAAATGTATAAAATTGAATTATAGCTGTAGTAATTAAGCACAGAAGACTTATTTAGTGAGACATATTTATATTTATCCATGTACATACATAAAACTCATTAGAAATCTGCATAAACAGAGAAGTGGGCATTAGGGATGAAGGATAAGAAAAAGGTGAGTTAGGAGAATAGCATGAGACAAAATGCAGAAAATCATGAGATGACTCCTGTGCACCTGAGATGAACACAGAAGAGAAACAACTACAAATTTATTTACCTAAATAAAAATAATTTCACCATTTATTAATCATTTTATCCTATTAGGAAAATAAAGTATATACATTTATTTGTTTATTATTATTGTTGTACTTAAGATGGAGAAAGAAATGAATGAAAAGACTCTTTCTCAAGGCAACTCAGAGAGTGGAAAAGCATAAATAAAGCAATGATCATGAGTGACTTCTTGAGTAATGGTTCATCACCATTTTCTCTCATTAGAGTAAATACAAGAGGAAAAATGTTAGGAAATTAATAAAAGTATAAAATCACCCCAGAGGAATAATACACAGTGAAAATAATTCTTCTATTTATCTCTAGTGGCAAATGTCAAGGAATTATTTTACAAAGAAGAAAAAAGGAGGAGAAATATCTGAATTTTCTTTGACAGATTTATTTTTCTATTTTAACTTGATTATGCAGCAGAAATGGATTTCTCATTTTGAAACCAACAAAGGGTGGCATTTTGGTCTTCTCACTCTGACCTTGTGTGGATTTTCTATTTGCATATTTCATCTCAACTGCAGAATTTTTCAGTATCAAGGACTAGATACACAGCAGAGCTGTGCTGCTAAATGTATCATCTGTTCACAATGGTTTTGCATAATGGCTCTATGTTGCTTGGAGATGTGCACTTAATTGCAGCAATCCATACAATACTCTGTAATGCTCCACACCTTAATTAGCATATTAAGGGGATGCAAGGAGAGGGAAAATTTATCTAGATGTTAAAGGAGAATTCACATAGTTTTTCCTCAACTGATATGTCATAAAATATTAAATGACATTTTCTTTACTCTTAAGAACTTTTTGAAGAGTAAAGTATGAATAAATTCTACACATCTTTTGCCACAGTGGGAGGGGAATAGTTTATTTAAAATAAGGGCAAACTGAGGAAAAATTATCCTATCCTAATGTCAAATTTAATGCATGTGCTCTTTACCTTGGCTTTCAAAATCAAAAATTAGCATAGATATCTGGACATACTATCTTAATAAGAACATCATTAATTATAATATTCTTTAAAGATCACTGTAGAGCCACAGTTGGTTTTAATTTCATATTTAGAAATATCAATTTTAGCTGTTTAATTTGATAAGGTAAAACATATAGAGAAAAAAAACTATGATGATAACACAGAAATTTTTATTAAAAATTTCAAATTTATTAAAATTTGTCTATGCTCAATCTTTGTCAGTGCTAGATTTTTTTCTATTTTATAAAAATAAATTTTAAAACATATTTCTGATAGGATTTAAAATGCAAACAAGTAATATTAAAGATACACCAAGATATTATTGACATATAGTGTTAGCATCTCTTTGAGGCACTATATATTCTAAATAATTTTTTATTTTATCCAAGTCTCAGAACTACTTTATGATGTAAATATTTTTAAGCAAAATTCATAGAAGGAATCTATGACCTCAAAAAGGTTAAGAAACTTGATAGGACATAAATACTAAATGGCACAAATACTAAATCTGGCACTGACAAAGACTGAGCAGAGATATTTAGTTTGATTCTGAGTACTGAAAGGAGAATAGCAATAAGGATGGTCATAATCGAGAAGGACATGGATAAGTTTATATAACTTCCTGTTTTACACTAAAGTGCAAACTTCAAGTGAACTTCTCAAGTACATTTAGTTTGAAATATATGTTAGAACTTCATACATGTCCATTGATAAATGAAATTGATAACTGAATTATAACAGAATAAAAGGTTCAGAAAAAAATGGAAAAAATAGCAGAAAAAAAGTATTCAGACCATTCTTTTAGTTATTTTCCTGACATCAAATTTCTTTGTATATCATGAAGTTATGATATGATTATGATTAAATTATGATATGACTCAATTTGTTATACTAACCAAGATATAATTGCATGGATTTTATGACCTATATAAAAAGAATTAAACTTTAATCATTTATTTCATCATGACAACAATCTTTATTATAACTTATAAAAATAGAATAAATATACTTTTGGTTTATAAGTGTGATGATTATTGGGTGTTCATGTGGCTGGTGTGGGAGATGTGCCTTGCTCTACATCTTGTCACTACATCTGCACATTACTTATCTGTTGTCAAAAAAAGGCTAAGGAAGGTATTTTATTAGGTAAATTTAAACTCCTTCCTTCTCTCTTGAGTTCTTATTTCTTTTTAATAAGTGATATAATTCCACTTTACTCTGATCTCTCCTCCTGGGGCCCATGAGCCACCCTAGAAATTGTCTAAAAAGAACAAAAAGAATTATCTTTCTTATTACCTTTGAATACATATCACATACAGTCCTGTTCAATTTTCAATTTAACATACTGTCTTGTTCAATTGTCAATTTTTTTATTTTTTATTTTTTTTTTACAATTCTATACCAACTAAAGGATGAAGTCTAATTCTAAATAATGACAGATCTGAACTTTCTTGATCTCTTTACCCTCTTCACATAATTCCAGTATATTATATTTTCACTTCCCTGAACACAGTTGCTTCAAAATATGTTCAGGCCTCATCTCCTGGATGAAAATTTACAGAATAGCCCTGAAAAACTACCCTAAATTGTTTAATTATTGTATTTTGCACATAAAAGTGAACACAAATTTTTCATTATGTGGATTCACCATTTTCAGAATGTTAATAGTATTTGTATGAAAGTCAATGTTATTTTTCTCTTACAAGCATAAATACCAAAAGAAATTGATAAAAAATTCTTTAAAATTATTAAGATATCCACTAATTATAACAAAACTAATGTTTCATTTACACTATTTTTATTAAACAGATGGAAGTCTGATGGCTTTGAGAAATAGATAACATAGAAATCAAGATTCAGTGAGGGAAGGAGAGAAAGAGAGAATCATACACGCAACTTCACATAAAAAGTAGCTTTGAAGTCTGGGATTTGCTCACCTAGTATGGGTGGGACCTGGGTTCGATCCTCAGCACCACATAAAAATAAAGGCATTGTGTTCTGTCAATGTACACCTAAAAAGTATATATTAAAAAAAGAGTAGCTTTAAGTACTAAAAAGTTAATTTTTAACCAATAAATCTCTAAGACAACATGGATCTGAAAGTTTTTATAATTCTTACACTTTTTTAAAAAATTCTAAGTCAAGAACTTTCACACACACAAAAATAATTCTGAGCTAGAACAACAACAACAACAAAAAAAAAACTTTAAAAAAATGTTTAGGAAAACTGAGAGCTACCAAAGTTTTATATTGCACCAGAGCCAGTAAAAATGTGTTTAGGACAGCAAATATTTTAGTATATGAGAAGATAAATCTATGCATAACATACAGAATGAACTTCAGTTTCACATAATTCACATATTGTTATTGTTTGTTGTGAAGCTTTTAAGAAATACAAATATCTTAAAAGAAACAACTGAACCTTACCAATATAGTAAGAATTCTTGCCAAAAATGAACCTATGTAGTTCTAACTCTTTAAGTATATTCTTTGCCAAAAAGAAAAGATGTATACTAAATAAGATTTATTTAAGATTTCTAAAGTTAAATAGCAAAAATGCAATTGAATAAGTGATATTCTAAAATTGCTGGATCTTGAAATATGCATCTTTTTTAACAAATTGAATTAGGAATAATGAGATTTTAGAAAAATCTTATCAATTTTAAGGAAGCTTGCTACTTTAATTTAAGTACCTTTTAACTCAAAAACTTGACAACTCAGAGATGTCACATGACTCAATTATATGCATGTTAAAGAACTGTATCAATTCAACACACATTCATTCAAATGCACATTTTACTGAGCACTATACCAATATCAATGGAGGTCATAAAAGCATTAAAATACTGTTGCTATTATGGAGGATTTTATAGTCTAGTTGGAAATTCAAGACCCTAGAAATAACAGCAAACAAAAGGAAGTGCATAAAATTGTAGCTTAAAAGAGAGTCACAATATTGGTGGGTGCTTAAACAACATTTTTTGCTATGAATTAGCTTGAGTATGGCTTCATTATTGCATTAGCATTCTTCAAATATAATACCATGCATAAAAAGAGCATAATTTCATTTGGAAAAACAACATCAATAACAAAATAATGGAAAATAACTTTATTCCCAGAGAGTGTTATTAAGGTCAAAACACTGAATAAATGAATCTATACAATGTATTCTTTCATGTAAATGCTAAAATTAATTAAAACGAAAAGGTCATGTTTAGTAAGGGGAAAGACACCAATAAGTTGTAAAAAGATTAAAACTAACATGAATAGAGAAAATCATCAAAGAGCAGCATTTGTTTTGATAAAAAAAAAGACAGTTTCTCCAATGAATAATTATTTTGAGTTTTGGTGAGTGGGGAAAAGTTCCAAATATCAGAGCTAAGGAGGAACTTTTTGATAGCGTCATCATTAGAGAGAAATGAGGAAATCACAATATGCGACTCTTTCGTTAGAAAGGCCTGGGGACTCATCCAACCTGAAGGCAATGGAGGAGCCTCTGCCCTGCTAAATGAAACTCTCACAGCATTCAGATCTCACAGATCTTCTCTTTTCATTTTCATCCATTTTGCATCTTCTTTTTCTTTCTAATCTCATTTCTACTAGAATTTTAGCTTTTCCAATGAATTGTCTTACTCTTTCCATCTTACATATATGGTTTGGTTTCTTCACTGGAATTTTGGTTTTGCTTTTATTCTAAGATGCATTTCACTCAAATTTATTTCTTAGCTCTAAATACTACTCTCAGATTTTAAGCCCAGTTGAGGTAATTTTCTTTTTCTTTTTTCGCTTTTGATTTCTATATCTCCTATCAATATATTTCTTCTGAATTTAAGGTCAGAAAAGTTAGGGGGTAGCCTCCATTCTGCTTAGTCTGAAATATTGACATTTCCTCTTGCAAGCTTGTGTTTTTCTAGTGATCAATACAAAAGAGAAAAAACAGCAGAAATAATAAATTGATAACTCATTGCTATAAAATTTAAGTTCAGTCTTAAAACCAGTTCCAAAATAAAAATATAGTGACATAAATATGTACAAAAGATTTGATTTTATTATCATATTTTAACTGACTCATGTTTTCATCTAAAATATTTTGAGAGGTTTCCAAGAAAATCAATCAAAGTATACATTTATATTAACATCAGAAAACTCTTTCTCTCTATTTAAAAAGATGTCATCCACTCAAACTCATTTCTACCTCTAGTGTGGTGCCTTAAGGCCATCATATTCTATAGTCCTAAGAATAAATTTGGGATGCTTTCTTGAGAACTTTTAAATACTAGAGATATATAGAAATAATTTTGGCTTTGAGCAAAGAAGCCTATTCTTTATTTTACTCTTTAGAGAGTACAATTAGTCTACATTGCTTTTCCCCTAGGATACTATAATTTTGGCAACTCTTCCATTCATTGTTCTTACCCAAGGTACACGTGGGCCACAGACTTTGAAATAGAAACACATGCTCCATTTGAAGGACAAAGGTATGTCCTAGTCTAGTCTCAGTGAAACTTACAAATATGGGGGCTGCATCAAGAAAATTGGGCAAAAAACTTGAAAGAAAATAAAAACCATTCTCAGCTCACTAATGGAATGAAGAAATATATTTTTGTGTTTTATTTTTAAAATTGGGACTATCTCATAATCTCTGAAAACCAGCACAATGTCAGAAAAAAAATTATTGCTTAATAAAGCCACAGCAACAATCACAGCTTACCAACAATAACTCTGAGGTTTATTTTTACCCTTCTCTAATCCAAAGAGTCTCTCTTATTTTTGGAGCATAGTGCTGTCTCTGGCTAATACAAGTTTCCCTAGCCAGTGTCTCTCACAGGCAGATAGAATCTAAGAATGGCAGAAGGCATGAAGAAGGCATGAAGGAATGAGGAGGAGGAGGAGGAGGAGGAGAGGGGTAGCGGGAGAAGAGGGGATACAGCTTTAGTTTTAGGCATTTGCTGAGATTGATAATTCTAAAATCTGCAGAGCACTCCTGTGGGCTAGAAAAGAGATGATGATGTAGTTTCAGTCTAAAGGAAGTCTGGCAGCAGAATCATGCTTCTTTAGAAGAACTCAGTCTTTTCTCATAAAGCCTTCAGATGATTGGATCAAATTATTACAGGCATTTTGTCTTACTGAAAATCTATTTAAATATCAGCCACATCTAAAGAAATCTTCATAGCAACCTCTGTAAGGGAATTTCATCAAAATTTTGAGACTTATTCAAGCCAAGTTGACACATAATGTCAAGCATCACACTTCAATGTAGCAAGCAGTAACCACATTTCAAGGCAAATGCAATCAATATATTCTATACTCTTGTATAGCAGAAAGTATATTCAATTTTCTCAAAAGTAGGTGGGAAAATTCAAATCATTGGATAATGAAACCACCTTATCTTAATGTAACTAAATTTGATTAAACATTTTTATTGAACATTTTGGTAGATATTCCCCTCCTAAAATTAATTGGTGCATCCTTTATTACCAGAAAATAGGAGGAAGTATGTGTTACAATAGTTTTCCTTATTTCTGTAATAAGCTTTCTTTATCTTAACAGAATCAGATAAAGTTTGGGAAGTCAGGAAATGTCTCACTCAGAAGATCCTATTTAAGATTGGGGATCACATAGGGCTATATGTTCATTACACTTTGGAGGTGGGTTGACAGAAACTAATATCCTAGTAAAGAAAAAGCTTATACATAGAATCTGAGGCAATTGTGAGCCAGCAGGAGATGGGGATAAAGAGAAAAAAAGAGCCTTTCCACCACTCCAATATTAAGAAAAGGAGTCAGAGCAGTGGAAGGTGCTCTGGGAAAAGCTACAAAAACCTGGATTTTCGTGAGGTTTTCTACTTTGAGGAACCAAATGTCTTTTAGGACCTGTCTGCTTTGAGCACCACTTCAGTGACTTCAGATCATTACCCCTGCCCCAGGGTTTACAATTGTTACCTGCAGATAATATCATTACTAGAATTATAATGAACAACGTTCCTTTTTAGAGAGAGAGAGAGAGAGAGAGAGAGAGAGAGAGAGAGAGAGAGAATTGAGAGAATTTTTAATATTTATTTTGAGATTTTTGTGGACATAACATCTTTATTTTATTTTTATGTGGTGCTGAGGATCAAACCCAGCACCCTGTGCATGCCAGGGGAGTGCTCTACCACTTGAGCCACATCCCCAGCCCACCAATATTCTTTTTTTACATTTTTTAATATAAAATGTTTAAATAATTGGAAAAGTAGGAATAATATGACTACAAATACCTGTGTTCCTGCTTCTTGGCATTTAGGATCTTAAAATTTAGGACAACATTGCTTCTAAGCCCTTTCATTAGGCAGAACAAAAATATACATTTGAAAAGTCATGAACTCTTAGAATGTCAATTCAAATTTATTTTTTTTATATTTTTATTTTGTCTCTAACAATGAAATCTGGGTTTCTAATAACAATAACATGTAACATGATATATTCCAACAGGTTTGACTTTGATTCTGTTTCTTTAAATTTATTCTCTGTTCCATTATAGGTAATAGTTTATATTTATTTTGTTTTTTTATCATTACTTCTTTTTTAATATGATTACAATATACATGTATTCCTACTTACTTTTACTTTTTTAAAAAAATGTTAAAATATAGCTGTGACCCCTGCTTGTAAATATAATTATGGATATTTTCAAAATATGGAGATAAAAGGCATGCCTGCATATCATTGAAAATGACTTACTTATTGCTGCTTATACAATTTAGTATTTACCTTTGGTCTAACAATTTAAGACAAAATTACTTGTTAAGAATTTGTTTGCTCACTTATATTAAAAGTAGTTATCATGATTGTAAGGTTTATAATTTTATGGTTCTACTTTTAAATTATGCATTGTTTATCTGTCTTTTAAAAATTTTACAGATTGTAAATCCAGGTTGCTTCTGGATTATTATTAAACAAAGTGAATTGGACTATCCATAATAAAATACTGCAGTGAAAGACTTTTATAACAGCTTGTGTCTAGATACAGAAATAAAGCCATGCATACTGGAAGAGGGGCAGTTATGTTCTATATGTGCTTTATTCACTATGTCTTGGAACACTACTCACAATGTAGAATACTTTGTCACCTAAGGTGTTAGGATTTTCAGCACAAGGTAGAAGATAGCCATACAAAGACTAGTTGTGTAAGATCAATGTTGGGAAATTAGAAATGGCAAAACATCCAAATCCAGGCATTAGAGTCATAGTCTAGGGTATTGGAATGAGAAAATTATATTAAATCCTCAGCCAGTGTAGACACTTCAGCAGAGGGCTTGGAGTTCTCAGTCTAGTGCTGACACCTCCCTTTTGGTTGCTTTAGACTTAGGCCCAATGCATGCTTCTGTATTTTGCTTACACCATGTTATGGCCTGCCTCTTTTTGACTTCTTGCAATATCAGTGCCCATTGTCCACTGTGTGATGCCAAAACCAGCATAGCCAAACTAGTAGGTTCCAGTGAGGGACAAAGAGGGATGAGAAAAATAAACATACACACACACACACACACACACACACACACACACACACACATGATTTTTAGGCTTTGGATTATCTGTTGAGTATGATGATCCTGTGTTTCAGTCAGGATGTTGAGGAATGTCACTTAAGTGGAAGTGGTTCCCCTTAAGAGTAGCTGCAAGTATTTATTCATTCAGCCCCTCAATAAGTAGTTTTTGAAGACTTACTATGTGCCAGACACTGTGGTGTGTCCTGGAAATATGGCAGGAAGCAAAACAAATAAAAATACACATCTTCATAGAGCCAAAATCCATTTGTGACAGGATGTAAAAAAACTTAGAGAGTGGAAAAAGCCGTGCAAGTGAATGGAGAGGATAACCGTGTGGTTGCAGTTTTATATCAGTCTCACACATGACATGACTGACAATCATTTGTAAACTTTCTGATTTCAGAAGTAAAAGCAATGCATTTTTAAATTTTTACTTTCTAAAAATTTTCCTTAGTTAAGGAGTCACAATAATTTTATAGTACTCCCCCTAACCTGAGGGTGATATGTTCTAAAACCCCAAGTGAAAACCTCTGAATATAGGTTGGGTTTTTCCATGTACATTAATATTTATGATACTTTAGAGATTAGTCACAGTAAAAGATTAATAATAATATGTAAAATAATAATAATAATAATACACTTTAATAGTTTGCACTTTGGGGCCATTAATGGTTACTTGAACATAAGCACCTGCAATACCAATTCTGTAATGGATATGGTTACTGAGTGACTAATGGGTAGGTGGCACATGCAGCATGGGTATACTATACAAAGGAATACTTCATGTTCTGGTCTTGATGGAACGAGATGGAAGGAGATGGTGAGATTTCATCAAAATACTCAGAATGGAGTATAACGTAAAACTTGTGAATTGTTTATTTCTGGAATTTCCTATTAATATGTTCAAGTTTTATTTAACCAGTGAGCACTGAAACTGTGGATGAGGGGACTACTGTAGTAAGAAAAACAGTGGAACAGAATCTGGGAGACCTGTATTCCTCCTGAAATTCTTTAACTTGGAGACTGTGTTTAGCTTAGCAGGTCCAGAGGGTGACATCTCTCCTCTTCTGTAAGGTAAAATGTAGGCTGAGATGGTTTCCAGAGGGAACTTTTGGTCCAATTATGTGACTAGAGATTCTTGACATCAAACATAAAAACCAAATCTTTCTTTTCTTTTGTAGGTTTGTGTGGTATATTCCCAGGAGCCAAAGTGGTGGTGCAGGGCAGCCTCTCTCTTCTCCACCTTCCTTCCTGGAAAGGGCATATGGGTTTGGGAACTTTGCTTTGCATCTCCTGGAGCCTTCACCAGCTGTTCTCTGTTGCATTCCCTCAGTTTGCTCCTGTGATGGAGCAAGTCCATTTGGGAAGGGTGGCTGCAAGAAAGACAGTAACAAGAGTAGAGAGGAACACTTATCTTCCCAGAAGGGTAGGTTGCTGGTCCGGCCTCAGGTTGCAGAGATCAGATTGTGTGCTCAAGTGTGTGTTCCTTATTCTCCTGCTTATCAAAGTGGCTTCAGGTGGAGAGAGAGATCGTAATGAGCTGGTGACTGGGTGGTGACTGGGCAGTCTTCACTGACTCTGGGGCCACATGTCACATTTACTAGAAAACATGAGCAACAAGTCAGTCTCAGCATTTTGTGATAATGTTTCTAGTTTCCTTCTCAGAGTAAGAGATTGTCAGTTTAATAAATAACTATGAGTACTCTTCTATTGAAGGAGGAGCAATACCAAGTAACCTTCAGTTGCAATAGGAGGGTTCTCCTGAATAGAAAGAACAATGTGACAGCAGGAATTTCCAGATATTGGGGATTTATAGGTACTTAAGAAAAAAGTAGATCCTTCTCAAGCTTGCAATTTTGCATGTTTATAACCACAATTGTTATTAAAATAACTTGTTTTGAGCTCTTGGGGACTTTCTTTTTGTATTTGGTATTTTGATCTAGGTGTATTGAGACAGGAGAATAAGATGATGAAATTAGGCAATCACCTTTTCCTAAACTTTATGAGACAAAAGATGATGTACATATAGGCATGATGAGGATCCAGGGAAGAGACTAGTTCACATTGAAATAATCTGGTAAAGTGGGCTGTCATTTGCCTTAATCTGAAGAAAAAAACATTGTACTTTTTTGGTACTGGTTTTGTTTTGTAGTATTGAACCCATACATGCTATTCTCACCCATGCATGCACTCTATCACTGAGCTGCATACCCACCCTCAGCCTGATATTGAACTTATTATCCAATCTCAGTATTTTATTTCTTCGTGCAAAATTGGCAAATACTAATTATTGCAAAATCCATCTATTTACAGAAACTTTCATGTAATTCTGGTCTTATACCAATGTTGATATTTAAAGATCATAAATAGAATTTTTTCACAGATTTGTTCATTATGTCTCAACCACCAAATCCTCATTGAAACACTTTTTTAAAAAAATTTTTGGGCTTCTTTGTTGAAATTTTTATACCAACATATGCTCACCATCAATTTATGTACTATATGTATATTTATATTTGTGCTTTTTACATAAAAATAAAGATTTTTTTGTCATTCTTCAAGAAAGAGCTTTTGCCTTGCCTGTAGTAGTGCCATTAGAAAAAATTTTTGTATGTGTTTTGTTTTACATTAAGCATAATAATTATATAGGTATGTTTTAAATGAGTATATTATTCAAAATTTTTGTTTGTAATGGAACTATCTCTGTTTCACTTTTAAGAATCCTGGTTGATGTAGAATATTTTATGCAGCTTCCCTATAGAGCAAAATAATTCAGACAGTATTGCACAAAACTATTTTGTGAAGACAATGCTGAAATTGTGTAAGTACAGCTTCTTCAATAGTTTGAATCATTAAAAAGTCTTAAATTAAGTGTTTATTTGAAATCTATTTCTTGTCAAGAATGCTAAGAAATTCAGAGGTCTCTGTTCTGCAAAAAGTGGCTTCTGAGTCACTGCCAAATCTGGCTGTGCAGCGGAGTCCCCTGGGCTGCCCCATCTCCAGAGGCTTAAGTTGGGGTCAGGGAATGAAGAGAGGGCCTATGCTGCTTGCCCTTTCTAGTATTTTTTAACTTATAAAAAGTAAGAAGTTATCTATGAAGAAAATATACAACACAATCATGGCCATGAAAGGTTTATTAACCAGGCATGGTGCTGCATGCCTGTTGTTCCAGCTGCTTGGGAGGCTGAGGTAAAAGGATCAGTTGAGCCCATGAGTTCAAGGCCAGCCTGGGCAACATAAATCTTGTCTCAACTAAGCAAAAACCAAATATTTATGGTATTCCTCTCCAGACCTGTGTCCTTCCTCCTATGAGGACTTGTGGTCTATTAAGCATCTCAGTAAAAAGATTTATAATTTTCTTCTAGATCAATAAAAATTTTTAATGTATTATAAATTTGCTGTAGCTATTATGAAGGCAATGTTTTTACCTATATGTTTTTTCCTAACTGGTTATGATTAATACATACATAAAAAACATTTATTTCTCTATGTTTATTTCTTATTCAGCTACTTATTAGTGCTTCTGTTTATCACTTGCTTGCTGACTGGAAATTTCTAGTCCTGCCTAAAGCCCACAGGTCCTACATGTTAATGTTTTAATTTCTCTAATTGTCTAGCTTACATGATTATCAGCAAGTCACTAAGTTGTAGGTTTTATGCTTATATTCTTCTTGGATGGACCAGGAAGCTGCTGTCATCCTACAGAGGTTGAGTCTCTATGGTGGGTGACAGTCGCTGGCAAGGTAAATAAAACTCTCTTTTGATTCCAAATTCAAACTTACAGTGTTTCCTGGAGTGCCTCTCCATAACACTTCCATTCCAGCAAATGCCATAATTTCATTCTTCTTTATGGCTGAGTATTAAGGAATATATATTTTTGTTACAATGTATTTTTACACATTAGTTTATACAGCTTCATACATGTTCTTTTAAAATCCCAACATGATTTGTTTAAAAATTGAGCACTTTGTGTAAAAATTATAAAGTTTTTAGATTAATAAAATTGTAAAAATATATAAGAAGTAAGAATAACAGAAGTTCAGAGTAGACTAGAAGTTACCAAAAGCTGCAGAAAGAAGGGGGGAGAGATGGGAAAGGTTGGGAAAAAATAAAATAATAAACATCCCCAAGTCATTTTTAAATGAAGAAACTTCACCAAGTGAAGCAAAGCAATTTATTGAATAACTTTTTTTTTAAAAAAAAAGAACAATTCACAATCCAACAGCACAAAAGTAGAAGAATAGGGCCACAGGATCAGGAGGCATTTACAAACAGAAAAGAGATGTGAGGTACAAAAACAACTCAACTGGTTACAAAGTCAGCTTTTCAGGTTGCAAATGGTGTTTGTCTCATTTGGTCACTTCAGACCTCCCTACTATGGTTGGCTGGAACTCTCTGTTAAAAAACAATACTCTTAGTTTCATTTCAATCCTCTAAATACTAAAATAGATTGCAAATGAAGGTTCATTTCACAGTAACTTTGGGGGTAGGAGAGCAAGAGAAGGATGATGTGTACACAGAAGACATGGAGCCACACTATCCCTCCAAGACTCTCTGTTTCCACATGGAATTGTAACCAACAGATACATATATGGCTGGTTCTTGTTGTGGTTCCCTGCTTAGATTTTGGGGAATCTCCAAACTGTTTTCCAGAGTTATTGTACTAGTATGTAGTCCCACCAGCAGTGTTACAAGTGTGCCCTTCCCCAACATTCTTACCAGTATGTATCACTGTTTGTATTCTTGATTATTACCATTATGCTGGAGTAAGATAAAGTCTTAGTGTAGTTATTATTGTTATTAACATAATGGCTAGAGATGTAGAAGAGTTTTTCATATATATTTTGGATATTTGTATTTCTTTCAAGAAATTTCTGTTTAGTTCTTTTGCCCAGTTATTGACTTGGTGTTTTTTGTTTGTTTTTGTTTGTTTTGTTTTGTTGTTGTTTCTTTGTTTTTTTTAATATTTATATTTTAGTTGTAGCTGGACATGATAACTTTATTTTATTTATGTTATGTGGTTCTATGGATCAACCCCAGGGCCTCACATGTGCTAGGTGAATGCTCTACTGTTGAGCTACAACCCCAGCTTGGTGTTGATTTTTTTGAGTTGGTTATTTCTGTTTGTTAACCCCTATCAGTGAATTAGCTGTCATTTTTTTCTCCAATTGTGTAAGAATAATATATTTTTGTATTGAGATTTCTGACATGTAAGATAAATATCTTTCATTTTATAATAAGAGAAGACACAGGGACCGATTATATATATATATATATGTAGTTTACTCTGAGTCTCTCAGTTTTAAGCAGGAATGTCTGACATTGGTATCTGGGATTCTGATTCCATAAATAGAAAAGAATCAAGAGGACTTGTATAACATGGAGGAAACTTTCATGTCATTGGAAAGCTCTCGAACAGAACTCTATTCCTTCTACTTGAATTCTTCACATGTGAATATCTACTGTGAGAAATCAATGTAAAATAGGTGTTAAGCAATGGTAAAGCTATTTCTGTAATACTGGACATACAATGCACAATTCTGTACCTTTTATCTGAGTAAAACAAGAAATCTTTCTGATGAGGGCTGGTATTTCTGGAAAAGTAGACTTTTTTTAAAAAAATGATTGATTTGCCATACTAGTGAGTTGAAAATTTAGCTTGTTAATTAAATATAATACTTACATCCTTTACTAATATGTGTTAGGTAATGGGGCTAATGAGATAGAAGGTATAGTTCATGTCCTCTAGACACGCTTGGTGAAGGTAGCTGCAGATTACTTAATTCCAAGATGCCATGATGAATGCTGTGTCAGAGGCAAAGATCTGTGGAAACAGTAAATGTTTGAAGCAGTTTTAGAAATGATTAGAGTTCATGTGTCCAGTCTAGAAGCATTTCAGAGTGAAAGAGCAGCACATATGGAAGCAGAATGGAAAGAGAATGGAGTGGCTACTCTTAATTTGCATTAATATTATATGCTTTCATTCATACAGTATTTTGTAAGGTTAAGTTCAGTTGGGAAGTAGTAATTTTGTGAATAAACTATTTTTGTTGTTTTTCAGAGTGGCCAAAAACCACTTTTACTCTCCATAAAGAAAAACAGACACATAATGGTAGAATTTTTAATTAAGAATAAAGCAAACATACATGCAGTTGATGATAAGGGAAGGTATAGTACTATATTTTTTAAAAAGAAAATATTAATAATGTAGTAAAAATGACTCAATTTAAAAATAGTAAATGAGAATGATATAATCATTGGAATAGAGTGAAATATATGAACATGAACTACAATTAGGGAGAAAAAAAGCTATTCATACTGAGCAAAAAATGAGGGTGTGCAGTATAATTCACATGCCCTTACAATTATTGGCTGATGTTTATTAATTATTATATAATTTTGTCTAGCCCAGAAGTAGTGATGAAAATTTGATTTGGCAAAGAGGAGGGAAGGGAGAGCAGAGAGCATGGTGTCAGGAAACATGGTGAAATGAGATAGACATTATTACCTTGGTACATGTATGACTGCACATATGGTGCAATGGTACATCGTGTACAATCAGAAATGAAAAGTTGTGCTGCAATCTTGTGCCAGGCATCAAAATGCATTCTGATGTCATACATACACAATTAAAATAAATTTTATCGATCATATGATCTTGTGTTAGCTAGAGTTTTCATATTAGTTTTGCAAAATTTGCACTTTTAGTATTCTTTTTTATTCAGTTCACTTTAAAAGTTCACTTTTTAAACTTTCTGTTATATTTTATCTTCGCCTGGTGTAGTTTTCTTTTAGAAATATTGTATGGGGCATAAATAGACATTGAAAATAATTTTGTTCTTTGGATGACTGTTTTCTTTAAATTACTTTCTTTGTAGAATGTTTATTTTAGATTTTTTGTATGTTACGGTTAATTGCTATTGACAGTTTTTATCCATTTCTAATGAAAAAGAGAATAACATATTATTAAAGGCTGTTGGCAAGATAATACACATGGAATTGATTTTAATGCCTGGCAAAAGCTTCTCAGAGTGAATTACTGAAGCAACAATGAATATTATTATCACCAGTTATTATGTTATGGCTGCAAATAGCTATTTTACTTCTTGACCTTTGGGTGACTGTGAGTTACAATATATTACATTGCCCTCGGAAGAAAATGGAATTTTATTCATTGAAATCTTTGCAATCTCCAGATGAATGACCTCATTGTAGTTACTGTTCATTGAAGGATTTTAATTTGGTAACTCTCCCCTTTTGGGACAAGACATTTCTTTTTTTTTCCTTTTAGACTTAAAATGATTTACAAAGATGAAGATTTGATCTTCTAAAATGTTTATGTCTGTTAGTGTATGTAAAGCTAGATATCAAATTGGTAAAATGTAATAAATTGGCTGTTTAAATAAATTTATTAAAATACCTAAGTTTGAAGTTATCTCTTTTATTTTAGAACAGCCCTCATGTTTGCTGTGGAACATAAATCAACACAAATAGTATAGCTGCTTCTTCAATGTGGTTTTAATGTGTCTGCTTCAGATAAGTGTGGACAGATTCCTCATGCCACTGCTAGTGGTAATACTGCATGAGTATTTACATTACAGTACTAATCAACATTAGATTTAGAGCCACAATAGATATACATGTTGCATTTTAAAAATGATGTAAGATTTTATATTACAAATATATATATAGCACAGTAGTGAGTTAGGAAAGTTCATAAGTCAGAAACCCTTCAAAAGTCTAGCCCAGAAGTAGAGATGAAAGTTTGATTGGGTAAAGAGGAGGGAAGGGAGGGCAGGGGACATGGTGTCAGGAAACATAGTAAAATGAGATTGACATTATTACCTTGGAACATGTATGAATGCATATATGGTGCAATACTACATTGCGTACAATCAGAAATGAAAAGTTGTGCTGCAATTTTGTACAAGGAATCAAAATTCATTCTGATGTCATAATACACAATTAAAATAAATTAATTTTAAAAGTAGTGATGTGTGCATGAGTCACCTCCAAGATTTGTTCTCTCTTCTCTTCTCCCCTCTCCTTTCCTTTTCTTCTCAAGCATGCTAGGAGATTTTTCTACCACTGAGATATATCACTAACCAATATCTTAGAACTTTGTAAACTTTATCCTTAGGGTTTTCAGCATTATCCATTTTATTTCTAGCATAACCCCTACTCGCAGGTATAAATAATGTCACACCTATGATTTTTTTAATTTGATATTTGAATGTTAAAATTCCCAGTTTAGCAGAATTTAGCTATTTTACCATTTTCTTTTAATTTTTCAAGACCTAATGATATCCTTGAAGCCCCAGGAAGATAATTCTAGTGAGATGGAGGGGGATAAATAGATTTTAAATTGTTCCTTTTTCTCTTGTCTGTTCTGTTCATGTTTTTTTTTTTTCTGCCAGAACTGGCCTAGAAGTCTGGTAGTGAATAGCTTTTATTACAACATGTCCTGACTAATCCCAATCCCTGAGTCTTCATGTACCATAATTATTCAATATTTACAACACTCTTTTTAGTTCTAATGCACTCATGCTTGTTTATTCACCAGTTGTTCCCAAGAAGCAGCACTCTGCTTTGACAACTTGGCCTCTAGCTTTGGTCAACAAATATGAAGCATTCTGACCCTGTCCCCTTTAAGGAACCTTATGTGAAATTCCCATATTAGCCTCACCCTTTATGGTGCATTATCCTTTGAGGATTTTGTCTTTTCTGCCATAAAATTAAAATCAGTCAAAGCTATTAGAGAGCTTCAAGTAAAGTCACTGGAAGATATCAAAGTTTTCTGTCATCATGACTAACAGATCTGTGCCCTGAATCTTTCCATCCCTTGAAATAGGTTTCCTTTCACTGCAGGAGGCCCCCTGTTGTCCAGGGTGGGTGCCAACTTTTGATTGGCACTTCTAGTGCTTTTTCTGAGTAATAAAAAATTTGCAAGCTGTTGGAATCATTGCCTACAGTTTTCAGCATTTATCATTTATACCTCAAAAGGAAGAGATTAAGCAGATTTATTGAATATAAGAGAGCTAAGCCCCCTCATGACTCCTCAGTATTCATTGTGTTAAAGAGGATTTTGAGTTCCATGTCAGTTGGAGATCAACATGGAAATGTAGCTACTCTTACAAAGGTCTGCTGATTCTGTTCAACTAGGTAGAGAAGAAATAGTAGTAGTCCAAACCAGTTTGGGGCATTTGTTAATTTCTTGCTTTGTTTTTATTGTCTCACAGAAGGGATGATTATATTCTCTAATTTAAGGAGATATTTATAAAATAGAAGTTATAAATTAATTGCTGATTTGCTCTGAGTTATAAAGCACAAGAAGAGCCCAAATTATAATAGGACTTGATCATTTTTAAAATAATTTTAACATTTGAATAATAGAACCTGTGAAAATTACACTTTAGTTCTAGTTGAGATTATAAGTAACTTGGGATCATGAGACAGGACAATTGCTTGAATTCAGGAATTTAAGATCAGCCTGGCCATTATTATGAAATGCCATCTCAAAAACAGAACAGAACAAACATTGTTCAAATAATTTTCAAGTTAATAAAATGTTTATTGGGTATACAAATTTGGAGAGTATATGAAGAAGTTCTGATACAAGATCTAAAACATTATTAAGTATGGAATTATATTTTATCAGTGTTTTTATATGAGTATGAAAATACCAATTTCATTACTTTTTTTTTCAAACATAGCAACAGGAATCTAATTCTTCGATAAATGAAAGCACAATCTAGAACATCAGTAAATTTCAGTCCAGGTAATACTTACAAAAATGAGTTACTCTTGGTGTTCATGCCCTGTGTAAATAAGAGTAAGAAGGTTTAATCACAAAAGAACAGTGGAAAAAAATAAGTGTTCAAATTCCATTCATATTTTTCTTAATGTCTTTCTTGATCATATAGAATACAAGCTAACTTAGTAATTAATTACAGGAAATTTATCATCTAAATTATATTGTTTGAAGAAATTTTATATTAATTTTGAACCTGAAATTTTATGTCTTTGCAGAAGTAAGAATAATATTTTTAAATTAGTACATTGTGTTTCGTATATGGTCACATGATAGCAAATTGGACTTGTTATAAAAACAGGTGTTCTTGTCAACTATTAATATCAACTCCTATTGTGTGCCCAAATTAGTGAATTTCACAGTGTTATTTCTATGCACTCATATAAAATACTTGAATCCTGACCACTCTGCTTACTTTCATTTCTCTCCTCCTCTCTCTTTTTCATCCCCAGTTACCTTCCCTCTTCTTTAATATTCCCTCCATCATTTTGTAGTAATTCTTATTTTCTTCCCAGATTCCACATATTAGGGAAAGAATGTGATAAATTTATTTTTGTTTCTGATTTTTTCATGTTAACATAATGACCACCCTTTCCATTCATTTCACAGATTTTTGTCTTTGCTTTTTTTTAACCTTTTTATTTGGGGTTTTAAATATACCATTTCCTACTATATTGGGCCTTAAAATTTCTACTCAAAATCTAATATTTTTCTGATGTGTTTATGATTGCTTTGGCCTTTATTATGGATTTCAGTTTGCCTTTGGTAATTTAATATACTATGATTTGGGACAGGTTCTTTTCTGGCCATGTCCACTTGGTATTCTAAAATCTTATACCTGGATGCCCATAACTTTCACAAGACATAAGAAATTGTTTTTTTTTATTCACTGAGAAAGCTTGCATTGCCTGTAGCCTGTACCTCTTCTCCACTGTGTGTACCAGTGATTCATATAAGATGAATTGTGTCTAGTGGGTTTGGAAGTTGTTTACAATCATTTTAATTTTTGTTGATAGTGTCTAAATGTGATATTTCATCATCAACTTAAAGCTCTGATATTTTTTCTTTCACTTGATCTAGTCTATCGGTCTGACTTCAACTGGATATTTTTATTTGAGGAATTGGGCTCTTTATTTTCAAGATTTCTAATTGATTCTTTTCCAGAATACGTACTGAATTGTTCTTTCATGCCCTGCTTTCTTTTCCTTAATTTACTCAGTTTTTCTTTGCTTTATCTTTGAATTAATTCACTATTTTAACGATTTTTAAAAATTTTTTTCTGGCATTTTTGTCTATTGCATTATCTTTGCAAACAGTTTCTAGAGTTATAAACTATGAAACAGTCATGCTACATTGCTTTTTATATTTCTTATATTTCTATATTGAAATTTGTACATCTTCTGGGATATATATCTTTTCCACATTTATGTGAGTGACTGCTTAGGAAATAGGTTTCCCTGGATGTTATGTCCTATGCTATTGGCTAAATGTATAATGTTGAATTCTTTTCCAAATGGTTTCTGTATTGTAGTTTCCTATTTCTTATCTGTGATTCATGAGTTGTGATAGTTTGCACTGTCAAGTAACAACTTTCTGTGTCAGTGTTGTGAGAGTAAAGTCATGTTGGTAGAATAATAAATAGGGATATAGGCAGAATAGTATTTGAAATGCATTTCCTGTGGTGGTTCCTCCAAACTTGTCCATAATGTGCTGTCTGTAAATATGTCTCTAAAAATAAAGGCTTTTTATCTCTGTTCATATTTTTAATTTTTTTAAGCACCAGGTTTTCTTTTTTCTTTTTTAATTTGTTTTAATTAGTTACACATGATAGTACAATGATCTTGACATATCATACATTTGAATCAGTTGGGACATAATTTCTCAATGTAATGGCAGAATTACATTGGTTGTGCAGTCATGTATGTACCCCCGGCAATATTATTGTCTATTTTATTCTGCTGTCCTTCATTGCCCCTTCCCCTCCCATTTCCTTTCATCACTTCTCTCTCCCCAAACTAATGTGACCCACTTCGTCTTCTTTTTTCCCCCTCACATCGTCATACTTGTATTCTGTATAACAAAGGGGGTGTCCTTCCCTCTTCTATGCAATTCCCATTTTTCCTCCTTTTCCCTCCCATCTCTCTTTCCTATCTAGTGGTAATTTTCTTCTCATACTCTTCCTCCCTACCCCATTTTGAATCACCTCCCTTATATCAGAGAATGGAATTTGTTTATTGGGAATTGGCTAACTTCACTTAGCATAAATTGCTCTAATGCCATCCATTTCCCTGCAAATGCCATGATCTTGTTATTTTTTAGTGCCGAGTAATATTACACTGTGTATAAATGCCACTTTTTTTTACTTATTCTTTTTTTATTATTATTAGTTGTTCAAAACATTACAAAGCTCTTGACATATCATATTTCATACATTTGATTCAAGCAGATTATGAACTCCCATTTTTACCCTTTTTACATATTGCAGATTCACATTGGTTACACATTCACTTCTTTACATACTGCCATACTAGTGTTTGTTGTATTCTGCTCCCCTTCCTATCCTCTACTACCCCCACTCCCCTTTTCTCCCCTCCCCTCCCATCTTCTATCTCTACCCCATCTCCTGTAATTCATTTAGCTCTCTTGTTTTTTTCCCTTTTCCCCTCACTTCCTCTTATGTGTAGTTTTGTATAACAATGAGGGTCTCCTTTCTTTACCATGCAATTTCCCTTCTCTCTCTCTTTCCCTCCCCCCTTCTGGACCCTGTTTAAAGGATTATAGTGTACTATGATACTGTGCAGTCTCCCAGGCATCAAGACTATGAAGAGTTAACTTTTTCTTATCATTAGGGTTACATTTACTAAATTACTTTTCCTCAGGAGATGGAACCTTCTCAGAATGAAAATGTTAATGCTCTCTCTTCCCTCCAAAATGAGTCATTTGCTCTTCTTGCCTATTGGTAGGATTAGGTACATTATAGAATTCAGAAAATTTTAAACATCTGTTATGAATTTAAACTGGCTTAATAATATAAGGGAATGTTTTGAATGACTTTGCATGTCATTTATGCTGGCATTTATTTATAATTAGTCCCACAATTTTTCTGAATAATTAAAAAGTAATTTTGTTGGATCTTCCTTTTTATTTCATTAAATATATGTAAAGATCAAGCAATATAAGAAAAGAAATCTCCATATTGCAAGCCATGGACTCCATAAGACCTGTAAATCTTTCATTAAATGTTCTGTATAGATTGATTGTCACCGAATTTAAAAGTTATCTTTTGAGTAATTGAAAGCAGAACAGGATTCACAATGGTGCTTGCTGCTTTTTGAATCCATTAATCTCTTGAGTGACATTAACATATATCCAGGAATTATATTAACTACTTCATCTACATTTGAATACAGGATTACTTGAATTGGTGATAGAAAGCATTTTTTAGTAGGTAAGAGTGAGGTGATTATTCCTTTTACAGTTTAGTCTAATTGAGTTTAATGTTACACTTTTGTTTAATTCTTTTATTTATAGCTATGTTTCCTAGGGGCCAAATCTAAGAAGTTACTGCCCCATGGCTAGCTAATCATATATTATGGGATTTTTTTAAATCTGTGCACATTGGTGTAACCAATTTAAAATAATCACAGTGACAAAGAAAATTGGGCATTTCTGAATTATTTGAGTGAACTTCTTACCCTCTTTGAAACACTTTTATAATGCATTCAATATATAAGTTCTGAGTACTTCTCGTTAAAAATCCAACCAGTAAAAACTATACAATAAAACTCAGATGTTTTAAAATAGTATTTGAAATCATAGTTGTATGTGTATATAATATAAAATATTGGTAACAATAGCTAAATCTTTTAATATTTTTTAAAAATAGAGCATATGTTTAATTTTAAAATGAATCACTTTTATGATTTTTTTTTACAGAGAAGTCATTTTTTAAGCTTTAACTATCCAACTATTTACATTTTTATTTTAAGAGAAAAGGGTCAAATATGTTTACAAGGCATCAATATCTGCTCCGTTAAAACATAATTTAGGTACTCTGGCCTTCAGATGATAGAGGGTTCAAGGTGAAGCAGCAGACTGTGGCTTGCTTCTCTAAAGATTCAGATCTCAAGAGATTTTAACAGTTGTCAGTTATATCAAGCTCACCTCTACCTCAAAGTGTTGTTAAGACGTCCTAAGAGGCACGTGTTGATGAATAATAGTCCTACCCAGACTGATCAAATGATAGAACAGATATTTCTCCAGAACAGGGGAAAAATAAGTGTTGGTTGTAAAGTCCTCAGTAATTCTCTCTGTGCTTCAGCTATTTCCAGAACACATTTTAAAGCCTGTTGTTGTTTGGAAGCATAATAATGAGTAGCTTTCTTGAACCTGAGAAAGGGCTTCAACAATGAGGTTCGGAGCTCTAGAAATAGTTTCAAGTGAAGCTGCTCAGTAGTAAATCTTATTGTTCTCTTGCTATGTGAAGGTGAATCACATAACATTCAGAGCCTTAGTGTCATCATCTAGAATACGGAGGTGTAGGAACTTCTTTCTTAGGCACTTGGTTCAGGTGAGATTCAAATGACATTTCTAAAATGCTGTAGAATGTGATTAGGATTGTGCATACATAAAGTTGAAAGGGAGTGATCAGGAAGAACAAATAGCTCAAGCATTCTTCTCTCAATCATTGAAATATAGTTCTGATACTGTAAAAAGGAAATAGACCTTAGTCATTGGTGGGTTAAGAAAATGAGGAATTCAGGTTCATTTACCTTAAAGACAAAAATTACATACTTATAACCGAGCAAGCTTATTATTATTTTTATTCTGAATATGAGGCCTTTTCTGACAAGTAAGACTTCAGAAAACAAGTGAAACTGGTTTTGCTATGAGGAAGAGAAGACAGAAGAAAGCAATTATGATTGGCATTTATTGAGTTTTTCTGTGCATCTGAGCACTTTATATACAGTATCTCTTAAAATCCTCATGACAACTCAAGGAAGTAGTAACTTTTGCATGCCTATAATCCCAACAACTCAGGAGGATCACAAATTTGAGGCCAGCCTCAGCAACTTACCAAGGCCTTACACAACTTAGCAAGATCTTGTCACAAAAAAAAAAAACTAAAAGGGCTGGGGATGTGGCTCAATGGTAAAGCATTCCTGGGTCCAATCCCAAGTACCAAAGAAAAAAAATGAAATAAATTCATATTTCTTTTACATGTATATAAGTTAAGGCAATACCTTTTGAGTGAGGAGTTAAATTTCAAACTCAGAAACCAAACTCTTACTCACTAAACAGAGGACACTTTCTTACCCTCCTCTTAATATCTTTTGTCCTGTCAAAGAATAGAAGTGAGAGGAAAGCTGAAAGCACTTTGTTTGTAGGGATCTTCTTTTAAATATTTATGTATCCTATGTGGAAAATGTTCACAACTCAATAATTGGCTGTAGTGTCTAGTTTAAGAGTTTTATCACTTTCTGGCACTCAAGTACATTATTACCAAATTGCATAATCTGACTCAGCAGTTGTAGAAGAAAGAGGATGGATTGACATCTTAGTGAGATCTAAATGGCTAGATAGCCCTGCTACAAATATCCTATGCTTAAAATTTAGCTATAAGTTGAGGTGGGATTATTGGAAGTTACTGAGTCACCCCTGAAAGGTCATTTTCATTTTGCTCAAGAAGTATTCATTCTGCATCCAACTGAGGTCCATTTTTTATGAAAAAGCTTTATTTACTTGATTTTAAAAAGTACACCACTATGCAGATGATGAATTTTATTTTTATACTTCATTAAGCATCATGTAATCTCAGATATGGCTCATACACCCTTCATTTATGTTCTCCTAATATTTGTGCATGAATTCATTCATGTAACAAATAGTACTGAACTGATTACTATATTATCATTAATTTTCCCTCCTTTTTGGAATTTACAAAATGTGATAGTTAAAACATCTGGGAAATATTCTCACTATATGCAAAAGTAATTGTGCCATTTATTAGTCAAAAAGTCTATGAAATGTATCATTGTGAGAGGTTTACAGGTATTCTCCAGATTGTACTTGATTGATTTTTATCAGTGACTTTTGAGAGAAAAATGTTACTCTCCAGGATTAATTAAATTAAACAAATTCTAATGGAAAAGTTAAGCCTGTATCCTTAGACACTGTATTTTCCACTGAGAGAGATTATGCAAAAGAGCATTTTAAATGCACTAAAATCTGACATTTAAAAGAATTTGTTATGGACCATTATTTCCTCTAACAATGAAAACGTGGAGGCAGCAGACATGAATAAATCAATAAATGTTCTTTTGATACAGTAGCCATGTTTTTGGTTTATTCAGCTCTGCAGTTAATGCAATGAGAAAGAAACAATATCATTATGAGTGATTTATAAAAATGTGTTTCTGATTGTATCATTTCATTGTTTATAGCTTTTACCATCTCTAACATAGTGATTCTGGTATTTTGAAAACAAATACATCTTTCCACCTGATATTGCCTGTTTGTTCTGATATTCACCATCTCTGAATAAATGCATTATTATTCCCAGGTGGGAAAGGTGGAAAAAAGAAGAAAAATAAAAACTCCTCTAAACCACAGAAAAACAATGGATCGACCTGGGCCAATGTCCCTCTACCTCCTCCCCCAGTTCAGCCCCTTCCTGGCACAGAGCTGGAACACTATGCAGTGGAACAGCAAGGGAATGGGTAAATGTTATTTTATATACCAACAAAATGGCCCAGGCTGCATTCCACTCTCTATTGTTCTCTTTTGCCCTGAGTTCGTGTTCTTTCTTAGCTCCCCTCCCACCCTGTTCATTACATTTTCCCTCTTTCCTGTTTGCACTGTCCGTGTATTTTTAGCTGATAAACACAAAACAGCACATATTGAGGACTGTGAATCCTTGGGCTTCAAGTGCCTCAGATTGTCTGCAATCATGATAATGCAGCCTACATTTATAATATTGCTTGTTAGTTTGAAAGCAAGTGTCCACAGCTCTGTGAACTAAAGAGCCACTCCTGAGAAGGGCTGAAAAGGGAATTAAAATAACTTTCTTCATCATCCCTTGCAGTTCTCTAATGACATGATGTCTGGCCATAGCAGGGTGCCACGGTAGAGCGCCATCACAATGGGATAATTGTAGGGACCTGGGCAGTGGGTAGAACTTTAATCATCAGCTCTGATGGGAATTTAGGGGCAGGGACAATAAAAGAGGTTCAAGCCAATGCACACTCTGTAACAAAACCTTTTTAAATTAGAAAATTTCCTTTGAGGACCTTTAAATGTGATCAGTTTTCTGATTCTTTCTTTTGAAACATCTAGCAAGAGTTAGTGTCCTCTGTAAGCTTAAGTGTTAGTTGATTTTGAACACAGACACAGATAATTTTTATTTGAAAGAAAAAAAAACAGGTCAAAAGAATATATTCTCTTTTTCTGTATGAATAAATCCTATGTCTTCCTTATAATTCCTAGGTCACTGTTTATTTTGACTAGACCTTTATGTAACCTAAAATAGAGAATACAGACAGTTTTTCTTTGCATAAATTTTCTTTACTTAGCCTGTGTGAGGCCCTGGGTTCAATCCCCAGCACTGCAAAAGAAAAGGAAAAGCAAAGATACATATTCCAGGGGCTGGGGATGTGGCTCAAGCGGTAGCGCGCTCGCCTGGCATGCGTGCGGCCCGGGTTCGATCCTCAGCACCACATACAGACAAAGATGTTGTGTCTGCCAAATACTAAAAAAAAATAAATATTAAAAATTCTCTCTCTCTCTCTTTCTCTTTCTCACTCTCTCTCACTCTTTCTTTAAAAAAAAAAAGATACATATTCCATAAGAAAAGATTATCACACAGAATTTTACAGTCTGCATTTTTAACAGAATCATCACAAAATGAGGGAATGAAATTTAAAAGATGAATATGAAGAGAAAGCAGTGCTATTAAAACTTTATAAGCATAAAATTGCAAACACAGATCACACAAAAATTATGGGTAATTTGGAATTCTTTCTATTTTCTTTTTTTGTTGAGTCTACTTTGAAATATATATACAATATAATAAGGCCAGTTACTCATTAAAATAAAACTAATTCCATCAAAGTGAGTACTAAACTTATCACTTGATTTTGTTTTATCTAGCAGTAGAATTGGAAATACTAATTTGATAATGAAATAACACATGCTATTGCAGACTGTAATCTTTTGACAAAATCATTTTCAGAATATCAAGATATAAAGCAAAAACTTATTTCTTAAGGGGATTTTAATTTGTTTAAATATTCATCCAAAATGCATGATATTAAAAAATCCCTTTTTAAAGATTTCTATAATATCAACTTGATTTTTTAAATAGGTAAATTATATTTGTTGACCATATACATGTATATGTATATATCTACGTGCATGTGTATATGTATTCATATGTATATTTGAAGTCTATTTAGGATGTATTTTAGTCCTTATTTACCTTTGAATTTTTATCACTTTACCTAGTATTTGCTGAAAAAAAGTCATTCTTGCTCAAAGTAATGGTTAGGTCTTAAACAGTTAATAATACTAACCGCAGAATTAGATTTACTTCTATTTTAGGTTTGTTTTTTTTTCAAAGAATATTGTAAGTTTTATTTCAATTGTTTGTGATGAAAACATATTTAAAGTCAATGCAAAAAGAACAAATTAAACTTACTAAGCTGAGACTGATATTGTTCCTTTGTATATAATCTTTACATTTTGGTGTTTTCTAATATGCAAACCTCACACTACCAAAAAGGAAATATTATTAGACTCAGGTTGTAGTCTGCTATTCATGAAATTAACATTGACTATTTCACAGATGAGAACTTCTATAGAATCTTTTTATATTTTAGTGTGAAAACTTCATAATTTAGGCTTGAGGTTTTCTTCATATTCAAAGTACAGAAACTTTAGAATTAATTTTTTGCTTTTGATAATTTTTACTTCTATCCATCAAGGATTCTGCAGTTATACTACTTACAGAGATATACAGATTATGACACTTTTATTTCTAACAACATAATAGATAATTTAATCCACAAATATTTCTATCAAGTATAATAAGTGCTAAGCATTGTACTTGGAAGAGACTTAGGAGACACAAGATAAATGTACAATTACTAGGGAAAACTGACCTGTGACCCAGAGGGGAAGATAGAAAGCACATTCTAGATAGTAACCCCCTTCACAACACTTATGCATCTCCATCTCTCTGTCTCTATGTCTCTATCTTTTTCTCTCTGACATGCACGATTTTGTACAGTGAGCTCTTAGGGAATGTTGTATACAAAAAATAATTTGTCTACCCCAAGGAATAATCATAGATGCCAGGTAAGCAGCTAAGTCTTCAAAAAGCTGATAGCTGGAGAATATTGCCATGAATCTTGAATCATTTCTTCATAAAGAACATTGCCAAGTTGGGTGGTTGTTAGATTCCAGATATAGAGCAAAAAGTAAGGACAAAGGAGAACAAGAAATAAGTCTCTGATCTAATGGATCTTATGTACTAGAAATAGGTCATTAATCAATAGCTGCATTGAAACAATACTAAGGTCACTATTTGAACAAATGGAAAGAAATTTCTGTGGGGAAGACAAAATTAAAATTAATACTATGTGTGATGAGAAAATGAGAGTAGAAATAGCTCCATTGGTCTTCCTTTGGAAACCCTGCCTTATTCTAGCTAGAGGTATCTGCTTTTCTCTTAGTTGCCCCTATTCAGTACCACCCGCTTCCATGCCCTACCCTCAGCACTTTATTTTAATTACTTGTCTGCATCCTTCAGCAATTGGTGGCTTCTGTATGTGGTTTTATGAGCTTTAACCTACATTTTGTATGACAACATCTGACATGGAGTCTTAGTTTTCATCTTGAATCCTTAATGCCATAGGAAATTTCTGATTTTTGAATACAGATGATGGATTGGAGAACATGATGCTGAAGGACATGAGACTGCAGGTGGATCACATACAAGATATCATAGCATATGATCTAGAAATCATATGATATAAAAATGCTAAGGCAGTAAAATAAGACTATGAAAGTGGGTAGGTGAGAAAGGAGTAGATTTAGGCACAATTCCTAACTGATAAAAACTGTGATCTGGAAAATATAGTCTCTAGTTTTGTTGCAATTTTTAGTATAATTTCTAAGTGTTTAGAAATCAGCAATTTTCTTTTTAAGCATTTCTTGGACCAGTCTTTCCTTACAATACTAAATACCAAAAGTTATCAAAGCATTGTCCAAATAACAAAATATTTAATTGTTAATTCAATAATATGGTAACAATGCTAAATGTTCTCTCTCATCAATACACATCTTTAGTTAGAAAAAATAGTGTTAAAATGTATTAGTTCTTCACTATAATTATATACATTTTATTATAGTCATGATGCTAGGAAGCAATGAATAGTAATTAAGTATAAAACTGGTGCTTTGCTTTGTTATTGCAATTAGAGATTGACAAGCTTTTGCTAGTGTTGAACTTTATTGTATTTTTTATTAGTAATTTGATATTTGTATTTGACCTTTAACAAGTTAGTTCACATGCGGCATTGATTTGCCGTCATCTTTATCATTATTCATCAGGCAAGACATACATGACGCCTCATATTTCACTGACAGAATGTCAAAAGAACAAGCACTTCCCTAGGAAAGGTTGGCCAGAAGAACTATGGTTTGGCATTAGGAGAATTTTCATTCATTTTAATGTTACACAAGAAAAAGATAAAATTCTATCTCTCAAATAAGATGTGTATTATAAAATGTGAAGAAAACTATCAAAACAGATGTACATTTTTATAAACTTCATAGGCACATCTGTAGTCTTTTCATCCTTCCTTAGTAGCTGCATGAACTAAGCCTAAAATATATGTTCCTTTGGAATGGATCAAGACTTGACTATTTCAGAGATGATGAACAATTCTTCGCCATTTTGATTTGCACTATATCCCAGCTTCCTTTCCTCTCTTCTTTCATATTTTTCTTCTTTGGATATTCTTTCCTTCTTTGTTTATTTATCTAATGTTGGTACAAATCACTTTGAATCCATGGACTTTTCCCAGCTTTGCTTATATACTGCATGTAGACTTATATACAGAGTTGGTATATTAAAGTTCTAGAGTAACTTTGAAAAAGGACGTAGAAGAATTGGTGATAAAATGTAGAGTATGTTAATGAGATAGGTGATGAAATACGTTTTAGTCATTTAATACACAATGCAATGCATTTACATAGTATTAAAAATAATGTTTTAGTGTTTAGACACTTCTTTGCCTGATATTATTTGAATAATAAAAATGAATCTAATACAACTTACTACCATGTTTTTTTCTGTTACCTTAACACATGTGATGCATATACCATACACTTTTCCTTTCTCTTATGTTCATTTTGTGTTTTCATTCCATAGGTATATCTCTAGTAGATTATTGAAAATAAGAACAGTTTACTATTTATGGACTACACAAATTATAGGATATAACTGGCTAATTTCATTGGAAAGATTAAATATATAGTTTTCTATTTAAAAGTATAATATATCTGGGAATAAACCAATGTAAGTAAAGAAAGTGCAATTATGACTTTCTGACACAAATATAAATGTGCTCTTTTCTACTGAATTTTACAAAGTAAATGTAAATTTAATTGATGAAGTACAATGGTAAACACATTCTATACTGAAAAAGGACAATTATTTTATGATTAGCTTTCTAGTATATTTTTTTTGTTTGAGTTAATAATATGACATTTAAAGTTAAGTAAGAAAATAAACCTAAGCATTTTTATTAATTAATCAATTTGTGTGTTTTCATTTCAAATCAGTAAATATGCTTATAACCTACTATTTTTAAGGTATACTGTTAGGGGCAACAGAACAAGAACAGTTCCGTGTTATAACTCTAAGGTAGCTTAAATCCACTTGAGAAAAAGATACCATAAACATGTGAAAAGTAAATACAAAAATAATTTAAAGTGTTAAAGAGTCCAACATTGGAAAGAACATTAGACGGTTCATAATCAATTTTCAAATAAATGTAGAAAAATATTGTCAGCACCACTTAAGAAGAGTAGTTTAGCAATGCTAGTTGGCCTCATCAAGGAAATCTTCATAAAGATATGAGATTTCACCTATAGCTTGAGGATTTATCAGAGTAAGATAGGTAAATTTGGAGGCATCCAGTTTATTTGAATAACTTGGATTCTATAAACAAACCTACCAGAAAAGTACGTAGACAAGAGGAGACAAACCAATTTAGTTTGAGCAGAAGATTCATGTTGAGAAACTATAAAACTTATCCTAAAGGTAGACTAAAGATTAAATATATTTAATAAACAGAATAGATAAGAGAAATAAAATTGGTAGACCATTCTCATATTTTCATAGAAAAAAAAATGTAAGTGGTGCTCTGTTTCACCTGTGCCCATTTTTTTTCTTTCTTTGGAAGATATTGCCATGTAAGGAACTATCTGAATTGTTCCAATACCATTTTCCTTCCATATATGTCACTTAAAATTTTCTCTTTTCAGTGATCACTGTAGCCCTGACCAACCCCAAAACAATATTAGGCCTTCCAAATCAATTCTATAGTACCCTGTATTTTTAATAATTTACTTAATATCAATCTACTGAATTTTATGCTATATGAAATAAAGTCAGGACCCTAACACATAACTATTGGGAATAAAAGGATGATAAATTTGGGGTTACTTTAAAAAGAGATTTTAGTTTTATAGACCAGTTTTTGGTTCACAAGAAAATGAAGAAAAGCATAGTGATTTATCCCAACTTTCACATATGCATAATCTCCTATCATCTCTCACCAAGCTGGTGCACTTATTCTAGTTGATGAACTTGCATTGGCACATCATTATCTCCCAGAATGCATCATTTTCCACAGGGTTTACTTATCATGTGGTACATTCTGTGGTTTGGACAGATTCAGGTTGACATGTATCTACCATTATTGTATCATACAAAATATCTTCACTGTTCCAAAATCCACTTTGCTTTTTGCCCATCTCTCACTCCCCAGAGTCTGGCACTACTGATGTTTTTACTCTTTTCATGGTTTTGCCATTTCTAGAATGTTCTGGAATTGGAAATATACTATATCCCTTGCTTTCCCACAAATTCATTTCTATAAATGTCCTCTTATATAAATATATCATATCACAGATTCCTTTACATTTTTGTCAACCCATCTGCTTCCAAAATTGTTAAAAAGTAAGGAGAATTTGGTTAAGATAAACATCATTAAAGTGATAAAATATTGAGTGTGAGGAAAATGGAAAAGGATCTCCATTGTTTTTAGAAACAATTTAGAAAAGTACCTATTCTAAATATCAGTAAATATTTTATTTTGTCCCTGATTCCTTAACCATGATAGATTAGAAGATAATGTTGCTAATTTATAAATTAGGATTGAAATATGTCATACTGGATGAGAACATGTTTCATCTTCTCAGCATTATACCTCTGGATATTTAGATCTGTTTTATGGAAAGTCATCCTCTATGTTAATTAGAAATATTTAATTCTCATCTCTTTCTTTAAGCATTTCCATGGATTTAAATATATAATGATCTTCATACTTTTGTAGTTTACCAATTACAGGATTTACTGTTATATGGAGAAATGCTTTTCATTGTTAAAATGAAGTCCAGGGCTCTAGGGTACAAGGAATGCCCTGTAACTAATAACCCTGGATCACCAGGCAACAAGAACTGAAGTGACTTGAAGGAATGTCAGAGGCTGATAAGCTGGGGAGTTTGGGCAGTTGTCAGTCAGCGATCAGATAAGCAAAAGCCATCAAGAGAACATCCATAACAGTGAGCAGAAAAATAGAGTGCCCAAGTTCAGCTAAATTATCTGACATTACTGGCAGGCAGGAAAAGGTAATTGTTGAGAACCATATAGAAAGGATAAGAAAGAAGGGTGTTTGACAATGGGGAGGGAATTGAAGGTGGACTTGACACAGAGCCAGCTTCCTGTCTTGGCCTCCACTGCCTTCATATTACTCTCACTTGGTTGAGATTCAGTCCTAACTGAACCTAGCATGCAGGTAAGCCCTTGATAACTACAAACAGGTGGTTTTCTGTCTGAGTAGCAGACATTTAATCTACATGTGTTGGCAAGAAGGCTGGACATATTTCTCCAGCATAGGCTGTTCCCTGACAGTGATACTGGTGACCATGCTCTCTGCTTTCATGGTTTTATAAGCTTTGATCACAGCTGCTTCATCTTTCATATAGCCTATTTGCAGGCGGGGTGATCCCTTAACCTTTCCACATGTGGAAGCCCTTCTTTCCCCTCCAAAAGTTAACTTTATTATTCTCCAGACCAGCTTCAACCCCTCTTCCTTGAGGTAAATCAAGAACATCTGATTTTTAGATATAGATTCTCAACAATTCAACCAATAAAAGAGGGATTATGAATATAGTGATTCTTCGGATGTAACGTCTATGAGAACTACTGGGGTCCTTGTTAAAGTTTAATTGCCAATTCAGTAGATCAGGGGTGTGACCCCAAACTTGAATTACTAGGAATTTCCTAGATGCTGCTGCTGGTGTGTAAATTAAACTCTCAGTAGTGATGGATTAGCATGCAATAGTTAGATGCTTTCTGTGTGTCAGAAAAAAAGTTCTGAGTAAAGTGTGGAAATTTTCAACCATTCTACAATCCCCCCTGCCAACACACACACTTTCTATTTTTCCAACCAACAAACACACTTTCTATTTTTCCAAATTGGTTTACAATTATTGATTTTCATATGCAAATAAACACATAGGAATCTCACGGAGATTTATTTACATAAATCTAAAATTAATAAAAATTGAGTTCATTATTTTAAATTAGTTATATATTCTTTAATTTAATCTTAAAACTTTTCATCAAGGCATGTGTGTGTGTTTAGTTGTGTTATCTGTCTTTGCTGTTACTGTGGGTGTCAGCAGAGTGATATATATATATATATATAATTAAATTGGCAAAGAAGAATCGGAATGATGCCTAATAGGAAATATACTAAAGACAAGGCTATTTGATGCAATAGTTCAATCTAAATGATAGAGACCAAAAAAATTTAACTATATTTAGTCATAGCTCTATCGAAAGATAGAAACAGGGCTTAAAACTTCTGTGATATTCTCATTTATGAATAAATGAATAGAAATTTTGTTTATACTTGAAAACACAATTCTGTAAGATGACTAAGATATAAGAGTCATTATTGCATTAAAAACTCAAAACTAGAGACTTAAGAGAAAACAAATTCGTTATAAAGTCTCCTCTTAGGATGAAAGAACAGGGAGAAAATGTACAACTCACTCAAAGATAGACCTAATTGGGAGAAAAAAAATAAATCTTTGTCTAAGTTATTTTAGTAAACTGCACACTTACTTTCCTAGATCAGTTTAAGAGATTATAACAAAAATCAGGTATGCCTGCCTGTATAGATTTTTCCAAAAAATCACTTGTGGGGACTTGGGTCCAGTACACACAGGGGATGCCAAAGATTATCCAGATGTTAGGATATTTATATTCCTTTATTGAATTTTTTTGTTACATCCTCTTGTGCCTTTTAAAAAAATCTGAACTGCATTCATGCATATTTCTTGTGCATGGGATTAGTGAATACTCACTCTGGACAGAAGAACATTTATTTGATTTTCCTCAAAGTTTCTTGCACACTGTGGGGGGAGCTCCACTAGTTAACAATGCTACCCTCCCCACTTCCTCATCACTATAAATATTGCAAAAAACTTGGTGTGGGAAACCTGCCCCTTTATCCTTTATAGAACCTTCTTGTTTTTGGAAGTCAGATGCTCTTGGTCATGTGATCAACTTGGAAGCTAGGGTTTTGTCTGTGCAGAGGCTCCTGGTGGTCCAGGGACTCTCTGATAACTGAGATTAGTGAAGTGTAACATCAGCATGTGGGTGCAACCTATATAGATACTCCCACAATGGGAGTGGAAGCCCATCTTAGGTGGTGTGGTTTTCCATAAGCACTGTTGATTTTGACTCTTGAAAAAGATTCTGATACTGGCTATTCCAAATGTAGTGAAAGACTCTGTTCAGATACTGATGAAGTTCCTGGTGTTTCATGTGGATAGGTGAGAGCTGGGATAAGAGCTTGCTGTGTTTGGCACTCACAACACTCTAGTGTTGTCAGTAGGGTGTGATCTGACTGTGTGTGAGAGCAGCTGATTCTGAGGAACCTCATTGATTCAGGATCCACATAGTTATGTTATCTGTCTTTGCTGTTACTGTGGGTGTGACTATCGAGGAGAAGGACATCAGACCCCATATGCTGTGCTGACTTGGGGACATGTCAGTCATTGGCCGGGGGCTTTTGTCTCTCTTATTCTCTAAATTGAAGTATCCATCAAGGTTCAAGAAGTCCTGAGTCATGGCTGCAACTACTTGCAATTAGTCTTCTCTGTGCTGGGAGCAGAGTTCAGTGGCAGAGCACATGCCTGCTGTGCATGAATGGGCTTGATCTACAGACCAGCAAGAAAACAGCAAAACCACAGCTGCAACCACAACGGAAAAGAAAGGGCAAAAGAATAGAAAAAGACAATAAAGGAAGGAAGACAAAAGTGAAAATTAATAAGAGGAAAAGAAGGAGAAAAATTAAAAAGTCGCAAAATAAAAAAAGAGAAAAGAAAAAAGAAGAAAATAATAACAGCATAAAAAAAAGAGTGGATGCTGAGGATTGTTCGTGTACCCAATTCTTTCTGAATGGTGCTCACCAGGTGACAAGCGGGAGTTATTTGGTGCTGTAGTTAGTTAGGGTTCCTTTCTGCTGCTTTTTCCATTAGAATAGGCTAGTGTGGAGTTGGAACTTACGAGGTAATAACTCTCTTCATAGTTTCTTGGGTTGTATGCTTCAAGGGCATGACCAGTGCTGGTGCCACTGCATGTTAATGAGCCAGTTGCAGAATGTGGATCTCACTAGGCTAAGACTCTCTACGGGGCTATGTACTCTGAGGGTTGGGACAAGCTGCCTCTGTGACCTGTTTACTATCAAATATTGATTGCATATCTTATTTATTTTATTTTATTTTTTTAGTTGTAGTTGAACACAATATCTTTATTTTATTTATCTTTTTGTGGTGCTGAGGATCGAACCCAGGGTCTTGCCATGCTAGGCAAGTGTTCTATCACTGAGCCGCATCCCCAGCCCCTGGAATGCGTAACTTATTAAGCCAAGATTCTCTCTGGAGCTCCCTGGGCTACACTCAGAATGGGGCAAGTGCTGATGCATATTCCAGTTGCTTCTGTAGGTGGAGGGAGGCCACAAAGTTGCAAAGATTTGTGCTGAGACAGGGATGGCAGTTTCCATGACACTCACAGTCCCAAATCTCAAAGCCCACAAATTTGGATCCTATATTAAATGAAAATTCACTGTTCACACGGCTGTATAAAAATAGCAGATTTCCCAAATTGCCAATTTTAGAGGGAAGTCCTTTTCCATCTCACCACACCACAGTGTATGTTTCCCACAATGTAGAATTCTCAATGGATTTGTGTTAGAGTCACTGTCTTGAGACCAAACCATGGCACAAGGTGGCCACTTGCTTGATCAGTATAGAGGAGAGGTCATTGAGTCCTGGAGATAGAAAATGCAGGGACTTCTGATCCTCAGAGCAGGGTCCTTCTCAAATGGCTCCTGCTTTAGCACCATGTGAACATATTGGGTAATGCAGAAAACTTCTTCCTCAACACTTCCTTGCTATATAGATAACAGAACTCTTATTTCCCGAGACTACATGTTTGCAAAATGCTATATTCTATACTTGTGGAGTATGCTGTGACTCTGTCTCCTTCACCTATATCCAACCAAGGGGTACTTTCTTGCTGATGGTCAAATGCTTGATGCTGGGGCACTCTTTTTCTCTGAACTATTCTAATATCCAAAATCTCTAGGCTTCACCTGGCCACTGACTCTTCTCTTGAACTGCCTCACTCTCCTATAACCACTTACCTCAACATGCAGCTATACAACTGATGTTTGGTTGTATTTTGTAGAGATGCACCAAGGGATGGGTGCCTCCCATCTGCCATACTTCTCATGAACATTGCTCTTAGTTGTATTTAAATTGCTGCTCTTGATAGAAAGCTGAAGTTAAAACAATTTCTGCTTTCTAGAAAGAGTATTACCCTTTATTTATTGGGTCAGATTTTTATTCATACTGCAACACACCTTTTGTTCTAAGGTAATGTTTTGCTATATACATTAATAATGGATTATTTTTATATGAAATTCTGAAAGTATTTTCTTGTTATATAAAGCTATTTAACAGTGAATTATGTTTATGTCACTCAGGTAGTCTTTCTTTTAACAATGTAAATATCACTTAGTATTATTGTTATACATCTTGATATTTATTAATTTTAGTTATTTGCAGTTTCAAGTAACATTTGTCAGCCTAATTCAGTGTAAGCACCTTTAAAATATCAACCAAACAGATGTTCTACTATAAACATAAGTAAAAATGATGGCATAGTAAGACTAAATATAGAAAATTTTATTATGGGAATATCACCTAAGATTCAGTAGTGATTAAATTGTATATGAGTAATGATGATGATAAAAAGAACTTCCAAGTTTATAGGATTCAAAAAGTTTTAATGCTTTCACCTTTTCAAATCAAAAAGGAGATTTATTGATTTTCTAAGTAATAAGATTATAAGTCTAAAGTTAGGCAGATATGTCTTATAGCATTATTCTGAGGATTTCTGTTTCTGCTTCTAGTGTTCTGATAATGACAAATTTCAGTACCAATTCTAATTTCATATTCAAGTGGATATCGTATTTTGATAATATATATGAATATATATGTATATGTGAAATAAATATATAAATATATTCAAGAAAGATGCATTCCAAGAGAGAACCAGTGGATGCCTGGAACTGCAGATAGTACTGAATCCTACAATATATTAAGAGGTTTTTTCCCCCCCACAGGTGCATATGAATGATAAATTTTAATTTATAAATTTGGCATGGTAAGAAACTGGCAACAATCACAAATGGTAGAATCAAACAGTTATATGCATACAAATATACTGAAATAAAATTTATGTGTGTAGAGAATCAGATGTGACTGTGTTACTATTACTGTCCTTGATGGAGTCTGCCTGCAAACGGGATATTCAGTCAGGGTATAGACAGGTAACAGCGGACATGCCTGCTCGCAAACGAGAGGCTCCTTCAAGGTTTAGATAAGGTAACAGCGGACATGCTTGAATAACGAGGTGTTTGCTGTCCTTGGGAGGACTTGCCTGCAAAAGGGATGTTCTGCCAAGTGGGCTAGGAGGGCGCTGAGAAAAATTTTATTATCTGTTCTTAACAAAGAGCAGAGCTCAACATACTCCGGGCCGAAAGTACATTAGCCATGAGAAGCGGGTCACTTCTGATTAGAAAGTAAAACTTCTGTATGCTATGTTTAATTAGCTGAAAGACCTGATTTATTGACGTTGGAAGGCTGCCTTCTTTGTTCACAATACTATACAAAGATTGCTTGTACACAATAAAGGACTTTTTTTTTCTGCTGCTGCTTTGCTTGCTATGCTTCTTCTTCTTCTCTCTTTTCCCATGCTGACCTGCAAGTGAATTACTGTTACAATGTGAATGTTATCTCTGTTTATTTTTGTGATTTAATTCATTTAATGTTTTGAACTGTAGTTGACTATGGGTAATTGAAACATGGAAAGTGTGTGTGTGTGTGTGTGTGTGTGTGTGTGTGTGTGTGTACAAAACAACTCATAATAAAAGCTTATATATGTGTGTGTATATCTTGTTTAACATATTTATTTTTAATTGGAACAAAATTGTTAGCAATAAAATTAATTTAAAACACATTTTCTCTAATCCAAGGTAGGAAATACATAACAGTGCTCATCTAGAAATATGTGTCTTGTAATGCTAGATGTAAGGGAAATTCAGAAGTGTAAAGCAAACAACTCTGAGATTATTAATAACATACAGTCTCCTGAATATTCATTATGAGCTAAACATAGCCTTTGTATACATGATGGGAATTTCTTTAAGTTAAAGAAAATGTACATACATGGAAAGAAAACAAATTGATTCCAGAGAATACCTCATCACACAAACCTAGCTATTTAAAATATTGTATCATAGACACTTAACATTTAAATGTAAATTTCTTTCTTCCAATGGCTATTGAAAGGAGCTCATGGGTGATTATTTAAAAATAAATAATAATTCGTTGATCTGTTCTGTAGGGATGGGATATCATAAAACTAATGTCCTTAAAATAAGGTCTGCCTGAAATTCTATCATTAATTGTTAACAATTCACGTATAAAAATAAAGATGCTGAGGAATATTTGGGCCTAATTTTTCTTCTATTTGGTGTAGGTACCTGTTCTAGTGCCTAAGTCTTTGATCCACTTTGAGTTGATTTTTGTGCAGGGTTTAATTTAATAGAGGCTTAATTTTATATTATTACACATCGATTTCCAATTTTCCCAGCACCATTTGTTGAATAAGTTATATTTTCTCCAATGTATGATTTTGGTGCCCTTATCTACTATGAGATAACCCTATCTATGTAAGTTTGTCTCTGTCTTCTATTCTGTACCATTGGTCTACATGTCTATCTTGGAGCCAATACCATGCTATTTTTAGAATCAATAAATGGGATAGATTTAAACTAAAAATCTTTTCAGCAAAGGAAACAGTCAATAACCCGAAGAGAGAACCTATTGAATGGGAGATAATCTTTACCTAACACAGAGCACTAATCTCCAGGATATATAAAGAACTCAAAAAACTTAACAGCAAAAAAAAAAAAAAAACAATCAATAAATGACCTATGGAACTGAACAGATGCTTCTCAGAAGAAGAAATACAGTGGATCAACAAATATATGAAAAAATGGTCATCATTTCCAGCAATTAGAGAAATGCAAATTAAAATTACACTAAGATTTCTCACTCCAGTCAGAATAGCAATAATCAAGAAATACAGGCAACAATAAATGTTGGCAAGGACGTGCAGAAAAAGGTCCACTCATACATTGCTGGTGGGATTGCAAATTGGTACAACCACTGTGGAAAGCGGAATGGAGATTATTCAGAAAACTTGTAATGGAACCACAATTTGACCCATCTATCCCACTTCTCAGTTTATACCCAAAGGACTTTAAATCAGCATACTACAATGATGCAGCCATATCAATATTTATAGCAGCTCAATTCACAATATGGAACTATGGAACCCACCCAAGTGTCCTTCAATAGATGAATGGATAAGGAAAATGTGGTGTGTGTGTGTGTGTGTGTGCCCAATGGAATATTACTCAGCTTTAAAGAAGAATTAAATTATGGCATTTGCCAGTAAATGAATGGAGTTGATGAATATCATGCTAAGCAAAATAAGCCAATCCCAAAAAAACAAAGGCCAAATATTTTCTCTAGTATGTGGATGCTAATTCACAATAAGGCAGGACACTAGAGAAGAATAGAGTTACTTTAGATTAGATAAAGGGATGTGAATGAGGAGGGGAGGGGAGGGGATAGGATAGGATGTGGGGATAGGAAAGATAGTAGAATAAAATAGTTATTATTAACTTATGTATATATATGACTGCATGACCAAAATGATTCTACAAAACATACACTCAGAACAATGAGAAATTATATCCCATCTTTGTATGATATATCAAAGTGCATAAATGCATTCTACTGTCATGTATAATTAAAACAAATATTAAAAATTATTTAAGATATTTTTTAAAAGTTATAAAAAAGAATACAAGCAATAATAAGTGTTGGCAAGGATGTGGGGAAAATGTACACTCATACATTGCGGATGGCACTGCAAATTGGTACATCCACTATGTAAAACAGTATGAAGATTCCTCTGAAAACTTGGAATGGAACCACCATTTGACCCAGCTATGCCACTCCTTGGTTTATACCCAAAGGACTTAAAATCAACCTACTATAGTGACATAGCCACATCATGTTTATAGCACCTCAATTCACAATAGCTAAACTATGGCATCAACCTGGATGCCCTTCAACAGATGAATAGATAAAGACAATGTGATATATACATATACACACACACAATGGAATATTACTCAGTCTTAAATAAAATTATGGTATTTGCAGGTAAATGAGTGGAGCTGGAGAATATCATGTGAAGTGATATAAGCCAAATCCTAACAACCAAAGGATGAATGTTTTCTCTGATACAGGGATGTTGATCCATAATAGGGAGAGGGATAGGGCATAATGAAGGAATTTTGGATTCTGCAGAGAGGAGTGAGGGGAGGGGAAGAAGTGTGGGGATGGGAAGGGCTGTGAAATTAGATGGATGTTATTATCCGGCATACATGTATGTTTACACTAACTGTGTGACTCTGTACCAAGTACAGACAGAGGAATGAGAAATTGTGTTCCATTTGTGTAGAATGCATCAGAATGCATTCTGTTGTCACAATAACTAATTAAAATGAATTAAAAAATAAAGAGTCTGAGTTTTTAAAATTTTTATTTATTATAATGATAATAATCATGGGTGTTTACCTAATCTCCAAAAATAAATTTTCATGTAATATAAACTTTCTTTTCTCCTTTCTTGTCAAAAATGATTTATATAAATACATACATATATGTGCAAAAATATATAAAAGAAATAGTGAAGAAAGATGAAAGTAATAAATGATTAACATTGCTATCATTTTAAAATGATGTAATATGATCTCCACTGATAACTCATAAATTAGATATTGTTATTGTGCTTCTTTTATACATTAGCAATCTGAACTCAGAAAAGTTAAGTAGCATGTCAAAGATTTCTGACCTAAATTAATATAATGACATTAGATTTAAAAGAATATCTTAGTTTTTATTCAAGCAAAGATGAAAATATATTATGTGAAACAGACTCTCTTCACTCAGTCCCTACTAACCTGCAATTTTTTTCCATTTTGTTGGCTTAAAAAAAATTTAACTAAATTTTTAGCATTTGTGGGTTAAATCTCCATTTAAAATAAGACCTTTTTTAAAAAAAAATTCGGAAGGCTCACAAAATATTAGCATTAAAATTTTAAACTTGTAAATTTTCCTTTATAGTTTCTAATTGCTGCTTTAAAAAGTTACTAGAGGATTAGTGGTTCAACACAAACAAACAAAAATTTGAAGAAGTACAAAATGGTCTCTAAAATTCAGGATTTATGCTGTAAGCTGGGTTAGAGCTAGAGTCTCAGCCACCCCTAATTGAGATGATTGAAACCATGAGATTTGAGAATTTTGATTTGATGAGATTTATGAGATTTTTAGATTTAAATTAATCATTTAATGAGTTTAAAATGTCCAAGACCTTGCAATGGGGTGAAAATATTGCATGTGAGAAGGATGTTGTTATGGTTTGGATGTGGTGTCCCCCAAAATCTCACATGTGAGACAATGAAAAAAGACTCAGGGGAAAAAATGATTGCATTGTAAGAATCAACCCAATCAATGGTTTAATCCTCTGATAGGGATTAACTGAGTGGTAACTGAAGTGGTAGGCTGGAGGTAGTAGAAATTAGGGTATGTCTTTGGTGTCTATATTTGTATCTAGAAAGTGGAGTCTTTCTCTTTGCTTCTTGATCACCATGATATGAGCTGCTTCACCCTGATACCTTCTCCTGCCATGATGTCCTGCCTCACCTTGAGCCCTGAGGAATACAGTCACCTCTCCATATACCTTGTCCTCTGAAACTGTGAGCCCAAAATAAATCTTTCCTCCTCTATAATTTTTGTGCTGGCCATGTCCTTTCGTCACAGCAGTGAAAAAGCTGACTAAAACAGATGTCAAGTTTTAGGAGACAGAGGGTCTCTTCTCCTGAGATGGATCAGGGATTTGAGGGAATTCATATCAAGAATCTTCAAAAGTCTCTGTATCTCAGCGTTTTGACTTTCTCTTTATATTACTAGAGGTTAAAGTCAGAGGTGCTTTACCACTGAGCTACAACCTCAGTCCTTTTTATTTTTCACTTTGAGTCAGGGTCTTGCTCATTTGCTGAAGGTCTTGCTAAATTACTGAGGCTATTCTCCAACTTGCCATCCTCCTACTTCAGCTTTCTAAATTGCTGAGTTTACAGGCACACACCACATCCCAGCTACAATTTGACCTTTGTACATTGTTCAGAGACACTAGCAAAATGTTATACAACCACACCTTTCAGTTTATACAAAGCCAAGCCACTTTCTGACAATGAATCTCTAATTTAGCATCTCTGATATACCTAGATAGGCTGACAACACTCCCTGTCATCTAGTCCTAGTTCCCTTTTGATTAACAGATATTATTTATTCCATTTTTTGTCTTGTCACATTTTACTAAAGTAGTAAGAATAAACCAGGCTGCACCTCCAGTACTTTTAGTAGAAATATTTTCAGTTAAATATCCACATTTAGATAGCTGAGACTCTATATGGTGCTGGGCTTTTCTTTGTTGGGAGTTTTTTTATTACTGTTTTTCTCTCATTAAAGTTATTAGTCTCTTTAGGTTTTCTATGTCCTCTTGATTCAGTCTTGGCAGATTGCATTTGTTTAGAAATGTAGACATTTCTTCTGGGTTTTACAATTTAGTGGAGTATAGGGTTTCAAAATAGTCCTTAAGGATTTGCTGGATTTTTGAGATGTCTGTGGTGATTTCCTTTTTCATCTCTAATTTTGATAATTTGTGGTTTTTTTTCTCTTTTTTTCTTTTGGTTATTTCCTCCAGGGGTTTATCAATCTTGGTTATCTTTTCAAAGAACCAAATCTTTATTTCATTGATCTTTTGGATTATTTTTTATTTTAAAGTTTGTTAATTTTAGCTCTGATTTTATTTTCTTTCTTTTACTGGTTTTTGGAAATGGTTTCTTCTAAAGAAGAAATAATGTCAAAACTCCTCAAATTATTCCATGAAATAAAAGGGATGGAACACTTCCAAATTCATTGTTTGAAGCCAGTATCAAACTCATACCCAAATCAGATAAGGATACATGAAGGAAAGAGAAGTACAGACCATTATCATTGATGAAATGGATGCAAAATACTTAATGAAATATAAGCAAATCATTTTCAAAAACATATTAAGAATGTTGTATACCATGACTAAGTTGGTTTTATTCCAGAGATACAAGGATGGTTTGATATGTGCAAATCAATAAATGTAACTTATCACATAAATAGAATTAGGGGAAAAAGTCACTTAGTCATCTCAAGATTCAGAGAAGCCTTGGGCGAAATTCAGCACCAATTAGTGATAGAAAAAACACTGAAGAAACAAGGGACAGAGGAACCTATCTCAACATCATAAAAGCTATACATGAAAAAACCCAAAGCCAACCTCATAGCAAATGGGGAGAATGAAAGAATTTCCTTTAAAATCTAGGACAAACAATTCTGTTTGTGGGTAAATGGACAGAGTTGGAGAATATAATGCTACGTGAAGCAAGCTAATCCCCAAAAAACAAAGACCAAATGTTTTCTTTGATATGAGGATGCTGACTCATAATGGCAATGGAGGGGGCATGGGAGGAATGGAGGAACCTTAGACAGGGCAAAGGGGAAGGAGGGGAAGGAGGGGAAGGGAGCGGGTAAGGGGGTAGGAATGATGGTGGAATGAGTTAGACATCAATAGTCTAAGTGCCTGTATGAAGATACAAATGGTGTGAAAATACATTGTGTACAATTGTGACTTGAAAAATTGTGCTCTATATGTGTAATATAAAATGAATTGCATTCTGCCATAGTGTATAACATATTAGAATAAATAAATAATTTAATTTAAAAAATTTCAATGATCTGGCTTAAGAAACTGATCTCTATCATTTTACAAAACTATGTTTGACTAATAAAAAAATAAAGCAATGCTGGAGACATCATAATATCTGACTTCAAATTACACTATAGAGCTATAGTAACAAAACCTACATGGTTCTCACATAAAAATAGAGACATAGACCGATAGTATAGTATAAAAGGCACAGAGACAAACCCACACATCTTCTGTTCTTTGAAAAAGGGGCCCAAAATATATATTGGAGAAAAGACAACTTTTTTTTTTAAACAAAATGCACTGGGAACACTGATTATCTATATGCAGAGGAATGAAACTAAACTGTTATCTGTTGCTTGTACAAAAATCAACTCAAAATAGATCAAATATTTCTATTTTAGCCAAATCTCTCCCCATCTCCAACTCAGAAGGGTATTTGTGATTGAATTGGATACACCCTGATGGCACAGGATAATCTCCCCTTCTCCAAATCTCTCACTCACTCATTTCTGCAAAACTTCTTTTACTATATAAAGTAACATATTTACAAATTTGGGGGATTCAAATATGGTCAAGCTCCACACAGACATTTCAGTCAACAATGAACTGCACATAGTACCATAGTCCCTTAATATTATAAAGGAGCTTGAAAAATTTCCACTACCCAGAAATTTTATAGCCATAATAATATTACAGTATAATACATTTCTCAGATGTTTGTAATAATGCTGGTGTAAACAAGATGCTGCTGCACTGCCAGTCATGTCAATGTATAGCACACACGATTACTGTTCATAAAATGATGAAATCACCCAATGACACATTTCTCACAATCCTCATCATTAAGCAACACATGACTATATCAGCATTTTGGGGGCTATTATTCAGGCTAACATGACTTGATATTAACCCCCATTTATTTTTTGTATTCTGATTGTAGTCAACCATAAAATGCAAATACTTGTTAATTGTCCACAAACTTAATGCATAGATTTATTGCTGACAATTTACGGAACTTCATGTTGTTTCAAGAGATTTCTATCATGTAATATTGTATAATACAGATGATTTGGTGTTTAAAAAAAGTTTCAATATTAAGATTATACAGCGATGGTTTTGTGATAGTCCACATGTGACATAATCACATTAGAGATGATTTGTTATTTTGTGTTTGCAAGTACAATCTGTCAGAAAACATCATATTTTTTTAGATAAGGGAGAAGAGGGACTATGAGATGCAAAAGCATTTGTTAGGGATGAGTTGTTTATTTGATTGCTTATCATTGACATTAACTAAGAAAGACAAGACCATTGTGTCCTCAAGCTTCGTTTTTTTTTTTTTTTTTTACTAGTTTGGGATACAGTCTATATGTGTGACTATATATATAGAAAAAATAATATTACATATCTATGAAGAAGAAGGGACTGTTTTCAGATTGTAGAAAGTCTAAAGTAAATTTCAACAGTAGATTGCAATGTACAATTGGCACTGCCCTCAAAACAACTATTTTTCTTTTTTATGCAGCACAGTCACAAAGTTACCAATCTGGTTGCAGAAACTACAAGGGAACATCAGATTAATTTCATCATAGAAACTTGATATTTAAAATAGTTTCATTTCTCTTCCAATTGGAACATCATTCTCTCCTCAGATCTGCTCATCTGATATTTAATTTTGTTGGTGACTGAATGGTGACAACATACACAGTACTTATAAATCAGCATCCTCATAGTCAAACTTAGATCCTCTCTAACATCCAATTTCTGTTTTGTTCTTGTCCACTGCCACTCCTCTAATTAAGTTTCATAAAACTGTTTTTTTTTTGTTATTTGAGAGCATCCCAATTAGCCTTCCTCTTCAAAACATTGTTCATCTCCAATTCATGTTCTCCATGTGACCCAGATGATATTTTTGACTAAAGTGCCAATTTAATTATGCCACTTATCTTATCAAAATTGTTCACAGTAACTTCATATTTAGGTCCACACTCCTTAACTCTACATACACAAAGTTTAGGATTTGGCTTGCCTGCAATTATGAGTCACCCCTTCTTAGATCCTTTTCTCCACATCACCTTCAAGAAGAATTAAGCCCTCTTTTCTTGACTTCACTTCTTGATCCATTAAACAGTTGGCCTGTTTTGTGTACCTTCAAAACTGCAGGGCAAAAATTTTCAAAAATTTTCATTACTCTTTATTCATTTAACAGTCATAGAGTAAAATACTACATATTAGATAAGGAAACATCTGTAGATGCTATGACATTTCTTTGGTTGTGTTTTAAGCAGAGTTGATGAAACTGGACATATTTAACTCTTTCTTGTATTTTCTATTATACCATGGTTTATGCATTACCAAAACACTATGTTTATCTACTATTATACTTAGCATTGCTCTCAGCTTTCTTCCCACTAGATAGTGGCCCTTAAAGACAAGAATCATGTTTATATCCTAAGCATATAGTATCATCTCTGATGCAGTTAGGTCTTCGTTAAATATTTGTTGGTGGAATGAACTTTGAGAATCCATTTCTCCCAAATAAGTATGTGGCCAAAGAACAATGATTTGTACACATTAGCATAGAAAGAGCTGAGTCAAAGGATCAAAACCAATAAGCAGGACCCTCATACTAAGTTCATTAATTTCAAAATTTAGATAAAATAGACAAATCATATAAAGATGATTTTTTTCCAAGATTCTGTTTTCAAATTGTATATATGCAAAAAGATGAGGAGCCACTGTGTCTTGATGAGGTAGTATAATTCGATTATGAGGTAGATAACTGAAAATGTTTACATTAACATATTTCATATTTTCTACCCAGTTATCTGTGTGTGCACATGTGTGTTTAAGAACATAAAATGAAAACAATAATTACTAATATTTGTGGAACTGATCTATTTTGAAATAAAATATTAAGTAATTTATAAATACAAATATTCTTGAATTGATCTCATTGCTTAATTACAGAAAGAAGAAAAGATATTTTGAAGAGCTTGTAAGTATAAAATAGGTTTTCAGTGCATAGAGGAAAAAAAGAATTTAGGTCTCCAAGAGTTTGTAGATAAATACACAAGATAGGAGCCGAAGCCAGAAGAACTATGGTGTGTCTTTTTTGTTTGTGTTTTTGACAGAGATGGTAAAGAGAGTCAAGAACAAAACAGGAGTTTATCTAAGGAGGATTGAACTTTAAATATTGATTATATGTCCTCTTATCCCTTCTGTTTATTGGACGCAGAACCAGCACCTGGTGAAAAACTTTATCATGAGAAAAACCAAAAGAACTCAAGTAAATAGTAATTAATGGTGACCTCTGTATTGTCTAGTCAGTTCTGCTTTTCTTGACTGACTGGAGAGTACATGGGGAGAGCTTGGTAATGTGTATTTGAGTTTGTTACATGTAAAAGGATTCTTTTAAACCTGCATGTTTGAAGGGTTCCCAAGTACAGTAAATACCCAATGCATCTCTCTCAATAACTTTTATAGAATTAGGTGTAGAAAATAAATCATGCACTTGCTAATCATATATACTGTGTGCTCTACTTTTGACATGATTCTTCATCTAGAAGAAATTTGGGACTGAAAAAAATGGGCATTTTCTTTGTGCTTTGAGTCAGTTGGCTTCTGATGACAGTAACTGAAAAGACCAATGTTTATTATTTCCCAGGAAATTAGGAACCACATAGAGAGGGTAATGGGTCTAAATCAGGGAGCCAACAAATGACAATTACAAATTAAATCAGCTTGTCACTGTTTAAGATAATCCTGGTTTACTTTCTATGCCATGTCTTAGAGCCAGCAACCATCCAGATGGTGGTAGTTCTTTGGGACTTGACATTATTTAAAAGGTCAGCACAGTAAAATTATAGTAGGCACCTCGTTCTTTTCAGAAACCAAACATCTGTGATCTTCTTCCAATTTTGAATCATCAGTGCCACAGTTTCCCATAGCAGCTCCTTGCCAACTTCTTTCTGGGTGAACTATGTGAACTATTTATTTTTCCTATTAGAAACTGTTACAGATGCCCTATATAGACAGTCCCATAATGTTCCTAAAATTTTGTCACTTACATTTGAGTCAAGAAAATTAGGATTTAATTTAGAAGCATGACATAGACTGACTTATAATTGTATTAATGATATGAACATTAGGAAATGCCTCCTATGTAAGGCATTTTCTTCCTTGCAATGTTATTATAGGCTAGCAAACTTACATTGACTTTGGTGCCTCAAAGTAGTGTATATATTTTAAATTGATAAATATTACATATCCTTAAAATTGATAAAATAATCTATATATTTTATATAGACATGATGTTTAAATTTCATATTTAAAGTGTTTGTTATTGTTAATTTCTGTATCCTTCCATATTCGAGAGTAAAAAAGTTCATATAATCCTCTATACTCTCATTCACAGATATACAGGTCTCTGGTTTTTCTTTTACGTAGGCATTTATTATAGTTAGGTATTATGGGAAGAGACAGATTGGGAAATGTAAACATATCTTTATTTCATCATCTTGAATCTAACCAGAACTAATACTCATATTAAATATTCAGAGGCTGTTAGTTATAAATGAAAGCTTTCGTTTCAGAGGTTCAGTACCTAGTCAGCCAACTTCACAGCTCTGGGCCCAAGGTGAGGCAGAACATCATGTCAGAAGGGCATAACAGAGGAAAGCACTTCAGGACATGGCAAACAGGAAGGAAAGAGGGAACTATCCTCACCAGGGACAAAAACATGTCCCCAGTGACCTAATTATGGTAGGTATATACCCTACCTGCCTATGGTTACTGTCCAGTTAACTCATATTGTGGATTAATCCACTGATGAGGTTACACCTCTAATCATCTAATCATTTCATCTCTGAATGTTCTTGTGTTGTCTCACACATGAGCTTTTGGAAGACATCTCATATCTAAGCTGTGACATTATAAGAAGTTTTCATAAAGTAAAACTTATTTTGAAAGTAAACAGGACTAAATACAGGACTAAATTATCAATTGACTTTGTTTTTATGGGTAATAAAAAAAGGATAATGATGGTATAAATGTGATGCAACATATACTTACATTAAATATTTTGTGACCTGTCATAAATTTTAGCCTTTAAACCTGCTCACCACAAAGACAGATGAATCTTCTATAAATTTTGAAAAACTTTTTATTGTTATGAGAATTGTTGATTTACAACCTTAATACAAATAAATGCCTGATGAAGGAAGCTAAATTTAAAGGAATATGTGACTGCTTATTTTAATGGCAAACTCTTTTTGTCATATACAGTTAGTTATCCTCAGTACCATTGGATCAATTAACCTGTGAACCACAATTCCACTGATCAAAGTTTTTAAATGGCATTGCAAAATTAACATTAAGTCACAATACAGAATCATAATCTTTTCCTTTTCCTTTGAAAATTCCCAAAGCACTGCTCCTTTTCTAAGCAACTACTTGTAATAAATACTTCTATCTATAAGGCTCACCTTCTTTAGTTATGCTTTCCTATTATATTAAGATTGCTTCAATCATTGATGAGCATCTGCCCCAAATTAGCAAATCAAATAATCTTTCTTGGGTACTTGACATTGGATCTGTAACACATTGGTGCATTATTGTGGGTATTTAAGCAAAAAAAAGATATATCTTGGTATCTTGGCCATAAAGAAGCAAAGAAAACTGGTCTTAGAAAGATAAGACTACAAAGAAAATAGATACGCATCAGGCATGGTGCTTCATACCTGTAATCTCAGTTACTCGGAGGCTGAGGCAGGGGATCACAATTTTGAGGATAGCCTGAGCAATTGAGTGAGACTCTGTTCAAAATAAAAAGGATCTGGGGATTTAGCTTTGTGGTAGAATACCCCTTCATTCAATGTCTATTTCGGGGGAAAAAAAAAGAAAAATAAATATCAGCAGTAAAAAGAAAAACAAAGGGTTTATTTCTGGTTTTTAAAACCTGGCTGCATACTGTCTGTCCTGCATTCTATGGAATATCTGTGCTTTTTTTTAAGGGACTCTCTACTTTCACTCAAAGTACTTTGAATGGAATTCTATTTCCTGCAAACTATGATTGAATAAAATAACTTTGTGTAAATTTTTCTGATCCATATCTGTCTACTTTGGAGCTTTTGATGAAGAATAAGCCAAGGCTGTGGTGTCGCTTATGCATAAACTCAGGTGCATGTTACTTTATTTGTGTTACTGATTGTACTGATTCTAAGTTTCTTTGCTACCTGTCCTTTGATCTTGATAGTAGTTTGTTTTCTTCCTTGTCCTCAATTAACTTACAATGTTGTTAATGGTTCAAATATGGAATACTGAGATAATTCTCTGTACTTCTTTGAAGAGTATAGTCTTTTGTTTTATATTAAAGTTACCAGGAGCAATCCAAAACCTGACTACAGCAAATACTGAAGTTTTAGAAATCATTTTTAAAAGTTGTGGAAACATATGAACATCTGGAGTGAGGCCTGGGATTATTCTTTATTTAGCTTTTGATGGGTAGCCTCACTTGACAACCACTAATGACTCCTAGACTAGAATCCCTATAAGGACACCCATAGACGGAAAACTTTTGGTGGAACTCAATAACCTTCCATTTCTTCATTCACACCACTGATTTCAAGGAGATAAATAGACCACAGTTAAAAAATTTCAGAGTTTTAAAATGTCAGAAAGTTCATTTTTAACCCCAGATGGCCATTTTTCTACAGATGGAGACATTTTAAAATGGATCTTCAAATCATAACCAATTCAAACATGTAGACAAAAGTCATAGCAGAATTATAAAAGATAACTGTATCTTTTACAAGAATGAAATTTGTTAGGTTAAATTATAGCAATTTTTTAAAAAGTTACTTTCTTCCTTTTATTTGTGACTGAATCTACTATTCCTCAAAATGGTAAAATTTGAGGATCAAAATGATTACAGTATCTTTCTTTGTACTGGTTGGAACTCACCAATGACTAAGTTCAGTGTGCTCCAGGAGGAAAACGAAGAAACTTCACATCAAAGTTGCTCCATAATCAGTTTTCCTAAAGTGTCTTTCCACAGAGTGGTAATCATTGGATACTTCTTGCAGCTTTCTAGTTGCATGATTTCAGGAATCTGGGATTCTGCAATCTTTTTAGACATTCTGCTAACACTTAACATAATGCTTTAAACTTGTGCCTATACTTTAGTAGGTAGTTTTTAAATAAATGAAGGAAATAATTTTCTTTATTAATTCCTTATGTGTAATGGTTTTGAACCCTGTAAAAATATTACTTCATTCATTGAAAAGGACTGAAATCATAATTTTCTTCATAACCAGGCTCTCTATAATTTGAAGATAGATAAGTTTCTGCCTGATGATTTTTGATAGTCATGCAAATACTAAATCCATTTTAGAATCTGGCATCTACACAGCTAGATTTTCAAATCTAGTTTAAAAAATAAGAAGAAAAATATGGATATCTGGATAGCTGTGTGTATGGCCAAATCTCTTTAGGGAGCCTGGCCATAGCATTAATGGAAAAGATATCAGAATATTCTGGCAGATTTCAGATTCTTTATTAAAAGCAGATACTTTGTGCTTATGCATTACTAATTTTGTTGTTCATAGGGAAAATGATTCATCATTATGTGTAATTGGTAAACAGTTGGAAAGAAACATTATTCACTTTGTTTATTTTCTTTGTAAAGAAAAGTTCGTTTTCTTTCCCAGTTTAAAGTGGTAGGAAGTAGTGCAACAGATGTGGACAATTTCCTGTTTTGGAATGATACTTTTTTGAAATGGAAAGGAATGGGGCAAAAATATTTTAAAATATATATTCTATATAGATCATGATTAGTACTCAAAACAATTTAAAAATTTTTTAAAAATCTAAAGCAAGCATTTGAAATTTAAGGTCCTGATCTTTCAAGTATGATATATATAAGTAAAACAGAGTTTCAAGATGTATATTTCTTAGAAATGTAGTTTTAAAATATACCATTATGTATTAATCAGGACAAAATATCTGTGTTCAAATTAAATTGGGAAAAACTGGTTTAAACAAATCAGATTCCTCCTTCTTAATGTTTATATTATTTTTGCTGGGTACTGAATCCAGAACCTCATGATAAACATGAACTCTACCACTGAGCTACACTTCCAGCCCCAGACAGATTTCCTTATTAAAGTACATCCCAGAGCCTATAAAATGTTAATGCAGACTGTGATCACATACATATAGTTATGCACACATACACACACACAAACTCACATACTCCAGTTTTCAAATGCATTTAAATTTAGAACTATTTTTTTTTATCCTTGGAAAGTATCTTAGGGAGTAAATTCTGTATAATATACTTTATCCATTCAATATTTGTCAATTTACCCATTATGTTTTTAAGGTTGCTATTGTGTGTTGAATTTCACTAATGATCAGACTAAATGGTTTTTAACTGGCCAGATAATAATAAACAATCTCAAATAAATAAATCACATACTGGTTTTATCTATATTCTGGTTTGCCTTTCCCTTTTGTCCAAACTATGAAAGAAGTTTGTTATTAAAATGTGCTTTAATTTTAACACAGAAATCTTTGTTTGTCAGCAGGGGAGAAAAGAGCTCTATTTTTATCATGAGAGTATACCAAACTGTAACTCTGGTTAATAAAATACTTAGACTCTTGATGAAATAAATCATTGTAATAATGATATTCATCACCATTATTATTTCTTCAGAAAGAGAACTGGCTTCTGGGTATTCTTAGTCTAATTCCATCTGCCAACACAAAATTTGGACTTTGAAAAAAATGCATTAGGTATTTTCTGGATTACATCCCTGGATGACGAAGAGCTTCATTACATGTGAAAAGCTCCCACTGGTTTAATATCTAAACCTTTGCACTAGATACATAAACTATATCTACATTTTCAAATCCACAAAATTTCATGACATGTATGAGAGAAACTGGAGGTTACCCTTTCCCCAACAGTCTGCTGCCTAAGGGCTGGTATTTGTATCCAACTCTCTTTTTTGCCTGATTTCTATTTAAAACGAAACAACAACAAAAATAACAATAATGCAAAACATTTCAAAGCCAGTTTTGAAAAATGGTAGCTTGCAACCTCTGCAAAAAAGCAAAGATGTTCCAACTGAATGATAAACCAACATCAGCTATAGGGCTCCTAAATAACCATGCAAGACAGACAAGAAAAATCTAAGTGAAAGGGCATGCATATGCTGAAGAGTAAAACAGAAACCAGGGTAAGTCCACTATGGAAAATCACCACATTGCATGATAGTAGTAATACATAAATATGATTTAAGTGATAAATTTAGGCCAAGCAGAATTCTTTTCTTGCTGCCTGCAAGTCTAGCCATAGTTACAAGATCCTGCAACTCATGGTCAAGAAAAGCTGTAGATGTCTATCCCAGACATGTTGCCTGAAAACTGTGCATATTTCTCTGTATATTTTTCATTGTTATTTTGAGATTAATTTGTATAAATTTCTAATTTTTTAAATGTATAAATTTCTATAATTTATGAAATAGTTTGAATTTTGTATGGGAATTCTAATTATTGAAGTAACATTAGCACTTCCTCTGACATGTAAAAGTTGTAAACCTGGACAAATTACTACAAGGAATTTAAATAACTGGGTGCAGAGGATATATGTTGAATGATGAGAAAAATATTGTGTGTTTTGATCCAAAAATATCAGTTTTACATTGTTTATAATAATTAAATGCCAACTATGTGCTATAATGAAAATTATAAGTACTGAAATTTTATCTCTTGTTCACCTCTCCTTTTCTGAATCTCATTATATGCAACTTAAAGAAGTCAATTTACATTATCAGCACTCAAAGGATAAAAATCTCCTTACTAATTAACTCAGCATATAGTCTGGTTATCATTTAGTAATGAAAGAAAAAGAGTGTTTCCTTAAGACAGCAAAGATACATATTTTGGTGGATATATTTTGGTAAATTTTACATTAAATTATAAGCCTAAGTATATAAAAATGACCATAAAGAAAGTAAAAACATAAGTGATAGACCTAAAGAAGAGTTTTGCAACTTTTATATGAGAGACTATAAAAAAAAGGATTGTGAAAAAAAATGTACAAAACTACAAATTAATAAGTATAACTCAACAATCTGACAGATAAATGGATAAATGAGATGAATGGGTAAGCTATAAAAAATCAGCAATAATATCTAACTTTTATAGTTACCATAATAAATTACTACAAACCAAATGGATTAAGCAGCATAAATTTATATCTTATAGTTTTGAAGGTCAGAAGTCTGATGGTTGTCAACTCACCACATTGAACTTGTCAGTGGACTGCATTCCTTCTAGAGGACCTGAGGAAGAATGATTTCCTGCTCATCTGGGTTGTTTGCAGAATTCAGTTCTTTGAAGATGTAGAACTAAAGTCCTTATTTTCTTGCATACTCTAAACAGTCCACTCAATTTTTAGAATTTGCACATTCCTTGGATCTTGTTCCCTTTCTTTCATCTTTAAGCCAGCAATGACAGAAGGAGACTTTCTTACATTGGATTTCTCTGATTCTTCTGTCATCTTTCATGCTTTTAAGAGCTCATGTAATTATACTGAAAAAAGCCAATCTGGAATGATACCTTCACAAAATCTTTAACCTTAATCACTTTAAGGTCTTATTCATATAAGATAACATATTTATAGGTTCTGGGGTTTAGCTCATGGATATCTTATGGGAGCATTAATCTGCCTACCATACCCAATAAACATATGATGATTAACTTAAACTCATTTGCAATCAGAAAATGCATATTAAGAAATCATGTAAGATTGAATTAAAACCATTGAATTGGCAAAGCTTAATGTGGAATTCATTTTCTCCATTGAATTGGCAAAGATTAAAAATATGACAATATCAAGTATTGGCTATAATATAGGGAAACAAGTATATTTATATAACCCCTGTGGGAATATATGTCATTATAGGTAAAAAGAAAAATGGCAGAACCAGGTTGCCAGAAGATGGATACCATGGGAAGTCATTTTAAGGTGGGAGGTGGACTCAGTTCTAATGAAGAAACATTCAATGTGTGCCGAATGGATTTCAGAACTACTGTGGACCACTCATGTTATTCCCCACCCCCACCACCATTTCAAATAGGAATTCTTGTAGTATTAGAAAATATTTGTGAGATGATTAGGTTATGAGGGTAAAATCCTCATGGATGGGCCCAAGAGAACTATCTTTACCCATGTGTAGACACAGCTATAAAATACTATTTGTGAACCAGAAAATGAACTGTCACTGGATCTGTCTGCTTTGATCTTGGTCTTCCTGATCCTCAGAACTGTGAAAAAATAATTACTGTTTTTTATAAGCTACCTCATTTATGGCATCTTTTTTCAGTAACTTAAATGGTCTATAAAACCGAGCATTCAGCCTGCTGCCTCACTTGGACCTTCCAGCCTCCATAAACACATGAGTTCCTCCCTCCACCCTACACACACACACACACACACACACACACACACACACACACATTAAATTGGTTTTGTTTCTCTTTAGAATGTTTACTAGTGTGTATAATTCAAAAATATGTGACTAAATGTGTTCAAATTGAAAAATTCAGAGCTGATATAGGTATTTTTAGAATACAATATTTAACAGGAAACATGGTAACATGACATTTTACCTGGGAAACTTTCAACTAATATGGTAGCCAGACTTCAAGATGGATTTCAATGATCCAGCTCCCAAATGGAATTCATACTATTAAGTAGTATTCTTACAGAGAGAAGTCTGTGTAAACAATAGGATATTGCAGAAGGTGGTGGACACTTATTTTTCAACAAAAAAATGGAGACTTTGAAAAGGGAGTTTTCCCTTAGTTATTTTAACAGAAGTCCAAAGTAGAAAAGGATTTATCTAAAATGATTTTGGGAGTGTGGCATTCATTCCATGCAGTAACTGCAATAATATTCAAGGACACTAATATGTTGTTAATGACAGTTACATTTGTAAACAGAGAAAGGAAAAGCTGGTAGAAATTGAAAGCTCTTGTATTTACAAAGTTCTGCAAGCAGGAAGCAAATATTAGCAAATTTTCTTTTGTTAAAAAGAAAGAATAATTCAGGGCAGAACCAGGATCCCAGAAGATGGAGACCATGGGAAGTCATTTTCAGGTGGGAGGTGGACTGAGTTCTAATGAAGAAACATTCAATCTGTGCCTAAAGGTGACTACTGTGGACCACTCAAGTTATTTCCCACCCACACCACCATTTCAAGTAGAAATTCTTGTAACAATTGTCCTAAGCTTGTTGGGTCATTGTATTTTTATTTTGTGCATTTGTGTGTAATGAGGAGTGATCATCTGTCTCTTTAGCTCACTGATCTCCAGCTGTAGAATATATAGGCCCATGAAGTTTTCCATAAGAAATCACACAAGAATACCCTCCACTGCACCTAAATATAAATGACTAGATTCTACCCTATCACACTGAATTTGTAATGGCATGGGAAGTTGGAATTCTTTGGAGGGTGTGAAAGAATTCCCCATGTAGGACAGGTATGAATTAATTATTGGTGGAAAGAGGGTAGACTATGGAATTGAACTTCCAAGTTGGTCCTAATAAACTCCATTTCTTGAAATGCAGACTTTATTGTCCCTTTCTACAGTTTAACAAGGACAGACCTGGAACAAATAGAAAATATTTGGAGTGATTGTATTTTTACATCTGGGTTAGATTATAAATGATACCATGAATTTCTTCTTGATGTTCTCAGGCCCTCCACCTTCTCCCTTCCTCTTCCTCTCCCTCTCTGGTTACCTCAGGTTATTTTTTTCTAGGAAAGTCAGCTATTAAATCATGAGCAGCATAACAGAGAGACCCAAGTGTTGCAGAACTGAGGTTTCCAATCCATAACTAGTAGGAAACTGAGGGCTACCATCAATAGCCATGTGAATGCACTTGGAAATGGGTCTTCTCATCTCAGTCAAGCTTGCTGCAGACCTCATCCCAAACTTTTTAGACTACATCCTTCCGAGACACTCTGAGCCAGAATCATCCTGATTTCTGACTCTCATAAACTAAGTGATAAAATAAGTGTTTATTGTTTTAAGTAGCCAAATTTTGGGGGTGATTTCTTGTATAACAATGGATATCTAATGTAACAACCTAAGGGTTTATCGATATCTTACTGTATCTTTTACTTTTACTCAAAGCTGAAAGTAAAAACCACTGCAGGAACTATTAACTGTATGGAGTTTATTAGATGGAAGTAAATGCTTAGAAATACAATGGAAACTATCAAATGCATAAGTAAGGCTCTTTGGGGACAACTGGTTTTGAGACCAGTGGTACCAGAAATTAAAAAACATACCTCTGCAGTTGAGTCAGTGAGATGGAGTGAAAAAAAAAATAACCACAACAGGGTCATACTGCTGTTTCTGATGCACATGGTTCTAAATACTCAGTAATGTGGAAAATGGACACAAGAATGTTGCTTCAGGAAAACACCATATGACTACAACATTGCTCATCAGCGCAACCAAAGAGGTGTAAATAAATGGCTTCTCCTTCATTCCTACCCTCTGGTTCTTCTGCAAGAATATCTAGTGGAAATTGAATCTCTTCTGGAATCTTAATGGTGAAGAAGTCTTTGAAAAATTTTAGTTAGAGGTAAAATGGAGGTTGAGAGTCAGTTTTTACTCTTCACCATGGTTTGTACTAACAAGAAGTTTACAACTTTAATGGAATGACAAGATTAGAGATGGGCATGTGTTAAATTGAGTGTTACAGCTTAAGCTCAACAGAAAATCAGAAGAAAAGAGATTAGAGTGTGGCAGAGAATTCAGATTAAGTTTCATGGAAGAAAGCAGCTTTGGGTTAAGGCTTGAAAAGATGGTAGAAGCTAAACAAACATTTTTTTAAAAATCACATTTCATAAAGGTGGATGGGAAATGTAAACACAGGGATTAACACAGATGATGGCAAGTAGGTAGCCTGGTGCTTCAAAAAATAAGTAATTGAGTGATCATAAGGGGCTTTGAAATATATAGGGCTTGAAAAATCAAGGTGACATGTAAATGTATTGCAGGTAGTTCTCTATGTACTGAATGTCTGACAATATACATTTACATATTATATAAAATCACGTGTTATTGCCATTCCCCAGATTCATTTCTTTGCCCCATATTCAGGATCCTACACTCAGCAATAGAATATTCATGCCCACAGATGTCTCAATATCCCTCTTCTCAAAGCCTGGTAATATTTTTGCAGTCACTATAAAAGCTGTTAGCCTTTTTTTTCTGATTAGTACTTTGGTTCTTTTATTCCAAAAAAGGTTTTCCTTGTACATCCTAACTCTGATCACTTGCATCTTTCTCGAGGGACTAGGAGGATTTTCATATCTTCCTAGTTACTGTCTGGGATCCTGCTTTTAAATGGAAAATTGTGGGCATTGCTATATGTACTCATCCTGTTTGGAATGTTTCATGTGTCTGGTAATTTGACTCCTTGTTCAGATCAGTATTGATAGGAATAATAGTTATAAAACAATGAGTATGTATTTCAGGAAAGGAAATAAATTCTTCCCAAATATTTCTATATCTGAGTATATGGTATGTTTTTGTCTCCGTGTCATACAGGAAAGACTTAATTAGATACACTGGGGTGCGGTGGCACACAGCTGTAATCCCAATGGCTTAGGAGGCTGAGGCAGGAGGATGGAAAGTTCAAAGATAGCCTCAGCAAAAGCGAGGCACTAAGCAATTCAGTGAGACTTTGTCTCTAAATAAAAATACAAAATAAGGCTGGGAATGTGGCTCAGTGGTCAAGTACCCCTGAGTTTAATCCCTGGTAGCACCCCCCCAAAAAAAAAGAATTAATGAGATTTCCTTAACCCCAGAGATGACAGCCTTTCCACCATATCAAAATTATCAAACCTAAGTATCAGTTTTATATGATAGTATCCCAGATATCACAGACTACAAATATTGCAATGGTTCATTAGCTCATTTAACCCTTAGGATAAGTTAGTGAAGGGAGAAAGGTGGGGAATTACTATTTATAGATCACAAAAGCAACTAAATTCTAAGTGATTTTCCCAAGCAAATTGAGTGTTTAGTAATATTATTATAGTTTAATCTAGCCTTATATAAGGAAAGTTTTTATTTCATACACATTAGATAAATATGTAAATTGATATTCATTTAAGCATTTGAAACATAAAGAATTAAATTTACAGAACTCCTAATATCACAAAGAATACATATTTTACCACAGTAGAAACTGAAAAAATACAGTTATGATAAACTTTTTTTCTTATATAACTAGCAATGTCTTGATCACAATTATGCATGATCTCCATGCATTTATGTATATCATCTCTTTTATTTTTGAACAGAAGAAAAAAAATTAGATAATGGTTATCTTTCTGGGTCTCTAACCAAAATCTCTAGCCTCTTCTGCTAATTAATGCATTATTTTCAGTAGTGAAAGAGTCAAGAAATCTGTTGACTCTTTTTTTTCTTTTTTCTTTTTTGGTTGGGTCTTTATTGCTGCCAATTACAGAAAGGTGTTCTTTGGCTAACTTATACATGTTTGTTTGTATCATGTTGGAAAATGATATTCTATTATTCTATCCATGTAGACAGTTGTTTAGAAAGTGCTAATGTATGAAATAATGCCACAAAATAAAGCTTCACCTCAAGTTTTAAAAAACTGAAATTTTAGTTATTTGTCAGTATGAGAAAGAATTATAACTTTAGAATGACCTCCAGTTCTTAAATTTTATCTTGCAGCAATTAGACCCTCCAAGCAACCTAACATTTTCCAATCAAGACTCAGAAATTTATGTTATGTAGCATCAGAAATTACTTGGTTATAATCAAAAGGAACATAAAGGTGAACATTTTCATTAGTGCATGTCATAAACATTGTACAGAAAAGAACTATATAACCCATCTCAGTCCTATCCATCTTCACTGAGGAACCATTTAAAGGAATGGTGGTGGAGACCTTGGTTTTTAGTTACTTCAACTACTAAGAGAGTTTTAAAGTTGCACAGGAAAAGTTTTCAAGGAATAGCAAAGGTGGCTGGATGGTAGCTGGAGCCATATGAAAACTTTGTAAGTTATAGACTGCTTACTCTATGTCAGAAATAATGCATTCAATTCTACAAACAGGGATATTGATTGAAATCTGAAAGATAGATGCGATGTGAGTCTTAAGCCTGTGGAAAGAGAGTTAATACATTTTTTCATGTGATTAATTAATCACGGTCATTACAGGAGAAAGAATTAAGGATAATGCATCATTTCTGTGGGCATTATTGAACACTTCATAATTGCATAAAATCTATATAAAAATTCAAATATTTTGCTTTCAGATCACAGAGAAGGAACTGCACTTTGCAACTTAAGACTAAAAATGAAAAGTTATTGGAAAAAATCAATTCTTGGTTGAAAATAATAGATGACTATTTCTGTAAGAACCACAGAATTACCTTCTAGACTAATAGATACATTAAAAGACATTAAAGTTGCTGTTATTATTTAAAAAAAAAAAGTAAATTTTCAAATTGCCAACTCCAAAATTAAATGTGCTATTGAAAATCAGATAATCTTAACTTATGGTGAATTAATTAAGATAAATTTGCTGTTGCATAGGGCATAACATTTCAGATTATTATTTGCTCAGGCTTGTTGGCAAGTCCACAAAAAAATCTGCAATTTTCTTATATTTAAAAAGTACATGTATTGGGCTGGGGATGTGGCTCAAGCGGTAGCGCGCTCGCCTGGCATGCGTGCGGCCCGGGTTCGATCCTCAGCACCACATACAAACAAAGATGTTGTGTCCGCCAAAAAGTAAAAAATAAATATTAAAAATTCTCTCTGTCTCTCTCTCTGTCTCTCTCACCTCTCTCTTTAAAAAAAGTACATGTATCTATAGTTTTCAGTATGCATGAATAAGAATTAAAAGGAATTGATACTGCACTAAAAATTTTATAAAGAATATACAGCAGTCTCTTATCTGCAGGGGATATGTCCCAAGATTACATAGTAGATGCCTGAAACTGCACATTGTCACAAACCCTATATATAGTATTTTTTTCCCTAGATATGCATATATATAATAAAGTTTAATTTATAAATTAAACATAGTAAGAAATTAGCAAGATAACTAATAATAATAAAATGGAACCGTTATAACAGTACACTGTAATAAAAGTTATGTAAAGGTGATCTCTCTTTTCCTTTCTCAAAATATTTTATTAGACTGTACTTATCCTTTCCCCTCTTATCAGGCCATGAGATGACACAGTATCTATGTGAGGAGATGGAGAGAGGTTCTCATAGCATTGTGGCATAAATTTAGGCTCCTATGGTCCTTCTGACAAGACTTCTGGAGGATACCATTAACAAGGGTGATGAAACCCTCAGAAAATGAAACTGCCTGTAATAGGAGACTGCCATAGATTATTTTCTAACTTTTAAGTTGGGACCTTGAACAGTTCGCATTATCTCATTTAATCCTTCTAATTTCACAAATACTATTATGTTGTAGGCATCACGTTCCCTGCTTTTTAGCTGAAAAACTGAACTTATGATTATATGGCTGGTATTTAGTGGGGCTGATAGTTAAACCCAACTTTGTGAAAGTCCCAGTCTTTTGTAGATTGCATATCTGATTTAAAAGTGTCACACTTCCCTGAATTCAATCCCTGTGTCCTGCCTTCCTACTATTGTCCAGTGTTCTGACTTTCCTCATTAAAATTACTCTTGGGCATGATCTTGACCCTGGGCTATAGCCAGTATCATCTCCCACAGTGCACATCTGATGTTACTTGAATATAATGATGACTTACCCCCACCTCCTGTGAGCACACTCGCATATACACACATACATACTACTTGAGTCTACCAAGGTCCATAGAATTTCAGCAAGCATGTTACATGCAAGGCTTGGGTTCTGTTTATACAATGGGACTTGACTGTTTTTGCTTCTGTCATTGTCATCAGGAGACTAGGTGGCTGGATTCAGGGATAAGGTAAAAGATATGCAGAGCAGAGGTTTTCTAGATAAGTTGTCCAAAGTAAGCCAGTAAAGAACATACCTCCCTCCTACCAGAATACTGCAGATGAACAAGTTCAGTCAGTTTAATCAAGTTCAACTAGGTGCACCTAGAGTATTTATGATTTTTTGGTATGTTGATAATCTTTCAACATATTCTCAAATCACCTTTCATTTTTAAAGTGGCAAATATGTTTTATTAGAGAAAGTTTTATGACACAAATAATATGCATTTATTTTTCCAGTGATGTGAAATTCTGAATTCATAGCCATTCTTAAAAAACAAACCCATTTTTTGTAGTTTGTTGACATGCATTCTCAAAGATTCATGATAGACACATTTATGCTCCTATATTTATCCACATCTTCTTCTAATGTCTCTATTCTATTTTCTTTCATATTTATAAACCAAGACCTTAATGTCTGAAGCTACAACTTTTTCCATCAGCCTTTACACATGTAACTTTTTTTTATACTGACTCTTGCTGCTATGTCTAAGGTAATTAATATGTTCACAATTCTGCAGATGATTCTTTCTGTAAATAACATGTTTGTAAACATTTTCCTTTTGACTAATTTGCTTTCATATTTTTTCCCAATACTTTCAAAATCAGAGACTTTGAAAAGATGCAATAAGGGCCTCTGACATTGAGAAACAAATTTTAATTTAAACACTAATTGGCTATGTAGATAGAACCAATTATTAATATAGAGGTTTTATTTAAAGAAACTTCAAATTTATAGAAAAGCTATGAACATAGAATAGGGTGTTGTTGTGTACCTCAATTCAGTTTTGCATATTGGTGACATCTTACATTGGAATGGCATCTTTTATCAAAATTAACCAATATCAACTTTTTAATCAAATTCCACACACTGATCATATTTTTTTATTAAATATAAATGACCCATTTTGATAAGAATACAATTATGGTATACATATACAGGCAGACCATTTCCAAAAATGGGTGGAATAATCATATGCAACCTTGATGTCAGCTACAACTTTAAAATTTACAGTTTTAACCTTGAAATCTTAAAAAAAAAGTATCATCTATGTGATCTTAGTCAAGTTATTTGCTTTCTTACGTTTTAATTCCTTTATTTAAAAGTGGACAAAACAATATGTCTTTCCCACAGATTGGGGAAGAGCACTGAATTATATTTTGCATATAATGTTCTTAGTTCAGGGTCTGGAACATAGAAAGACCTTAACAAATGTAGACTGTTTTCAACTATTATTACTAAATTTTAAACCTGGGGAACTGCCGAAGCCCCGCTGGCTGGGCAAAATAACCGGGGGGGTGACGAACAACTTGCATAGATTGATACAGCAGGAATGGGAGCCATTTATTGTAGGACAGGAGTGGTATTTATACATTTCACACAGCTTATCTAATTAACATAAACTCCATACAGCAGTCAACCAATAAGAAATCTCCACACTTAATGGCTTGCTTTTGTTACTTCATAAACCACTTCCTCTGGCATTTTGCCAGGCACCATCCAGACTTGTTTACAGACTCTAACATTTCTCTGGCAAAATGCCAGATGCCATCTTGACTTGTTTACAGACTCTAACAGGGAACAAACATCCCAAGAGAGTTAAGAATTACTCATACAATGTTGATGTTTCTTCAGACTGACCAGGAATATGTGAAGAACATACATTATATGCAAACAGAGATACAAAAATTGTGGTATATATGTGTATTAAGAATTGTAATTCAAAAAAAAAAAAAGAATAGTGTTACCTTAGATTAGGTAGAGGGAAGTGAAAGGAGGGGAAGGCAGGGGATATGGGAATAAGAAAGACAGTAGAATGAAACTTACTTTATGTATGTATGTGACTATATGACCAATGTGATTCTACATTATATATACTCAGAAAAATGAGAAATTATATCCCATCTATGTATGATGATATATCAAAGTATATAAGTGCATTCTACTGTCATGTATACCTAATTAAAAATATTAAAAAAAAGAACAAAGACTGGGGGTACAGCTCAGTGGCAGAGCCTTCCCTCCTTTGTGTGAATCCCCTTGGGCTTGATCCCCAAAATTACGAAAAATAAAAATAATAAGAAAACAATAAAGTCAGAGCCAATAATCACCTTATCTCCAGGTATGTCTTGTCATAGACACATCTGATCCAGTGAGTGGCTCATCAGTTATCTAGCAGTTAAAAACTGAATTAGAGTGAGGAAGGCCTAATCCAGCTGATATGAGTTTTTAATTTTTAGAGAAAATGGTAAAAATATTTTGATCTTTAAAGATTTGTTTGTTATTTCCCGAGCAGTTAAAAGTTATTGGAGAGTAAACATTTAGAATTTTGATACAATATGAAAGGAAGTCTTTTTCTTACAGATTCTAACTACTTTGTGTATAGAGCAAAATAAGTTTCAGGCATTTCCAAAACCAAACTTGAGGGAACAGAAGATTTGTACAATAAGTTTCAGTCAAAAGAATTAATATTTTCCCCCATTACTTGTCTTGGAGGAAATAGAAGAGAAAAAGAAAATAGAAACAAAACAAAACAGGAGTTTGAAGGATAGAGTTCTGATAATGAAATCAGATTGAAAGAAGCAAAGATGGATCAGTCTCAACCCATCAAAATTAAAGAAGAGCTACAATTCCAACAATGAACCAAAGCAGTAGGTGCATGTTAAGGGGGAGAGGATTAGGGCATTCAAAAGTTCTCGCAACATCAAGATTTTACAAATTGTGAGTTGGAAATTAAGATGTACAAACTAAGAAACCCAAGACTCAGTCGACCCTAGGATAAATGCTGCTGTGGGCACATACATGTCTATGCAACATAGTTCTGTGCTTTGTCAATCATACCCATTAGATAGAAGTAATAAGAGTATGCATGTAGCACTATGTTAAAGATAATGTTCCTGGGAAGAGCAAAAGTGAAGCCATCATTATTAAGCACAATTGAAAATAATCAAACAATGGGTGGACTTTTGTATTTAGATTTTATAACATTTATAGCTATTAAATATAGTATTGAAATTGTATAATTAAAAATCATATAATATTACAACTCTGAATTTCTTGAGACTGTAATTTTTTAAAAACAGTTGAGACCAATTTTTTTATATCAGAAAGCATATTTTGTCAGAAGTGAGAGTAGCTTGAAAAAGTTACAGTGTAAGATTCACCCTATTCTTAACATCTGTATCCCTTTCTATCATTTTTCAGAATAATATATTTCACAAACCAATGCAAATCCTTTCCAACATTATGTCCCACAGATAGAACATATTCAATCAATGACTACAAACTCATGTACAGTGTGTCAAATTACTACTTACTGTCACTGAAAATCAGAATAGTAAATTAGCAACAGTTTAGTTTCAGGGACAGTAAGCACCACACATGGACCTAATTATTATTTGTACAGCATTATAATAAGTCAGGATTTGATCAAATTTATAAATTGGTGGATTTTTAAATGCATTTGAACAGCCTAAGTATAAGTTTGTATATCTTTGGCAAGACAAAACAATAAAATTATGTAATATTAACAATCACATATTGACCTTCACATTTTTCACAATTTTCAAAGTATTTGACCCTTATTATTCCATGTTTCCATGGGGTTGCTAAGTGGTTAGAACTTCAGATGTAATGAACTTCAGATGTAATATAGACAGGCGATCCCTTTCTATACCCCTTTCTTCATTAGTTTATATGTAAGAAGTTTTCTCCTTCTCCTCATCATTTAAAATATCCCAATCTTGAGTTGTAAATCATGTAGTTATACTCATGTGTGGTTGTACCTGGGCAAGCATTGTCCTGCATCAATTCCATCTACTCTACGTAAAGAGGGTACACACAGCACCATTAATAATATCTTTATTAATACCATTAATAATAATATTAATGCCAGTGCAATTGAAGGAGACAGAAGATGAAAATATTATTTTTCTTTATGCAGTTTTATACTAATTTTGCTACACAAGTCTCATTCATTATTTTTAACTAAATACAAAAAAAGTTCTTAAAAGTCCATGCATTTAACATACCGGGCAGGAATGTTAAATGTTAAAATCACAAATGCAAAAAACTATTTTATTTCTCAGATTATTTATTCTGATGAGAGCAAAATCTTTCAGAAGTTTCATAGAGATATTTAAATAAGCAAAAACTATAAAAGGGAAAGTCCTCAATTCGTTTTTATCGCATAATCATTGTTGATAGAATAAAGGCATCTAACTTTCAGGTCTTGAATTAAATCTGATCTTTTATTGAGTAGGAAGGCATGCTGAGGGTAGATGGGGAGCAGTGTCTGTTTAGAAAGACATAAAATTTAGAAAAGCTTAGTTTAAAAGCTTCTCGAGTGTCAAATAGCTATTAAACACAATTTTCATAACTTTACTGTAAGTGAATCTGAACTAGCATATGGACTAAGTTTCTTTAAGTTGCCTATGTATTTAAAATAGTAGGGGAAAGAGATCACTTTGCAAATATGCTTTTGGTTTTGAAAAACTCCCAAACATTTAAAAACGTAGTTTTCAAATCAACCATATCCATATAACTATAGGTTTTCTCATGCTCACTACTGAAGGATGGAAAAATACTAGCATTGGGGCAGAATGAATGAAGATGGGATAACATATGCTATAAAATGAAAAATCACTTGCTGCTCCAGGGAATTTGTTAAAAATAAATAAATTTGGTCCTTATGGCAACTTAATCAAAAGAATCTAACACTTTTATTCTTAGTGATTCAGGATTATGGATGATATTAATCTGTCACAAAATTATCCTATGACCATTTCCAGAAGTGGAAAAATGCAGAAATAGAAAATGTATATAATATTACAATTTCATTTTGTTCCAAGATCTGTTACTATCTGTGGAAAGCAGTGTTCCACAGGAATGAACATTCAGATGAATTATGACATGAAATCTCATTTCTATGTTTTATGCATAGATAAACTGATAATTACTGAACATTCTTGGCATCTGGCTTCCAGATACAATGAAGTTTCCCTCATAGCATCTAAAAATTAAATATGTATGTGTACACTTTTTAAAAAGACATTAAGCTCTATCAAACTGTTTTGGAAAAGTTATTTTTAAAGTAAGTATATTTTTAATTAAAAATTTTAAAACAAAATATATTTGGGCTATTAGTTACCAAATATTTTTCTAAATAATAAACTACATTTTGTTTTTATTTATATTTTAAATCAATTTGAATATGTAGATGTAAGACAAATTAAACATTGCTACAAAATATATGTGAGTATCAATAGTTCCTGAACATTGAATGATATCCAATGAACTTCCACACATGTGTTTGGTGGCTTACTAAAAACTATTTTAAGTAAATTTTGCAAAAGACTCAGAAATGAGCACACTATTTTCCTGTCAATCTTTGTTGGTTTCTTCTATTTTCACTATCTAGACTAACAGTCAAGATCAAACAAATGCTTTTGGTCATTTTACAGATTCTTTTCAATTACTGCTGCTGTTGTTATTGTAATCATATAGAATTTTTAGAGTGCTATGTAATGAGTCCTGTATGAGTCCTGTAGTAATACTTTTATGTGTATTTGGGAAATATAAAGAATACTAGTTTTTGCTCACCAAAGATACTATCAAGTAAGTTTAATGAAGAAAGGAATACTTTAGCCCCCAAATGAAAAATCCATGAATTTTACTCTATAATATTATTTAGGTGATGCCTTCATATTCTCATCTTTTGGGTATTTCTGGAATTTTTTAGTCCTTTCTTCTGGAAAAGTGTAAACAGAAGATTTTTAATATCTTTAATTTTTAACTTCTGCAGGACAACCACAAATAAATTTCTTTAAGTCTATTAAATAAACAAAATAAACACACAACAATAAAATGTAGTTTCTGGGAGAGCGAGAAATCAAATGTACTCTACCTTAAAGTGTATACATGCCTCCCAGAGTCAAGCATTTGGATAAATTCACCTTGGATAGAGGTACTTTCAAGTGAAGTAATATATATTATATATGTATTAAAAAAAAAAAAAACAGCACATGGATTGCCTTTGCAAGAGAGACATGGAGTGCAGTGGCATGGCTATCTTATGTTTCACTTGGGCCAGAGGAAAAGCAAGCTGAGCCAAGTGGAATGTAACTTTTTCAAAATTACCTTGCTTTTCTCACATTTATTTATGCTTTTTAATTTATTTATTCTCAAAGACATTGCCAGCACCCATTTTGTACCAGATACCCTTCTAGGAAACTGAACTTATGAATTACCAAAACAAATAACATCTCTGCCCTTATGGAAATGTAAGAATATCCTCAAACCTAACATTCCAATGTTCATTGCACTGGATCAGGCTCCTATTACCTTTTCTGGACTTTTTAGGTCTCATAATGGTAAATGCACTTTCAGTGTTGCTTTCTCTCTCTCTGAAGCTAAAACACCAACACCGCCTTTATTACATTAAAGTATGATTTTTCCACTTAATAAAATTCCAGTTTTTATTTACATCAAAAAATTTAATAAATCCTTCGACTACATTTTGAGCCTCTATTATTAATATAACCATGTGTAAACTTGCTTTTGACAGCTCTTGTACAACATCCCACTCTCTCTCACCCTATTTCTAGCCTCATTGCACTATTGTGTAAGTACCAAGAACACAGAGTTTTAAAGTGTCAGTGTCTTCTCTACCTACTGTGGGCTTGGCATATAGTCACTGCATGTAGATGGCTGTTATGTTATCTTACTCTTGCAACATATTAGCCAAAATTAGTGGCTTAAAACAAAAACAATAGTGTGCTCATGATTCAGTATTCATGGATATTTAGTAATTGATAGACTTGTTTAATCTCTGCTTCATTTGGCAGCAGTTGGTCATTTAACTGGGGCTGGGAAATATGTGCCCCAAGATGAATTACTTGCATGGCTGCCATGTAGTACTGGAGTTCAACTGGAGTTGTCCATTAATTTCTCTCCATTAGGGCCCCTCCACATTCTTGCTTAGGCTTCCTTATAACATGGGAGCTGGGTTTCAAAGCAAGTGTTCCTTAAGGCCTAGAAACTAGCACAACATAACTTCTGCTATGTTCTACTAGTCAAAGCAATGTATATTAGTCAAAGCAGAATCCTCCTAGATTAAGGGGAAAAATTACCAAAGATTTGTACCCTGTTTTAATCTGTCACAAAGCATGCATAATAGTTATTCAGTGAATGATTATTCTATAACTTCAAACAGTTATTTAAATTTTCCGTATTCTTATGCTTCTGCTCTTCTATTATTTCTTAATGAAAAATACTTTTTCTCAGTCCTTCAGAGAATGCCTTTTCTACCACCCTGCATGCACCAGTCCTATGTGTCATCACCATAAACTGGTTGTGATACTTTGCCTCAGTCTGGCTGGGCACAATTCAGGAGTCACTTGTCAAAAGAAATGAACTTTATTTTTAGAACACACACGCACCACACAGCTCTTTAGGAAAAACCTTCAGAACCCAACTGCCACCACCGGCTTCCCACAAGCCTCTCAACCTCCCCCCTCCTCCTGCTCTTGAGGCCGATTGGTTGGGTCGCTTGGGCAGAGCCAAAAAAAGTCCCCCAATGAGCAGCTCTGTGTTCTGAAAGGGCAGGGAAACAACCCAATGAGCATGACCACAGAGGAGCCAATCAGTTGGCAGCTAGAAGTTTGCTGGGGCCACTGTAAGCCAATCATCAGCTGGCAGCTGGAAGTTTGTTGGGGCCCCTTAGGCTGTGGCTCTCTTGTTGTTTGTATTAATTGCCTTATTACCACTAGTTGTAATATTCTGTGATACATTATTGAGTATTTTTATGCCTACTTCTCCCAGTAGATTTAAGAGTTTTTTGAGCTTAGAAACAATATTTCATTCTGTAGACATTCTTAACCTAGTGGAAACATGGGGCTTCCACAAACAACATGGAGGAAAAGACAGAGACTGTACAAATACTGTGAATTAGGACTTCTTGCTGTTCAACAGAGGTGACCCCATCAGGCAAATTCTGAAGGCCCTTAGATTTTCCTAGTTACAAAGTGACTCACTGATAAATTTATGAAATGTGAGGTAAGGACAAACTTTTAAAAATATGTATTATGTAATAGAACCCAAATAATAATGTTTTTCAATTCTTGTAAAACAGAGCAAAGTTTGCATAATAGCTCAAGCTTTCCTCTTCTCCATTGCTGTAATATTTTAAAAACTCTCTCTGTGGAATATACTAGGTATGCTAACCATACTATAACATGCTTTTCTAGAACTATTGATCAAATGTCACTTTTCTTATTTGAATGAAGTGTCGTCACATTTGGCAAATGGCCAAGGCAGGTTTTTAAACTGTAATACAGCAAATTCCAAGAGTTACCACAAACAATGGATCAGTCAGTCATTCCCTCACTGTCATTATGGAAGTTACTAGATTGGGACACCTAAATCTTAAAACTGAGAGGGGCTAGGGATATGTGGACCTTGCTGGTCACAGGGATGGGAGAGAGAAACACATTTTTTTTTCTATCTCACATTTAAAGTAAATTATTTTCATTGTATAGTTTGGTGGAATTCCTATGGAAATGAAATATCTTAGTTGCAAGTAAAATGAATAATGAAAAAAGCATTTAAAGCTAACAACCACCCCTTTCAATTGTCTCTGTGTATTTATCTATCTTTGTCCTCTATGTCTATATTTACCTCAACAATAGAGAATAATGAGTAGCAATTGTATTCATTTCTTAAAATCTGCTGACTTAGTTTGTGGAAGCCCCATGTTTCCACTAGGTTAAGCATATTGCAACAACTAATCTAGGAAATGAGAGCCCAGGCACAAGACAGTGAGCTTCAAAGGCACTGACATTGAGACTTCACCCTGCAATTCTGCACTTTCTCAGGTGAGGTTTTGTATTTTTTACTAAAAGATAATATATATTTGTGTTATTTCCATTTTTAAATTTCCATCCTCTATTATAAAAGAAAGTATGTGCTTTCTCAAATGCATTAATCCAATGTTTTAAAATTTGTCCCTGACCTCCCTCTGGATGTTTTGGATGCAGTACAAACAGTGTTTAAAAACACATGGGCTAAAGCATGGCAAATGAAACCATGGGGTAATTGGTTAATTGAAAGTGAAATTGGCCACTCACCTTTATACTGAAAGAGTGAGTAATTGCTTTTATGAGTGCTCTAAGAGAACAAATTGTTTCCCAATTATGGAGTAATATACATTCACTGGACATGCACAGGCTCACATGAGGGAAAAAATAGTAAGATGGGTTTGAAACCTTTCCCTCTTTTTTTTTTTTTTATATTGACATACATGCATTCCCTCAATGTGTCCACTGAAAAGACCTGGAAACCATGATTATTCAAAAGAAATGATGGAAATAACACCTTAGTAGGCAAAAGGAACATACAAGATGAGCTTGGTATACACTCTTACACCAGAAAGAAATGGTCAATTGATAGAATGGTGGGAATAACAAAATCATGTTAAAGCCAAATTAAGGGGCTCTCACTGGAAAAATGGGATCTACTGAGTATCATAATACATGATAATAACAGATATGCCCCAATGTAATTCACATTGGTAAATTTAAAAATGAATGAATTAAAATTTCCTTGAAAAATGTGAATTGTTAGAATTATTCCATTATCTTACAGTAACAGTCCTTTCCCCCAAATTCTTACTGATCAAAATGGGAGAATATATAAATTTACTTTGAAGAAGTTAAAAGATTTCCTCTTGAACAAGTAACCAAAGTATATTGTCAGTGACAAGAAGAAAAATCAAAGTCATCTAATAAAATGCAATGAGAAGTAAATGCCATTATTTTCATGATATTCCAAAGATGCATAATCTGATTCTAAAAATTAGAAAACACACCAAAAAAAAAAAACCCAAAGGAAGGACAAAATAATTGGCTTAAAACTTCAAAGGGATCAAACTCAAGAAACCAATGAAGAATGGAGAAGTTGTTCCAGACAAGGGAAACACAATACCTGCTTCTGAAGTGGATATTTTTACTATAAAGATGTTTTTAGGACTATGAATCGGGAAACAATATTCTTACTAATTCCATTTTGCTACAATTTTGACATTACTTCTTTCAACAATTGATTGGTTGTCATTTCTTTCCCTACTTCTTGGCATTCAAAATGAATGGATCTTAAAACATTGTCTGGCCATTCAAACACATCGACTAATTTAATAGAGTAAAACAATTCATTTTTCTTTTATTTTGTTAGATAATATGAAATTATTTTATTTAGAATATGTGGAGACTTCTTGGTCAAAATTCTCACCATTTTGAAAATGGCTTTGATATTTGAAAAATATTGGGGGGCTGGGGATGTGGCTCAAGCGGTAGTGCACACACCTGGCATGCATGGGGCGCTGGGTTCCATCCTCAGCACCACATAAAAATAAAATAAAGATGTTGTGTCCACCAAAAACTAAAAAAATAAATATTCAAAAAAAATTAGTTTCAATTTAAGTAAAATTCATAATCTTATTAACACTTTGTAATATGTGGATAAAAGCCCAAAATTCATTCTTCAGGGTATTCCAGAAATTTTGGTTGGGTGCCTCTTTGGCTTCAAACAATGGCAATATAATAGTAAGCAAAACTGATCCTAATCTCTGACTTCATGAAGCTCTTATTCTATTGGGAGGGTAATAGACACATAGATAACAAGTAGACAGATTTAAAATACACATAGAGTGGAAAAAAATACAGGGAAGGGAAAAATAGAAGCGTGCTCTCTATGCAACTTCAAATACAGGGTGAGTTTAGACATTGGTGGAAGGGGGCATTCCAGCTGAGTGTAGAGAAGGTAGAGAACTGAACCATAGGTGTTCTTAGAGCCCAAGCACAAGTAAGGTTCTGTTTTTGTTTTCATATGGTATGGTTCAGTGTTGAAGAGAGTGCCGATTGAATTTTTCAGTATATATGACCAGAAAACAAATGTGTGTATGTGAGGTTAAAAGCCATTTTGAAAAAAAAATCACTTGGACAAAGTACTTGGGTATAATAGGTGTCAAAATAGGACATTAACATATGTGGAAGGCAAGGGAGACATGGGAGAGAGCTTGGGACCATAAAAAAAGGGGAAATCTGAGGGGAATGAAAGGAAGAAAAAAGGGTGAGAGGGATAAAGACTGCAAGAGAGAAAACAAAGGGCAGGGAAGGAAAGTATGAATAGATAATAGTTCAAAGTGAGGAAAAAAAAAACAAAGAAAAGGGAAGGAAACTTTTTTCCAAAGCACATATGGGTAAATATGTGCAACTATATGAGTCTAAAATGGAGTTCTGTCAAATGAGTCAATGGTGCCTTTGGGGTCTGAAAGCAGCCACAAGAAATACACAAATGAAAAGGGATGATTATAATAAATCTTTATTCATACACACTAAAATTTAAATTTTGCACATCACAAACTATTCTTTTTCTTTTTACTTTTTTTTGACAAGTTACAAGTGAGAAAAAAATGTTCTTAAATTATAGACTCAATGAAAACAGGCCACCTTTTGCAGATATTTGACCTAGAGATACAGGACTAAGTCATGTGAGAGAATATGGTACAGAGGAAAATATAAAGGAATCAGATCAAGAATGCTGGCTGGACAATTTAATAGTTCTTTTACTCTGAGCAAGATTCTACTACTCAAAGCTTCATTGTTTTTAACTAATGAAGCAAGAATGTTGAAGTAGAGGAACATCACGCTCCCTTTTTAAAATAACTAGCTTATTTATTTTATGGATGTTCACTTTCTCAGTTCCATTTGCAAAAATCTGTACTTAAGCCAAAACTGTTTTTCACCCTTTGTGTTTGGAAGTTACTCTGTTTAGGTCCTTTAGGAAGTTGGTGTCTACAGTTTCAATGATATCTTCCTGGAAATAACCTCAAGTGACAACTATCAAATGTTATGAAGTGAGTCACAGTAGAATCTGGCAAGATGTTAGAAGTTTGTTTGTATATAGGAGCCATATGTAAAGGTAAAGGGTAGGTGAAAATTCTTACCCATAACAGTTTATCTCATTTATTCCAGTTTAGGTTTCCTTGAGAGTCCAGGTGCATTGAGGTTTTGTGTTTTAATAGTGAACATGTGTTTCTTATTAAAACAGTGCTGGCTGCTGCTTCAGGACAATGAGGGCCCAGATGCTGACTCCTTATTTAACTATCTCTCAGAATGATTTGGAATTTATATATTTAACAAGGAATTATCACAAGATATCTCTCTCCTCTCTTTAAGGAGATAACATTTGTAAGTCTAATATAATTTTTTACATTCTGTGAAAGAAATGTGAAAGTTTTTATTTAGAGACAAGGTATCACTGAGATGCTTAGCACCTGGATATTGGTGAGGCTGGCTTTGAACTTGGGCTCTTCCTGTCTCAGCCTCCCAAGCTACTGAGATTTCAGGCATGTACCACTGTGCCCAACTGTTTTTCCTCTTCTCTTATTCACATGGTGGTTCTATGTCATCAAGGAAATCTCAACGTACTCCTTAGGGAGGACTTGAGTGCTCCTTCAGATCTGCACTCACTAAAGTTCACCCCATCCTCCCAGAATGTCATCTTTTCTAGCATGTGCTTTTCTCCTAGTATAATCAGTATCTCTGGAGGACAGACAATACATTAAATTTCACTCTGGATATCTTGTTTCTTCTTAGAACCTAGTTCATAATAAATATATTTTGGATGAATGAATAAATAAATGAATGAATGAACAAATAAATGTTAGTTACTACCAACAAAAAATATTTACAAGCATTTTAGTCTTAGATCACCATGCCAGCCCTACTGAATCACAATATCATGTTCTTAGCTTATAGGTTAGGAAGAGATTTGTTACCTAAAATTCATTATTTCAAAAATATTGTCTCAACCATGAATGTAATCATGTAAAATTTCCAATATGCTTTCAAAACATTAACTTTAAATTTTTTTGCATTATATAATATAATTAAAATGGATATTTTCTGTTCTGTTTAAGCAGATTTTTTTATGATGACTATCAAGGTTGAAAAACAATCAAGAAAATAAATATTATTTGAATTCTAGAGAAAGAGCACAGTGGAATTTTTGATGAGGAAATTGCTTGAGTTTTATAATTTCCCACTATGTAAGTTTGTAATTTAGGGCCTTTGGCAATTCGCTGTACAGTAATGACATTAAACCAATTTGACTGATTGAGCCTGTTCTCTCTACTGTAAGATGAAAAAGGCATATTGTCTTGAGGGGGCTTTTCCATATTTTAAGGGTTTATTGAACCCCTCTATTATATAAACTTTTTAAAGCATAATTTACATGCAACTTTTTTAATTTAAATTTTTTTTATAGTTTCATTTTATACATAATCAGAAAAATAGCTGTTATATTTATTTAATTTCTGGAATTATAATAAAAACCAGGAGTTTAAAAACAAGTTCTCCAAAATATCTGGATTTTTTAAAAAAATTTTTCTTGGTTTGTTTTTGGTTAGAACTATAGAACAACTTGTATGAAGGGCTGTTTTTAAAGACCACGTCTTGTACAGTGATAATAAATGAAACGAATGCAATATTTGTTAGACAAATCTCTTCTAATTCACAACGGAAGGTTTCATTTCTCTTGGCTACTGCCTTAGCACATGACTCTTATTGTGGGAGAAGAATGAGTCATTATGGGGTAGGGCAAAGCACCATTAAGTGTCTACAGTTTCTGGATTTGTCCCAGACCCGAGTGTCCCCATACCCAAGTCAGGGTTCTCTTGAGTATTTATCTCTCATGGCTCCCGCGGTTTTCATGGGATGAGCCCCTGGTTGTAGAATTTCCCCACGGGCCTCCACCCCTTCAGCAAGGACAAGCCCGCTCAAGCTCTCAAACGCTTGCTTTTCCTTATGCAGAAGTCAATTGTTCTTCAGAGGTCTCTTCATCAAGGCGTAGATCACGGTGGCTCAGGTTTCCCACCGTCCTGGGGACTGATCTCAGCTCTCATGATTGGAGCGTGTGCATGTGTCTGTCTCTGCACCACTAAAATACGGCTCTGAGACCTCTGCCTAGTCCAAGGTCCCAGGAGCCAGCCCGTCTGCCCTTTTCCACTCCCGCCCCCACTGGAGCCGCCAAGACTTGCTCCGCCTCCGCCCCAGGACCAGTGGGCTTTACCTGCGTATCCAGCCCCCCTGGGACCGGCTTGTAGAATCTGCAGGTGCATCAACTCCGCAGGCTGGAAAACATGCCGCTGGGCACCTGAGACTGGTGGTGGAGAGGTGCTGGGGTTGTCACCTCCCTTGGGAGGCGCTACAATGCAGCACTCTGGAGGTGGCAGGACCCATGCGTGTGAGTCAGCTGTCTCCTTGCGGGCTGTACCCATTGCCCTTCCTGGTCAGAGGACCAGGGGCGGGGTGAGGGTGGAACCCGGTAGTGCTGGAAGCAGGAAGAGTTAGAAGGGAGGGAGAGAAATTGTCCATCTCAGAGGATCCCAGACTTGTACTTGACTTACTGGTCCTCAATTTCCCAATTTCTAGGTTTTCCTGTTAGAAAACACAAAGCTGGTTCCTTCCTCTCATGACACATATAAGTTTGCACACAGAATGTTACAGCTGTCTCCTACAGAAAAGGACAAGTATCAGTAGAATATCGGGATGTAAATTTATTGCAATGGCCTTAACAGCAAATGTAAACATAAATTGGTACCAGAAAACCATAACATTATTTACATCTAGATTATATTCTTTATATTAATTATAAATTAAGATAAAAAATGAAAAACTCCATAGTAACTAGAATTAACAAAGAAATAAAGGTGACACATGATGTATAAAGGGGAATATGAAAATTAAGAGGTGACATTTGGGTTTTTAGTAAAAACCATGAATCTTGTTACTTGAACAAGTTACTTTGAGACAGGCACAAAACACACAGCATGTGCCATTGGTTTGGTGGAGCATTTTGCTTCATTTAGAATATGAAGAAATAGAAAATGGATAAATCTTAGGAATTCCAAATGATGGGGATAAAGATAAGGCAGTGGAGAAGGATGGGTAACATATTTCAGAACCAAGGAATATTCTTGAGACATCTGCTGGGTCCAAGGTCCCAGGAGTCAGCCCCTCCCCATCTTTCACACCCCCCTACCCCACCAGAGCCACCTAGACTTGCTTGGCCTCTGCCCCAGGACCAGTGAACTTTACCTGCCCATCGAGCCTTAGCCTGAGGGAATCTTTCCCTATCTATAACTGTCAAACTACACACTGGAAGATTGTTTGTGGAAAAGACAGATTTTGTAGAGTTAGTCCTTGCTTTTCCAGATACAGTTACAAGGAAACAAGAAACTTTGAACCTCTGTCATATGGAGGGAAGCCAGGAAGAAGAGAAAGCCTAAAAATAGCACAGTCACTAAGCATTGGTCTTTCTCCTCTAGGAAACAGTTTCCTCAGGAAAGTCTGGTTCTAGGAACTGCACAGAAATACTTCTTTAGTTGCTCAATTCTGCAAACAGACTCACCTCCTTGATAGAAGTGAAGAGAGAAGAATGACTAAATTAATTGAAAAGTGGTAGGTCAATGGGGGAACTGAAAATGAGAGGGAAATCATGATGGTTTCTATAAAGAAAACTTAGTTTTCAACAGTTATTTAAAGAACTTAGATTTGTATAGGGAAATTGAAAGAATAAAATAAAAGGACCTGATATTTACAAAATCTAACTGCAAAGTTAGCATTCTGACTTAATGATTTCTTATGCCAACTGGAGTGTGAAATAAATACCTTCCTTAGCTTGCACAAAGAAAATCATGGAAAGGTGGAAGAAAAGTGCAGTTGGACTTAGTAATGGGCAAAACATATTCATGTCACAATATTCCACTCTTCAGCGTGTTGGAATGTTTCATTAGTCCTTCCAGGAATTCTGAGGTGCTTTCCAAGTTCTGCAGGCATGCAGGCCACCCTTTCCTGTTGAGGAGAGCCACATGGAACAGAGTCACTGTCTCTGCAGCTGTTGGAAGGCAAGAACTGACTGCATAGTTAGCATGGCATATAGTTGTCACCATGGCAGAGAGGGGAGAATTCTTCTTTAAAGTGATTGTGGGTTATATTCTCATAGAGGATATTGAGTAAATATTACTTTCTTGTTCTTATTAACCTTGGTATAAAAATGTGAGTTAACAATATTATTCAATTTACAGAATAATATCATTTTCATTTCATGAAGGGCCTTTTAAATTTTTTTTCATTTTATTTTTATTTTCTCATCTATTCATTTTCTAATCAATTTTCCCCTGTCATGGGTCCATTAATCAGAATCTTTTCACTCCAACTTCTATACATTTATCAAGATACTTGTTTATCTTTGAAAACTATCAGGAGAAATTTTATGTTTGTATAATATTTATACCAATGGTATTTTATACAAGATTGCTTCAGTGAAATTTACTCTTGTCATGTAGCTTTGAAATGATTTCAACTCTTACACAGTTTGCTGTGTAATGAATATAATATATATTTTGCTGTGCCAAGAACATGGAGTGGCTTCTCCCCTCAGGACTATGACACCATGCCTTATCAGATCACCCTGTGTGAGTTACTGACCTGAACTCAAGAATTCGTTTGATATATGAGAGTTTAGGCCATGGCAGGCTACATTATCTCAATGGCTTCTTTTAGTATGCTGTGAAAAGTCTGCAATCAGCCACTTCTCTGAAGGCTGAGAACTTAGGCTGTGACAGTGCCACACCCTAATGAGTGCCTTCCACACTGGTTTTCTGCAAGTATTATATGACTTAATTGTGGAATGAGAAAAGTGCTTAAAATGGCAAGGGCACATGGTAAATACTGCCTAAGTAATTATTACTTAGCTATTTGTCTTATGGGCATTCTGCTCACCTATGAACCTTGCCTCCAACTCTGGCACTGACTTTTAGAATCTAGGGACCTCATACATCATCAAAGATCTCTGCTTTGCAGGTCCTTCCAGTTTCTCTCTGGGAAACACTTGTATAAATGTATACCACCAACATTAATGAGATTTTACCTTCCCAAGGGACCTGCTTCCATCCAAATGGAACAACTAGACTTTAAGAATTTTGGAAATTACCTGTGAGGTTTGTTCTTCTTATTAAGCATTGTGAACCTAAGGAGTGCTCTCCCTGTATGGCAATAAACCGTGCAATGCATAGACTTATACTTTGATAACATCCTTTTTCCAACCATACCAACACATCTCTCTGGTATTTTTTAGTTCAACACTATTTGTGAAGTATCTACCATGTGACGCTATGCTGTCCTCACTGACTCTTCCTGACTGCAGTGTGATGTTTTGTTATATGCAAATGTGAGCTCCTATAGGAGAGTGGTAAACCCACAAACACAAAGCCAAGACTGTGGGAGTAAGTGTTGGCTCCACTCTTCACCAGTTTGTCTTTAGTACCTCAGCTAGTAACTCAGCACTCACTGTCTTTTCTGTAAAACAGAAGTAATGAGTGCCTTCCACATAGGTTTGCTGCATGGATTATAGGGATTAACTGTGGAATGGGTAAAGTGCTTAAAATGGCAAGGGCACGTGGTAAATACTACCTAAGTTATATCTGTTCGCCTTGTGATCAATATGTAGGCTAACTCCATGGTCAGTACTGTGAGTGACATCTCTTTTTAAGGATCAGTGTGTGATTCAGGAAGTGTTTATAGTCTTCAAATTTTATTAAGGATCTAAATATCTAGTTTATGAGCATCATACTTATGTTGATCATGTTACAATTTAAAATTTACATAAAAATTAGATTTAAAGTTAACAATAATAAGCCCCTTACATTTCTGTAATATGTATTTATGATGAAATATGCTATCATGAAAACATTTATGATAAAAGTTAGCATCAGAAAGTTCTGACAGTATAAATGAGGGAGATGTAGAAGGGTGTAGGCAGCCAGGGCAAGATGACAAGTGAGGAAGTCAGGGGGCAGGGTTGGACAAAAGGAGCCTGGGGAGGGTCTTCCAATGAGGTCAATGAGTATAAACATATCTGTCTGATTTGGGGACCCAATCAGACAGATATGTTTATACTTGTGCTTCTAAGGGGCATATCCAACAGAAAACCTAAAATAGATGTGTGGACAATAGAAAGTACTGTTTGGGGAGGGGAGGAGAGAAAGAATGAAGGAAATTCCAGGGACCATAAAAAGAACAATCCCAAATTTTCCCACTGGCCTCCAGGCCCAGGGATCTCTTCTCTTTGAAGAAATCTGCTCCCTCTGCTTTTGCAATAAACCTACTGCTTGCCAGCTTTCTCTGTGTCCCGTTCTTCACTTCTTTCTTGGGCATAGACAATGAACCCAAGACCCCTAGATGGTAACATAATAAGTTCAGAAAAGATAGCACCTTTACATATGATACATTCATTTCTAAATGTATATAACAATTAAATTATTTTGTTTAGAAATGTTAGATTAATTAACATTACAAATAACTAGATATTAATAGTGGTGTCCCTACTAAGAAGCGAAATTATGAATTATTTTTGTTTTATTTTATTTACATAGTTTTAAAAATTTTCTACAACAAACATGCATTTGTTTTAAAATTAGAGAGAAATAATGTGATGAGAAGTTTCTTCATTAGGCTAATTTTTTTTTAAATCAACATTTTTCCAAAATGTGATTTTAAAAGTCCTTCACCTGCACCTCCATGGCCCAAACTTTGCCAGTGTTTTATCAGCATGGAGGGATTAGGAGATCCATGGCTTAGTTGAAGACAGGGGATTGCCTGCCGAAGAAACCAGAGGTAAATTCTCAAGGGCCTTTTCGAGCTTTGAGAAATAAGACAATTTACTTACCCCTTCTTTCTTAGCCTTACTTTCAATGGCCTGCTTCCTACCTCACAGGGAATCAGAAGTACTAAATCAGAGACTGAATGTAAAATGCTGGATGTAGAACACCAGTAAATATCCTCAATAAATACTATACTCATTCACTTAGAGCCATATCTAAAAAAGTCTAAAGGCTAAGATCCAGCAGAGGTTGAAAACCACAAATGTGAAGCAGCTGCTGAGCTTAACTTTGCAACCTTCTTAGATCTGTTTACAAACAAGAGAGCAGGAGTAACAAAGGGAATGATCAGATTTATTCAATATAGAGAATCTGAAAAAGGTTAAGAAATCACAAGAATTCAGAGCACAGATGATGGGGTCACTGAGGACAATAAGTGCTAATAGAGAAAAAGTAGAAGCTGAGAATGGTTTTAGAAACTGGAGACCAGGGGATCAAAATACTGAATATCTCAAGGAGGACAGACCTTCATGAGTTGTATTGAAATAGTCAGTCACCAGATTGTAATTTCAAGGATGCCCTGGAAATGACAGACCTAGCAGTATTTTGCTCTCTCTGCCAACAGAGTGTTGCTAGTTAAAAGTGAACTTGGCTTTGTTTTACCTTTTTTTCCAGAAGAAGTTCTTATGGGCAATCTGCATGCAGGACTGTAATTTGGAATCCAGTGTGTTATTCTTGATTGAACATGGCTACTAATTTTTTTCCCAGTAGTGAGCAGAGCTAATCTCTGCAGAACTCACACACTGATCTAAAGGGCAGATGTTGATTTTCACAGACAGAATCAACTGTTTTTAAAGATAGAACCTCTTGGCTTTTTTCTGTAAAATATGCATGGGCTTCTTTGTGAAATTCAGATACCAGGATCTGGCAGTGCTGGAATAACCAACTCTTTATCCCTGCATTATTTCTAATTTGGGAGCCAATAGAAAAAGGGGCCTAGGAAAACATCAGTGGATATAGTCTAGTGGATTTTAGAAGAAGCAAGGACAAATGGCATCGCTTTAGACTGTTCAAAAGTTAAAAAACAGCAGTAGTGAAATACAAAGCAAAGCAAAAGCAGAAAATATCACAGGGTTTTCAGGATTTATTCCAAAGTTTTATTTCATCACAGAAGAGACTAAATCAAGAGAGTCCACTGACATCCATCATTACAGTTTTAAGATAAGCCAAAGAAAAGCATATTTCCTCAGAATCCAGGATTCTTTGTGTTTGTTTTTCTCTTCTACCAATCCCAAACCCTTCCTTTGTGCTACAAATAACTATCTAACTGCATGTGAGCTCATTTTCATATTAACAAAGAGTAACACAATTTATTTATGGTCATTTTTGTTGTGACTTCAAAGATCCATGCACATGATTTAGCTAAACACATTTCCAAATATTTTCCAAAGAATTTCTTGAAATCTTCACCACATTATGCTGGATGTTATTATCTCATTAATACATTTAACAAGTATTAATTGATAAACATCTCTGTTCCAAGCATTCTGGTAGGTGCCAGAAATGTTGTGATTCAATTTGTCCCCATGGATTATACACTAGTGGGAGAAAACAAGCAAAGACAAGTACATATACCAAAATAAGAAATAAAATAAAATAAAAAGAAACACTACAAAATGTAAGGTGCTTTAAAGAAAATGATCAGGATGCAATATTAGAGAATAATCTATGAATATAGGTGCCACCTTCCAGGCTAGCTGAGAAGTTTTACTGAACAGGTTATAACATAATGAACAAACTAAGGGGCCAATGATAAAAATAGTTGGAGCAAACCAGACCATTTCAGGAACACAAATTATGTGGATAGAAGCCTAAATGCTTCTTTTTATGAGTGCTATTCATTCTTTTTATAAGTAACTTTTTTGAACACATGACTAAACATTGCTAAACCCAAAGCAGGATTATACTCTTTATTTTCCCAACTATCTTTCACTTTCTGAGTCACTATTTAGTTTAGAAGACATAAATGGAATAAAGTCCACATTTATCCCATTTCAATGAACATTTATTGTACCATGTCTCATAAATCTGTATGTGCTCTTTTCTGTACATAATGCATTTCAAATAGACTTGAGTATTTTTGATCAAATTAATGTACGTTCTTATAATAGGGCCCTGAAGTTTTTCAGATCAAAACAATAATAGCTAATATTTATGGTGCATTTATTATGCATTAGATGGTATATTCAGCTGCTTGCATTTAGGATCCAATTGAGTCCATACAATATAACCAAACCCTTGAGTTTAGAAAAATTTAATAATTTGAAAAGATTCCTATGGCTAATTGATCAGAAGCAATATTAAACCATCAAGCTATTCAGGATGGAAGGAGATGGTGCACAAGAAGTTCAAGAGCTGTGGCTGCTTATATGCATTTTAACACTAACACAGCCATGAAGAGTTTGTGTCAACCAAAAGTGGTGGTGGTATGTGTGGGGAAGTCAACATAGAAAAAGGTTCAGAGGGAAATACAGCCTCTCATTGTGAATACCCTGCCTTTCAAGGAGAGGAAACTTCCTGTGAACTAGGAATACTTTCTAATATTTATGTGAATAATCTATCAATAGTCATTTATTCATTCATCAGGTACTTATGAATTCTTATTATGGAGTATACAGTTTGCAAGATGCTATGGGGGGAAAAAGTAGAGGAAGAAAAATTCTGCCCAAGTAAAACTTAACAGTTGAATATAGAAACAATACATACATAAATAATGAAGTGCTTTAATGTCAGATGATAAAGAAGAGACAAATTATGAGGGGAGGAGGACAGAAAATATAGTGATGTTGCAGTTGTATATAGTGGTCTGGGAAGGACCAAGAAGAATCGGAGGAGAGGCAAGGTATTCTTGTGACCTTCCTGAGTTCTATAGCTCAGTCTATGAAACAAATTGACAGCAGATAGAGAAATATGAGAAAAGGTATATAAATATATTAACTTTTATTATTAAGTTCAAAGGGGTATTACATGAGAAAAGTTAATATGAGAAAAAGCCCTGACAGTTTGGAACTTACATGTTAATAAGGGAAAGGAAGAGAGAATGTAGGTAACTTTTTGGGGGGAGTAAATTAATTTTAGGAAAGATGAGTGACCCCCCAATAAAATTTGTTGGGTGTAGTGATTACTGGTCTTCTCTTCTGTGATGAATCAGTCTTTCCTGGTTGATAAGACTCTCAGGGAGGGGACTGGTGACAACTGTTTTCCGATGATGAAGGGAGTTGGGAAAAAAGCTTCTCTGTGAATTGGTTGTTTTTCCAAGAGCCTTTAGTACAAAATAAGAAGTATATTAATGCACATTTTTGGGTAGGATGTCCCAATTTCTTTGAGTTCTTTAATCACTGAAAGAAGAGGAAGAAAAAATATGGCTATCTGTTGCTATTCAAGGAAACCCTGGTAGCTAATCCTGCAGAAAAGGAGTGAGCAGTTTGGAAGAATCCCAGAACAGCAGTGGATGGAACACATCTGGTCAACTTCACCAGGACTCTTCATGGCACAGAGGATGATTTTGTGTGGACAAAGACAGCTTCAGCAACTCTGACTCAGAAAGAAATTGGTGAAGTGAGATCTGAGCGCAAAGAAGCTTTAGAAATATACAATTGATTTATTTTGCTGATACTTATCTCTGTGAAGGCACAACAGTACTATATCAAGACAGTCTACTCAAGTACCCTAATTAAGAATAAAATGGTCTATCTCAGAGATAAGAAAAACATTGTTTCATAGTTCAATTTGCAACACAGTTTTTAGAGGTCAGTGATGGTAAGACTTACAAACATGGATCTCTTAGATTCACTGAGAGGAATCAATTCAAGGGCAAAGATTTTCAAAGGAGTCAGTCTTCTCATTAAAAAGAAACACCATCGTGTTTATTTTAAACCTTTAAAAATAGTTCACAACAGGTTGGTACACAATTTCTACCTCCCATCCTGGCCTGGCCTTGGTCAACATTCTCACTTAGAATCTCTAATCAATCTTTATCTCTTAAGGGTGTGGGCTATGATTCATGCATCCAGTCTTCATCTTTCTGTTAATATTAACTAAGATGAATTGATGGGGTAAGAAGGAGCTGAAAAAGGAAGAGTTTTATTAATTTTGTTTTTAAATGGCATATTAATGAACAAAGAAGTCAGAAAAGCCTTTAGATTCTTCAAAGACTATCATATAATTATCTAGTTTTAATCATAGATTTGTATAAAAATAGTATTCCTCCTAATGATTATTGAAAATTATTTTAAGAATTAAAGAAAAAATCCTATTCATAAACTTGGACAAAAAAGAAGTAAAATGTGAAAATGTATTATTTAGTATTATTAATTTTTCTCTTTTAATAGCTGAAATGAGCTAATTAAAGCTCAAATTATTTTGATTTTAAATAGATTTACTTATGATCATGTTTGGAAATAATATTTGTGAATGTATATTTAGACAAACACCTAAATGCATTATCCCCTAATTTTATGAATTGGAAAATGTAAAACTGATTTTTAAAAAAGACTAAAGAAGGGCTGGGGATGTGGCTCAAACGGTAGCGCGCTCGCCTGGAATGCGTGCGGCCCGGGTTCAATCCTCAGCACCACATACAAAACAAAGATGTTGTGCCCGCAGATAACTAAAAAAAATAAATAAATATTAAAATTCTCTCTCTCTCTCTCTCTCTACCTCTCTCTACCCCTCTCTCTCTTTAAAAAAAAAAGACTAAAGAAAACTTCATCCCATCCTATCCCTAATGGGGTGCTCCATTTTTCTTTTCTAAGTCCAATTATTATATTTAATTACAATTTTGCCAAGATTACTTATTTTCTTTTTATTATCTCATAAGTGGATTTCATTTGCTACATTATCTCCATAAGTATAATTTTAAAATTATTTTATTGTGCTAATACAGTGTAGCTTAATTAATGAAGTATTGTTGATCCTTCAGCATTTTATTATTTCTGAATTTTTATTATCACATAAATCTTTGTGTATAAAGTGTTTTTATCCTTCTTTTTTATTACTTTAAAATGAATGATCAAGAAGTGCTAGTTCAGAAGATTTCAATAGTTATTAAAATATTGTTATTGAAATATGGCCACATTTTTCAAAAGTATGCTACTAACTTACGTTGTCCCCAAAATGTATTTATCAATTGATATTTCAACTAATTCTGCAACGGTCCTCCTTTTCTATAAATAATAATGATAGAAATGATGACATCTTTACTGACAAGGATCAAGCAGGTGGGCATTATTCTAAGCAATTTATGTAGAATTGCAATGGACAATTGTAAGCTTTGTATTCAAATGAACTTGTATTTGATGACTTGCTCTTCTACTAAGCAACAAAGTGATCTCAGGCAGGTTGTTTAACCTCCTTCACATAAGCTTTTCCATTCATACTATGCATATAATACTAAAAATTATGGAAAATTTTTTTGACAATTGGTTTCTATAACACCTGAACTTTTATTTATTTATCCTTTAATCTACCTGAAATTTATTTTTAATATGTTAAAATATGTGCATCTATTTTTCTGAATTGTTCATTGATCACATTACTTTCTAAATATTATCCTTTCATTAATACTTAATAATGTGTGTCCTTATACTCTAAATTATCATAATTAATTTATTTAGTTCTATTTTCTAAATTCTTTTTCCACTTATATATTATCCATGTATTAGGTAATATTTTTATGATTATGTTTCATTCTTTGGAAGACTATACTTTTCTTTCTAAATTCATCTTTTTTTCAATTTATTTTGCAGTATTATTTCATAGTCTTGCACATTTATTTTTACCAGAAAACTTTATAATTATTTTGAGTTGCAAAACATTAATATATATATATATATATATATATATATATATATATATATATATATATATATAAATTTCAGAAATATTATTAACTTTTCCATATAATTCAAGTCAGATTGTAAAGACTGTTGATGTGATCTCTGTGTAGTATAGGCATGGCAATCTCCATTCATGAGATTGGTGAGAAGAGAGGATCACTTTCTAATGGTCCCACCAAAGTTGGTTTCAATAAACTTTTATAACAAAATCAAGACCTGTGGGCCCTTGTAGCTATAGAACCAAATGAACCATATTAAGTTGGATATCTTGTTTAAAATATATAGGATATGGGTTCTAATATATTTATCACATTTAAATATAAAAATTGCTATTGTATTTTAATTGTCAAGAACATAAATATTTGTCCTATTGAACCATAATGTGTCATTCATTGAAAATTAATGAGTAAATTAAATCTGACTAATGAAGTAAATCCTTTCTAATTGAAATCCATTTAAATTCAATTAAACATACCCTGAGTGGTATGCTATTTAAATTGAAGATAACAGTGCATTTTATGAAAAAGAATGATTTACATAAATATTTAAAAATAAGAAAAAAGAACAAGTTTACCCTGAATAAATGGCCCAAATTATCTAGTAAAATTTTAATATTTCAGACAGGAGTTCAAAAAGTTTAACATTTGTTAAATAATAATAATGATAATTGTATTAGCATTTATTTAGAACTTTCTATTTTTAGGCAAGTTCTAGGGGTTTTATTTGTAGTTATCTCAGAGGAAACTTATGAGAAAAAAACTGTTTTTATCCCAACTTAATAGCTGTGGAAAAGTAATTTTAAGAGCTTTGTTCCAAATCATATAGAGCATATATCTAAACCAAAGTTGTTTGTCCATTGATTGTATGCTCTCAATTACTTTGCCAAAAATAGTTAATTATTTTTATGTTAACCTTTCATCTATTTGCTTACCGAATGATTTTGATTATCTATTTTCTGTGTAAATTTGAACTGAAACTTTTCATAGCTTCATGATTATTCATTTAAACTGATGGGGAATTCCCTGTAAAAGATCAAACAGGGCTTAAAAAGCGTCCTTGTTTAGAATTAAAAGCCACTCTTAGAAGAAAACACTGTGCACAGTAAAAAATAGGTCATAAAAGAGAACACTTTTCAGATATGACTTTTCAATAAAAATACGACATATGATTATAAATTATTGTCCTCATGTTCATAACACTTTCTGATTTAATTTCAAATATATATTTATTTTATGAGTCCATAAAAACTCTATCAGCAAATGTCTATAAAAGCTCTAAGATCATTGTTTGACCGTTAATTTCAACATAAAAAAATAAAATAAGTCATAACATTCAGTTTCAATATACAGATGGCAGTTTGTTCCAACTGCCCTTAACAATTGGAAACACAATTACCTTTCCAAGGCAAAGGATGACCTGCAGTGGAAGCAAATCCTCTTTGACCTAGTCTGAAAGAGACCCAGTCAACTCGTGTTATTCGAGCACAATCTACTGGAAATTTTATATAACAGCCAACTTACTGGGCTTGGAAATAAGAGGAGATGATGAAAATCCTCCCAGAGAGACCTACCACTTAGGATGTAAGCTACCATTTGTGTAATAGTAATCGATTTCCTCTAGATAGTCAGGCTTAATTGCCAACCAGAACATTCAATCCTTTCTTTGCCTGTTGGTTTCCTGGCCACAAGTGGCCAGAAGTGGGCCAAAATTCTGGGTTAATAGAACCATATCACTGTGTGTCTGGTGGATGCAGTTCTCCATGGGTACCAAGATGACTAGACTAGCACAACACAAATCCTGAGAGCCCTGAGGTCTCTGCCATAACTGCTTTATCTGCCATTTGTCGTGGCCCTGCCTGGGTCCTCATTCCTTCCAATAAAAGGAGAACTATAGGTCCAATATAATAATCTCTTGAAATGGCTGATAAAAATCTCATTCATGTAATTAGCACTTAATCTATGCCAGGTAGGAACTATATATTGTCCATATTTTATATCAGTTATTATTTAGTTATCACTAAGACTAAATATGCCTATGACATCAGAACTTGTTTAACTTCTCCTTTACTCTTATTTTAGTTGTACACCTGACCTTTCTCTGACTTTTCACTCATTCTCTGAGGTGTCTTAACCACTAACATCTAATGCATTTGACTAGGAATCTGAGAAATAAAGACAGCAGGTAGAATGCTGCAGTCTCTGGCTGGGCACAAATCACGAGTCTCCACACAGCTTGTAGATTCAAACAGCAATTCTTTATTCCCGAACTCACACCGGCCGTCTACAAACACGTTCTGGGGGAATCCACTTTCTCTGCCCAAATCCACACTCTCCCAAATCCACTACTCTGCCCAAATCCACACCGCATGGGCTTCTGTCTCCCAAAATATACTGTCTGACCCTAAGAACTCAAGAGGAACTCAGCAGCAGGATACGCCCTATTCTAAAGGGGGAACACCCTAATCTCCTATTATGCTAAACCGCCCTATTCTAGAGGGGGAACACCCTAAACACAAACACGGATCCTGCCCTGGTCCTTGAGCAAGGTCACCTTACATGCAATGTCCTGCAAAATGTCCTATTTCCATGAGTCCTTCCACTAAAGAAACATGGGGGTACACTGGCAAGGATATTGTCATACCTACTTGGCTGATGGCTCCCAGCAGTAGAATTTGAAGGTCAGAGAGACACAAGAACAACTTTGGTTATTCATGGGCTCTGGGCTTGACCTCAGACTTCACTTATGTTTGAACCACACATGCTTTTGATCTTGAGTTTTTATTATTTCTTTTAAAGGCTTGGCTTAGAACCACTCCTACTGGCAGCTTTGCACTATGTTTCATAGCCAGAGTTTTCTACCTTGGAATTTTGTGCTTCATCATTCATTTAGGGCCAAGTAATTGAAATTAGAGCTTTGAATTCCAATTTTCTTCTGCCTTTGCATTCTCCTGAGGACTTAATTACCAGAACTCATACTTACTCTTGGGAGTACTGGAGACCTGGGCTGTATTTGTTCCCAGAGATTTGTAGTGATCTCCATTGAGAAAGTGAAAGAATGGGATAACACCTTTACTTGGGTAGTAAGAGAGGGAAATATGGATGTCATTGATGAATATCCAAAGCAAACAAAGTCTTTTTTAAAAAATTATACTTTTAAAATGGTTTGGATTTGGGACTTAAGGTGGCACAGAAAGAAAGAACATGTGAATGGGTCAGTAGAGAGGAAAATTTTAAGGTACTTTGGATGAATAGAGGACTGTCAGATTTAGCCCTAAGAAACTATGGGAGTTTCAATCAATGAAGCTACAAAGTACTTGAGTGAACTAGACTGTTATCAAAGAGGGAAAAGGGACAATAGCTAAGAGAACATACCTAGAGTTGTTTACTTCCAACAACCACTAGAAGTGATATTAGATGAAGGAACATACCACAGAAAAGCCCCAAAGAAAACCCAAAGAGAAAAAAGGGGCAGAGCATATATGCTACCCACAAGGAGCCAGCTCTAGAAAATTATTATAGTTTAATTTCAAAACTTTAGATAGGAACTATTGATAAGTTCTTCTTCAAAATTGGTAATTACTGACATGCTGACATGTTCTCTCTTAAAACTGCAGAGACCCACCTCCTCCAACCACACCTGACCTGGCTACAGTTATCACCTAGTCAGTCCCTATCAAATTAAAGCATTGATTAGGTTAAGATACTTGACCCAAACAATTTCACTCTAAACTTTCTTGCATTGTCTCCATGAGCTTTTATATATAAACCATAACAAATGGACTACTGGGTGGTAACTTTGGCAAATGGGGTACAGACCAAGGAAGTGGGCCACTGGGAGCATACACTGGGGATTACATATCTTGTCTCTGGCCCATCCTGCACTTTCTCTGTGGCTTCCTGGCCACCGTGATTTGAGTAATTTTCCTCCACCACACCCATCAACCATGGTGTTCAGTCTCGGCTTTCAGTCCAGAGATGGAGCAAGAACTGAACTTCTGAAACCATGAGCCCAAAATAATCTTTTCCTCTTTTATGTTGTTTTGGTCAGGTATTTTGGTCACAGTTACAAAATACAGACTTACACAATCACAGAGTCTAGTTTATGGAAGATGCAACCTTTGACACGTATCTTAAAGATTATGGGGCAATACCAATGGATTGCATAAAGTATGGCAAATGTGACAGTGAATGCTGGTAAGATCAGTGTTGTATTAGTCAAGGTTATATTGAGAAATAGAACCAAAAGGAGAATGGATGTGTGTGTGTGTGTGTGTGTGTGTGTGTGTGTGTGTGTGCATGCGTGTGCAAATTAAGACTTATTTGGAGGTTTTGACCTGCATGATTTTTATAGGGGTTGAGAAATCAGTGGTGTAATTCAGGCTAAGTCTGAAGACCTGAGAGTCAGATGATGTAAATTCCAGTAGAAGAAAAGGAGCAGATGAGATGCGAAGTTCAGCTCAAGCCAGTGACACTGGAACAGGGGTCTGAATTTCTCCTTCTTTTGTTCCATTCAGGTCTACAATCTATTGGATGATACCTGCCATAGTTGTAACATGAACGTCTTCCAAAGATCCACACATGAAAGGACTTATTCCTGGAGTGGTTATGAGTAGGTGATAAAACTTTTGAGATGTGAGACCTAGTGGAAAGTCCAAAGGTCACTGAAGTCGTGTCTTTGGGGGGACCTGTGTGATCACAGCCCCATCCTCACTCTGTTTTGTTTCCTGGCTAAAAGAGAAGCAGTTTTTCCTCCAGGTGCTTTTACCAAGATATGGTGCCTTGCTCCAAGATCAAAGTAATGGGGCCAATATGTTACAGACTGGTACCTCAACAAATTTGAGTCCAAATAAAGGTTTCTTTTCTTCACAAGTTGATTATTTCAGGAATTTTGTTATAGTGAAAGAAAGCTGACTAATACAATGTCCAATGTTTTTTGGGGGGAAGACTGTCTATTATTACTGAGTTCACTGACTTGAGTGCTAATTTCATCTGGAAACATATTCCCTCAGAAATAATGTTCATTCTGGACACTCAGTAGCACAATCAAACTGATGCATAAAATTATCCATAATTTGTATAATGTATAGGGACCATTATTAGGCAAGAGGTAAGGTGACCCAATATTGTCCCAAGTCTGGGAGAGATGCTTCAGATTCTAAGGCCTTAGTTCCCTAAGAAGTTCCCTTTATTTCTTAAGAAGGAAATAAAGAGATGACATAGGCTGAGGGGGATCTGAGCAGATGGTGTGTAAGATACCCTACCTGGGTTAGATATTTTGATAAAAGAATACTTCCTGGGCAAGGCAAACCAATTCATTGTGGAGCAAGTGGAAAGAATTGCACAACTGATGCTTCTGAAGATTCAGAATTTATCATGCATTTTGCTAAAATCTATCTCACTATGTGTGGCTTCTCAAAACAAGAAAACTTGTCTAGTCTGAAAAGAAAAGAAAGCTAAAATGAGAAGTACAGCCAATATTAGGGGAGCAAAAATTCATAGTACAAGGTTAACTTCCTAGAAGTTTCCAAAGACTCTTGAGTCTTGCTGAAGCATTGGAGGGGTTGAACAGGAAAATTGTACTCTAAAATATGTGCTGTGGATACATCTTCCTTATGTACATTTGGCCACCTGATTTCACTAGCACCTAAAGAAAGCACTTTGTGTGCACACAGCTGTCTACCTCCAGGTGACCTATCTCTCTTTGTCTGGAAGCTTGTCCAGAGCCCTGGATAGGCTAGAGGGGGTAGTTAATATGCCAGGGCAACTCCTGACTGATGGGAGATGGGACTCCAAAAATAAATGGGCAGCCTCCCCAGCCTCCAGGGCGCTTTTGTTAGTCATATTTTCATCACTGTGATTGGAATAACTGGAAATAACAACTTAGAAAAGGAAAAGTTTATTTTGGCTCATGGTTTCAGAGGATTCAGTTCATGGTTCATTGACCCCATTGCTCTGGGCTTGAGGTAGGCAGAACATCATGGTGGAAAGGCAGAGTGGAAAAAAGCTACTCAGATAATGGTGGGCGGGGAGCAGAAAAAAGAAGAATTAAAAAAAAAGAAAGAGGAGGAAGAGGAATGGGAGAAAAAGGAGGAGGAGCTGCTGCTGCTGATAGGGGAACAAGGTATTATCCCCAAGGATATGCTCCCAATGACCCACCTTCTCCAGCCATGCCCACCAGTCTACCTACAAGTAGCACCCACCATAATAGTTCTTTTAAAGTATAAATCCACCAAATGATCAAATGAATTATTCCACTGATTAGGTTACTCCTCTCCTAATCTAAAAATTTCAATTACTGAATTACATAGAAATTTTGGGGGGGCCCTCATATCCAAACCATAATAAGCCTGGTTTACATTGGATCTCAGAAGATCCCTATAGGATCAACTCCCAGTTGCCCACAGCCATGAACTGTTCATTAATGGGTTCTTTGTCAGTTTTCTCCCGTTCTTGTATCACTTTCTCCTCTTCTTCACTTGTGCTTCTTGAGCCCACTTCCCAAATAATCTACCAAATGATCTATTCTCTCGTGCTAGAGCATTGCCATGCTGAGAAGGTCCTATCTTAGGAGGTGCATGGAAGAAGCAGCGTTCGTCACTAGGCCTGCTTGGCAATAGACTTCAGAAGTTTTAGAAAACAGCTGCAGTGCAGAAGTTGGGTGGTAGTAACAAGGGCAATGGGAGCAATCAGTGTCCAGAGAACAAGAACAAACAACTCAATGTCTAGAGGGAGTTTCCACTTTCTGCAGGTTTAGAGGAACAAATAGGGTAAAAGCGGCCACTGAAATGATGATGTCCTGAACTGTTGCAACCTGGAGAAGGGGACTGTCACTGTGGGAATGTCCTATATTGTGCAACTAGGCAACAATCTCTATGTTTGTCTGGGAAATGAAATGAGACACACAGATGAAGTTTTCCTTACACATTTGATAAAACATATTGCTGTAATGTACCTTTTATTAGGTGTCCATCTCAATGTATTTTATTACGTCTGAAAAACTCACAGAGACTATGAGGCAGAGTTCAAGACGTAGCCAGCAGACACTCTCAAATCCTCCCTTGTATGGAGAACTGCTTGGGATGTGACTGAACAGAATAAAATTCAGGATATATTTGAATTTTTTTGTACTTGACTTTTGGGACTAACTCACAAGGGCAAGATTATTTTATTTTAATCCCTTAGGTTTTAATTTCTTTGAATTTATTTTGAGTTGTAAAAGGATAAACTCTGTTGCTTAATCCTTGTTAGTCTGCTTTCTCCCTGCAAATGTCCTAAGGAATTATATTAAAGTTGAGAAATCTTATACTGGCATTTTTACTACTGGAACATTCATAAATTTTATTCTTGCACTATCCCAAGGTGACTTGAATTCATTATATCACCTCTTGTTGCCTACATCAGCTATCATGTTGGGACATAATACAAATGCAAAATTGAAACTTATAATTCCAGTTTTCAATTCCAATTCCAATTCCTTGACCCTAGATGAAAAATTGAGCTTTGAATTTGAAGGCACAAAAATAAAAATAAAAACAAAACTCTGTGATTGTGAAACACAACAAAAAGCCTGCTAGCCAAGTGTTTTAGTCAGCCTTTTGGTTGCTGTAACCGAAATATCTGACAAGAACAATTTTAGAGGAGGAAAAGTTGATTTGGGCGTACATGGTTTCAGATTTCAGAGATTTTGGGCCATTCCTTGGGACTGGAGGTGGGGCAGAACATCATGGCAGAAGAATGTGGTGGAGGGAAGTGTCTCACAAGATGACCAGAAAACAGAGAGAGAGAGAGAGAGAGAGAGAGAGAGAGAGAGAGAGAGAGAGATTCCACTCACCAGACACAAAATATATACACCAAACTCACACTCCCAGTGCCCATCTCCTCCAGCCATACTCTACCTACCTTCAGCCACCACTCAGGTAATCCCATCAGGGGATTGACTCTCTAATGGGGTTAAGGCTCTCATAACCCAATCACTTCTCCTTTCAATGTACTTCCATGGTCTTACACATGAGTTTTGGGGGCACACCTCACATCCAAACCATACACTCAGATTATAAGGTGGCTTTTTAAAAGAATTAAGAAAAACTGGAACAATTTGTGAGTATTGTGTCCTATTGAGCAGAGTAGACACACTGTCTTAGAAATGTGGCATCATACAAGTTAGGGACAGATTGAGGGAAAATTACAATTGTTAAAACTCTAGGATTTTCAGATTTTTATAGATATTTCCATATAATCAAGAAATGTGCACCATCATGTTTTGTAATTCAGTACCTCACATCTGTAAGTAACTAAAAGATAGGACAAGAGAAAAATTATTTTGGGGATACTGGTGGGATGGAAACACAAGGAGAGAGAACAGCTCTATAACTGTAACATCTGTGGGTATTTTTTTTTTCTCTTAACCTATTGGATTTGATCTTTAGGCTAATGATCAATCAAGGGCAGGACCTTTCTTTTAGAAGGGATCTGCATTCTATCAGGGCTAACAGCATGAACCTTTAGAAGCCAACTTCACCAAAACAAATACTACATTTTTTCGATTACCTTCTATGACTATTAGCAAGCAGTTTATATTTTTCCTCCCAGGAAGCCATGAGATAGAATTGATAGAAACCAAAAAGTGAGTTTCAAGCTGACAAAGTAGTGCCCCAACTCAGAGACGTACGTTCCAGAACTAAGGAGCTGAGTATTTCTCTAAGAAAGCACCAAGTGCCATCCGAATGCTTGCGGATTGCTGATCTACCTACCCTGTAACTATTTAAATAACTCGTTAGGTAGACTAGGAATTCTTTAGCATGAAATACTTTTGGTTAAATTCATCTGTCCCATCAAAAGCCATGAAATTCAGAGCAACATTGATTCATTAGTTGTAAACATGCCCCCATACATTAGTTTTAAACATGCCCCTTGAACTACAATGGAGTTATGTCCCAAGAAACCCACTGTGAATTGGAAAATCTGAAGTTTAAAGTTCATTTAATACACCCAACCAACATCACGGTGTAGCAGCATGGTATGCCGGAGACTATTGATGGTTTACTCTCAAAAATGGCTGAGTGAGATGCATGGCTTGCTGTCTCAGAACAGCAATGAGAGAATAACATATTGTGAGCTCATGAAAAGATCAAAACTCAACATTCCAGGTACAGTTTCTACTGAAGATCTATCACTTCCACTCCACTGTAAAATTGAAAAACCATAAGTGAAACCATTGTAAGTCAGGGACTATCTGTATAATTTTTGTCTCTATCATAAAAATCTAGAAATAAAGGTAATGGAAACAAAGAACAGTTGAATAGGCATTGGCAAGCATGATACACCTCTTCCAGATCCCCATGGAGGCAGAAGGCCTGGGGTGGCTGCCAACAGCAGGAGTTTACAGTGGATGGACCCAAGTGTCACTCAGCCTAAATCATCCTTTTACTGGTTACCCAACAGGCCAAACTGGCAGCTTCTCCTGAATATTCTTTTGCTCCAGGAATCTGCAAATTATGAGTCTAGAGTACTTTTATTATAGTAGTAGTATATTTGTAGTTTATAAACGTTTGAGGCTATACTTTTCTTTCTTCTGGGATTCTTCATGGTTTCTTCTCCTTTAGGTTTTGGCACTTAATGCATATGATATTCATTATATGTATTATAGTAAGCTTGGTTCAAACCCTAAATATACATCTTGTGAAAAACTAAAAGGCATCCCCTAGATTTCTAGGAACAACTAACATGGTCATTGCCATAGTTATCTTGTTTTTAAACTACTACTTCTAAAAAAGTACTACAAATAATATATGGCACTGTTCCAAACCTTGTTAACTCTCATTGAACTCAAAACTTTTTGAGTTCACACACTACAGTACTCACAGAAGATCTCTGAAGGCATAGCTGACTTTACCTTTATTCTGTACATATGACCTAGACTGATATTGCTGCAAAATACATAATTTGAAATTGAATATTAAACACTATCCTTTTTGTTTTCTACCTCAAATAAGTCAGTCTTGAGCCATATCCAAAACAAACACTACATTTTTCTTGCTCCCCTTTATATTTTAGCCTCTGTATTTGTTTTCTTTCTCACGGTCTCATTCATTTCTATGAAGATCTAATGCATTTTGATTTTCCTAGTTTTCTGCTAATTATTGCACTCTAGTGGTGGTAAATAAACATCTACCTCACAAAAACTCCATTGTTAGCTTTTAAGGTTTTAAGATTAGTTTCTTTCTTTTCTTTTTTTTTAAAATTCATTAGCAATAGACTGAAGTAATTTTCAGCACAATTTTATGATTACTTCATTTAGAAACTCATCTAAATTCTTGAGGAGAATGTTAAGAATTTTTTCACATATTATGCAAAACCATGGATTTTCTGAAAAGAAATCATTGATCAATGAATAATATCAAATAAGTGTATTTTCCAATATATTAATTAACTTGGAAAAATTTCATAGTAGTTTATCCTGCTTTTGTGTAATAGAAGAAATAATTTAAATCAGAAAGTTTAAAGGAGCCATTCTGAGTTATTTTATTTATTTTGTTTTGTTTCATTTAATGGTATTGAAAACTGACTTTTATAACCTATTTGTAAAATTCTGTGAGCCAAAATAATATCTTCCATTCACAGTGATAAGATATCAGCTAAATACTTATACAAACACAAGTATGTGATTAAAAAATGTCTCTAAAAAAAGCTGTTAAATGCCACTCCTGCTATACATCTCAGGAGGGGTTCCCTGCCTGTGGGCAATCTAGGGAGTGCTCATTTCTTGAAGCAGAGTATGGACTTGACTTTTCCCCCATCTGTTCTCCAAAATAATCAACAGTATCAAATATGTCCAGCTAAGGTACATTATTGTAATGACCTTAACCTAACTAAGTAACTCCTAAGTAACTCCATTTTTAAAATAAACCTGCAGTTCCACAAGACATAGCCTACAGAGTCCTCCAATAAGAATCAGGCATAGCCTGATTAAGACAAGTCACTTTTCACAATCCTCATAAAACTCAGAGTGAAGTTACTGTCATTTGCCTTTGCCCTGATGAGAGTTAGAGATGAGAGATCAGGGTGGAAACCACCAAACCAGACATCCTGACCTGAGAATGTAAGATGTCACTAAGAAAACCAACAGCCGATAGGGACTTAAGGGGTGAGTAGAAGCCCCCAAATTTAATATAAATGATGGAACAAATGTAGGACATTCAGCCAGCCGACACTTATGCCCACATGCCTGATAACCTGATGAGGACCTGGACAGACATCCCAACTCTTCTCATCATCTGCTTGATCCTCTGCATCATCCTCACTACTCTCAAACTCTACAGACACATCTTGACCTTGATGAGAAAGGTGACTTCTCCATAGGACCCTCTCCTCAACTGGCCTTCAGCTCTACCCCTGGAGAGACCTCCATCAATTCCAGACCTGATCACTGCAGTCTGAGTGAGTGTGCATCTGCTGGACTTCAACCCTAAGATTTTAGACTCTAGACCTGGCACTTAAGCCTAGCATGCAGAAGGAATGTCTTTCATGAGCCTGTCATGATTAGGTTGTTGCAGTGCTTAGAATTAACTTAGAATTGTTCGTTTTGAATTGATTGTGTCTATTGCAGTGCCCAGCATGAAGGATTGTCATTTTCTTAAGAACCTATAAAGTGAAATTGTATTGAGTGATTTGAGTGAATAAAATATTGAAAAAGGCAGAAGCACATGGACATTCTTTATTTCTCCCCTGGACTCCATATGTTGCACCTTTGTCCATCACGACAATTTTAGGGACTGGCATTCAGGGCAAGCCCAGGGATGGAATATGGACACTGGTGTGATTCGCAGAGATAATGGAAGAGTTCTAGTTTTGACATAGAAAGTAGGGAGAGAAGAGCAAAGGATCAAGAAGAATTTTTGATCAGTCCTTAATGCTTTGATTCTATGCCTTTACTAGAAGTTAAATGTCTATATCTTCTGGAATTAGGTCAGTAGAAGTTTGACTTTGCTTATATATAATTTATATAACTTATATATTGCTTTCTCTGTAACCACTTGTATATAACTAATAGACAATATATAATTAACTGATAATTGCTTTCTATGAATATAAAAATTCAAACAAAAAATCCTCCACATAATAATTAGCTGGAATAATAGCCAAACCCTGCTGGGAGCCATCAGCCAAGTAGGTATGACAAATTCCTTGCCAGCTTACTCCCATGCTGTCTAGTGGAAGGACTTCTGAAAGGTGACCTTGCTCAAGGACCAGGGCAGGATCCGTGTTTAGGGTGTTCCCCCTTTAGAATAGGGCAGTTTAGCATAATAGGAGAGTAGGGTGTTTCCCCTTTAGAATAGGGCGGTTTAGTATAATAGGAGATTAGGGTGTTCCTCTTTTGGAATAGGGCGTATCCTGCTGCTGAGTTCCTCTTGAGTGCTTAGGGTCAGACAGTATATTTTGGGAGACAGAAGCCCATGCGGAGTGGATTTGGGAGAGAGTGGATCAGGGCAGAGTGGAGATTTGGGAAGAGAACGTGGATTCCCCCAGAGCGTGTTTGTAGACGGCCGGTGTGAGTTCGGGAATAAAGAATTGCTGTTTGAATCTACAAGCTGTGTGGAGACTCGTGATTTGTGCCCAACCGAGAGACTACGGCAAAACCCTGTTTTTAAGGTTATTTACACCCCCCTCCAAAGCACCTATGTTTGAAACCCAAGAAGAGTACTATTGTCCAGAAGTAGCATTTAGTTTGTCTTTTGTTATGGTTTGGAAGTGAGGTGTCCCCCAAAAGCTCATGTGTTAAGCAATTCAAGAATATTCAGAGGCGAAATGATTGGATTATAAGAACCTTAACCCCTTCAGTGGATTAATCCCCTGATAGGTATTAACTGAGTGGTAACTGAAGGCAAGTAGGGTGTGGCCAGAAGAGGTGGGTCACTAGAGGCATGCCTTTGGGGTATATATTTGGTGAGCTGAACTGAGTCCCTCTCTGCTTCCTGGTCATCCTGTAGCTGCTTCCCTCCACCACACTCTTCTGCCATGATGTTCTGCTTTACCTAAAGCCCAGAGGAATGGAGCTGGCTGTCTATGGACTGAGACCTGTAAAGCTATGAGCCCCCAAATAAACTTTTCCTCCTCTAAATTTGTTCTTTTTAGATCTTTTAATCATGGCAACAAAAAAGCTGACTAAAACACATTTATAGTGCTAATGATTGGAATTATTTCTGTAGGTTTCCTTTGACATCTGCTAAGAAATAATGATGATTTTGTGTAATGATTCTATATTCATAACTTCTATTTGTCTTCCTCCCCAAAATGCAGGAATTCAGTACTAAAACACTTTAAAAATATGTTTTTCTTTTTTCTATTTCTCATTGCAAAAATAATTTTTGTAAGGTATTTTAGGCATTGTTATATTCAAGGTTGAAAAGGGCATGACAAGTCAAAATATTAACCTTAACTTTATGGAGAAGAATGTAGAATTAAAAGATCTATTTATTGAGCACTTGAAAGAACTAAACCTGTTCCTACCTCCTAGCATGCAATCTGGGATACAAGGACAGTGGCCTCATGTTTATAAGAGGAATTTTAACTCACTCTTCCTGCTATGTCACTTTGTAGCACTCTATCCCTTACAATCTTAATAAACTAGTACAATAATGGGTAAGCAATAGGTATATTTGTCTTCTCAAAATCACATTTTTTCCCCATAGGACAAGAAATATTCAGGTTCACCCTTGGCTAGGTAACTTGAATTTGAGGATTATATCAATTATCTGACTCAATGCATAAACATAGGCACAAAAATTTGGAAAACTGAGAGTACTCATATTATATTCTCATGTTAATATTGAAAACTACTAAACTGTGCTGTAGTGTTAAGTGTCAAGTGTTTATATTGAGAGAATGCCTGTCTATTTTCCATGCATCTTCTCATGATTGCAGATAGCACTCTTGAAATAAATGTGATGTATTAACATTGTTTCATAGTTCAGAGGAAAAAATGATATATACAAAGCATATGCAGGTATATAGAATAATCTTAATTACTTTAACCTCAACTTGTGAAAAAGCTATAAATTCCCATTTCGCATATGAAATGGCATAATTTTCATTGGTCCACACTTCTGTATTAAATATGGATTGGACATATATTTCAGACATTTGTTTTTTGAAGAAATATTAGATGCTCTATTACATGTGGAATTAAAAACAACTAGCATAAGGCAATTTCTGAAAATTTTCTAAGTAAAAATAAAATTCAACTTAAATTCATGTTATTGCAATCCAATAATTTTTCATTGCACATTTAAGTATTCAATATTAATAAACAAAACTGTTTCAGGTTAGCAGTAAGAGGAATCCATGCTGTTTACTTGATTGGAAGGTACTAGATCTCCTCAGAAAATACAGTGACAGAACAGATGAGCTTTCTTTCAGGATATAAGGTGGCCATAAAGAGAAAATATTGGCATAAATGTGATTTTTAAAAATAAGCTTTCTTTTTCTATTTTAAATTAATTGTCTCCTAGCATGTATTTAAATATTTTTAGTGGTAAAAAAATAACACAAATGACATAAAATATCAGTAATCTAAATGTTTTGGGGGGTCATTTGAAAACAAAATCAATGTTTTGTATGGTATCTTTCCCCACCTGCTTGCTTTGATTTCCTTTTTTTTTTGCATCTCATGAATAAAAAGTATTTAGTTAATGACCTCCCATCCTTTTAAGAAAATGACTATAATAAATTTGCCTCACTCAGCCTCTAAGATAATCAATGGTAGAAACGGAAGAAAATAAAATTTACAACAGCCACAGTGGTAAACTTTTCTGAATCTGAGAAAATGCTCTATAAACTGCAGGCTGATGGAAATAAGAAACCAATCAGTTCAGCTGTAGAAAGCAATAAGCTGTCCCCTTTTGATCCTTTGCTCTTGTCTTCCTGTTTTAGGATTTCAAAATCTTTATCAACTTGACAGCCATTCTTCTATTTCTTAGATTCAACTTCATCATATCAGCATCTACATGTCAACTCAACATCTTCTATATTGAGTTAGAGACCGTTTGTGTTCATCAGCTTTCCATTACTATAACAAATAGCTGGGATGGTCAACTTTCAAATACACATTGTTTATTTTGGCTATCAATTTTAGAGGCTCCAGTCCATGATCAGTTGGGTCTTTTGCTTTTAAGGTGGTGATGAAACAGTACATCGTGACAGAAGATTGTGGCAACACAAAGGGGCTCCCTCTTGGCTAAGAAGCAAAAGAGAGAAAGGGAACAGAGCCTGGGAGTCTCACTTCCCTTTCAAGGACAATCCTCTGGTGACCTAATGACCTCTCACTAGGCCATAGTGCTTGAAGTTTCTATTACCTCTGAGTAGTGCCAATGATTCTAACACATGGGCCTTTGGAGGACTTTTGAGTGATAAGAATTTGGGTGTAGCATCTATATTCCCATTAAACAAGTGGGAGAGAGCCAGAGGGCACTGGGGGGAAAATGTTAGCTTACTTTTTTTAAAAATTTAGATGTAATGACTATAAGTTGAGTATTAGAAACAGCGGTGGGGTCAGACCACCAGTCATGGTGCACAGTGGGATTTTTAAAGATTCATATGCGCTTTTCACTCAGAATGTTAAAAACTCCAGTGGTATAGAGGGTAAATGAAGAAAGGGCACCTCTTGTCACTGTAGGACCCAAATTGAGAAACTTCTTCTAGTTAATGAAGGAGCACATGAAATCAGCACACACTCCTGACAGTATTCATGTTCAAGAAAAGAATAGGACCTGCACTCAGGGTGGTACATAATGGTTATAACCATTTCTTATTCCATGTGATTTGCTGAGCACTGAAGTCTGGGGAGAATTCTCCTCATTTAGTAATGAGGGACTTTTAATAGAGAGAATATTAAAATGCATGATAAAGAAACAAAATCATCATGAAGTTTCAGAGAAGTGAAGACTCTCAAAATTTTATATTGTAATAAACATTTATGACCATTTTTTACTATTCTTTTCAGAACACGGGATGTTTCAGCATTAATTAAGGACCAGGTGCTGAACTATGCTGAATTCAATGATTCTACAATGTAAGGGCTTTTGAAAGCCAAGCTCTCTAGCCAACAACTCTGCCTTATATTGTATTTTTCTTTCAAGCTTCAATAAAGTCATGCTTCAATTTCAGATTTGTTTAAGCAAGAGACATAAAGCTTTAACTAGGCAAAAGAAATAAGTGAATTGTTTTAAAGTAGTTAAGAATATGGCATTTCATTTTTTACTCATCTTAATAGGAAGTAGTTTTTTTAATTTAAAAATTTATTTAAATTCTGTTTGTTTTGTTTTTTGCTACTGATATCTGTCTTCTTAAAAAAAACCCCACTGCATTAGTTCTTTGCAAATATCTTGTCTATATTTTCTAAATAGTACATACAATATGGAGAAAATACAACTGAATCTTGTGGAAATGTGGATCTGAAATAGAATGATTAGGCAATCAAAGAATAAAAAAGTAATTTTATCATATATAGCTGTTTCACACAGAATATTGTATGAAACCTCCATTTAACTTACCCAAATTTAATAGATTCGAAATTTGGACTAAATTACTGTACAGTCTTTGCATCGAGCCACATCTTTAGAAACGTTATGTTCAGATTTATACCAAGGAAGAATGATGATAAAATCAATTCCAAAAAAACAGGTAATCATGATAATGGTTCAGCATATTTCCATTCAAAAGTACTGTCCCAGAATTGCAGACCCTGAAAGCAAATCTTTAGTACCAAACATATGGTATTATACTGAGGCACTGGAACAAGTTCCATGAGACTTATATTCTGACTCTTCTCTTTAGAAAAAGGCATGTGTCTTTGGACAAATGAACTTGGGCTTCCTCTTCTCTGTGGTATCATTCTGGAGACTAATGTCTGGCACATAATAGCCTGAATAGGTAGTAGTTATGGTGATTATTAACCTTTTTCCGGGTCAGTCCTTTTGCTTCATTCTTTCATTCATCTACTCAGCTATTTATTAATATCTACTCCTGACATTGGATAATGAACATTTCTGGTGATAAACAAAGAAAATTTGATTAATGTTCTTTTCCTATTATTGCTTAGTTCTTTGAAACAGTTCAGTGAATTTATTGCCAGTGTTCCTCAGAAAAAGTACAATATGATATCCGGCACAAATTCTTTCATCTGGTTCCCAACTACTTCTGTGGTACAGTGTATCAGAATGATTGTCAAAATTATACTTTGATGGGGAAGGAAAGGGGTAGAAGCTGTTGTTTAGGTAACTGGGGGGTCTGTGGGAGGAAAGTGGTGAAAGGTATCAGTTCGTCAGAAATGTAGACCTAAGATTTCGTCACCTGTAGCTGCTTCTCCATTTTCATGTACAACATACAGTCTGATCTTCTGAGCTTTTATTTATTATATAAATATTATATATAATATAGTTAAAATATTTTTACACTTTTATGACTTACAAATAACAATGTGATACTTGTATATGAGGTATAAGGATCAAATAAGAGTAATGAACATTTTCATCTCATTAAATATTAATTATTTCTGTGGGTTGCAAACATTCTTATTGTTCTAGTTATTTTAAAGTCTATCAAAAATTGCTGTAACCAATCATTACCCTCCTTGGCTATAGAAAACCAGATATAATTACTTTTCTTTGAACTTTAGTGACTCTTATCTAATGTCTTCCCCCTCCTTCTCACTCTATTCCACTCTATCATTCTATGAGAGACATTTTAGTTTTTTTTTTTTAAGTGGGTTTAAACTCATGGTGTTTGTCTTTGTCTAGCTTATTTTAACACAATGACCTCCAGTTCCATCCATGTTGCTATAAATGACAGGATTCAGCCTTTCTATGACTGAAAACATTCCATTGCATTATTTGCCCCATGTGTCTTCTCCATTCATCTACTGATATATACCCTGATTGATTCTGGATCTTGACTATTGTAACTAGAACTACAAAGAATGTTTGGAATACAGGTATTTCTGATCTGATAATTTAGTTTTCTTTTTTAACATTCTTACTATGGAGATACCAATATTTTTATTTTCTGAATATGGTATTTATCTTAATCACTTTTACTACTGTGCATTTATTTTGAGGATGGAAGTTGGAGCAAATTACTCATTGATTTGTACTAAAATATCTTGTGACAGGGTCCTGACCTTTGCCACCATCTAGAAATGGACTTTTAAACACAATTAATTTTTTAAAAACTAAAATTATTATTTTAAGAATTTCTAGTTAATAGAACACACTTTTTTTTAGACCAAAGTATTGTATAGGTATTTGGATTTTTTTTTTAAAGTACAGTACTTGTCTGGACTTAAAGGCTTGGGTTAGTTGAAGCAAAATGCCTTATCATAATAAATGTTGCTTAAGAGTTACTAAATTTTTACCAATTAGTAATTTTTTTTCAAAATATAATGCCAGATTCTTTATATAAACAGGAAAGTTTATTTGTTATTAAAGGACCCAAAACACATCAAAATGGTATAAGGATTTTATTAAACCGAAAACATCTGAACAAACAGAAGCCACAGGAAGAAACTTTATCTCAATTTCCCTTTCCTGACATCCAAAACCACCCAAACTTACAGCTTCCATAAATCCCCCACTGAGGGAGGTTCCTGTTCAACTTTTAGACTGATCTCTATTACTGGATGTGAATAATCAGCATCTATAGTTCATCCATTTGAGGAGTTCCTGGCCAGGACGAAGGCTGCCAATCAGCACTGGTATGAAAAATTGTGTAAATGAGCCCAGCAGCCCTTCCAGACTTTCCCCCTGAAGCCCTTAACACCCTTTCCTTTGTTAAGTGGGTAGACAAGCACTTGCACCTGGCTGTTTGGGAAGCCACTCCTCACAGAGTACTGCACCTGTGTGAATTAAACTTTTATCCTGTATGACTGCTAATTTTTGTACCTTGACAGAGTCAAACATAATTCTGAGTGTTTCTGTGGAGGTGTCTGAGATGAGCTTAACATTTTAGTTAATTGATTGAGTAGAGCAGATTGCTCTCCATAATGTGAGTAGGCCTCTTGCAATCAGTTGGAGGCCTGAATGGAAAGAACTAATCCTGCCTGAAATATTAATTTTTCTGCTTGGCTGCCTTTATGCTGAAACAACAGTATCTTCAGGCCTTCGGACTAGAGCTACATTATTGACTTTCCTGGTTCTCAGGTCTTCAGACTGAGCTCTCTTTTTACTGCCCTGAGTTTCTAGCTGGTCTATTGACAATCTTGAGACTCGTCAGTATTCATGATTGTGTGAGCTAACTCCTTATAATAACTCTCTTTACCCATAAAAGTGCACACTGATTCTCTGAAGAACTCTGATAAATCCTGCTAATCTATCTATTTATTGTCAATCAAATTGTGGACCCTGACCACCCAGAAGTGATTTAGCAGGGAAATATTTTCCCTCCAAATGTTTTGAGAACAAGGAAAGTTCTCAAAGTATGGTCAGGACTTCCTGCTTATTCTGGAGGCTGCAGATGAAATCTAGGGAACTCTGATCAAACTGAAAAAGCTAAGCTTTCCCACAGGTCATTCTGCTGGGTCTCTGCTCAGAATCAGGTGGAGCAAGGTAAAAACAATCTTTACTTGCCCTTTACAAAAGAGAAATTTCCAAAATTTAGATTTACAATTTTTTTTATTGTTGTTGTTTAGAACAAGTTCTTTGACTGTTCTGACTTGGTTTGATTAGTACTTCAGAGGCTTCCAAGAGATAGCCACTGTATCCATTTGTCTCTCTCTTGTGCTATTGTTCTGTCTTATACTAAGTGTACTTTGTTATAAAAAATGAGAATCAAAGGGTAAAACACAGTCAAAGGTACTATATGTATATTGTTTTAGTTGGCCTCACAGACACATTATCTAGAGGGAAAATACAGACCTATCCCATCAGTAGCCCCCAAACCTCTTTCTTGCGATGAAACTGAAGAACTGGTTTAATTATAGATTTCCTTTTACAACAGGGTGTTCTTATCCTCACCTTTTCACCCCACACTACTTCAGTCTTTTCAGTGAAGAAATAAAGGACATTGGATTCAGGAGGAAGTCAAATCTATTAATTTGTGCAAAAAGTATGAACCATAAACTCTTTCATGATCCCTCACTACTCCATGGTCTTTGCCATGGTCCTTACTTCAATCCAGCTCTCATTCCTCTTCAGTGATGGAGATCCCCAGTCTATTCTACATGATTGCCTTACATCTATAGAAGTGTGCTCAAAGCTGAAAAAATTATTCTCTCAGACACTTCCTTAGACTTAACCCTCTTCTTCAATATCCCTTGCAAATGAAATTTTTAGGGAAACACAATCTGCTGGCTGATTCATGGATCAACTTGTTTGGACCAAGAAACACCAAGATTGCTGCTAAAACATTATTTCTTAGTGTTGGTGAGACTGTTTCTAAAAGAAATAGCATTTTAATTGGTAGTCTGACAGAAGAAGATCATCTTTGCTGATAGGGGTGAACATCATCCAATTTGTTGAGGGCCCGAATAGTATAAAAGGGTGGAAGAATGAATTTGCACCCTGTATAAATTAAGACATTCATATTCCCTGCTCACAGACACTGGAACTCTGGGTTTTCAGGCCTATGGACTTGAATTGGGATTGACACAACTGCATCCCCCAACCCCAACACACATTCATACACCATTTTCAAGCCTTTGGACTGGGACTTAGACTTAGATCCTTATCTCTCCTGGTTCTTGGGCCTTTAGACAGACTGAATTATACTGTTGGTTTCTTGGTTCTCCAGCTTGCAGATGGCAGATGATGGTGTCTCCGGCCTCTATAAACTTGAAAGCCAATTCCTATAATAAACACCTCTCTCTCTCTCTCTCTCTCTCTCTCACACACACACACACACACACACACACACACACACACACTTATACAGACATGGACTAAGTAACATATCCATCAGCAGTGAACCATATATAAGGCAACAGTCCCATAGGATTACAATGGAACTGAAAAATTTCTATTGCCTGCTGACATTGCAGCCATTGTAACATCATTGAGCAGACACACATGATGTATTACTTGTGTAAACAGACCTTCTGCCTTCCAATTGTATAAAGGTATAGCACACGACAATTATATACAATATAAAATATGTGTTAATGATAACAACGAGGTCACTGGCTTATGTATTCATTATTTTATGTTTTTTATTGTTATTTTAGAGTGTACTTCCTCTATTTAAAGAAAATAGTTAACTGTATCTAACCTCAGGTAGGTCCTTTAGAAGGTATTCTAGAAGTCATTGCTATTATAAGAGGTGATAGCTTCATGCATGTAATCATCTCTGAAAACCTCCCATTGGTAGAAGAGATAGAGGTAGAAAGCAGTAATAGTGATGATCCTAACCCTGTGTCTGCCTAGGCTAATTCATATCTCAGTTGAAAAACCAAAAAAAAATTTAAAACTTATTGAATATGACAAAAGAATATTTTTGTAAAGACGTGCATTGTTTTGTTTCATTACAAAAGTCAAAATTTGTAAGTTTAAAAAAGTAAAATATTTTGATAAACTAAGTTTAATTTATTTAGCATTAAGAAAATTATTTAATACATTTACTGTAACTTCAATGTACATGGTTAACAAAGTCTACAGTAGTGTGATGGTTTGGATGTGAGGTGTCCCTCTAAAAGCTCTTGTGTGAGATAAATCAAGGTTCAGAGGAAAAATGATTGGGTTATGAGAATACTAATCTAATCAGTGAATAATTTCCCCTGATGGTATTAACTGAGCTGGGAAAACTGGGTGGTAACTGAAGGCATGTAGGTTGTGGCTGGACGAGTGGGTCACTGGGGGCATATATTTTGTATCTGGTGAGTAGAATCTCTCTGCCCCCTGATCATCATATGAATTGTTTACCTCCACCACACTCTTCTACCATGATTTTCTGCCTTATCTTGGGCCTAGAGGGATAGAGCCAGCTGTCTATGGACTCAGACCTCTGAAACCATGAACCCCTAAACAAACTTTTCCTCTTCTAAAATTGTTCTTGTCAGGTCTTTTAGTCACAGCAGCAAAAAAAAAAAAAAAAAAAAAGAAAAAAAAGCTATCTAAAACAAGTAGTCAATGGTAACAGCCTAGGCCTTCACATTTACTCATGAACATAGTACTCACTGAGTCACCCAAAGCAAATTCCAATCCTATAAGCTGTATTCATTGTGTCTTAATAAATGTAGCCGTTTTTATAATTTGTACCCTGCTTTTACTGTATCTTCTCTGTATAGACACAAAAATAACATTATGTTACAATTGTCTGTAGCATTAGGTATTCAGCCTAGCTTGCTGTACCAGTGTATAGCCTAGGAGCAACGGTCTATACCATATAGCCTAGCTATATAATAAGTTATTCCATGTATTTATTTGTACACATGCTCTGATATTTGCACAATAATAAAAAATGCCTAATTACACTTTTCTCAGAATGGATCTCCATCATTAAATGACATATGACTATATATCTGTAGATAACATATATTCATACATTTAGCCACACCCTATTGGTTTTTTTCTTCCGTGTACTCTAATGTATATAATAACTGGTTACACAATAGTTTTTTCACAAGAAACACCTGAGGCATACTCTTTGCCTTCTCTAAGATCAGCTCATTGTCAAAATCCTAGTTTTACTAGCTCTTATGCTTTGTCAAAGGAGAAAATTACCATATTTACTGATTCCAGACATAGTTTTGAAGTTTTGCATGTTATTGGGACAATTACAAGTCTTAGATTCTTGGCCTTTGCGAGCACTCCTATTGCTAGTGGACATTAATATGCTGACCTATGATAGACTATTCATCTTCCTACTGAACTTGCTATTGTTCAGCACATACCAATAAAACTAATAATCTCTAAGAAACAATGGGGCTTAAAAAGCTGCTGAAAGTATCCTGCATTTGTCCTTGATATTACTATCAGGCAAGTGTTGAACAACCTGAAAAAGACAAATGGCTATCAAAGGCTGCCAAACAATGATTAGATGTGTTTATTATACATTGGAACAAATGCACATGCTGTAGCTCCCTATCCTTTGACTTTTATCTCCCATCTAATAGGACATATGTAAAAAAGAGAGGAGGTCAGGAAACTTAATGACAATTGGTTCTGTCCTAAAATCCCAAACATTCTGACCAAGCCACTTCCCAATGCATTGTTTGTTAATCTCAACAAGTTTCTGGAAGTTATCATCATATTTCATGGAATTATTTAAGACACATTCTGCTCTTGGCAGTAGTCCAAGTATACTCTAAAAATTTATCTCCAGCCTTTGCATATTCTTACTATTTGGTTATTGTCTGTCTGTTTGGTGGACTAACTGAAACTATCAAACCAGATATGCTGATTCTAAAATAGTGGTGAAAAAAATAAAAACTGAGGTTTTCCCTTATTTTGGCATTCCTTTGTAGATCAAATCAGATCAAGCCACGTTACTGTAGAAATAATTTTGATGAAAAATACTAGGGTAGTCATTGAAATTTAATATCTCCTATCATTCTCAAACCTCAGAAGCAGAGATTCATTACCTCTCTTCTCTTTCTCCTTTTATAAAAATCCAGTCCAACACTCAGTGTGGTGGCACATCCCAGCAGCTCTTGAAGGTGAGGCAGGAAGAACCCAAGTTCAAAGTCAGCCTCAGCAACTTAGTGAGGCTGAAACAACTTAGCAAGATCTTGTCTCAAAATAAAGAAAGAACTAGTGCCGCAGCCCGGCTGGCTGGGCAAAATAACCGGGGGGTGACGAATGACTTGTGTACGTTGATGCAGCAGGAATGGAAGCCCTTTATTGTAGGATAACAGAGGTATTTATACATTTTGCACAGCTTATCTTAATTAGCATAAACTAGATACAGCAGTCAACCAATCAGGAATCTTCACACTTAATGGCTCGCTTTTCTTACTTTACAAACTATTCCCTCTGGCATTTTGCCAGGCACCATCCAGACTTGTTTACAGACTCTAACAAACTAGGAATGTGGTTCAGTGGTTAAGTGCATGCCCCTGGGTTCAATCCCTGGTACACTTACACACATGCAAATCTAGACTACCCAAATAGGAGACATGGATTCACCCTGTTTGAATTAGCTTTTGGTTGTCCTATAGCCAGGCATCACTAAGCCTCTCATTCCAGGATTAAGCAAGCATTATTGGATTTTCAATGAAGAGTTGTTATGATGTCTATTTATATAATATATATATATATATATATATATATATATATATATATATATATATATATATACTTGGAATGTATCATCAACAGGTATAAAAAGTGTGGCTTCTACCCACTGACAAATCCTGCCATCTTTTTCAATGAGGAGATAGAGTACATATCAAAGTTTCTATTTATTTATTTTAAATAAATGTTATAGTGTATATTTAAGGTATACAACAGAGGGCTATGGGACACATAGAAATGCTACAATAATTACTATAGTGAAGCAAATTACTGTGTTCATCATCTCATAGTTACCTTTGTGTGTGTGTGTGTGTGTGTGTGTATGTGTGTGTGTGTGTGTGTGTGTGTGTGTGTGTGTACGGCAAACTCTACTCATTTAGCAGAAATCCCTAATGCAATTCAATTTTTCCAACTATGGTTTCTCATGTCGTACACTAGTCTCTAGACTCGTGCATCCTAAATCCTTGACCTATATCCATTTTTCCATTTCCTCTGAATCCTAACCCAGGTAACTGTTCTCTAAACTCTGTATGTTTGACTTCTATTTTGGATCCCACAATCAGAGAGATTATGAAATATTTTTTTCTTTGTCTGGCTTATTTCATTTAGCATAATGTTTTCTAGGTCCATTCATGTTGTGACAAATGACAGAGTCTCCTTTTTAAGGCTCAATAATATTCCATATTAAACATACACACACCACAGTTTCTGTATCATTTGTCCACCGATAAACACTTAGATTGTGTGCATATCTTGGATATTGTGAATAACGCTGAAATGAACATGGGAGTACAGATATCGCATCAAGGTGCTAAATACATTTCCTGTGGGTGTATACCTAAAAGGACAATTGCTGATGCACATGATAGTTCAATTTTTAACTTCTTTAGGAATCTCCTACTTTTTTTCCACAATAGCTGCATTAATCTACAATATCACCCACAGTGCGAAAGGGTTTTTTTTTCTCCACATAGCTAATATTTGTTCTTTCCTGATGTTTTGGTACTAGGTATCCTACTGGCTGTGAGGTTATATCTGACAGTACTTTTGATTTGCATTTTTTTCATGAGTAATGTTAAGCACCTTCTCATTAACATCTGACTATGTTAGTGTCTTTTTAGATAAATGTGTATATTAAAATCCTTTCCCATAAGTTTTTTTTTCTGTTATTGAATTGTATGATTTCCTTCTAAAATTTAGACATTAGCCCCTTTTTTGATATATGGTTGTGAAGAAATTTTTCCCAAATGGTAGATTACTATTTTATTTTATTGACCCTTTCCTTTGCTATGCAGAAGCATTTTAGCAGTACTGAGTATTGAACGCAGGGGTGCTCTCCCACTGAGCTGTATCTCCAGTACTTTAAAAAAAAATTTTTAGATCTAGGTACTAAGAGTTGAACCCAGGAGCACTTTTTCCAGTCCTTTATTTTTTATTTTGGGGCATTGACCCACCAAATTTCCTAGGCTGGGCTTGAATTTGTGATCCTGCTACTTTGGCCTCCCAAGTCACTGAGATTACAGATGTGCTCCACCATCTCAGCATGGTCTACATTTCATTGAGGTAAAATTACTGGAAGGAAATTTCTTCCTTTGAATTGAAAACATAAATGGCATTCAACTGTTCTTAAGTAAAAAATACCAAATAAATACTATAATCATTCTCTATAATTTGACTGCAAAGTAGGTTTCTTTCAGTTCTCTAATAATATCACAGGGAAAGAGAATGACATTTAGATGGATATTTACTCAATCACAGGAAAATATTCCCGGGCTTAAGGCTCTACCAAGGGAACATGGAATAGAGCTTACCTATTCTTATCTTTCCTGGTGACCAGAAATATAGATGAGTACATTTAAGATCTGGAGTATCCTGATTGGGTAATATTTTCTCTGTGGAGGCTAAGCTGAAGGTTTCCTCTACCTTCTATTTCTCAATTTGATTTTGCTATCGTAGCCTGATGGAGGTGCAGGGAATACGGAAATATATAGATGTTAATACAGCTGATGATAAATGTCATAAGTCACCAGACCTCATCCTTGTGGGTCACAGATTCTAGCCTGACCTTGGTCATGTTCAACCTTGATCTCTTTATTTGTTATGACAATGAAGTATATAAAAGGTTATTACTCAAGTGGTCAGGGCAATGTAGACTCAGATACCTGGTGCCACTTTCTTCACCAGATATCCTGCCTTAAATGCCAAAGTGTGAGGTCCTTTGTACACAAACATCACAGTATAGATGTACCAGGTAAGTCATCCTAGAAAACTCACTTTTGAACTGAAACATCAAGCTTCATTCAATAATGTGGATAGTTTTTCCAAATTGAGGACTTATGATTTAGAAAGAACAATTATAAGAATTTACAAAGCAATTATCTAGATATTTTATGTCTCTATGTGGTTCTTGGAAGCTTCCAGTTGTACTCTGAAATCATCCCATCTCAGATACACTGACTACCCAACAAGGAGAAGGTTGTGCAGTCTGCAGTGGACACTTCTTATTGTTTTTAAATCAGAATGGACAAGTAGCATCTGATTTACACCATTTCAAAGATGGTAATATTCTATATCACATTAAGGAGACACAGCCATTTAATTGCATTGACCCATTCCCAGAACTAGAAGACTGCTTCAATGGGGGTGGGGAAATGTGTTTAGATTTGTTCCTTCTTGCTTATTCATTCTTTTAATCTATATTATTATTTTTCTTTTCAGTTATCATACAATATAAATATGAACTTCACTTTTCTTTCCATAGCAATTGGTTCAGCTCTTTGTGAAACTTCTTGTGAAGTTTCAAGTAGGGGAAATGAAGTAACCACCAACTCACCAGAATGGCATAAAAATGACTTTAAGTTGAAAACATATGAACAAACAACAGTCATTGAAAGAAACCTTTCCAAGCTTATCTTTATGGAGTTAACCAGAGCCTTCTGAATGCACAGCTGCCAAAAATCTCCCTCTTTGACTCTTAGCACTGGAAGGTGAGAGTTCACTTGCCATAAATCCTTCCCTGGTGAGCTCCCAGCCAGGAAGGAGACTGCCCATCAGCGTCTGGGTGAAAAATGGAAGGCTCCCAATGGAACCTGCCATATATTACCACTGAAACCCCAAACTCATTGTCTTTAGTTAAGTTTATATATAAACCTTTACCCTGGCTGCCCTTGGAGCCACTTTTTATAGAGTGTTCTCATATGCTCTAAACTTTTCTGTTAATCTGTCTGTTTGGGACTGTGATCTAACTTTAATTGTAGGTAATTTTTCTGATTTTACCACTTCCTCATGCATTAGATATTGATTTATAAAAATTATAAAATATGAGAATATGCATACTGTCTAATTTTGTTCTCATATTTAAGATTCTTGCAGCATAGTAGAATGGATTCAGGCTTACTTAAAAGTGAACAGATTTTGAGAGTGAGAGATTAAAAATTGGAAAATAAAATCCCCAAAGTTAAATAATTTTAATAATTCTTAACTCAAATATACAGCATTGGGGAAAACTGATAACTCAAAATGTTATAGGATGGTGACAGATATTTCCAGGCATATTTTATATTTTTTATATATGTATTTTTTTTAGTTGTTTAGATCTTTTATTTTATTTATTTATGTGCAGTGCTGAGGTGCGAACCCAGGGCCTCACACATGCCAGGGAAGGGCTCTACTGCTGAGCCACAACTCCAGCCCCTATTTTATATTTTTTAATAATGAAATACACCATGGTAAAGGTGACTTTTCTAGTCTTCCATGTGTTTCAAGTTGGTTGACTTGTTCAAGTTAATACTGAGATACTGTATTAGCTTTTCATTGCTGTGAAGAAAAGGTGGCTGACATGAATAACTTAGAGGAAGAAAGATTCATTTTGACTTATAGTTTCAGAGATTTCAGTCCATGGTCAGCTGGCTCCATTGCTCTGGGCCTGAGATGAGGCAGATCATCATGAGAAAGGTCATGGTGGAGGCCAGCTGGTCAACTCATGGCAGCAGAAGGAGGGGGAAGAGAGAAAAAGAGAGGAAAGAGAGAAAGGGAAAGAGATAGGGAGAGGGGAAGAGAGAGACAGATAAATAGGTAGATAGAGACAGATAAAGGGTAGGATGGGGAGGGAGACAGAGAGAGAGAGAGAGAGAGAGAGAGAGAAACAGGGACAAGATAAAGTCCCCAAGAGTAAATCCCCAAGGATGCACTCATTTTTACTAGGTCCCACTTCCTACACTGTCCACTACCTCCCAATAGTCCATTCAAATCGTTAATCTCTCACTTAACCCACAGATGACGGCAGAGACCTCATGATATATTCACATCCCAAGGATTCCCACTTTGGATACTGCTGCATTTGGGACCACATCTTCAAACACATGAGTCTTTGTGGGACCCAACATATCTAAGTCACAACGTGCACTTTCCTGTCTGTGATGGAAGAATTTAACAAAAATATCTTGCAGTTCTAACATTTTAATTAATGTAATAGTATTTCAAGATATATTTCTTACACAAAGCTATTCTGAATTGCTAAGAAACATTTTTTTATATACTACCAATAATACCAATCACAACAAAATAATTTAGGTTTAAGGTAAGTTACAGAATTAAAGAAAAGATTGAGGTGAAGGTGAAGCTAAGCTTTATAAAGATATGCTATTTCCTAATTATGCAGAAGCCATTTTTCCCTTTGGCTTGATTCTAAATTGAAAAAAAATGTGAATGTAAAACGAGAAGAGTATGTGTTTCAAAAGCCAAGAAAACATAGTTAAAACTACATAAAGCATAGGTCAGGTTTTCATATTGATCAGATTAAAGTAGATTAATGTTTGTTCTAAATTCTACTATACTTAGTTAAATTCAGTTACTCCTTTTGTTAAAAACAGATCTTTATTCTTTTAAACAGTAAGTATCTATAAAGTGCTATTCAACATGCAAAAGAAACATCTAAGCATGGCCCTTCCTACTAAATTTGGTGCTCTACTCACAAAGGAGTTGCATGATTCTTTCAATTAGCTTTAATAAATATAATTCTTATCATTCTAATTTATGGTGGGCTATAAAATTAACAAAAATGTTTTAAAAAACCCCAATTTGTTTAATGTGTATTCTATCTTCTAAAATAAATGAACCCAAAATAGAAACATTTTTTGGACAATTAAGTATTAGATATCAAACATTAATGAAATATCATTCTATTTACTTATTAATTATCAAGAGTTAAATACATTAAACATATTCTCTCAAACCTGGCTGGCAAAAGAGGTAGATAATGTAATACTTACATAGCCAACTTAATGTTTATTATAAACAAGTAAGAAGTAAAGAGGCAGGAATCCCCATTGAACTCATATAACAAGTTAATGACTCAAAAGCCAATCCCATGATAATAATCTTTCCTTTGGTATCACTGTCATATGTCTTCATTTGATAAAATAAACCTGAAGTACATTAAGGCACAGAAAAAACTTGAGTGAATGTAAAAAATAAAATGTTATTAACAAAGGAAACAAAGTCTATTTATAACATATTCACTAGGAACCACATGCAACTCTTAAATATTTGCATTACTTTCTTTTGGCAAATCTAATGTTCCTAATTACAGCCTAATTGTACTTGAATATTATATTAACAATATAGAGAAATCACAGTACCTTATCCACAAGTGTTCAGTAGCTGACTTTTAGTTAATAGTTTAATGAAATTTCATCATCAGTACTAAAATAAAATGATACAAAGTATATTTTTATTGGCAATGGGTCAAATATATTATGACATACAAAAGTAGTACATTATATTATTTTTAAAAGCTTTTATCATTTGAGGCAAAAATTGAATAGCAAATCAGATAAGTCATGTTTTCATATATTTCAAAAACGACAAGACACTCAAGAAATTGCTCAGTTTTCTTTAAACAGAATTGAGATCAATGAAGATACGTATTATCTGAAGGTAATACTAATATCTTTTCTTTTTCTTACAATTTCAGAATTTTTGGCTGAATTCATTTCCTCTATTGTTTTCTGTGCTACTATCATGTCACTGGTTTGCTTTTGCCTCTTTCGGGTATTCATCTGATAAAGGTCAGAGTCACTTGGTTGTTGGATAGTCCATTCATAGGAGCTAGGTCCAGCATCTAGATCTGGAACATGACTCAGTGAGGAAGACCCAGACGTGCTACTGGGAAGTTGGGCTGTCATCTCATAGAAAGGAAGCTGCAGCACTGGATTATGTGCATGCCGCTGCTGTGGGGGAAAAAAAAAAGTCAACTTATATACCAAAACAAATCCAAAATGCTAAGTTAAATGCACATTAAAAAGTCTAATGCTTGTTAAAAGTAACATGAATTATGCAAATAGTCAAGAGTAAATCAAATTGTATTTTGGTATAAGAAAGGCAGTGACTTCATAGTAGGAATGTGGGAGCTTCCTTAAATCCTTAACATAAACATTTAAAGGTTTATTAGTTTACTACAATATAGATTATCAAAGAAATATAATGCAAACCACATATGTAGTTTTAACTCTTCTAGGAGCCACAATATAAGAATAAAATGAAACAGATAAAAATTTTTACAAATGTATTAATCTCAATATATGAAAGAGACATGATAACTAAAATTTCTAACTACTCACAGCAGATTAGAAATAAACTGTGATACCTTGAACTTGTCTTTCAACTCACTTCCACCTCTACCAGAGGGGGGGGGGAGAAGAGAGAGAGAGAGAGAGAGAGAGAGAGAGAGAGAGAGAGAGAGAGAATAGAATGGAATATGTTGGGAAAAATACTTTCATAGTTTCAGGTAATGAATGGTTGTTCATTAATATTAACTATATGAGCACCAAATACTATGAATGTTTTTCATGTTCTTCATAAATTTGTGTCATATATATGCTAAACTAAATGGGTATCAAACTTACCAATTTATGAAAGAAAAAATATTCTTGAGGTAAAGCAGTATTATTAATGGGAAAAAACTGCATGGGAAAGGAAGATCTGCCCAAGGTTTCTTCATTCCTTTTGAGAAATAAAATGGAAAGCAAAAAAAATCCTTAAAATTCTTAGGTACAAATATTCTTTTCTCTTAACAACTTAATGAGGGTTGTCCATAATCAGAAACAGAGACAGAAAGATCTTCTCTGGTAGCAGTTAGAATTAAATATCTTTAACAAACACATGCAAATAATGTTATTATATTGATAATGTAGTGTCAAAACAATACATTAATTAATTATTTTATTACTAAATATTGAAATTTCAACATTCAGAGTCACATTTGGTTTTCTGATATGAAAATGTTAGACCAGCGCTTGTATTTATATAAAGACATACAACATTTAGATAGTAACAGAACAATAGCAAGTCATTAATCATCACTGGACATACAGTTCAATCTTCTACAGATATAAAAACAAAGAGGGAGAAATTATCATCAATTTATTTTTAAAGTATCTTTACTATGTAAATATATAAACTGTACTCCTTCCTAAATGGACTACTAATGTTAACATAAACATGTTGACTGATATCTTCCAGGCATTAAGATAATCAAAACATCTCTAATTAAAAAACTGTGGTGTTCCCCAAATTTCATTTATACATGTGATCGTTGCTCTTATGGAGATGTTATAAATCCTGGCTAGGTTCTGCAGCTACTCTTCAATAGTCTACTAGCTCTATAGTATACCCTAATTTTAATGCTAACCACTAATCCTTAGGCTAGGAAGCATACTCTAAGGGAGGCTGAAATCAGCACTGGAAGATGGGAAGAAATGACAAAATGTAGTCAGATGGATGGGGGAGACTCCATTTATAAATACTGAGAGTAGTATCCCAGAAGTCAGTAGAAGTCAGAAGTCCATACTTCATTAAGAAAGAAATTAGAAAAATATAAGTTGTTCCATAGGGGTATACTGAATAAACATTGAGGCTGCTGAATGGCTGATCAGAAAGTTCTCATCACCTTAAAAAGAGTAGCTCTCATATAACAGTGGGGTTAAAAAATGAACAGGAAGAAAGGATGTGAAAGATAAAAATATTTATTAGTGAGAGGAAGAAGAAAAATATGGGAGCCCAGTTAGGAGACAAGGTGAAAGGTGAAGGGAAATTACAGAGTAGGGATGACTCCACAGCAGAGGTGAGATAAGCTGCATTATGAAAACAAGTGTCAATTGTCTAAAACCAGTATTTTTCCCACGTGAATCTTTGGACACATAGTTGTCTGCATGGAGGAATCACATGTAAATTAAAAACTGTTATGGATTGATACATTCTCTTCATTTTCAGTTAATGAAACCCTCAGTACCTTAGAATGTGGCCATATTTGAAAACAGGATCATTGCATATGTCATTGGTTAAGACATGTTAATACTGGAATAGGATGGATCCATAACCCTTTATGACTGGTATTCATATAAAAAAGGAATATTTGGAGATAAAAACAGAAGAACAACATGTGAAAATAAAGGCAGAAATGTGGGTAAAGCTTCTGTCATTCAAGGAATACCAAGCAATGCTATCAAAACAACAGAAGAATAGGGGAGAAGCATGGGATAGATTCTTCTTCATAGCTTAGAAGAAACCAGTGCTTCTAATATTTTGATCCTGGATGTCTAGCCTCTGAAATTTTAAGACAATTAACTTCTGTTGTTTAGGCACTCTATAGTACGTTGTTACAGTGGCTCTAGCAAATTAAAAATTAGTTCAATTAAGAGCAAGGCATAAGAGGCAATAAGAAGTCAAAAAACCCATTTACAAGGAAGACTAATGAAGACTAGATTACATTTGCACATCACAACCAGGACATGATAACTCATTCTCATACTTCCTTTATGAAATACCAAATATTAGAAAAAAGTACTACCAATGAAATGTAGTGTCATGGGATATACATATGACTTTTTTGACATTATAGTCTAGACTCTGAGATGATTTACAAACCATGTACCAAACATAAGATAGTTATACTGCAATCTTCTATTGCCTATCTATTCTTTTAAACTCCAAATCCTACAAATATTTTGTTCTTTTCCCAAACCCAAAGAAAATAAAGTAGTTTTTTGCCCTTGGTATTAAAGAAGAGGGGAAGCTATTACATCACATATATGGTTCAATCCATAAGTGTATAATGATTTCCCTTTCTTAGTAGTAATTTTACTTTTGTTGAATACTTACAATATATTCAGTATTTTAAGTACCTTGTATTTATTATAAAATTTTATTCTCATAAAAACTTTTTAAGTATTATTTTAATTTTAGAGATAAGGATACAGAAAGGTAAAATAACCTCCTCAGAGTCACAGCATTAATAAAGTGGCACTGGCAGAATTCAAATCCAGGCAATCTGATTTTATTACCTACTTTATTAAGTTCTCTTTATTCTCCCCAATATAGAAATTCTGGGGAGAATAAAAATATGGAGCACACTTATTTGGGGTTTAGTACTTCTGCCAAAGATAATTCTGGGTATTTGCCAGTCCCAAAAGGTCACTCTCCCATGCCTTAGGGGGCTGATACAGTTAACAAGGGATAGGATGTTTGGTTATTATTAGTTTATTTGAAAATATTCAGTTCTGCCAAAGACAACAAGAAAACAAACAGGATGGACAAAATTCTTAAAAATGCTTAGTGTAGATTGTAAGTAAGTTAGCAGTTTATTAATAGCAACAGAACTGTGAGGGATAAAATAAGCAAGAAACCTAGGAAGCCAAGATAGAATTCATAATATATACTAATGGAGAGTGAATGATTTAGATCTTATAACACACAAAAGAGATGGATACCTACTCCTGATCATGCCTAACAGTTATAATATAAAGAATAGTAGTGTACAGTTTATCATATTTATTTTATCATTTATATTTATATTCTGTTGCATAAGTCTCTTAATAAGTGTTTGTTTATGTAGTACTTAACTTGGGCACTTTAAAAGTTAGGGAAATTTGAACTCTGGGCTCCTAACCTTATGTGTCATTTTAATGTCATAGTTTGTGATCATTTTCATATTGTAGTTTCACTATGAACTGTTGGGCAGACTTCCTGAGATTGTTTTGATTAAAGCTTTAGTCAGTTGCCTGAGTTTTTTAATTAGGAAAACTCAAAGAATATTACTCAATATGTTTCTCTGTTGACAGTTTCATTCATGTATTATAATGATTAAAATATAATAGAACCTTTATATATTAACAATAGCAAAAAGAAAATAAGGTAATCAAAAATTTTGGTGTGTCTTGAAATCATTTTTAACCCATGCAAACTCTTAAGATTTCTCTCATCTTCCTTGAATCTATACTTGATAAGGGAATTGTGTTGAATTTTCAGTAGATTATTTCACATGATTGTTTTATTCAAATCATACCTGCTCTTCCTAAACCCCTAGATATTTACCTCTAGAATGGCATGCTTTGCTCTTGTTGACATGAGAAATCATTGATTACATCTGTCTTTTAAAAAGGAAAAAAAATCTGATAAGTGAAACTAGTCAGGTATTTTAAGAAAAATGAATATAATGGAAGTGGAGAGGTAACAATAAAAACAATATATAATTTATATGTCTCTCTGTGTATATTCTAATTATATGCATATATATTTGTAGTATAGTTGCTGACTCATACTACCTGTAAAAATGGCAGTTTTTGTTGTTGCTATTGTTTCTGTCATTTAACAATATGAAAGCTATTCTTAGATTTCTGACAGTATTTGTCTCATTTGTTTCTCATAGTTTTCCAAATCCTGTGTTCTAATATTCTGGCAAAGAGGTAAAAGTTAGATCAATTCAGCTTTCTCATTTCATAGATGTGAAAAGTGAAATATAGGAAGTTGAGTCATTTTCCTAAAAATCATGAAACTTGCATTTATGGTAAAGTACGCTTAGCAAACTTGGTAAAATGCAAATTCTCATTCATGGGCTGGAGAGGAAGCCCCAGTTTCTGCATTGCTAATAAGCTGTTAGGTGATGCATGGGTACGGAAGCACACTTCAAGTAGCAAGGGAATAGCATAGCAAGTCATGCAACCTTAATAGCCAGTATGTAGGACAGTGACTTTTCCAAGACCCATGGGATTATGAGCTCATTGTCTCAAACAAAATTATTATATTTGTCTAAATTGTACCAATACTCTTCTGATGTGTCCAGTAATTTATTACTGTTGACTTATGAAAATCAAGTGCATACAAATGACTAATTTACTGTACTAAAGTCACTTTAACACAAGGGTGTTGTGAAAGAACATGAAATGTGTAATTTTAAATTCATGTCCTGGTGGCTAGATATCAGGGGTAAGTGACTCAGCCTCCATGAACTTCAGTTTGCTCATTTTTAATTGAAAAGAATAGTTACAATACTACCTCATAGAATTGTGAAGCTCAAATGAGATAATGTAAATGTGTGATATGATAGATTGTAAAGCAATAATCCACTGTTTTCCCTTTAAATGCATTTTCTTTTAATTCTGTTGAATAATTTCCAACTGTAGATCTTCTCCATGCAGTTTCATGGACTACTTGAATCTCCTAGGTTATACATTTAAAAATGCAAATCTACCTACCAATCAGAATCTCTGGAAATTGCCCCAGGAAACCACATTCTGAACAAACGTACCCAGTTGCTGGGAGCCATCAGCCAAGTAGGTATGACAAATTCCTTGCCAGCTTACTCCCATGCTGTCTAGTGGAAGGACTTCTGAAAGGTGACCTTGCTCAAGGACCAGGGCAGGATCCGTGTTTAGGGTGTTCCCCCTTTAGAATAGGGCAGTTTAGCATAATAGGAGAGTAGGGTGTTTCCCCTTTAGAATAGGGCGGTTTAGTAATAGGAGATTAGGGTGTTCCTCTTTTGGAATAGGGCGTATCCTGCTGCTGAGTTCCTCTTGAGTGCTTAGGGTCAGACAGTATATTTTGGGAGACAAAAGCCCATGCGGAGTGGATTTAGGCAGGAGTGGATTTGGGCGGATTGGATTTGGGCAGAGAACGTGGATTCCCCCAGAGCGTGTTTGTAGACGGCCGGTGTGAGTTCGGGAATAAAGAATTGCTGTTTGAATCTACAAGCTGTGTGGATACTCGTGATTTGTGCCCAGCAAAAGACTGCGGCATTTGGCGGTCCGTACGGGGAACATCTGAAGAAAAGGTAAGTGAAATTGTTCGTCCCTGAAGAAGAGCAAAAGAATGGGTGAGCATTTCAAAAAACAATGTGTTCTTGTTTTGATTTATTTTGTTTTTATTTCAAGTTGCCTGTTCCTAGAACTTTCTCAGGCAAACTGGGGAAAATGGTTGACTCAAAGTTTGAAGTTGTTCACCTCCGAGGAAGAGAAATTGTTAGAGAAAAAAGGCACCCCAGTAAGACCAAGAACAGCTAGGGCATATGTTGATACAATACAAAAATGCAGCCCATGGCTTTTAAACTAGAAGTTGTTAAATATATCAATGGGACCATCATGGTATCCTGTAGAAGGATTTTTCTTCAACAAGAAAGAGATGGCTAATTCTGTTTACTACGCTTGTCTAAGATCTTGGTTTTTACAGACATCTAATTAATTTACAAAGCTAAAGTGTTAAAATACCAACCACTAAATATAAAATCAAGTACTCTTTACTTATTAAGTTCCATAAGGTAATATATTTAACCATTATGTGTGTTTTCATAAATTGGTGAATGGAAAAATATTTAATATTGCTTTAGTCTGTGTCTTTGCTGAAACAAGGTTACTAAGTGTTAAGATTCTATCAGGTGTAATTTAAATACAAAGAGTATAAGAAGTTTCAGTTGGGTTTCAATTACAGTATTATAGTACCATAAAAAACATGAAAGTATTTCATCTTATTAAAGTGGAGTAATTTGTCTAAATCAGAAATTTTATAAGGGTTATTTCAGTATGTGAATTTATAAAAAGGGTTAACGGCTTAAAAAGAGAAATAAAAAGATTCAAGATGTGGAAATATATTTTAATATAAATATAAAAGGTTAATAGAAAAATAAATGTTTCTAGATGAGATAATCTCTGTGTGGTAAAGTAAAAAGTTGTGAAATGCCATTTAAAAAGATTTTGAGAAAACTAGACTTACTTCAAAAGCTTGAGAAAGAAAGAAAGAAAGAAGAAAAAAGTATTTGTACATGGCAGATTGAGACAAAGCTTCTTAATGGAGTAAAAAAGGCCTTTGGTTGAAGGGCAGCCATGTAAACTAATATTAAGCGATTTAAACAGAGTCTAAGCCTCGTTTAAAAGAGTGAAGCTATAGGTGGTGAAAAGTACATTTAAAAGTACAGTATAGATGATAATTAAAAGGCTTTAAAAGGTTAATTTGAAGGTGGTTAAGATGCCTTCATGACGGAGGAAAGATTGCGTGATTCGAAGCCTAGTTAATCTTAAAAATTGGAAAGGGGTATATATCCCCCAAAGATAAACTTAAAATAACGCTTTTTACTCTAAACTTTTAAAATTTGGATTCATCAGGACTTAGTGCTGCGGAAAGGCATATGTATCCAAAAAATGTGCATAAGCCTAAAGTTCTTTGGAAAGATATTCTAACAGGACAATGGAAAGGTCCAGACCCAGTGATTGTCTGGAGTCGGGGCTCTGTTTGTGTGTTTCCACAGGGAGAACAGCAGCCGATTTGGATTCCAGAAAGACTAACTAAAACGATTTCTACAGATCGAAAAGAAGATGATTTGACTCAAATCCATAACAGCTGATATCCAGAACTCCAGCTTGGCCATTCTTACATCTGCAACAGTGATTAACCAGGATGCTTTTTTCAATATCTATTTTATTATTGCATTTTTCCACATCATAAGGTTCTATTTTTATTTTTTGAGCTCATACAAACCTAGGTTAATGTTTTTCTGATCAGTTTTATTTTTTGACTATAGAGTTTTTAAACATTGCAATGGAGATTTCACCTAGGTAAAGCTACAAGGCCTTTATTATTATCTTATGTGTTGTATGTTTGTTTGCACATTTGTGTTTTGTGTTATATGTCTGTGTGTGCGTATGTCCATATTTCATATATGAGGAGTGCTCATGAGAAAATGGATCCGAATTATTTTTTTTTATTATTCACGTGATTTAAATGGCTTAATTTAAATTAGGTAAACAGCTGTTAAGGATTGTTTTTAAAGGTGGTTAACAGATCTGCTTGTTTACTAATTTAAATCAGGTAAACAGCTGTTAAGGATTGTTTTTTAAGGAGGTTAACAGATCTGTTTGTTTACTTTCACCTTTCCTTTTCATTATATTTAATAATTCTTTTCAGGTTAATGTCTTTTTAGCATCATTGCCAGAATTCCTATCTTCATCCCAATGAATATAACTCAACAAGTATGCTCAATCAAGGAGTCAACTTACTTTGGGAGGAAACGGACTTTGGGAGGAGACGGACAGATTGAAAGATTCCTCCCCTTTGAACTGCTTACAGAACTTGCCTGGACTATGTAACTACGTTTAGTGCAGCAAATTGTGGTAATGCTGGCATATCTTTGCTGATGGTGTCACCAGTGATCTTTGCTGATGGTGTCACCAATGATGCAATTTTTCCAAAGGAACTGTCAATTGGCTTGGTGTCGTGGCATTTCTGTATCCTCCTCCCTTCTGCTAGTGATGGTCTAAATTTGGGGGCCAATGGCTATATGCTGGACCGGCAGTCAGTGACGGGTATGATCCGATTGCAATGGTATCAACCTAAGACAGGAGGCTGACGCCTAAAGGTCAGTTACCTAAAGGTCAGTTTTCCGATGACGGGTAAGAGCCATATGTTGAATTGGACAACCTACCAGGCGCGGTCCTTAAGCCACATTAACCTCACTCCCCCACTGGCACCAAGGCCAAATTTGGGGGCCAACAGAGGTGAGGCAAAGAACCTCACCCCCCCACTGGTGCATAGACCTATCCACAAGTATGGCTGTATGCTGGACCGGTAGTCAGTGACGGGTATGATCCAGTTGCATTAGTATCAACCTAAGACAGGAGGCTGACGCCTAAAGGTCAGTTTTCCAATGACGGGTAAGAGCCATATGTTGAACTGGACAACCTACCAGGCACGGTCCTTAAGCCACATTACTTGTTGTTTAATTAATCAGAAGGGGGGAGATGCTGGGAGCCATCAGCCAAGTAGGTATGACAAATTCCTTGCCAGCTTACTCCCATGCTGTCTAGTGGAAGGACTTCTGAAAGGTGACCTTGCTCAAGGACCAGGGCAGGATCCGTGTTTAGGGTGTTCCCCCTTTAGAATAGGGCAGTTTAGCATAATAGGAGAGTAGGGTGTTTCCCCTTTAGAATAGGGCGGTTTAGTAATAGGAGATTAGGGTGTTCCCCTTTTGGAATAGGGCGTATCCTGCTGCTGAGTTCCTCTTGAGTGCTTTGGGTCAGACAGTATATTTTGGGAGACAGAAGCCCATGCGGAGTGGATTTAGGCAGGAGTGGATTTGGGCGGATTGGATTTGGGCAGAGAACGTGGATTCCCCCAGAGCGTGTTTGTAGACGGCCGGTGTGAGTTCGGGAATAAAGAATTGCTGTTTGAATCTACAAGCTGTGTGGAGACTCGTGATTTGTACCCAGCAAAAGACTGCGGCACCCAGTATTTTTTCACACAGTTTTTTAAACCTATGCTTGGGAAATCCTAGTTTGTTTTGCTTGTGTAGTCAGATTTCTTGTCAGTCATTGTCCACATATTTTTATAAATAAGTGATTGAATATCTTGATTTTGTATAACACATTGAATCAATATTTATTTTCTGAATTTGCATTTGTGGCTCAGAACTAAAATTTAAAATACATTTTTGCCTTTACTTTTGCTTTTGGCCTCTATCCTTGAGGGATCTTAGAGTTTCACCTATACAATTTTGTTTTAACTTCTGCTATAACCACATAAACACCTGTCTTGGTGACATCAGTGGGTCAATTGTTTCAGGTTTGGGATTCTGCTGTCCCCAAAGGCTCTTTATTCTTGATACACACAAATAGGCAAATGGAGTAGTGAACTTCTGATGGGGGTCTTATTTGTGTTGCTCAAATGTGTACAAAATAGCTTATACCATAAATATGTTGCTATGGCTTTTTGGATTTCACCTGAAAATGTTCTGTTGTTTCTTATTTTATGACCTTAGGTCATTTAATCTGTTTAATCATCACTTTATTCATATGTAGAATATGTGAAGAGTAAGGAAATATAAAACAACACAGGACTTGGCATGGAGTGAGTGCTAAATAATCATATGCCATATGATTATTGTTGATATGAATGCTGTTGATAACAAATCCATTTTGTTTTCAGAAATAGGGAAAGAGAAGGAAGGAGATTTTTGGGTACACTTTTTGGGATGAGATTGTGGTTTAAGGGGATTATCATAGAACAATGGATTAAATTCAGGATATGTGTGAGGATTTGTAACTTTTTATGCAAGTGTTGGTCAACACTGAAAGTCACAAGATAAAATCATTTGTCTTAGTAGTTTACCAACCAGGAAAATGTGTTTGGAGTCAAATAATATTATAGTAGTAGAGGACATTTGTCTCAACTCCTTCCATTTAAAGATGAGAGCATTATTGTATTAAGTGAGTAAGTCAGAAAGATAAATATCTCATGGCATGATCTTATTCATATGTAGAATCTTAAAAAAGTTATCTTGTAGAGGTTGAGAGTTGGATAGTGGTTACCACAGAATTGGGAGGGGAAGTGGGAAAGGAAGATCAGGGAAAAGTAGGTCAACACATCCAAAGTTACAATTGGATAAGAATAAGCACTGGTGTTTTATCACCTGTTAGGGTGACAATATCTAATAATATATTGTATATTTCAAGATAGCTAGAAAAGAGGATCTAGACTTATCACCAGAAAGAGGTACTAACAATTGAGGTACTATATATGCCAATCTGATTCAGTTTTTTTTTAAAGGTTTAGGCATTGAAACCAGGGGCACACTATGACTGATGTATATCAATAGACTTTTTATTTTTTATTTTGAGACAAGTTCTCACTAAGTTGTTCAGACTGACCTTGAATTTGTAATCCTTCTGCTTCAGCCTCTTTACAGGCATGTGCCAGTTATTCAGTGTATATATGTGTTGAAATGTACTCCATAAACATGCAATTATTATATGGTTGATTACATAAAGTAAGGCAATAAAATATTTCAAAAAGTGAAGAAACCCGGGCTCAGGGTTGAGAGGCATAAGAATTTGTTCAGAGCTGTAAGGGAAGTATGAGAGGGACTAGAGGCCCTTGGGTTTTAGCTGCTCATGCCAAGGGCACTGTTCATTCTTTGGAATGTTGTGATCATTCTGTTCTCATTATTACAGCCATTGTAACTGTAATGAGAATGTATTGTGAAGATACAGTTGCACAGTGTAGAACAATTTTCCCTAACTTCACCATGTATCTGACATTTTTTAAACATTTTTCTGCTACTTTATTTAAAATTTGAAACCTAAAATGATTTTCAGCATTCTTTATCAGTGTACCTCTCTTTTGACAATTTCCAGAATCATTATCTTCCTAAGAACTAGCAATAAACTCCTATATTGTTTCCCAATTCTCAATTTTTAATCACAATAATGTTACATAATCTAATCCTCAGACCCTCAGTTTGTTATCCAAAAATTAATATTTCTTTTTCTGCTTTGATTTCTTTGACTTTTTTTTTCCAATAACATTACTTTTTGGTGTTTTCAATTTTGATTCAGTGGGGTCTTTTTAAACCATTTTTCTTCACGATAACACCAAAACGTGAATATTTTAGATTCAAAAATCTAAGAAAATATAGAAATACAGGAAATAGAAAAGACAAAAGTATAAATAAGGAGAAAAAAATCGCTGTAATAGTAGCATCGCCATAAACTATACTTTATGGATCTGTATCCTGGTTCTATTACAATAAATATGTATGGTTGTGTATGTGCACATGTACATGTGTATATTTGTATTGTGCATACACATACATTAAGTATTACAGATGAAATTAGGACTATACCTATGGACTACACATAGAAATATATTTATGTGATTTATATATATGTTTTTGTAATCTTGCTTTTTATTTTATTTTATATAAAAAGTTTTATAATTTATCACTAGTTTTTATAAATGATTTTTAATTTGTTTCATAGCCTTCATCTTAAGGATCCACTATAATTTATTTTATTAGTCTCTCATTGCTATAATTTAGTTGATTCTTAAATACTGACCATTAAAATTATAGTACATTTTGATGTATTAATACTAATAAGGTCAATTGGTATGACAGTAAAAATAATATGGTAATATTTTAGTTAAATTTTATTTCTTTGATCATATTTTAATAATTTTGTGAGCCCTTTATTTTGGATAGTATCTGTTTTTCCTTTGCTTGCATGTATCATTTTCCTTTACTCATTTATGGTTTTTTTTAAAAAATGCATATATATTTTTCTTTTCTACCTTATATTGAAACTATTTTTCTAATTTATTTTTTATATTATAGCTAGTTTATAGTTTCTATATACAGACATTTTAAGTTTATGTGCTGTGGAATATGTTGGCTTGTATTTATATTTCCACCTTTGTTTTTATGCTTAAGATCATTTCTCAGTCTGTAATTGTATTAATTGTATCCTTCTAGTTCACACAACTTGGCTTTTACATGGAATGATTTAGTATAGCTAGACTCAAATAATCATCTTAGCATTGTTTATTTAAAAATCTACTGCCTTTGACTGTTTTAATTGCCCTCGTTTTCATAGCTAACATGATACTTATTGGTGTCCTCATTTTGTTTCATCTATTAGTTCTTGATTCAATTTCACAGGCCTCTTTATTTATAATATTGGGATAATTTTAACCATGCCCCTTATTATCTTCAAAAGGTCATTCTTTTTTAAATACATTTTCCCCTTCCTGTGACATCTTATTAACATCTTAATTTTAGAATTGTAAAATTAACTTGAATAAAAATTATTTCATATTAAATCTTCCATTCTGGATTGTGGTATATCTTAGTGTTATTCGAATCCATTCTATTTCTATGTACAGTTTCTTTGGCTTCGTAGCTTTGTTTTCATTTAAAAAAATGTTTATTGTATATATTTTTGTCTTTGTTTTTTTTTCCTTTCTTCCTCCTTTTCTTCCTCTTATCCTTTTTTTAAAAGTTTTGAAGTATTTTTTTCATTGCACAAAATATACATTGTTATTCATCATCATAAAATTTGAAACCATAACAATATCTACTGTCATAACATTATCTACTGATTTTTAAAAAATGGTAATCTTATTGTGGAAAATGACTTGCTTTGTTCTTCTTTTCATCATGATTTCTATTTTCCTGTTCCTTACTTCTTATACTTACTGCACACCTGCCTTTATGCCTTATTGCTTTTTTCAACTGTTCTTCTATCAAGATGGCCCTCTGATATTAATACCTCATCAAGCAAAAAAAATCACCTAAAATCAATCAATCAATCAATCTATCTATCTGTCTATAATGTTTTGTTGTTGTTTTCTCCTAATACCTCTTATTCTTTCTCCTTTCTCCTTACACTCTGCTTCCTCTTCTTTTTTTGAAAGAACTAGTTGACTTGCAAATCATAGAACCTTGTTCAAACTAGGTTAAACAAAAACATGAGTTTATTATCTTCTATAACTTAAAGAGTTTTGCATGAAATACCACTGAATACGAGTACTCAGGAAATAATAGCTTCAGGATGTATTTCCTTCTAGCTTGAGCTCTCAAAAGAATAAAGGCACTTTTTATTTCAATGCCTCTCTCAAAAGGTTCCTAAGTGGGTCTGCTTAGATTTCACACACTCCTGTGGATCCAATCCAATACTCTGTTTGAGTATTCAGAGTTCACTGAGATGGAGAGAGAATACACCTTTGTAAATTAGCTTAAAAAAATCATTTAGGATTGGGAGAAGTTTCCAAAAATGTAAGGCAGGAGAGCTGAAAAACAAATTATACAGATAGTAATATTAATTAATATTTTTTGTGGTTCTGAATATTTTTAAAATTATATTTTATATTGACTACTGTTGCTGTGAGCCAAGTTATTGACTTTTATATAGTAACACTAAAGTTTCTCACTGGATTACTTTTTCAGTTGCCATCTTCTTATTTTTGGTAGAATATCATGTCATATGCAATAATAAAGAATAATATCTGCATTCTTTTAATTACATCATATTTCTTTTTCTTATTGCTAATTTAAAAATATTAAAAATGCATAATAGTATTTATTTTTATATTTTTTATATTATTTTAATGGATATATGCTATTATTATTTCCTCATTAATAGGATTATGACTCTTAGCATGAAATTCACAGGATTTTCTCATTTTAATAAATAATATCTGTTTTAACTTATGTAGAATACTTTGTAAAATTTATTTGTTCTAATTAGTTATGCATGCAACAGAATGCATTTCAGTTCATAGTAGACAAGCAGTGCACAAATTTTCATTTTTCTGGTTGTACAAAATGTAGAGTCAAACCATTTATGTCACCATACATGTATGTAGGGTAATGATGTCTGTCTCATTCACCATCTTTCCTATCCCTATGCCTTCTCCCTTTCCCTTCTTTGCCTTTGCCCTATCTAAAGTTTCTCTATTCCTCCCATGCCTCTCCCAACCCCCATTAAGGATCAGCGTCTACTTATTAGAGAGAACATTTGGTCTTTGCTTTTTTGGGATGGGCATAATTCACTTAGCAAGATATTCTCCAACTCCATCCATTTACCTGTAAATGCCATGATTTGATGATATTCGACAACTCCATCCATTTACTTGTAAATGCCATGATTTTATTCTCTTTTAATGCTGAGTAATATTCCATTGTGTATATAAATCACTGTTTATTTAACCATTCAACTGTTGAAGGGCATCTAGGTTGGTTCCACAGTTTAGTTATTGTGATTGTGCTGCTATAAACATTGATGTGGCTGCATCACTGTAGTATGCTGATTTTTAAGCCCTTTGAGTATAAACTAACAAGCATCATTGTTGATCCATTAAAAATTTTTTTTTAATTTTGTCTAATGCTGTGTATTTTTGTCAATATGTTATTTAGGCATTTTGCTTTTGAGGTGTTGCATGACTTAGAATAATTTCTAATTCATGTATCTCTGTGTGTGTGTGTGTGTGTGTGTATGCGTGCATGCGCTTTGTGCATGTGTGTCTTTGTCCTATTTTCACATTTGGTATTAAGGTTATTGAACTATTTAAAGTGATTTTAAAAGTTTTTTTTTCTATTTGCTGCTAAATATTGGGTACTTACTATGACATTTTTAAAAAATTAAGGTTATTGAGGTATAATTTAAATACAGTAAAATATATACTTTAATTATATTTTGATGAACCATGAATATGTATGTGTACGGTTTTATAAGTCTTAGTAAAAACATATTAAGATTTAAACATTTATTTTACCCTAAAAGTTAGCTCTTTGCAATTAATTCACTTTCCTTCTCTGATTCCTTATAAACTGGACATATTTTCTGACATTCTAGATTCAAGATCCTTTTCTAGAATTTCATATAAATGAAATCTACTTTTCTATAGGTTTTATAGCTATAGTTTTGCTTAGAATATATATTTTTTTGTGATTCATCAAAGTTGTTCATGAATAAATACTCTATTCCTTTATATTGCTGGTGGCCTTACATTATATAGATAATCACACTTTGTTTATTCATGCACTTCTTGATTAGCATATGGGTTCTTTCCAATTTAGAGTTTATATAAAAAAATACTACTGAGTGGTACATGCCTGTGATCCCAACAACTCAGGAGGCTGAGGTGGGTGAATTGCATGTTCAAAGCCACCTCAGCAACTTATTTTGAGTCCTGTCTCCAAATTAAAAATAAAAAGGGCTGGGGTGTTGCTCAGTAGTTGAACATTTTTGAGTTCCATCCCTAGTACCGAAAAAGAAAAGAAAAAGTGCTACTATGAAAATGTACATGTTGTGGTGAGGACATATTTTCAGTTCTCAAGGGTTAATACCTAGATGTGAGCTTTTTGTGGTTATGTAAATTACATATTTAGCATTATAAAAAAGCTATCAACCTTTTTCCCCAAAGTATTGTATTATTTTGTCCTTTTTCTTCATTAATGTAGAATGGTTTCAGCTTGCTTTTGCCAGTTTTTTAAAATTCTAGTGGGTGAGTAGTGGTGTATTATTTTGTTTTTAATTTGCATTTTTTGAATGACTAAAGACATTGAGCACCATTTCTTGAGATTCTTGGCCATTATTACAATCTTCTGTTAAATGTCTTCAGTTCTTTTGCCTATTAAAATATTGGTGTGTTTTATTATTATATGTATATTCTACACACACTCACACACACAAATCTTTTGAGCCCAAGTACTTGTCAGATATACATATTGCAGGTCTGCATGTTTGTATCCTTGACACTGTTATTTGAGGAGCAAATCGGTTTCATTATGAGAAGGTCCAATATATCACTTGTTTCTTTTTTGTTTCATTCTTGCAGTTTCTTATTTGAGAAATCCTGGCTTCACTCAAAATCGTTAATGTTTTCTCTCAATTCATACACATATTCTGCTTCCTGCAATTAAATGAGACTGAATCAAAGCAAGTAGAGTTGAAAACATGAGAGGACGAAAGGGCTTGTCAAAGTTATCTTTTACTTTATATGTGGTTTAGCAGCATGGCAACTAATGTGTGACTTTCTGGGGTCTCTAGAGGATGGATATGCTTTTCACTAATGTCCTTCTACTCTATCTAGTTGAGACATTAGTGTCTTCTTTCCCTGCATGACCTCTGGAGTTGTTCAGCTTGTAGCTCCTTGGGCTTTATTCTATGCATGTGTAGGTTTGTATACAGCAACAGACACAAAGAAACTGCCCTATAAATTTCAAAGCTCTTCTTCTTCATGGCTTCTTCCTCTCTAGCATTCTGCTGTTCAAACTTCAATGGCTTTCTCCTATGTTAGCAAGATCGCCATGCTCTAACTGGATTCACCCTTCCTACACTGCAGTCAAGAAAGGACCTCCTAGCAGAAAGATATTAGATTATAGGATTCAAATAATTTGTTTCTCTTCTTTCAGGGAACACATTCCTGTGATTGTTGTTGTCAAATTTTAAACTTATTTGTTCCAATTCTTATCCAGTGTTCTTTTTTTAGAGAAATATCTGCAATGGATATCCATCATGACAGGAATTGGATTCTGTAAAGCATTTACTTATCTATTTATTTTTGTTCTTAATTGAGGTAAAACACATAAAAATTTACATTTTAGCCATTTCAAGTGTATAATTCTGTGGCATTAAGTATAAAAATATTGTCATGTAACCATCATCACTAACCATCTCCAGAACTTTTTCTCCTTCCCAAACTGAAACAATGTTCCTTTGAAACATTAACTCCCCTTTACCGCTTTCTGTTCAGCCTCTGGAAACCACCATTCTACTTTCTCTCTGAAATCAACTATTTTGGTCATTGAAACTAGGTTGATCATGTAAGTGGAACCATAGAATATTTGATCTATTTTTGACTTTTGTATTTTCACTGTATCATATCTAGTCAAGGTTTTCCCATATTGTAACATGTGTAAAATTTTCTTCCTTTTTAAGGTTGAATAACATTCCATTGTATATTAGAGATTTCGCTAATCCATTAATTTATTGATGGGTTTGTAGGTTGTTTCCACTCTTTAGCTATTGTAAATAATACTGCCATAAGCCTCAGCCTTCAATTATTTGGTTATTTACCTAAGAATGGAATTACTGGATTTGTTTCTCTTCTTTCAGGGAACACATTGTGGTAATTCTATTTAATTTTTTTTTGAGAAGACATCATATTGTTTCCACAGCAGTGGTACCATTTTGCATTCCCACCATCAATGCACAAGAATTCCATTTTTCCATATCTTCATCAATAGTTGTATTTTTTGATGTTTTAAAAAACAGTAGAGGTTCTAAAGAGTTGGAAGTGATATTCAATTATGGTTTTAATTTAATTTTCTTAAATTTAGTATTTTTTAAATCAGTTTATTTACCATTTACTTTTCCTCATTGATATGTCTATCCTACTCCTCTGCCCATTTATTTTTTTAAATTGAGTGTTTGATTTTTATTTGTTACATTGTGGTATTCATCTGAAAATTATCTGCTTTTTGATGAATATATTTTCCCATTCTGTGGGTTGTCTTTTCACTTTGTTGATTCTGTCCTTTAATGCACAAAAGCTTTTAATTTTGATAAAACTAAACTTATCTATTTTTGCTTTCATTGCTTGTGCTTTTTAAAATCTTTTTGGTATTCTTTGAGAAATCAGGGAATCAGTGCTAAATCCAATCTAATAAAGTTTTCTATTTCTGTTTTTTTGGAGGTTTTATTGTTTAAGCTTTATAGTGTTTTTCCTAATCTTTTAACAATTTTTAATTTAAAGCAATTTTGTCTGGTATTAGTGTAGCATTTCTACTCTCTTTTGAATTGAATATTTTTTTTCATCTTTTGACAAAATGAGTCTGTTATAGATAGAATATAGTTGGAGGCTGGATTCTTTGTTTTGTTTTGTTTTGTTTTGTTTGTTTCCCATTCTGCCAATGTACACCTTTAGATTAGGGGTTTCAATACATCTACATTCACCTGCGGTGATCTACTCTTTTGTCATTAGTTTTCTACATGTCTTCAAGTATTTTTTGTTCCTCATTTCCTACATCAGTGCCTTTTGTTGGGTTTAGTTGGCTTTCATACTGACATGCTTTTAGTCTCATTCCCTTTCTTATAAATCCTATAGATAGTTTTTATGAGGTTACCATGGAGACCACAAATAACATACTAAAATTATACCAATCCAACTTAAACTGATACTAACTTAAATTCAATCCCATGAAAATACTACCTCTCTAAAGTTCCACTCCACCCTACTTAATGTTACTGATGACAAAACTTTTGTCTTTATACATTGTCTACCCTTGAACATGCAGATACAGTTATTTCTATTCATTTGTCTTTTAAATCCTTTTTGTTCCTCATTTCCTACATTATTACCTTTTCTTATGTTTAGTTGATTTTCATACTGACATGCTTTTACAGAAAAGTAAAGTTATAAACCAAAATTATGATAGTATTGTTTTCTGTATTTGTTGTGTGTTTTGTCTTTACTGGAGAACTTTATATTTTCATGACTTCAAATTACTGTCTAGTGGACTTTTATTTCAATTTGAAAGATGCATCAGCATTTCTTATAGGACAAGTCTAGTAAGTAAAGGAGCTTCCAGCTTGTTTGAGAATATTTCAATTTATACCTAATTGTTAAGGATAATTTTATGAGGATTCTGATATATTTTTGATGCCTAGAATTTTATTCTTCTTTCTACTCCAAAGATCTAGAATTAAATCAATTTAATGTTCTTTAAGTCTAACAATACACTATGTTAACTCTTTTGTATTATTTGGTATCTCTTGTTTTCACTCTCTTTCCTACAATATTATAATCAGGCAAAAATAAAGCCAAAACAAAGTAAATGCTAACATCCTTAGTGGCACTTGATGTGAATCCATTAGTCTCACCTGTGGACTCAGTGAACATAATAAGGAACAATTATTATTCTTGCTTTTGGTTGTGATCACCAGCATGTCTGACTGTTGAGTGGCCATCATCTGGACTGACTAGTGCCTAGCACAACTGAGGAAATAAACTTTTCCACACATGTCTCATCTTCTAGCTGTACAGACCAGTCGCCTGGTTCAAGTCCATTTCAAGCCTCTGCTTCCTTCAAGTCTCCTAAGGTACTATTTGTCAAAGAAAGTCCTATTTTTGTTTCTTCATTGTGGGTTTGGGGCAAATCACCCCACTTAAATGAGAGAATACCTCAAAGTGACACAGTAAATGGCCCAGACTTGGGAAAGGGTGATGAATTGGAGCCATCATTGTGCTCTAACAAAGCTACCTATGCCCCTTTTGTGAGGAATATACTTATCTGTCCATTTATATTCTTATTTATTTTTAAAATATTTTTAGTTGTAGATGGATACAATATCGTTATTTTGTTTCTTTGATTTTTTTATGTGGTGCTGGGGAACAAACCTAGCACCTCATACATGCAACGCCATGCATGCTAGGCAAGCACTCTTACCACTAAGCCACGACCCCAGCCCTGTGTTCTTATTCTAGATGTGTTATTCTTATTTATTTATTTATTTTTACAAAAGCTGAAATTGATTATTTTTTAATAGGCCAACTTTACAGTTACATGTCTATTTACATATCATATATTTTTCTCTAGTGTAACTTTAACATTGTCTTATGCTTTCTAGTTTCATTACTTCAATTTTCAAATTTTCTTTTATTTTTGTATATTTTGTATATTTTGTATATATATATATATATATATATATATATATATACATATATATATACTGTTATATGATTAAATATTTAATTTATATTCTAAATATTTTTATATTTAGAAATTTATGTGTTATGTTTTGCATAGCATAGCAGTTGACATTTGGGTTTTCAATATTTTTTAATACCCTATTTTTCTATTTCTACAGTTAAAAATTTTGAATTTTTACAAATTACTCCTCTATTAAGAACTTTTTGCACCAAGCCCACTTCCTCTATACTCCTTTTAATATATGCTTCTGTCTTATTAGTTTAATTTGGACATACAGAAATAACTTTTGTTATTGCTTTTCTGTTTTATCCAATTTTGTAACATTCAACCTAAATCAGTGTTCACCTTATTTGCACATTCACTTTCAATCTTTTTCATACTATGAAATTCTGTTGATCTTATCTCCAATAAATCTAACATTTTTAAGTAACAATGATGATTCAGAAAGTGTGCTGTATTATTTTTCGTAGAGTCCTCTAGAAAGACATAGACTTCTAAGGCCTCAAACTTTTCACTTATAACTTTTGTCTGTCTGATGTATTCATTTAAAGGAAAACATGAAGTCATCATTACTTCATTCCTCTGTTTGCAACCTATATTTTCTGCCTTACTATTTTTAGGATATATCTCTCTTTCATGGAACTCCAAACGAATTTCTAGGAAACCTCTTGGTGTGTCTGATTAACTGACTTTCTCTGCATTGTAGTGAACCTTCTCAGTTTGCAACTCCTGGTATGCAATTCCCTTAATTTTTGTAGTTTCTACCCACCCCCTCCCCAAAGCCCCAGCCCATGAAACAACAACATTTTAAAATTTGAATCATCTTTCTTTCTCTTGTATGTATGTTTGCCTTCATAATTTTAATTTTTTCTTGTTTTATTTCATGCTATAAGAGAGTTCCATGTTTGTTATGACATTTATAATGTGAATTTTAATTCTGCAATTGCTTCGCTTTACTTTCATAAACTAGAATATTTCATTATTCTGTTCTCCATGTGATGCTGTGTTTTTTTTTCTTTTTTAACCTCAGTTAATTTTCTCTTAATGGCTTTCTGCTTTGTGTTTCTGAAATGATATTTTTCTTCGCATTCCAATGGGGATGCTATCTCTATAGAAATTATTTCTGCAATTATTTGTACATCTGGTAATAAATAATATATTTCTCTGCTGGTGGTTTTGGATGATAATTTCTTTCCTTTATTTTTTTTTCACAGTAATCCTACTGAATAATTCCCCATTATTCATTCTAGGGCCATGTAACAGCTACCTAGAGTTGGAGTGGGTCAGAAGTTTGGATTCATTGATTGCATTGGGCCCTTGTCCAAGTTCTGCTGATAAGATAAGGTGGAGGTACAGAATTTCTTACACAACTTGAACAGTGTAGCAAGCATTCATAGGCACTATGATTCAATCTATTTCTTCTCTTACTTCCTCATTCTCTAGTACTTAAAACATATAAAGAATCAAGGTTTTAACTTTCCAAGGATACCTTAGTATTTTTGCCTGGGAATTGAATGTATAACTTGCTTCTCCTTCAATGTCTTTCTCCTTTTACTGTACCTCAGTGATTATGACAATATTGCAAATATATATTCACAATTAAGATTATTATAAAATATATATGTCCAGTAATAAAATAATATTTGTTAGTTCATTTCTTTTTGTTTTTTTTCCTGATAGATTCTTAGAAGTAGATTTGCTGAGATAAAATATACTAACACATTTGTGAATATTTCATATATATTGACCAATTCTCTTCCAAATATTATAGAGTTAATGTTCAAGAAGGAATATAAGCACACATTCTCATTAAAAGTTTATTTGGAAAAAAAACTTTGGGATTATGTTGTTATTATGAAAAGAGTTACAATTCTGAAAATCAATGAAAGAGAAAATAAAAAGTGGCTGTTGTTTTACTATGTGGCAATGAGCATTTTTAATCTTTCTTAGTTATTTTATTTTCTGCCTTGGTTTCTTCTGGGAATTATAAAGGGAGAGAAAAAGAAAGAGAAAGAGAGAGGGAGAGAGAGAGAGAGAGAGAGAGAACACATATGGTTTCATAATGACATTTAAAGTGATTTATAATTTTGTGCCAAGAATAAGTGTGTGGTGCACACATATGGAGATACACACATAAATATAAATTTTTCAAAGAGTGTGTCATTTTATATGTTCTCACTGTGTTTATCAGTCATTTGGTATTTACCCTTATCAATGGTATAGGAAGATTTGTCTATTTTTATTTGATAGAAAATGTTATCTTGTTTTTATTCATATTCATTAGATAACTGGTCAAGTAAAATGTCTTTTTACCTAAAGCTTATTATTCATATATAAGTACTATTCTATAAAGCTATTGTTAAAGTTCATAATTCAAAATCAATTTATCTATCTTATTGGTGGTGGGCTCATCACTTCTTTATTAGCAATATTCATGACTTTAGTCACAAACATTGCTATAATTTCCTATTTTATACAGATAAACAACTCATGATTTTTAACCAATCGTATTTATTTATATTTTCTATTGTAACTTTTTTATTATTTCTAGTTTAGAAATTATATTTTTTTGCCTGATCAGTGCATTACTTTGAACAGTGCAGTTGATTAGTGAATTATATTTGATTGCTAAGAAAATTTTGAAATCCCCCAACCCTCATATTCAATTTTGTTCTTTATAACAGCATCAAGAATCCAATAATATCTAAGTTCTCAGCTTGATTGACTTTTTTAATTTTAATTTCAGAGAATAAAAGACCATGCATTGAATTCTCTCATCTAAGTGTAAAGGATTCCTGAAAAGATTTGTTTATTCCCAGATTAAAGATAGTTCTGATGATGTATACAAGGAACAAGCTGAACTGTGCTGAGCCACTTTTAGGGCTCAATAACTCACTCAATGTTAATTTCAACACACAAAAGAAAACAGTCTGGCTGATTCTTGGATACAGACCAATGGGCTCCACCCCATCATGGCTTTCAAATTTTGTAAGGAGTTTATTGCATAAAGAAGATATTAATGTAATTGTAGTAGACTGGAACCATGGTGCTACAACTTTTATTTACAACAGAGCAGTTAAAAACACCAGAAAAGTTGCTGAGACTTTGACTGAGTACATTCAATATCTTTTGGTAAGTCTGGAAATTTTATCATTAATCTTGCTATACAATATATAATGTGTTATGTAATACTACTTGTGATAATAAAAGTAATACTTTTTTTCCCAAAGCATTTAGAATTATAGCTTTGAAATTCTAATTTGTGCAGTCTTATTATCTTTGCATCAAAATATAATTGTATATCTAGATTTACCTTATTTTAAAATAATTCTCATAAGCATTTATTATGATTAATTTAAAACATTGTAAGACTTTTTGACTCTAACTAAATTAACTTTAGAATAAAGTAGTGATCCTAAGTGGGCAGAAGGGATAAAGTATATAATCTTTTCATTCTTCGGATATTCTCCATAAAATATGTCTTAACATGTTTACATTAATCAAATATGAATTTGGTAAAAGACAGGGGAAAACAGTCTGAAAAGTAGATTAATTTTATCAATGTCAAAGGAAATTCCATTCAGGTTTGCTCAAAGTGGGGATGGGTCAGGTAAATTTAGGCCAGTTCTGGGTCATCTATAGTTTGAATGAGTTTTCTTAACCATGTCAACCTTTATGGAGACTCATGTTTGTCCTGAGAGGTGGTGGTTATGGGTAATTGAAATCAGAGGCCACTAACTGGATTGTGCTACTTATATTTTAGAAAAAACAGACACAAGGAGGTGGAACTTCTAAAGCTGTTTTATATCTCACACAGAAAACCATGTGAATTTAATCAAGTTTAGGATGTTCATGTGAAATTTGAACAACTTAGGTTACATACATGCCTATAAATCTGTCTTTGAAATGGGAGTCAGAGTATTGCATTGCAAAGACATGTGAAATCCTAGAACTTAGGTCTATTGAGGGCAGAATTGGTCTATTGCTCATTGTAGAAAAATTTTTAAAGTATACCCTTGGATGAATACCCTTCTCCACAAAACTGAAAATGATGGATACAATATTTAAGAGAGTTTCAGGAATCATCTATATTTAGTTAATGTTTCTATAATTCCTGTATTTCTAAATGCCTAAGCTTTCAAACTTTAGCTTAAAATGTACGAATTTAATTATTTTTTTTTTACATAGACTAACCCTTTAATAATTTTACTAACTTTGTAAGACAGGTAATGCATGTGCATATTCTTTGGGGATAGTGAACATTCTGTTTCTTAGTGGAAAATTGAGCATAGTCTGTGGCCAATAGAGTAGAAGAAACAAACTGGTTGCATCAAAAACATAGCAGCTGAAGCCAATAAATAGTTTAAAATAAAGTTACCATGCCTACCTTTTCGTGCCTTTGGTTTGTCTTGGTAAAATTTTCATTCATAAATAGTAAGATTATCTTGCTCTGCTACAAATCATGTATGTATTTACTTTAATGTCATATATATGTGTGTGTGTGTGTACACACACACACACACACACACACACTTTTTCCTATACAAAGAAAGCTTACTTTCTTTCCAACATTCATGCTTTATTACTACTGTGTTTGTTGCATTTTGCATAAACAGTCAGTAACTATAGTACAAAATGTATGTGGAGTGTGGTCACCTAAAATAAAAGGTAAATATTTGTTTCAAAAATGCTAGCTTAATTTGTGTTAAATATTTATCTCTCATATACAACAACCAGATGTAACATTGATAGAGTCTCTTCCCAGTATTTAACATTCAATTAAAATGTTTCCTTTAATGTTTTATTGTCCATACAACAACATACCATCCAAATTTAAAACATTGTATTTTTATTTCTTGTATTATATTTTATTTTTTGCATTGTTGACTTACATATAGCATACTGTTATGGTTTAGACTATTTCACAGCAACTATAATGAAGAGTCAGCATATTATTTATATTAAAGAAAAAATAAGTCTTCAAAGTGAGGCTATTTAGCTTCTCTAATAAAAAATAATCACTTCTTAATTTGAAAAATAATTATTAAGAAAATAATATTTGTGATAAAAGTACTAACTCTTCAATAAGAAAATAGCCTCTACTAGATATTTAAAGAAAGACTCATGCAAATGCTCCTCAAATTATTACATGAAATAGAAAGTGATGAAACACTTTCAAATTCATTCCATGAAACCAGTGTTGCCCTCAAACTGAAACCAGATAAGGACACATCAAAGAAAGAAAGCTATAGAACAATATTCCTGATCAACTTAGATACAAAGTGCCTAATAGGCTATTAGCAAATCATATTCAACACATATGGTAAGATGATTGCACATTGTAACCCAGATAGTTTTATCCCAGGTATGCAACAATGGTTTAAAATATGCAAATTAATAAATGTAATTCACCATATAAATAGAATGAAGGGAAAAAATCCTGTAGTCATCTCAAAAATGCAGAGAAAGCAAAAAAATCACTATCCATTTATAACAAAAACACTGAAGAAAGTAGGGAGAGAAAAAATTATCTAAAATCATAAAAATTGTATATGACAAACCCAAAGCAAAGCCATAGTGAATGGGGGAAAGATGAAAGTATTTCCTTTAATATCCAGAACAATACAATTATGTCTACTGTCACCTGTTCAATATAGTACTTGAAATTCTAGTCAGAGTGATTAGGCAAGAGAAGGAAATAAAAGGGATTAACATAGGAAAAGAAGAAATCAAATATCAAAGTTTACAGCTGATGTGATTCTATACTTAAAAGATCCATAAATATCCACAGAAGATTACTTGAACTAATAAACAAATTTAGCAAAGGAGAAGTTTACACAATTAATATACAAAAATCAGTAGCTTTCCTATAAACAAATAATGAATCTGCTAAGAAAGTAGTAAAAAAAAATCCCTTTCACAATACACTCAAAGAAAAAGTACCTGATCAAATAGGTGAAAGACCTCCACAATGAAAGCTGTAGAACACTAAAGAAAGAAATTGAAGAAGACACAAGAAAATGAAAAGACTTCCAAGACCTCCATGTTCATGGATAGGCAGAGTTAGTATTTTTTTACAGGGCCAGTCTCCTTAAAGCAATGTACAAATTCAATGTACAGAGTCAATGTTCAAAATACAAATGGCATTCTTTACAGAACTAAAAAAAAAAGTCATAAAATTAATTTGGAAGAATAAATGACTCAGAATAGCCAAAGCAATTCTAAGCCAAAAAGTTGTGCTGGAGGCATCATGATATCTGACTTCAAATAATACAACAGAGCTGTATTAACAAAAACTGCATCATACTGACATAAAGTCAGACATATAGACCAATGGTACAGAACAGAACACAGAGAAATCCACAGATAGGGTCTGATCCTTAAAAAAGGTACTAGAAACATACACTGGAGAAAAGAGACTTTTTAACAAAATGATGCTGGGAAAACTGGTTACCTGTGTGTAAAATATTGAGACTACATTCTTGTATCTTAGCCTTCACAAAATAAACTCAAAACAGATCAAAGCCTTAGAGCAAATCTAAACATGAAATGTTTCATCTTGAAATGGGCAGAAAAATACTTTACTTTTTTTGTAAAGATAAATATCTTTTATTTTGAAAAAGAAGGAATCGTTTTACATTCTTTGTTGGGCCACTCTATGTGGGTCTGTTTAGTTTCTTGTTTATCATTTCACTTTGACATTATGGTGGCACAATTACCCAGATTAGAGGCTACTGTAAGCTTGTTGAGGATGATAGGTATTCAGTTATGGCTTTAGGGCAAGCAGATGGACTCCCCAGAGCCCAGAGACACTGAGTCTTGTTCTACCTGCAGGCTCCAAAGCAGGTGTGCACTGCTGATGGGGTTGCTCCAAATGGAAAGTACACAGGTGATGCTAATTAAGGAAGCTCAGGGACTAGGAAGGAGCTCTCAGTTTATTGCTGATGGTGGAGTGCCAAAGGTTAGTGAAAAGCAGTATTGTCTGCTGGCCCAGGGAAGATAAGAACACAAAGGGCACAGGAAAGGATTTGAATACAGGCACTTATCAGGGTGCCTTTTAAACTACATAATGCTGCAAATAATGGAGTGCTTTTAGCAGTAAAACTGGGAGTCCTTTTATGAATGTACTAATTTATTAACATCAATTTGTGTTACCATTTAAGTAGTTAGTTTCATTTTTTCCTGACTTGAAGAGAAAACATCAAGAAAACCTTAGACCAACCTCAAATAAGCTATGATTAAATTAAAAATCAGCTATATCACACACTTATAAATAGTTTCATATGGCATAATTTTATACCCACCTTGGCAACAATTCTTTCAATTCAATTGGCTATGTGTTAAATATATTTTCCTGTTATTTGGAAAATATGTTTTAGAGACATGAATACTACATTCCACAGAACAATGTAATTGCTTTTTTTATGTGATGATCAAATGGCTAATTTTAATAATTATAAACCTGAATTCATGATAAACTTGTAGATAATTGTGAACTTTACATATGCTACTTTGTATTAACTGTATTAGATTTGCTTTAAATTAATATCAAACTATAAATTATCAAAAGACCAATGTTTAAAATTAGAAGCATATCACTTGAATATTCCAGACTTCAGCATGGTTTTCCTTAAAGTAACTTATTGAAGGTAAACAGGTCATAGATCACCTCAAGTGTAGGCATTCTATAATTGATCATTAAGAAATTTAATTAGTGTCAGGTTTGTTTTTGTTATCTTTTGTTACTCAACTATCTATCCCAATATTTAATGGCTTAAATCCAGAACAGTTTTATTTGCCTAAGATTTTATAGGTCAGGAAATAAGGGGTAGGTGTGCTTGACTGGGTATTTCCTCTGTTCCTTGTGGTATTTTCTGGGATTGAGCATTTGGCTGGATTCATCTGGGTTATCAGCTAGTGATCAGGGTCAGTTGGAGTGCACAGCTAGCTGATGAATGGAATCCATTCACATATGTGGTGTCTCAGCTTGAATGGCTGGAACAGCAGGGGGATGGCTGGCTGGACCTCTACCCATCTCCATGTTCTTTATCCAGTAGGATAGGTGAGGACTCAGAGAAGTTAAAAGCTGAATATAAGACCTGTGTCTAGAATTACAAGGTGGGGCTGGGGATGTGGCTCAAGCAGTAGCGCGCTCGCCTGCCAAGCGTGCGGCCCGGGTTCGATCCTCAGCACCACATACAAACAGAGATGTTGTGTCCGCCAAATACTAAAAAATAAATATTAAAATTCTCTCTCTCTCTCTCTCTCTCTCTCCCTCTCTCACTCTCTCTTTAAAAAAAAAGAAAAAAAAAAGAATTACAAGGTGTCATTCCCATCACATTCTATCGGCCAAAGACAGTAAGCCTAGATTCAAATGGAGGGAAAATAGATTTCAAAGCAGTATGAGATAATGGATTGGCAGATATTATTATATCTTCTTCCCAAATGCATCTGAATCATTTTAATGTCTTTCACTTTGCAACCAGAATTTGCCCCCTATTTATGGAACTATCTACCTAAATAAAACACAGGTGACTCTAAAATACTAATATTTATTTGGAAATGGCAGAGTATTGCAAGGGGACTATGCCTGTCGTAGGAAATAATGGGCCTATTCAAAGACACTGATGCCAGGGGAAGTTTTTAAAGACAAAAATGAAGAGGATTACCTCATATATTTCAAAACAATAATCCTTAGTCACAAGGGTTAATAACAAGTGTGGCAACAATTCAAGTTTGAACAGACGGTTGCTGGGCAGATGACCTTGTGGAAGTACTTTTTGCATGAGTTTTTTGGTGGCCTCTGTGCAAGTTAATGGTTCTAGCAGAGCCTTTTGTGATAGTTCTTATCAGGCAACAATTCATAACCCTTCCTTCATAAACTCCTGGCTGTGTTTGCTTTTTTAGAATTCACCTACAAGCTAAAAATGATTTGTTCTCATGAGGAATGGGGTTCAGGTTGAACTCTGCCCCCACATCCTTCCCTAAGCAACACCCAAACCTACCTGGACACCAAAGGCAGGAAAAGTCAAACATCCCACACCCTACTTTTAAGGTCTCATTAGACTGTAAACACAAGCTCTACCTTTGGTCTTTTATGAACTAATCACTTTTAAAGAGATTCAAAGCCAGGGTCAGGAAAGGGATAGTAGAAAGACTAAAAATCATCTTGAGCCTCAGAAAAGGTAGAAAAAGAACACAAAAACTTTGTTGTTGTGTTGATGTCTCAACTAAACATACATTTGTAATTGTATTCAAAAAAGGAAGTTAAATGGTAATCTATTTTAATAGATGCAAATATTTAACAGCAAATACTTAGCCCTCCTACAATTAAGATTCATTAACTTTAAGCCTAACATTCAAAGTGGAAACATTCTTAAACCCCACATATGATCCCTAATAGTCATATTTAAAGTCAAAGACTAAACTTAAACCTGAACTGAAATTAGCTTGGAAATTGCTTAGCTCACCCCACTACTGTTAAATGTTTAACAAGGTTTAAACTGCTAGTCCATTCAAAATATTAATAGATTCTGATTGCTATGGTTTCATTGTCTGTGCCCCTCCCAAAACTCATGTGTTAAAATTTAATCACCAAAGTGATAGTATTAAGGGGTAGGACCCTTTGGGAAGTGATTAAATCACAATGGCAGAGTACTTATAATAGGATTAGAAATCTTATAAAAGGGTTGGAGGAACTAGCCCAGACCCTTTTACAAACCTTCCACCCAAGTAGAACACAGCATTCAAAACACCATCTTGGAAACAGAGACCTAACCCTCACCAAATATCAAAACCTACCAAGAACTGTGAAAAATAAAGTTCTATTATTTACAAGTTACCCAGTCTCCAGGATTTTGTTTTAGCAGCATAAACACATTAAGACAGTGACCAGGCTTCAAGGATAGATGCCCATTTGAAAGAATAAAGGATGTATTGAGACACAAACATTTAAGATGATGCACATCCACTTAAGATGGTAAATTAACAGGTCTTTAATAACCTTGATAACTTCAATTTTCTGCCAGACATTGTTTTTCCTTACTGGGATCTTAAGTATGGAAGAAAACTGAACCAAAACTACTTATTAAATTATAACTTCTGGGGCTGGGGATGTGGCTCAAGTGGTAGCGTGTTCGTCTGGCATGCGACCAGCCCGGGTTGGATTCTCAGCACCATGTACAAACAAAAATGTTGTGTCCGCCGATAACTAAAAAAATAAATATTAAAAAAAAGAAAGAAAGACAAGGTCTTGGCTGCTCTTTTAAAAAAATAAATAAATAAAAAATAAATAAATAATAACTTCCTTGAGAGAAAAGCTGTGGTGTTACAGCTATTTGGTCACAATCTGACTATTTGGTCACAATCTGACTTGGTGTTAGCATTCCAAAATAAATAATGTGTGCCTGTATTGGTAACAGTAGGGAAAAAGAATCTAAAGTTTCTTCTGGTCCCATCCAGTGATTTACATATCATAACTATGAGTGACCGAAAAGAAATATTAGTTTTCTGTTAACTTGTCATGATTAGCCCACATCATGATTATCAGTCCATTTGGGTAGAAGGTGATTTGTTCTAGGGATTCAGTTAGCTTTTTTAGAATCCTTCTTCGTGAATTTTAAAAAAGATATTTTCATTATAGGCCTGTTAAGACTTTCAAGGAGGGGCTGGGGATGTGGCTCAAGCGGTAGCACGCTCGACTGGCATGCTTGCGGCCCAGGTTTGATCCTCAGCACCACTTACAAACAAAGATCTTGTGTCTGCCAAAAGCTAATAAATAAATATTAAAATTCTCTCTAAAAAAAAAAAAGACTTTCGAGGATATGCCAAAATCTGTATGAATCATTTCAGTAGGTGATTTTGGGAGACTTCTGATGAGTAAATTTGGGAATGGTAAGGTATCTATGTGGTCTAGTTAGCTTCCTTACTCTACTGTATATGAACAACATGATACTTGGCTAGTTCCTATAAAGTGACCTGACAGGAAACTGTTTCTTTGAGGTTTGATGAAAAAAGATCTCTGAGAGCCATTTTATATTTTCTTCTGGTTTTGAGGACCTGTAATTGCCAAGTTTATATATACATATGCATATATATGTACTTTTTATTGTTCTGAAGATTGAACCCAGGGCCTAACTGGCTAAAAACCCAGCCCAATTATCAAGTTTTGTTAAAAGTGGTGAAAAGAGAATTTAAACAACTCAATTTAAAATTAACACCCCAGGCCCCAAAATTAATCCAATTAATAAATGAGTTAAGCAGATACTTCTCAAAAGAATTAAACCAGATACTTCTCAAAAGAAGCATACAAATGACCAACAAATATATGGAAAAAAATGCTTAGCATCTTTAGCAATTAGGGAAATGCAAATCAAAACACAACAATACAGCTGTGATTTGGGAGGTTGAAGTAGGAGGATCAAGTGCAAGGCTACCTCAGCAATTTAGTGAAGCTCTAAGCAACTTGGAGAGATCCTGTCTCAAAAAAACAAAAAGGATTGGTGAGGTAGCTCAGTCTTGGAGCCCACCTGGGTTTAATTACCCCCACACACACACACCAAAAAAAAAAAAAGGGAAAGAAAATACAAGTAATAATACAAGCTGGAGAGGATGGGAGGAAAAAGTAACACTTTTAAACTTTTGGTGGGATTGTAAATTAGCACAACCACTATGGAAATTAGCATGGAGAAACCATCATATGACCCTGCTAGACCACTCCTATTTATCTTAAAGAATTAAAGTCTGAAAACTGTACTGATACACGCATGCTCATGTTTATAGAAGCACCATTCACAATAACCAAACTATGGAACCGTAGTCTAGGTGTCTCTCAGTGGATGAATAGATACAGAAAATGTGGTGTAAACATAATGGGAGTTTTATTCAGTGATAAAGTGGAATGAAATTGTGTCATTTTCGGGAAAATGGATGGAACTTGAGAACACTATATTAAGCAAAGTAAGCCAAACTCAGAATGTTGGAGGGTCAGTATGTTTTCACTCATGTGGAAGCTAGAGAGGAGAAAGGAAAAGAAAGGTTGGGGGAAGGGGTCTCATGAAAAAGGAAGGGATATCAGTAGAGTAAAATAAAGGGACCAGTGAGAGGGAGGAGAAGGTTAAGAGGAGATCCTGGGGAATGATATATGAACATATGTGTTAGCAATGAATCCTACCATTATGTACCATTCCTTTTCTTTTTTTGTACTGGGGATTGAACTCAGGGGCACTCAACCACTGTGTCCATTCCCAGAAGTATTTTTGTATTTTATTTAGAGACAGGGTCTGTCTCACTGATTAATTAGTGCCTTGCTGTCGCTGAGGCTGGCTTTGAACTTGCAATTGTCCTGTCTCAGCTCCCAAGCAGCTGGGATTATAGCTGTGCGCCACTGTGCCTGGCCTACCTTTCCATTCTTGTGGTTGTACATGATTTGGAGTTACATTGGTCGTGTATACATATATGAAAACAGGAAAGTGTTAAATAATATAGTTCTTGTAGTTTTTATTTTGAAAGTTAAAACTATATTTTAAAGTTTTAAAAATGAAGGAAATTAAATCTCAGCAGGGAATTTATTTAGAACCGCTTGTAATCTATGATTTCTTATTACTTTATGGACTGAAAATATTGTTTTTCTGTAAGAAAAATGGTTTATTATTGGGCTGGGGTTGCGGGCTTGCCTAGCATGTTCAAGGCTCTGGGTTCAATTCTCAGCACCACATAAAAATTAACAAAATTAAAGTATTGTGTACAACAATTAAAAAAATAAAAAATGACACTTTTTGTTTTTGGGTGTACAGGGAATTGAACCCAGGGGCACTTCACCAATGATATACCCCCCCAACCATTATTATTTTTTGAGATTGAATTCTTGCTAAATTGCTTATGGCCTCACTGAGTTGCTGAGGCTGTCCTTGAACTTGTGATCCTCCTGTCTCAGCCTCCCCAGTTGCTGTAATTACAGGCATATTGCGTCACCATGCCTGGCTAAAATTTTTTAAAAATCTTTTTTCTGTATTGCCATGGATGAATCCCACAGCTTCATTCATGGTAGGGAAGCCCACTACCGCTGAGCTGCATTCCCAGCCTTTAATCACTTTATTGATTAGGTTACATGATATTTTCCTTTTAGATTAAGTGTTGAGATAGAAAATTTCAAAATGTTTGTAAGTGGAGATCTTATTATTTGACTTCTTAATCTGAAAATCATTTCCCCTAATTTTTACTTATTAGAGCCTTTTTATAATGGTTTCTTATCTTTCTTTCTTAATGGCTTTCCCATCCTTATTTAAAACACATGACCCAATGAGGCCAGACTTTGCCAAGGCTCTCTTGGGTTCCCCATGATAGTGAGCATTCAAATAATGTGCAGTTCTTGTGTTGTTGTTTTTTTAACACTGGGGATTGAACTCTGGCACTCATCCACTGAGCTACATCCCCAGCCCTAGTTTGTATCTTATTTAGAGACAGAGTCTCACTAAGTTGCTTAGGACCTCTAGTTGATGAGGCTGGCTTTGTGGTCCTCCTGCCTTAGCCTCCTGAGCCTCTGGGATTACAGGCACATGCCACCGCACCATGCAGTTCTTTTTTTTTTTTTTTATTGAAGTACACCTTTGTTACTGAAAATGAAAGTCCCAAAAGGAATGGCATTTATCTTTTTTCCTCTAATTTGCAACTGAAAGAGGAGGCAAACATTTGAGTAGATATTTTAAAATGAAAAAAAATGATTTTTGAAACCTTTAATTATAAATTTTAATTGATGTGTCATTATAAAATATAATTGAAGGGACTCTTGATGTGTCACTTTTAGTATTCATTTTATTTGAGGCTACAGGCTAAAATAAGCATAAATTACTTATAGAAATATAAAGATATACTTTAATTTTTCAAAGTTTTTCAGGCTTATCAGGACATGAAATTTCTATATCATGTGTTTATGTTTAGGGATTAGAAGGCTTATTATCTATCTGATCAGTCAGGGAATAATTTATATCACCTTCAAATCCTTTTGGATGGTATGATAAAACTAAATATTTGATCACTTGTTCGTATATGTGATACAGGGAGAGAACCCAGGGACTTTCAACCATTGAGCCACCTCCCCAGCCCTATTTTGTATTTATTTAGAGACAAGGTCTCACTGAGTTGCTGAGTCTGTCCTCAAACTTGCCATCCTTCTGCCTCAGCCTACTGAGCTGTTGGGATTATAGGTGTGTGCCACTGCACCTGGCAGACTTTCATCTTTAAAAAGATAGACACAGCACCTTTATTTTGTTTATTTACTTTTAAGTGGTGCCTGAGATTCATCCCAGGGTCTCACACATGCTAGGCAAGTGCTCTACCACTAAGCTAGAACCCCAGCCCCTAGACTTTCATCTTTTTGACTAGTATGGAGTATTTTTAACTTTCATCTTTAAAAAGATGGACACAACACCTTTATTTTATTTAGTTTTAAGTGGTGCCTTGGATTCATCCCAGGGTCTCACACATGCTAGGCAAGCACTCTACCACTAAGATAGAATTCCAGCCCCTAGACTTTCATATTTTTGACTAGTAATGGAGTATTTTTATTTTTTTTATTATTTTAAAAAGAGAGAGAGAATTTTTAATATTTATTTTTTAGTTTTTGGTGGACACAACATCTTTATATGTGGTGCTGAAGATCAAACCCGGGCCGCACTCATGCCAGGCGACCGCGCTACCGCTTGAACCACATCCCCAGCCCTAGTATGGAGTATTTTTAACTTGAACATAACTACCATTTAAATATTAGCCATAGTCTTTATTTATTTATTTATTTGGTACCAGGGATTGAACTCAGGGGCACTCGGCCACTTAATCATATTCCCAGCCCTATTTTGTATTCTATTTAGAGGCAGAGTCTCAACTGTTGCTTAGCGCCTCACTGTTGCTGGGGCTGTCTTTGAACTTGTGATCCTCCTGTCTCAGCCTCCTGAGCTGCTGGGATGTCATAGTCTTTATTGAGAAGGCAGTGTGACTGAAATGGCATTAAACATTGTATTCTTAAACAACTAACCCTCACGTGTTAGAACTTGCAGGTGGGCATTTCAACTGAAGTCTTTTATATCACTAAAACAAAACTAAACTTCTATTTTTTGTTACCCCCCACCCCCATCCCTGGTACCACTGGGGATTGAATGCCAGTGTGCTCTACCACTGAGCTTCATCCCCAGTTTCTTGACAGTCTCATTAAATTGCCCTGTTGTTATCCTGGAACTTAATCCTCCTGCCTCAGCCTCCTGAGTTGCTCTGTCATGCCTGGCTTTTTTTATTTTTAAACAAAAAAACTATAGTGATAAATTCCTGCAGTATAGGTTCGAAAGGTGAAAAAGCCTTTCTTCCTTCTTCCTGTTATGGTAGTCTTTAAAGTACATAAAACTGTGAACACAATTTTTCATGTTTTGTTTTTGTTTACTCATTGAATCTTAGCTATTTTCAATGTTGAATGCCTAGATATTTTATTTATTACCGCTGATTAGTTTTATTATTTACAGATGTACCAACATTTGCTTAACTTACTCCTCACTGATACATATTAGGGCTTTGTTGTCATTTATTTTTGTTTTGTTTACTGAGGACTGAGCGTAGGGGCTGTCTACTGCTGAGCTATGTCCCCAGTGCTTTCTGTTTATTTTGCTCAAGCTGGCTTTGAACTAGTTATTCCTCTATCTCACCCTCCCAATTAGCTGGGATCACAGCTGTGTGTACCACCAAGCCCATCTTAGTGTATTTGGGTGTGTTTTTTTTTTAAATAATTTTTAATTTATATGTTTATTTTTAGTTGTTGATGGACCTTTATTTTACTCATTTATATGTGGTACTGCAAATTGAACCCAGTACCTCACACATGCTAGTTAAGTATGCTACCACTGAGTTATAATCCCGGCCCACATATTTGGTTTTAAGTTGAAACAATTCTACAGTGAATTTCCTGTGTCTACATCTTGTTATTGTGAATACTAATGCATATTTGTAAATTGCTGTCAGGGAATTTCTGGGTCAGAGGGCATATGCCTTAATAAGCTTCCTAAATATCTTACCATTATGAGTGCACAGTTTGTCACAAATTTCTAATATCGATGGTATGTGTATTTTTAGTCTTTGCTAAGTAAGATAGGTAGAAACAATATAAGCTTTGATTATTTCTTATTTGGAATTAATTTGGACACTAATCTTGGGATGATTGGTCATTTTCCATTTCTTTTTAAAAATTTGGTTCAGGGGATTAAACCTAGGGCCTTGTGCATGCTAAGCATGCTCTCTCACTACTGAGCTACACCCTAGTTTCCCCCCCAATTTTTTCTTATTGATCAGAGATTCTTCATAAATCTGGCACTTGCAAATGCTGTATGTTATTCATTGTTATTTTAATATCCTAATATTTCTTCCTAACATAATACTGCAGTTAATTTCACACATGAAATTTGTTCACTCTGGTTGAATTATTCTCTTAGGATAAATTTCTGTGTATGAAATTCGGTTAAAGGATATGAACTTCCTTGAATTATATCTTTTCAATATTTTATTTTTCTATTTCAAAGCCACTTTTTCTTTTTTCCCTGATCTCCTTGATCTACTTTATTGATTTCCCTGTTCCTATAATTATGATTATGATTGTTTTGGTTGAATACATTTACATTGTTGTGCAACTATCACTGCTATCCATCTCTGGACTTTTTCATTATTATTTCAAATGAAATTCATTAAAAAGCATTTTTAAAATATTTTAGCTCTTACCTTATTGTAGATTTTTGTTTGTATTTAGCTCCACATAGGTAAATTTATATGTTTTTCTTCTTGCTTGATTCTTTCCTCATGATCTCATTTCTCCCAGTATAGAAGGATTCTCTAGAGATCAGGTATCTATATGAATAGACATATTAAGGATAGTGAAAATTGGTTTTGGATGTCAGTTTCTCCTTCCCCCTATTGAAGAACTTATCTTCAACTTTTTAATAAAAGCTAATGTGACTAGAAGTTTAAATATATAAAAATATATATTATGGTGTTGATATAGCTGTTTTGTAGTAAGATACTTCTGTAGTAAATAAGAAGTTAGAGTCTCTTTACCTAAACCTGTTTTTTCAACACAGGCTGGCGCTTAGTGATATTGCTGGGCTCAGCAGGGAAGGGGGGGAGTATATGTGATATATCATTCATTCGTGTATATATTCTGCTACTAAATGTCAAATAATTATAAATTCTTCTAATAAGAGCTTTTGCTCTCTCCTAGGATTGGCAGCCACATTTTGCATGTGATGTTGATAAAATTCATTTTACTCCACGGATCCAGAGGCTGAATGAATTGGAGGTAATGTCTTTACTATTGTTCCTGTTTCCCGTATTCCTGAGGGGTCCACTTTGAAGAGGCTTTGTCACCAATCTGGTAGGGAAAGAAATTATGTCCAATAGTTGATGATCATGGTAAAACAATTTGCAGTAAGGCCATTGAAACAGACAAATTTTACTAAAAGCAATGATACTTGTCAGACACTTTTTGGTCTGTTAGTAAATCCTATATTAAGGCGATAATCATTAGAATTTAGGTTTTGAAAAGAATTACACAGTAGAACAGATTCTATAGTCCTAATTTCTTCAAAATGCATAACTTTGTCACTTAGATTTAATAACACTTTAGTTTCCTAAGGAAGAGTGAGGAACACAGAACATTCTCTAGAGAACAGATGTTTTTTCAGTTTCTAGCCACCAAGAGCAGGGTAGATAAGACTTGTGTTTTTTGTTAGTTTTAAAATCTGATTTTAATTTTGAACTAAACATCCTTAACTGAAACAGAGCACATATCCAACAGAATTTTATAGACATTGATAATAGGATTAAAATGTGTATACTGTAAATAATTTCAGTGTATTTTCAAATTCAAATTAAACCTGAAAACAGAAGATAATTACTAACTTGAAATCTTGGTATGATTGAGAATATCTGAATATTGATTCAAATTTTGGTCTGGCTTCAAGTTAAATCTCCCCAAACTGTCCAGCTTATATTTGGCAAAGAGAGTAAAAATAAAAATGACTGTATAATAATAATATGTTTAAAAAGTTTCCTTTTTTATCTTTAAATTATAGACACTTTTAAAAATTGATATGGGGGCTGGGGTTGTGGCTCAATGGTAGAGCATTTGCCTGGCATGTGAGAGGTACTGGGTTTGATTGTCAGCACCGCGTATAAATAAATGAATAAAAATAAAGATCTTCTAACAACCAAAAATATATATATTTTTTAAAAACTCATATAGACCGCATCTGGTGTTGCATGTTTATAATTCCAGATACTTGGGTGGCTGAGCTAGGAGGATCAGAGCTGGGGATGTATGTAGCTCAGCAGTACAGTGTTTATCTAGCATGCACAAGGCCCAGAATCCAATCCCCAGGACCATTGAAAAAAATTTGCTATAGTAGCACTATTATAAATCTGGTTTTAGATTTGTGTTTGAGCAAGTAAGAAAATTTCTACTTGCAACAAGCCTTTGAAATCTTGTTGTAAAAAGACCAAGGTGGGCATATAAAAACTTGTCACGTAACTTAAGCTGTAAAATGAAATTGTGTTTACTCTGGTACCTCTTAAATGAAGCACCTTTTAGGGTAAGAACTTATGTTATAAGACTGTTTATTGAGTGTAGAACTCCTTGCCTGATAAGGGCTAAATTAAGGTTTTGTTGAGTTAGTATATAAGTTTTTAGCCAACTTCATTTATTTACTTTCAGCTATTTCTCTATTAAAGTATGATTGTTTAATCAGCTTTATCTTGTATCCTTTGATTATTTCTCTTGAATTCAGAAATAGTTTTGCATTTAAATATTCTAAGAATGAAAATGTGGCACAGGCAGGTAATAGACATGAGCTTTAAAATAAAACTAGGTAAGTTTATTTTATAAGCAGGCATATGTGCCTGTGGTCTGAGCTATTCAGGAAGCTAAGGTGGGAGGATCCCTTGATCCCAGGGATTCAAGCTCATCTTGAGCAACATAGTGAGACATGTCCAAAAATAAGTAAACAAAGACATAAACAAAATATCTGAGATTAATGCTCAGTTTTTTGTCATTTAGGCTCAAACTCGTGTAAAATTGAATTTCCTGGACCAGATTGCAAAGTACTGGGAGTTACAGGGAAGTACTCTAAAAATTCCACATGTGGAGAGGAAGATCTTGGACTTGTTTCAGCTAAATAAGGTAAAGGGCTAATGACCATCTTACTCATTTATATAATTGTGAACAGTGCATTTGGTTTTCTTTGCCTTGTGAAGAAACTTGTTTAAAATATATAAAGTGAAGCTGGGTGAAATGGCACACTCCTGTAATCCCAGCAACTGGGGAGGCTGAGGCAGGAGGATTGTTAGTTCAAAGCCAACCTTAGCAACTTAGCAAGGCCCTAAGCAACTCAGCAAGGCCCTGTCTCTAAATAATTGAATATAATAAAAAGGGATGTGCCTCAGTGGTAAAACACCCCTGAGTTCAATTCCTGGTACCAAAATCAAAGTAAAGTGAGATTTTTAGTTCCGTTGAGTGATAAGAATCAGGTTCCATCTGTCTGGTCTGGAAGTCTTGTGTATTTTGCTGCCACCCGTTTTTGTCATTTTTAAACTCACCAATAATTCTGTAAACTATTTCTTTCCATTTTAGTATAGACAGACAAACTGAAGCTCATGGGGATTTAAACAAACAAACAAACAAAAAATGACCCAGTTAAAATGGCTGAGCTCATAGTTAAATTCCAGGTCCCACTTTTTAAAAAAAAAAAAAAATTTATTTACATTTTATTTTTCGGCAGACACAACATCTTTGTATGTGGTGCTGAGGATCAAACCCGGGACGCACCCATGCCAGGCGAGCACACTACCACTTGAGCCACAACCCCAGCCCCCCAGGTCCCACTTTAATCTAAAGCCTTCATTCTTTCCACCAAACATTATTTCAGGCTTTCTGTCCCTTAGTTTGTGGAGATTTTAAGGGTCACGGAGTAGGACCAAGTACCTAGGGCCTTTGCTTTAGTAGAGATTTGATTATGATTCTTTTAAGATGACTGCTTTGGGGAAGCAAGAAGTCATTTTGGGAGGGACAAAATGTTTATGAACATATTGTTAAAAAAATGTTTTAATTGTCTAGCTTGATATTAACAGCACATGCATTTTTTCTTTTACTTGGGAAAAGTATTTTTAAAATATAACATTAGCCAAGAACATTTTGTTCTTGGAGTCTACCTAGGCATGATTTCCACATAAGTGTTTCTAACTTTTGCTATTTTAACAGTTAGTTGCAGAAGAAGGTGGATTTGCAGTTGTTTGCAAGGATAGAAAATGGACCAAAATTGCCACCAAGATGGGTTTTGCTCCTGGCAAAGCTGTGGGTTCACATATCAGAGGGCATTATGAACAAATTCTCAACCCTTACAATTTATTCCTGTCTGGAGACAGTCTGAGGGGGAGTTTTGGGGCTCGCCACATACCTGTTTCATTTACTGCTTGTTGGTATATTATCTTTTAGGGGGAATAAAAAAGCCTTAGTTGTATTTGAATGACACTGTTCAGAAGACCTTGGTTTTTGGCCGTTTTCTCCAGTGTTGTTATTCTGTTTTGAGAGCAACCATACTTAGACATTTGTTTTTAGAATGAGTAAGATTATAGAGGACATGTTATTTTACTGTCAAAACCTGAAATCTGTATTTACTCCACAACAGGTGTTTATTTACAGCAAGAAGTTAATTATTGTATACTGTTAGGTTTATACTTTTGCATTTGCTTGCTATTTAAAGCATCCCTGGTTCCCATATTATGAAAGTATAACTTGGAAAATAATTTATTTGTTCTTTTTTGGCAGCAGAGATTCCCAAGGAAAGGGTCATGTAGAATGCTTATATTTGTAAAGGAGAAGGAACTTAAAAATACTGCATAGCTTCAGGGTGTGTGGTGGGATTTAAAACTGTAATCCAGTTAATGGGAGGCTGAAGGAGAAAGAATACAAAATTTAGGACCACCTGGGCAATTTAATGATGCCCTATCTCAAAATCAAATTTAAAAAAAGGCTGAGAATGTAGCTCAGTGGTAGAAGATTCGCCTAGCATATGCCATTCCTGGTTCAATCCTCTGTAACACAATTCAAAACAAAACCAAAAAACCCAAAAGCTTTGAAGCTAATGGGTTCCTTTTTCAGTAGTTCTTACCTAGCCATGTTTGTTTCCATACAGAAATGGTATTTGTGAATTTACTCAGATAAACACTTTTGTTCTCATTAATTAAAGTAAAACAATATTGTAGAAACTTCCCACCTATTTCAAGATTCTGGCAAAAAAAGAGAGTCATAATTTATTTAAATCCTTTGAGTTATTCTAAGACTAGAGCAGTGAGCCCTATAATTTTAAAAGTTGTTTCTATGTTATAGAAAGGTAGATAATAACATGGTTTCTGAGGGCAAACCAGTAATCAAAACCCTGTTCTAATATTATAATCTAGTACCATTTGTAATGCTTAAATCCTATAGATTTTCTTCCCTTTCTCCTTTCTTGATTTCAAGTAAATTTTCATTTTAGCCTAGAAGAAAGTGACCAATCTGATATTCAGAAAGCTATGTGTCTATTTTTGTTACTTGGAACTGAACCCAAGGGTGCTTTTATTACTAAGCTACATCCTTACCCTACCACCTGCCCCCACCTTTTTTTCCTTTACTTTTTTTCCCCCCAATTTTGAGGCAGGGTCTTTTTGTTAAGTTGCTGAGGCTTACTTCAAACTTGATCCTCCTGCCTCAGCCTTCTGTGTAGCTGAAATTACAGGCATGTGCCACCATGCCCAGCTGTTTTAATGTATATTACATGAGTGGTTAGTGAGTCCATGGATGAAATTAAAAACAATATTGAATTTGGAACTTGTATGGTTCTGTTTTATAATCAGACCTAGATAGAGTTGTCCATATAGATTTTCTCTTTTTGAATCTGAAGTGTGGAGGTTGCAGTGACTCAGGGGAGAGAAAGTTCCTGCTTTAAAGTTCCAACATTTCAGAAATATGCCATCTGTATACTTAGGCAGTGGAGTTTTGTTGTTTAAAAAGCATTTAAAAACACAGGGAAGTATCATGAAAATAAATTGCCCCTAATCCTCCTGCTTGTTACTTCTCTTGGCTGTTTTTTATGCATGTATATACAAATTGGCAATGGGTTCTTCCTATACAATATTGTTATCCTGTCTTTTTGACATGAGCATCTGCTATGTCATTGAATGTTTTTAAAAACACAGTTTTGAATGATGGTGGCTTTCCATTTTATATCCAGGTCTTGATTTAATTTCTCCTACTATTGAAAGTTTATATTGGTTTATATTGGTCCCCCTTTTTTTGAGGGGGGGGCGTGGACAGGGAATGGGGGTTCTGGGATTTAACCTAGGGTCTCACACATGATGAGCAGGAGCCATACCACTAAGCTACACCTCTAGCCCCTATGCTCATTTCTCATTGTCAAAATTTGTTTTTATGGTAAAGGAGAATTAGAAAATATAGAGTTTTAAAAAAGAAGTGCACATAATGAAGGATTTATTGCAAATTTATTGCCTAAATTTGGAGAAACTTGAGTAAAGTTGAGCAATGATATATGGGCATTATAGAACACAGGTCTCCATCTTGCATCATCATGTTTTTTAAATGTCTTAAGGGATTACTCTGTGGGATGATGTGCTTATGGTGTGATGCTATTAATCATTTGTAAATTTCTGTTTCTCAAGTAAAGGTTAAAATTAGTGTTTGTGGTAGCATTAGATATAAAACCAAGGCTTCAGGTGTGTGTTTTGATTTATGGTTCAGAACAAAATAATGAAGCTCTTCATGCATATTTCTTTTTTTATATATAGAGAGAGGATTTTAATATTTATTTTTTAGTTTTTGGCGGACACAACATCTTTGTTTGTTTGTGGTGCTGAGGATCGAACCCTGGCCGCAAGCATGCCAGGCGAGCGTGCTACCGCTGGAGCCACATCCCCAGCCCTCTTCATGTATATTCTAAAAAGCTGCTAAGCTCGTAGGTCTCAATATATAGAGTCCCTATAGAACTGAACTGATCATAGATAATGGAAATCATTGAAACTAGTGGGAAATAAAAATGGTCTGAATATTTAGTATCTGAATTTCTGACCATCCTTACAGTAATTAGTATTTCCCAACTTTGGTGTCTCAAATAGAGAGTTCATAGAACACATAAATGGGTTAATTTATGTGATGGGCAAGTTTATTCTTCTCTGTTTGCTTTCTTTAAATGTGCTCCAGATGCTCAATAGAAGACTTGTTATAGAATGGTAGATATTATTTCATAACAATTTTTTTTTAAAAAACTCAGGTTCTCTCACTTATTACTGGTATTTTATTCATAAGTTTTTCAGACTGTTTAATTATAATATTAATGATATAATAATTGACTTCCAAATAAAATCACTTAGAAAGAACAAAATATTTAGTATTGCTATGTTGTTGTGTCTTTGGTATATTCCTCACTTGATATTAAGTAATCACTTGATGTTCTGTTTTATATATTATATTTCTTAAACATTAGAAAATAGACTGATAATTTGTTTCTCTACGGTTTCTTTTGTTTATTCTCCCCACAGCGTCTCTATTTTCTCTGCAAATGTAAAGGAAAAGGAGCTAAACATGTAAATAAGACTATATGGTAATAGTGGTATCCATAATGCCAATAATTCTGGAATTTTGTTATTTTGGTACCTATCATACCAAATACAAATGATATAAAACCTCTAGATGGTTACATTTTGGAACATTTTGCAGGGGGTGTTGCACAGCTGGTATAGGGGATTGAAACCAGGGGAACTTTACCACTGAGTTACAATCTCAGCCCTTTTTATTTTCTATTTTGAGATGGGTCTCACTAAGGTACTGAGGCTGTCCTGAAACTTTTGATCCTTCTGAGTTGCTGGGATTATAAATGTGCATACTTTGCCTAGCTGGAACTCACTTTAAAAAAATGCTTGCCATGATCCTTCGGTTCATAAGCGTGACGATTGGGTGTTCATGCTCCTGTGTGAGATGTGCCTCCCTCTCAACCTTGTTACGACATGGCATATTACCTTTCTGGCGGGAAAAAAAATGCTTTGCATGCAAGGTAGGATGGTGCACACCTATAATCCCAGCAACTCTGGGCCTCTGGCAGGAGGATCTAAAGTTGCAGGCTACCCTCAGCAACTTAAAACAGTAAGGCCCTAAGCAACCAAGTGAGACCCTGTCTCAAAATAAAATAAAAGGACTGTGGATGTAGCTTAATGATAAATTATCCTGGGTTTAATCTCCTCTATCTCCACCTCCCGAAAGCTTAAGATGTTTGTGGGTTCTCTTATGAAATGGAAGTGCTAACTTAAAATTCATATTAGCTTCAGTGGTGATACTTTGTTGTGTTATGCTGTATTGGCATTAAATACCATGTTTTAGTCAGCTTAGAATTAAACTAAAGGAGAAAGTGAATAAGTAGAGACTTGTATGATGAGCCAGTTATTGCTTTGAGCTACTGATTAATCTTTGCTTTGTGAGTTAGACTTTGTTGGAGATATGCAAACCTTGGAATGCTTGTCACATGTCCTGTTTTCTCAATTCAGGTGGTATATTTTGGTGACAGCATTGCTTAGTTATTTCTAAAACTACAAGATGGTAAAATTGTAAAAAACCTATTGGATTCCCCTTTTTATTACTCCAAACACTTTTTGAAAAATAAGATAGTCTTAATGTAGGAAATTATTTTTGGAACATATTAGGGGTCTTTTTAACAACTTGTCTTCAATTAATTGACAGTTGCAAGCAAGGGAAATTGCAAATGGCTCTTTGGGAGTGTCTGGAACCTGCTGTGGTTTCCTGTGACTTAATGAGATCAATGAAATAAATTGAAGAAACCAAATTTAGTTGTTTAAAAAAATTTAAGCTGTTGTACTTATTACATGTGTGTATATTATTAGTTGTTAGTTTTTTAAAACAGATGCAAACTTGTCTTTGTATTTAGATTTTAAAAAATAGACCTGTATGTTATCTACATAAATAATTGTACCATGTAAAAATACATCAAAACCAGATTAAAAAAAAAGAAGGGAGATTCATTAATGCAATTTATTTTATGTTTAGTGTCTACAGAAGCCCGACCTGACCACAGACACAAAGGACAAGGAGTGCAAACCCCATGATATTCCCCAGAGGCAGTCTGTGCAGCCCTCAGAAACCTGTCCCCCAGCCTGAAGAGCGAAATGCATGAGAGCTGAGGTGAGAGCTTCTCCAGGTCCATTAGCAGGCATTGTGGAATTGTGGTGCTACGGCTGTCCAACAACTGTACCTATGCTTTTTATTGTTTTGAAACTTATTCATCTCACACAAGGAGGCTTTGTGTATTCCAGCATTTACGCTTGTGGGGTGGGGGTGGTGGGAACTGTTCCAGCAAAGGGATAAGAAATTGAAGAGCTTTTTCTGGGCTTATGTTGCCTGGATAGCTGCTGAGTTATAACTAGTCAATACTTAGGAAGAATGGGTGTTCTTGTGCTTCTATTTGGATTGCCCATTGCCCTTTCCTTCTTTCTTTTTTTTCAATTTTTAGTTGTATATGGGCACAATACATTCATTTATTTATTTTTATGTGGTGCTGAGGATCAAACCCAGTGCCTTACATGTGCTAGGCAAGTGTTCTGTCACTGAGCTACAACCCCAGTCTGCCCATTGTACTTTCAAAGGTGATATACATTGGAGATTAAGGGTGGGAGATGTGAAGATGGGGAGTTGTTAGTTTTTTAAAACAGGTTAGAGAGTGAAAGCCACAATTCTTAGACTTACTGAAAAGTAGCATGGAACCAATGTCAAATACTTAGCTGAGAGAGAATTGGGAAGCTTAAAGTAGCATTAAATATATGAGGTGAAATAAAAGGAAAATCAGGAGAATAGTAAAAAGACTGATAAGAAGTTTCCCTGGAAAAGAAAGAATATTTTTTCAGTTATCTTGTTCCATACAGAGGTGTAAACTTTTTGGATTCCTGTATAGTCTGTCTGATAGCATGTATGTTTTAGGATTCAGAATATATAGGGAACATTTAGAAATGAGAAGCTTCATATTGCAGTAACCACACTTCTCAATCTCTTGACTATTTAATAATCATTGACAAAGATGGAAAAAAAAAGACTCAGCCATTTTGCTTTCTGAGAAAATGAATAAATAAGAGAAGTGTTTTTTTACTTTGAAAAGTTGGAAATATGAAAAACTTTAGTAACCCCATTTTTTGAATGAGGGAAACTATCTAGAATAGGAAAATAGTTATTCAAAAGCCATAAACATATTAAGTTTGTTAATTAAAGAATCAGTTTTTTTGAGCATATCCTTGATCTTTAATAAACCTAAGTACTATGTGTAACTATAATGCTCTAATAAAAAATAATTGTGTAGATAAGCTGGGCATGGTGGCACACCCTTGCAATTCTAGCTATTTAGGAGGCCTAAGGCAGGAGAATCACAGGTTTCCCTCCAATCTGGCATAGGTGAGACCCTTTCTCAAAATAAATAAGGGCTAGGGATATAGCTCAGTAGCAGAATGTTTGCTTAGCATGAGCAAGGCCCCTTGGTTCAATTCTCATTACTTCAAAAAAAAAATAAATAATAGTCGGTTGTGGAGACACATGCCTGTAATCCTAGCAGCTAGAGAGGCTGAGGTAGGAGGATCACAAGTTTAAAGCTAGCCTCAGCAACTTAGTGAGACTCTAAGTGGGACACTGTCTGCAAATAAAATATAAATAGGGCTGGGGATGTGGTTTAGTGGTCACGTGCCCTTCAGTTCAATCCCTGGACACCCCCCTCCAAAGGGGGAAAAAAAGATAAAAGAAATAATGAAATAACTGAGACACATGTCCTGGGATATGGATGCCTACATCTTACCTCAGTGACACCTTTAGAAGAAAATCTCTTACTTATGGACATCCTTAATATACCTGAATGAACAAGGGCAAAGTGATATATAGTTTCAGAAACACTACTTGGTTAACAGATCACAAAAATAATTTTGGTTTTTTTTCCCCAAAAAATATCAGTACTGGGCTGGGGATATAGTGCTATTGGTAAGAGTGCTTGCTTTGCATGCACAAGGCCCTCGGTTCTAATCCCCAGCACCGCAAAAAGAAACAAACAACAACAACAACAACAAAACCCAATAAATATTAGTACTTTGAGAAACAATAAAAACCAAGACTGGCTTATATACCCTCAATGAGAAGGAAGTCCTTAATAGTTTATTGATGTTAAAAGTATAGTTTATAATGATGGTTTGTAAAAAGAATTGAAGAAAATTTTAGAAGCTGAATTTTCTGTGAATACTGGTAGACCTTGAAAAGAAGTCAACAAAAATAAATAAGCTTCCAGGAGGAAAATAAGAGTTGTTTCCAATTTGAGTAGTAATATTTCCCATAATTTGTTCCTGATTTTTCATTGTTATTTTTGGTGGGGAAAGGGCCTATTTCATTTTATTTTTATTTTTTAAAACATAAAATAGTGGAGAATACTCTGTTAACTTCTAAGTTTCTCCTTTATACCTTAAGTAAGAGTTGTGTCAGGACTGGTGTTGTGGCTTAGTGGTAGAGCCCTCACCTAGCATGAGTGAGGCACTGGGTTCAATCCTCAGCACCACATAAAGATAAATAAAATTATTGTGTCCATCTACAACTAAAAAACATTAAAAAAAAGAGTTGTTTCAAAGATGAGGTGGTCTCCAAGGGAAGAGAGAAGTGTGTTTTTGAATTCCTGATTAACAGATATAGTTTGTAAGATTATATAAACCTGTACAGTTTATATTCTTTAAAGATTTCTTTCTTTTTAAAGAAAGTATTCATATATATGATAATTTCTTTTAGGCCATGAATATTAAAGTAGAGCCAGAAGAGACAACAGAAGCCAGAACTCATAATCTGAGACGTCGAATGGGTTGTCCAACTCTAAAATGTAAAAATGGTAAGAAAGTTTATTCATAAATAAGAAAGAAAACATAGCTGAGTACGGTGTATTCCCAGCTACTTAGGATGTTGAGGCAGGAGGATCACAAGTTTGAGACCAGCCTATGCAACATAGTGAGACCTGTCTCAAAATAAAATAAAATTTCCTGGGATGTAGCTCAGTGCTTGCCTAGATTTGGGAAGCTCTGGGTTCAATACCCAATATAAAAAAAGAAGGAAGAAGGAGGTGATGGGGTGAAGAAGGAAGCAGAGAACAGCATAATACAGAAAGATCTAACTTTGGATTGCCTCCCACAGACAAAGAAATGAAAAGTAACGTCAAGGAAGAACTCACTGAGAAGAAAGATTATATTGTAGAAAGTGAGAAGGAAAAGCCCAAGAGTCGATCTAAAAAATCCACCAATGCTGTGAGTTGATTTCTTCCTTTCTCTTTTCCCCCATTTCTTCTTTTCTCCTTTCATTTCTTCCTTTTGAGTCTCTTTACCCTGAAGCTTATACTTTTGTGCCGTACTTAGGTTAGGTTAACTTACTGCCTGACAATGAAAAGATCTTTTTGAGTCAGTTTATACTATCAGTTTGTAAATGAAGAAATACACGAGAACCTTATAAAGACAGTGTAGTAATATGGAGAGGTGGTAGGGGCAGCTGTTTTTCTAGAGAACATTCTGTTGAGCACTGAATAGTAAACGAGCTGTATCATATATTGAATCAACGAACCTACCTTCAAATGAGCTGAAGGCTATCTCAAAAATCAGTTTGGTGTTTTCCAACTTTCCATCTAGCAAGGGAAAGGAACAGAAAAAAGAAATGAAATATAAAACAGAGAAAGGAAGGAAAGAAGAAGAAAGGAGCCTAGGGATTAGTGGGTAGGACATGGCAGAGATGGGGAGCTGTTTACTCTGTTAGACACTTTTGTTTAAAGTGAAACTAGAGTGTTAGGCTCTGATTGCCCTCATTTCCTGCTCCCACACCGGTAAATATACCTCACCAGTGGGTATTTTGGGGGAACTTTTAAACACTGACCCTTACTTAGTTAGAATTTGAAGTGGTAGTTTAATGTAGTTAATTAACTTTAAAACTTCTCTTCTTTTAAATATGGCAAAATTGAATTTTTCCTTCATAAATTCTACTTTTGGTTAGCGGGTAATTATTACCTAGCACCTTATTCTTCTAGAAGACTTTTTTTTTCTTTTAAGGTTGGGTCATAAGCTTTTTAAAATATACTTGTTTTAATTGTATATAAACACAGTGCTGAGGATAGAACCCAGTGCCGCACAGGGGCTAGGCAAGCACTCTACCACTGAGCCACAACCTCACCCCTGAAAGACTTATTTTTAAACTACCAAAAGGTAGCAATGTAAATATAGGACAATTGAGAAAAAATATTCAGAAACTTGGGAGATCACATTTTGGAACTGAGGTTGCATGAAGTATTATGAAATACCTTTTATAGAAAAAGAAGGGTTGAGGATCCAACATGGCGGCCGGCGAGGAAGCTGCACTTTCAATATCTCCACATTAACGGGATCAGAAACACCAATTAAAACAGCTACATTCTACCTACTGAGGATCTTCTAGCAAAATTCCGTTGAAAGGAGACCTGCCGAGAATTAGTAAGTTTATTAGACGTGACAGTTTGCCCCAGACAAGTGAAACTTGACCGGCAGCGCGGGCTCAGAGTCCAATCCCGCGGCCACCCGCCGCTTCTGCAAGCGGCAGGCGGCCCAGAGCAGCGCGGCAGAAGGGTCCCCGCCCAGCCAGCAGACAGCTCCCGCCATCCCGGCTACCCTGGCGGCCCTGCTTTGCCTCGGCGAACAGCCACCCCACCCGGCTGGTTCTTAGCCACGCGGCTGCAGTCACCCGGCTTTACAAGCGGCCCCCGGCAGCCCTGCTCGGCGAGAAGGGTCCCCGCCCTGCCGGCAGACAGCTCCCGCCATTCCGCTCTTGTTCTGCAAACAACCACCCCGCCCGCCTGGGTCTTAGCCACGCGCCTGCAGCCACCCGGCTTTACAAGCGCCCCCGGCGGCCCTGCTCTGCGAGAAGGGTCCCCGCCCTGCCGGCAGACAGCTCCCGCTATTCCGCTCTTGCTCTGCAAACAGCCACCCCGCCCGCCTGGTTCTTAGCCACGAGGCTGCAGCCGCCCGGCTTTACAAGCGCCCCCAGCGGCCCTGCTCATCGAGAAGGGTCCCTGCCCGGCCGGCAGACAGCTCCCACCATCCCGGCACTCCTGGCGGCCCGCCCGCTCTGCGAAGGGTCACCCCGCCCGGCTCTTAGCCACGCGGGCGCCATCTGCCTGGCTCTGTGGGCGCCCCCGGCGGCCCAGCGCAGCCAGAAGGGTCCCCGCCTGGCCCGACAGAAGGCACGTGCCCTTCCGGCTCTGCTAACGGCCCTGCCCACCCGGGAAAGGGCTCCCCCCCTTGAGAGGATGGGAAGGAAATCTAACCAAGCCTCTATGAATTAGCGAACTGGGATCTAAAACCAGAGATTGTGTCAGACCAGAGACAAGCCAGTTCCACCTCTCCCTTCGGTCACTCCTGCAAGGAGCCAGGGGCCCGCCATAGCAGAGAGGGGAAGTCATCAAAGATCGGCCAAAGAGATTCCTTCCCAGCGGATTCTAAATTAGCAGGAGCGGCGAGGGAGCCGGCCGGAGCTGGCGGGAACCGCGGCAGCGGCACGGGAACCGGCGGGAGCTGAGGCGGCGCTGACGCAGGAGCCGGCGGGAGCCGCGCGGCACGGGTCTCCCAGCTACAGCTCCCACCAGTGCTGACAACTGAGGTCTCTTGCACCAGATATGGGGGCGTGGCTACCAGAAGGTAAGCAAATTTGCTGGGGGTTCTCAGCCCCAAGCTCTACAAACTTAGGGCCTGAGGGAGGCAAACAAGGAGAGTGTGCCCAGGCACTAATGAAACAGCTGCTCCATGCGTGTGCAAGGTAGGCGGAACCGTGACCACCGACAAAACAGGCCCAGTGGCCCGCCAGATACATCGCCCCATCGGGGGAGGGGCAGAGCCGCCACCAGCGCCTTTTAGGTAGACAGATCTGCAACCGACAGACAGAACAGGCCTAGTGGCCAGCGGAGGGGCAAAGCCGCTGCTCACGCCTGCAAGGTAGGCGGACCTGTGACCACCGAAAGAACAGGCCCATCGAAAGTACAGGTACAGCGGCCTCCTGGCGTGGAAGGCACATTGCCTCAATTGGAGGAGGGGCAGAGCCACCGCCAAAGCCTGCGAGGGAGACTTTGCAGCTATACAAGAGCAATATAAATATATAGGGGGAAAAATCAATAACACAACAGTTTCACCAAGCAGAAAGAAACGCGATCAGTATGAAAAGACAAGGAAAGAAAGGACCACAAGCAATGCAGGTCAACTCAACTTTAGAAGAGGTAATATCTGCAGCAGATGGAATGTCAGATAAAGAATTCAGGATATACATGCTTCAGATGATCTGGAGTCTCAAGGAAGACATTAGACAGCAAAATCAGACAATGAAAGACCACTTCGACCACTTCGACAATAAATTACATAAACAAATCCAAGAAGCAAAAGATCAATTATACAGGGATATAGAGGTTATAAAAAACAAACAGAAATCCTGGAAATGCAAGAAACAATAAACCAACTTAAAAACTCAATTGAGAATACTACCAGCAGAGTAGAACACTTAGAAGATAGAACATCAGACAATGAAGAGAAAGTATTTCAACTGGAGAAGAACATAGACAGCTCAGCAAAGCTGTTAAGAAACCATGAGCAGAACATTCAAGAAATATGGGATAACATAAAGAGACCAAACTTACGGGTCATGGGGATACAGGAAGGTATTGAGGTCCAAACCAAAGGAATGAGCAATCTATTCAACGAAATAATATGAGAAAACTTCCCAGACTTGAAGAATGAGACAGAATCCCAAATCCTAGAAGCCTACAGGACGCCGAATGTGCAAAATCATAAGATATCCACACCTAGACACATTATAATGAAGATGCCCAACATACAGAATAAGGAGAGAATTTTAAAAGCTACAAGAGAAAGGAAGCAGATTACATTTAGGGGTAAACCAATCAGGATAACAGCTGATCTTTCAACACAGACTCTGAAAGCTAGAAGATCCTGGAATAACATATTTCAAACACTGAAAGAAAAGGGGTTCCAACCAAGAATTGTGTATCCCGCGAAATTAAGCTTCAGGATGGAAGATGAAATTAAAACCTTCCATGATAAACAAAAGTTAAAAGAATTTGCAGCTAGAAAACCAGCTCTTCAAAACATCCTCGGCAAAATATTACAGGAAGAGGAAAGGGAAAATATCAATGAAAACCCAACAGCGGGAGGTAGTACAGTAAAGGTGAGGGGGAATAATGAAAGAGGAAAACAAACCATGTTTAGTAACATAAATAAACAAATATGGCTGGAAGAACAACCCATATCTCAATAATAACTCTAAATGTTAATGGCTTAAACTCACCAATTAAGAGACACAGGCTAGCAGAATGGATCACTAAACAAGACCCAACAATATGCTGCCTTCAGGAGACGCATTTGATAGGAAAAGACATACATAGACTGAAGGTGAAAGGTTGGGAAAAATCATATCACTCATATGGACTTCGGAAACAAGCAGGAGTGTCCATACTCATTTCAAATAAAATAGATTTCAAGCCAAAGTTAATCAAAAGGGATGAAGAGGGACACTACATACTTCTCAAGGGAACCATACACCAAAAATACATAACAATCATAAATATATATGCCCCAAACAATGGTGCAGCTATGTTCATCAAACAAACTCTTCTCAAGTTCAAGAGTCTAATAGACCACCATACAATAATCATGGGAGACTTCAACACACCTCTCTCACCACTGGACAGATCTTCCAAACAAAAGTTGAATAAGGAAACTATAGAGCTCAATAACACAATTAATAACCTAGACTTAATTGACATATATAGAATATACCACCCAACATCAAGCAGTTACACTTTTTTCTCAGCAGCACATGGATCCTTCTCAAAAATAGATCATATATTATGTCACAGGGCAACTATTAGACAATATAAAGGAGTAGAGATAATACCATGCATATTATCTGATCATAATGGAATGAAATTGAAAATCAACGATAAAAGAAGTAAGGAAAAATCATGCATCACTTGGAGAATGAACAATAGGTTACTGAATGATCAATGGGTTATAGAAGACATCAAGGAGGAAATTAAAAAATTTTTAGAGATAAATGGAAACACAGACACAACATATCGGAATCTATGGGACACATTGAAAGCAGTTCTAAGAGGAAAATTTATTGCTTGGAGTTCATTCCTTAAAAAAAGAAAAAACCAACAAATAAATGATCTAATACTTCAACTCAAAATCCTAGAAAAAGAAGAGCAAAACAACAGCAAAAGAAGTAGAAGACAAGAAATAATTAAAATCAGAGCTGAAATTAATGAAATCGAAACGAAAGAAACAATTGAAAAAATTGACAAAACTAAAAGTTGGTTCTTTGAAAAAATAAATAAAATCGACAGACCCTTAGCCACACTAACAAAGAGAAGAAGAGAGAGAACTCAAATTACCAGCATACGGGATGAAAAAGGCAATATCACAACAGACACTTCAGAAATACAGAAGATTATCAGAAATTATTTTGAATCCTTATACTCCAATAAAATAGAAGACAGTGAAGGCATCGATAAATTTCTTAAGTCATATGATTTGCCCAGATTGAGTCAGGAGGATATTGACAACCTAAACAGACCAATATCAATTGAGGAAATAGAAGATACCATCAAAAGACTACCAACTAAGAAAAGCCCAGGACCGGATGGGTATACAGCAGAGTTTTTCAAAACCTTTAAAGAGGAATTAACACCAATACTTTTCAAGCTATTTCAGGAAATAGAAAAAGAGGGAGAACTTCCAAATTCATTCTATGAGGCCAACATCACCCTGATTCCTAAACCAGACAAAGACACTTCAAAGAAAGAAAACTACAGACCAATATCTCTAATGAACCTAGATGCAAAAATCCTCAATAAACTTCTGGCGAACCGGATACAAAAACATATCAAAAAAATTGTGCACCATGATCAGGTAGGATTTATCCCTGGGATGCAAGGTTGGTTCAATATACGGAAATCAATAAATGTTATTCACCACATCAACAGGCTTAAAAATAAGAACCATATGGTCATCTCGATAGATGCGGAAAAAGCATTCGACAAAGTACAGCATCCCTTTATGTTCAAAACTCTAGAAAAACTAGGGATAACAGGAACATACCTCAACATTGTAAAAGCAATCTATGCTAAGCCTCAGGCTAGCATCATTCTGAATGGAGAAAAACTGAAGGCATTCCCTCTAAAATCTGGAACAAGACAGGGATGCCCTCTCTCACCACTTCTGTTCAACATAGTTCTCGAATCACTGGCCAGAGCAATTAGACAGACGAAAGAAATTAAAGGCATAAAAATAGGAAAAGAAGAACTCAAATTATCACTATTTGCAGATGACATGATTCTATACCTAGCAGACCCAAAAGGGTCTACAAAGAAACTATTAGAGCTAATAAATGAATTCAGCAAAGTGGCAGGCTATAAAATCAACACGCATAAATCAAAGGCATTCCTGTATATCAGCAACAAATCCTCTGAAATGAAAATGAGGACAACCACCCCATTCACAATATCCTCAAAGAAAATAAAATACTTGGGAATCAACCTAACAAAAGAGGTGAAAGACTTATACAATGAAAACTACAGAACCCTAAAGAGAGAAATAGAAGATCTTAGAAGATGGAAAAATATACCCTGTTCATGGATAGGTAGAAGTAACATCATCAAAATGGCGATATTACCAAAAGTTCTCTATAGGTTTAATGCAATGCCAATCAAAATCCCAACGGCATTTCTTGTAGAAATAGAGAAAGCAATCATGAAATTCATATGGAAAAATAAAAGACCCAGAATAGCAAAAACAATTCTAAGCAGGAAATGTGAATCAGGCGGTATAGCTATACCAGACTTCAAACTATACTACAGAGCAATAGTAACAAAAACAGCATGGTACTGGTACCAAAACAGGCAGGTGGACCAATGGTACAGAATAGAGGACACAGAAACCAATCCACAAAACTACAACTATCTTATATTTGATAAAGGGGCTAAAAGCATGAAATGGAAGAAGGATAGCATCTTCAACAAATGGTGTTGGGAAAACTGGAAATCCATATGCAACAAAATGAAACTGAATCCCTTTCTCTCGCCATGCACAAAAGTTAACTCAAAGTGGATCAAGGAACTTGATATCAAATCAGAGACATGGCGTCTGATAGAAGAAAAAGTTGGCTATGATCTACATACTGTGGGGTCGGGCTCCAAATTCCTCAATAGGACACCCATAGCACAACAGTTAATAACTAGAATCAACAAATGGGACTTACTCAAACTAAAAAGTTTTTTCTCAGCAAAAGAAACAATAAGAGAGGTAAATAGGGAGCCTACGTCCTGGGAACAAATCTTTACTCCTCACACTTCAGACAGAGCCCTAATATCCAGAATATACAAAGAACTAAAAAAATTAGACAATGAGATAATGAATAACCCAATCAACAAATGGGCCAAGGACCTGAACAGAAATTTCTCAGAGGAGGACATACAATCAATCAACAAGTATATGAAAAAATGCTCACCATCTCTAGCAGTCAGAGAAATGCAAATCAAAACCACCCTAAGATACCATCTCACTCCAGTAAGATTGGCAGCCATTAGGAAGTCAAACAGCAACAAGTGCTGGCGAGGATGTGGGGAAAAGGGTACTCTTGTACATTGCTGGTGGGACTGCAAATTGGTGCGGCCAATTTGGAAAGCAGTATGGAGATTTCTTGGAAAGCTCGGAATGGAACCACCATTTGATCCAGCTATTCCACTACTCGGTCTATTCCCTAAAGACCTAAAAAGAGCACACTATAGGGACACTGCTACATCCATGTTCATAGCAGCACAATTCACAATAGCAAGACTGTGGAACCAACCTAGATGCCCTTCAATAGACGAATGGATAAAAAAAAATGTGGCATTTATACACAATGGAGTATTAATCTGCATTAAGAAATGACAAAATCATAGAATTTGGAGGGAAATGGATGGCATTAGAGCAGATTATGCTAAGTGAAGCTAGCCAATCCCTTAAAAACAAATGCCAAATGTCTTCTTTGATATAAGGAGAGTAACTAAGAACAGAGTAGGGAAGAAGAGCATGAGAAGAAGATTAACATTAAACAGGTATGAGAGGTGGGAGGGAAAGGGAGAGAGAAGGGAAATTGCATGTAAATGGAAGGAGACCCTCAGGGGTATACAAAATTACATACAAGAGGAAGTGAGGGGAAAGAAGGGAAAATATAAGGGGGAGAAATGAATTACAGTAGAGGGGGTAGAGAGAGAAGAGGGGAGGGGAGGGGGGAGGGGGGATAGTAGAGGATAGGAAAGGCAGCAGAAGACAACAGACTCCAGAATGGCAATATGTAAATCAATGGTTGTGCAACTGAAGTGATTCTGCAATCTGTATATGGGGTAAAAATGGGAGTTCATATCCCACTTGAATCAAAGTGTGAAATATGATATATCAAGAACTATGTAATGTTTTGAACAACCTACAATAAAAATTAATTTAAAAAAAAAAAGAAAGAAAATGAAGGGTTTTTTTTTATTTTAAATATCCCTTATAGAAGTTGTACAACTGGAAGCAGGCTGGAAAGACTACATACATGTCTTAGATCCATTTCATTCTTACAGTTTCACTAAATCAAGTAATAGCTCATTCTGCTTTGTTCTACCCTCTTTTTCATTGATGCAGGTGGACCTGTATGTCAGCCTCTTGTGTGGCAGTGGCAATGATGAGGACCGGCTTCTCTTATGTGATGGCTGTGATGACAGTTACCATACCTTTTGCTTGATTCCACCACTCCATGATGTTCCCAAGGGAGACTGGAGGTGTCCTAAGTGTTTGGCTCAGGTAAAAATTAAAGACAGTGGTAACATTAGAAAATGTCTTCTGGAGTACTTTTTTTTTGCCTGGTGGTTTAGATTTGGCAATGGATAATAGTGAAGTTCAGGAAGAAAATTGGATTGACCCTGAATAGGATAGAAGTCTTAGAAGTAAATTCCACAGTGTGGCTGAGAAGGGGGGGGGGAAGTAAAAAAAAATGTAAGATATAATTACATTGCTTTTAAAAAAATCTCATTCTAAAAAGCACTGCATATTCTTAGCAAGAATTCTTGAAACACTGAACAACTGAAAATAGAGATAGTTCACAGTGCATAGATAACCATCATATCAGTGTATATTCATCCAGACTCTCTTCTATTTTAAACAAATGAAATTACATTACATAAGCAATTTTAGTGATCTACTTTTTAAAGTATTTTTGTGTATTTACTGATACTTGCCATCACTTTTTATGAGGATTATTTTATACTATTTATAATGAAACAGTCACTTGAATACTATGTTTGAGTTAGGATTAGATTATATAATAAGGTGGATAATAGGGATGAACTTGGCTGGGGTTGTGGCTCAGTGGTAGCACTGGGTTTGATTCTCAGCACTACATACAACTAAATAAAATAAATGTCCATCAACAACTAAAAAATATTTTGAAAAAAATAGGGTTGAACTTGCAAGATGGTCTGGAATATTCAAATTCATTAATTTTCTATAATCTAGGGCCACCTGTAACTGCCTGCTAACTTCTCAATGTTTAGTTTTATTTTTTTAGTACTGGGGATTGAACCTAGGGTTGCTTTACCAATTAACTACATTGCTGATCCTTTCTATTTTTTATTTTGAGACAGGATTTTACTAAGATGCTTAGGGCCTTGCTAAGTTGGTGAGGCTGCCCTTGAACTTGGGATTCTCCTATCTCAGTCTCCCAAGTTGCTGGGGTTATAGGCATGCACCACTGTGCCTGGCTCAGTGTTTGTTTTTGATGGCATAGTTAGGATATAATTAACTAATGCTGTTCAGAGAGCCATTCTACTTCCATCAAGTGTTTTATCTCTATTTTGATGATATATTATGTGTTGATTTTTTTCTTAGTTTTAACTCTCTGAAGGACATTATTCCTCTCATTATTGAAAACATTTTTTTTTTGGTTCTGAAAGAAGCAAGGTTTTAGGCTGCCTCTTTTCTGTGTGTGTATGTGGGTTTGGGGACAAAGAGTTAATAATTGGTGATTGAACTCAGGTAACTGTACCACTGAGCTATATTCCTAGTCACTGCTTTATATCCCCCCATTTAAATTTATTATTTTGAGATAGGATCTCACTTATTTGCCCAGGCTGGCCTGGTAGTTGTTATCCTTCTGTTTCAGCTTCCCCATGCCCAGCCTAGGATGCTTCTTTATAGAGATTTAAATTATTCAAAGATGTGATTATTTAAGTAAATTTATTTGCTTGCTAGAACACCCTTCAAATTTCAGGCAGATTGATTTTTTTTTTTTTAAACGGAGACATTGCATAGAAGTAAAAAAAAATAAAACTTTTTTTTTTTAAAGAAAATCTGTCCTTTTGATGATTGACCAGATAGACTTGTAGTCTTGACATTTTCAGGTGCCACCTAGAACACAAACTTTCTTTTTTATTTGCAGGAATGTAGTAAACCACAAGAAGCATTTGGCTTTGAACAAACAGCCAGGGACTACACCCTTCGTACTTTTGGGGAAATGGAAGATGCATTCAAATCTGATTACTTCAACATGCCAGTCCATGTATGTACACATTTACTGCTTTGATAGAGGATTTTAATAACTTTGGAGACAGAAATGACACTTTTAATTTTTAATGATATTAAAATTCCACAATAAAATGCATTCTGATTCATCTAAGAATTTCACTAGAGATACCTTTTTCACAGAGATTATACAGTAGCAGTAGTAAAAATAGCAATAAAGAAAATCACCTACAGTCCCTTTAGCCCAATGCATGTAATTTAAAGAATACAGCAAAAATTTATTGACAACTTACTATGTGCCAAGCTGTGTGCTTTGCCTTGGGAATGCATTTGTTGTATATTAGCTAGTTGCATGTAAGTTAGTATTATGAACTTCATAGGATTCTTGTTTTAATTCTCCCTGGTTCACCTAGCACTATAAGCATGCTTCATTCAGCATTTAATAGTCTATCAAATGAATATGACAAAACTAAATGGTTTCCTTTAGTAATTCTGGTTATTTAAAGCTGGGGTCTTCCTCAGTTCTAAATAAATGCTATAGCAAACACTTCATCCATGTTGATCTCTGTAATTGAATTATGTTCTTTGAATGATTGCTGAGATCTAATGTTCTCATAATAAGAATATTTATTCCTTACCCTACCCCCACATTTCCATCAATTTATGGCACTCCAGCTTTACTTGTGTGTGTGTGTGTGTGTGTGTGTGTGTGTGTGGTGCTGGGATTTGAACCCAGAACCTTGTATATGCAAGGCAAGCACTCTACCAACTGAGCTATATTCCCAGTCCCAACATCCAGCAGTATATATTAATTAGCCTGTTTTTCTTTATTATCACCAACATTAGCTAAAATGTTTGTTTATTTAATTGGCTTATATTTATTCTCCATTTTAATTTTTAGGTCTTTTGTTTCCTTGTATATTATAGTATTTGCCAGTTTTTGCTCAGCCAATTCTAGTGACTTGCAACCTATCTATGGTTGGCTTTTTATTTTAATTAAAAGATGAAAGATGTTTAAGTTACTTACTTGACTGTGTACTCAAGTCAGATATCAACAGATCCTTGACAGTCTGGTGCCTTTTTATAGGGCATTCTGCCCAAATTAATTGTTCTTTTTGTTCATACTCTGCACCCTTGTCTCTTTTTTTAATCATCATTACCTACTTTACTCTTCTTTTCATATCTAGTAAAAAAAATGGATGGACTCAAAGACAATGTGTTCAAAAGCCTCTTGAAGTATAAAGCATCATTCTAAACACAGATGACCATTATTTTTATACTGTCCTCAACCAAGTTGTGTACTACATTTCTGAAAAGACAAACATTCCCAATTTTTGAATATCAGCATTTTACATTCTTTAGCTACTTTTTATAATCATAGCCAGGTTCGTGATAGAGAAACATGAATTCTTGATTTTTTTTTTTTAGAATTTAAAAAAATATATATATATTTTTTTAGTTTTCAGCGGACACAACACCTTTCTTTGTATGTGGTGCTGACGATCAAACCCAGGCCGCACGCATGCCAGGCGAGCGCGCTATCGCTTGAGCCACATTCCCAGCCCCTGAATTCTTAATTTTTATGTTGCCGTTTCTTTTCTTTTTTTGGTAACCAGGATGGAACACAGCATGCATTACCACTGAGCTTCATCCTTGGTCCCTTTGTATTTTATATTTTAAGACAGGGTCTCACAAAGGTGCTCAGGTTGGCCTGGAACTTACAATCTTTGCTTTAGACTCTGAGTCTCTGGGATTATAAGCATTGCACCATTGTACCCAACTCTTAATGCTCCTTAATTATAAAATTCCTTTTAGAAAATAAAGATGTTTCCTGAATTGCCTGGGATCAATTATGGAATGATATGGAGAGAATCTTCCCTTAGAAGTCTGGTCCATGATTCCTGTCATTAATTTACCTAGTTACATCAGTCATAGGCAGTTTGTAACTGAGTAAGAAAACTCACCTTTTCCTCTTATTATATTTTTAGATGGTTCCCACAGAACTGTGGAGAAAGAATTCTGGCGATTGGTAGGCACTATCGAAGAGGATGTCACAGTGGAATATGGAGCTGATATTGCTTCAAAAGAATTTGGAAGTGGTTTTCCTGTTCGAGATGGAAAAATCAAACTTTCACCTGAGGACGAGGTAGGCCCAAATAGTAAGGAACTTTTAGTTTGAGGGAGACTTGTGCATTTAAAGCTATGATGCAGCATATCCTTGATCTAAAGAGCCTGCTACTGGATTAATAGCATCCTTATTATTATTATTATTTTTTAATGGGATCATTTTTTTAAACCTTTATTTCACTTATTTTTATGTGGTGCTGAGGATCAAACCCAGGGTCTTGCACATGTGAGGCAAGGGCTCTACTGCTGAGCCACAACCCCAGCCAGCACCCCCGCAACCCCAGCATCCTTATTATAAAAAATGAAAGTCCATGTATGTGGCTTGAAAGTTTAAGTACTTATTGAAATTCTGTTTGGTCCTTGAAGTAATTTATTATTACTTTCAGCAGATCCTTAATTATCAGATTTTTAGTGATTTCAAGAAAAGTTGGAAGACAATAGAACAATTCTAGTCCTAATTGTACCACTACATTTTATATCATGGTGATAAGGGAAAATAACTTTGCCTTCAGATTGTATAAATTAATTTCTCCTTCTGAAGAAAATCTAAGAGTTTTATTTATTTATTTATCTTAAAATTATGTCTATGAGTCTATTGTTTTCTACACCATCAGGTTTCTTAAAAAAAATTCTATCCTGTTAGGAAGTAAACAAAAAAAATAAATATATAAATATATTCTAACACACACAGGAAATGGGTAATCCTATATCTATAGCTTGATGAATTTTCACAAACTAAGCACACCCATGTAACCAGCAGTTGAATAAGAATTAAGAATCCGCGCCAAACTCCCCCTTTGCCCTCTCTCCTTCATTACTTTACCTCTTTCAGGATAACCACTATTCTGACTTCCAATACCGAAGATTACTTTGCCTATTTTTGAACATTAGTATCTCTGTATCCAGGGTCTTGTTAGATTGCCCAGACTGGCTTTGAAATTGCAGTCTTCCTGCAGCAGCCTCTTGAGTCACTAGGATTACAGCCTTTTCCACCAATCCTGGAACAAGTCCATTTATATAAAGCTTCAAATGAGGCAGAACTAATCTACGGGCATCCTAAAATTGAGCATGTTGACCCCTCTACTTCCCTCTCCCTTTTATTTGGAAGGAAATTATTTTCCAGACAGCCTTTGGAAATAGAATTCTAAAGTATTAACATGGTACAGCTAAAACTTTACCCTCATTTTTCTTATTTTTAGGAATATCTTGATAGTGGCTGGAATTTGAACAATATGCCAGTGATGGAGCAGTCTGTCCTTGCCCATATTACTGCTGATATATGTGGCATGAAACTCCCTTGGTTGTATGTGGGAATGTGCTTTTCTTCATTCTGTTGGCATATTGAAGACCATTGGAGCTATTCCATCAAATACCTGCACTGGTGAGAAATCCCACATAGAAATTATAAGCAGTATGTAAACCGGGTAGAAAAACTTTCTGTTCCTCTCAAATATGTCTCAGCTATGTTTGAAGACTGATGAGCTAGTTTTTTTCACTGCTATTATAATAGGCATCCTATTAAGGCAGTAGTAGTTTATAAAGCTTTCTAGAAAGTACATGGATCCTCTAAATTGTACACTGTAGCCTGAGAAGTGTAGCCTGTTTCTGTGGAGTAAGTTTTTACTCATAGAATGGTTAAAAAAGCTTTGGAATGTACTTTCCTATAGAAAATTGTATTCAATTGCAATTTGGGAATAGAGGCAGGCTATAGGTACATAGTATCTTCCAGGTCCTTGGGATGCCAGCTTCCTTTTTGTTGGGTGGAATTCTGTCACCACAACACTTTGAGGGAACCTCATCCTTGTGTCTGTCAATTTTGTGGATGCAGATACTTGGATCTCTATTCTCAAAGCCATTTCTTCACATCTGTTTTCCCCCCTTTATTCATCTTGCTTCTAAATATAAAAATATTTGAAGATTCATAATTCACTTAAATCCTTATATAAGGAATTCAAGAATGTACCACAAGAAAGAAGAGATGGCATATATACGTATGGCATCAGTTCTTACTCCCTGGGCAGTTACTCCCAGCTGTAAAGTGAAGATGATATTTATCATATCTCACAGGGATGTTACAGATTAATTGGTTGACAATTGAAAATGCTTTGAAGAATAAGAGCTCTTTAGAAGTGCTAATTGCCTTATCATTTTTGATGTAACCTCATCTGTCAGAATGGGCAAGGGAAGAGGAAGATGGAGAGTTGCCATCTCTTGTCAGTTGCTGTAGGAAACCGTGGAACTTCATATCTTGTAGATCCCTTATTATTACAAATTCTGAATATCTGCATTTTTTTAAAGGGTTAGTTAGTTAAAAGTGGGAGCTGGGAGAGGAATGGACCTCAGCTAGAAAGTCTCATGCTTACACTTATACTTGAAGGTAGAAAATGCATTACGTATGTTCAGATCACATTTATAATGATACTTCCTCAATTTGAACATTCCTTTGTAACTAAGTCTTACACAGCAGGGTCTGAAAAATACGAACTGATTAACATTTTGTTTTGTGTTGGTATTGCAGATTGATTTATTTTTATAATCTCTTTCCAGGGGTGAGCCAAAAACCTGTATGGAGTACCAGGGTATGCTGCTGAGCAGCTGGAAAATGTAATGAAGAAACTAGCTCCAGAGCTCTTTGTGTCCCAACCAGATCTCCTCCATCAGCTTGTGACCATCATGAACCCCAATACCCTGATGACTCATGAAGTGCCTGTATGTTCTGGTTAATCCTCCTATCACTCCAACTTACTAATTCACCATTTATTCCCTATTATTTACTTTTTAATGAAGTTGATTTGGTTACCTGTTTTCCATAGGATACTTCATAGCAGAAACAGGTGCTTGATGCAAGTTGGTATTATATATATAGCATTAACCCAGTGGGGGTAGTCACTCAAATACCACAGAAACTGATTTGTTGCAGCTAATACCTGGATAACTGAATGGTCTTGCTTTGCCAAAAAAAAAAAAGTGTGATATTTTTCTTTTTTTCTTTCTCATTGTTCATTCAATGGCTTTAGTATATTCATAGGTTGTGCAACTCTGACCACTAATATGTTCTAGACTGAATTTCTTTTATGACTTCAGTCTTACAATCAATAAAACAAAAACTTTTTTTAAAAAATATTTTTTAGTTGTAGTTGGACACAATGCCTTTATTTTATTATTTTTATGTGGTGCTGAGGATCAAACCCAAGGCCTTGCACGCTCTACTGCTGAGCCACAACCCCAGCCCTAAAGCAAAAACTTAAATGATCTGTCAGTATACATAGTTTACTATGAAAATGGCTAGATTTTGTTATAAATAGAGTGGTGTTAGAATTCTTTATATTCTGTCCCTATTTGAAAAATAATTATATTGAATCTATATGATCTTCATTTTGAATGGTGAACCAAAGTATCATTCTTAATAGAAATTATTTATATTGTACCCCTATCCCCAAGTTTTATTTTAAGTGAAAATTTACTTCTAGGTCTTGAGCTTGTTCAGGGCTCCCAGTCTTGACTTGGAAGGTGCTGTGGATATTTTCTCTGAGATTGCTGTTACATAAAGTAACATTCATATGCTTGCTTTCTTTTGGATAATACTCTGAAGATATTTTGGGAGTCTATATTGATTTTTTTTTTTTTTTTTTTGGTGCTTGGGATTGAACCCAGGGCCTTGTGCACTTGTGTATACAAGGCAAGCACTCTACCAACTGAGCCATATCCCCAGCCTGGGAGTCTATATTGAGATGTATGGAATTGAAGAGTCCATCCTAATTAGCTAAATAAAATGTAAATGATAGACTAATAGTGTTAAAATGAATTATTTTTATTTTTATTTTTTTAATTATAGATGAACACAATACCTTTGTTTTACTTATTTATTTATATGTGGTGCTGAGGATTGAATTCAATACCTTACATGTGCTAGGCAAATTCTCTGTGACTTAGCTACAACCCCAGCCCTAAAGTGAGTTCTTGATCTTGCTGTGACCTAAATTTTATCTGTTTTGGCATCACAGGTTAGTTAGTCAATGGGAATAGACTGAAAAGACATTTCATTGAGGTATCATAAGTTATGCATGGGCTATAACTGATAAAATAATGACCAATAAGTACTAAAATTCTTCCATACTTTCATTGTTAGTACTTTGCTCATTGATCCCTGCCCCCGCCCAATGTGGATTGGTCTTGCCCCATTTGTCAAAAGTAGCTTGCTCAATGCAAGACTTGGCTCTAGTTCTTTAGTATTTGAGCAAATCATGCAAGACTACATTCTGGACCTACAGAAGTAGATGAATAAGCTGGGTGCAGTGGCTCACACCTATAATCCCAGTGATCCAGGAGGCTAAGGCTGGAGGATCACAAGTTCAAAGCCAGCCTCAGCAATTTAGTGAGGTCCCAAGCAGCTTAGTGCGACACCCTGTCTCAAAAATAAAAGGGTCTTGCCAATTTGCACTCCTGAGTTTAATGCCCTGTACCCCAAACAAACAAAATAGATAAATGAGCTCCTTGTGAGCTCCTTGTGCAATAGGGATTCACAATTTAAGGGGAAAAGGGACAAAGTTTATGTAGAAAATGGAAAGGGTGGTGTGGTTTGTTAGTGTCAAGTAGACTATTGAGATTCAGAAAGGGCTTATAAATTAGATGCCATCTGAAGTAGGAGTTTGAACTTCTGCTTATCAGTGTTTGGCAAAGAGTAGGAGAGGAAGAAAGTAGTTCAGATAGAAAGGATTTTGCTCATGTGACACAGTCTGTCTTTATGAGAACCCCAATAGAGTCATTACCATGCATATGTCTGGGCCCCATCACTAGAATTTCTGATTTTTTTGGGGTCTTGACCACAGTTGGAACAACCATAAATTCGAGATACAGAGGCTTAAAAAGCTGTGTGCTCTTATGTAAGTTCAGTGTAAAAGTTGTGTGCCTTGAATAATACAGGTGCTTTTGGTGTTTGGTTAATCCAAAGAGTGGAATGATAGGAAGTAAATTTGAGATCCAAATCAGGAAGAGCTCTGTATGAGATTCTTTAAAAAAAAATATTTTTTAATTGTAGTTGGACACAATGTCTTTATTTATTTGTTTTTATGTGGTGCTGAGGATCAAGCCCAGGGCCTTCCACAAGCTAGGCAAGCGCTCTACCATGGAGCCACAACCCCAGCCCTATTATGATATTCTTGAAATAGAATCTTCAGCTGGTGGTAGGCTATCCTGTTTGGGGCTAATGAAATTACATTAGGATTTTTTTTAAATGATATCAGGTATGCTTAACCACTGAGCCACATCCCCAACCCTTTTATTTTTAAATTTTTTAATTTTTTAAAAAATTTTGAGACAGGGTCTTGCCAATTTGCTTGCCTTCCAGAGTATGCCCTTGAATTTGTGATCATCCTGCCTCAACCTTCTGAGATAATGGGATTACACCATCATACTCAGTAGGATATTCTTTATGGTAGCTGCATTTAGAAAAATGATCAAAAAATCGATCCTGGATGTGGTCAAAGTTTTGTATTGGAAGCCATATTTTTTGTTCAGAGTAACTAACTATGGTAGCCTGGGGTACTTGCTCCATCTTGTGGCAGAAATTAGGTGACATTCTATCTATATTTTTTCTTTTTCTTTTTTCTTCAGTTTTAACTGGCAGAAAGCTTCATGTTTTGGAGAATCACCTAATAGTTTATGTCCAAATTATCTTTGGTGAGAGTGTAATTGAGAACCTCAAAAATCTCTAATTGTCTGTCTTTTTAGGTTTATCGAACGAATCAGTGTGCTGGAGAGTTTGTGATTACATTTCCAGGAGCTTACCACAGTGGTTTTAACCAAGGGTTTAATTTTGCTGAGGCTGTTAACTTCTGCACTGTTGACTGGGTATGTAATTACAAATTAGTGAGCTTTTTCTAACTGTGGAAATGGAATATAATGCTTTCAAACCTGCCCTGTGTATTGTTACTATAACCCGTTGATGTTCAGCTGGACAGTCTGCAAATTGTTTTCCAGTCCATAAAGAGATAGGGCTCTTTGTACCACATTGTAAATCAAGCATATGTAATATAATCACAATTATTTAATTCCACTAACTTTTTCTTTCTTTTGTAGCAAGACTTTATTTTTTGTTGTTGTTGTGACTTTTTGTTTGTTTGTTTTTTGTTTTTGATTATTGTTCTTTTGAGATGGGGTTTCACTATGTTGCCCAGGCTCACCTCAAGTTCCAGGGCTCAAGTGACCTTCTTTAGCCTCTTCAGTATCCTGACTTAAGGATGAAAGGAGGCTATTGATTAATATTCTGAAACTCTGGTCTGGAACTTTGTCCATACTGGTTTAAATTATTCACAGTATTGCAATTTACTGACACATTTGGTTTCCTTTAGTTATAAAGTTGAATATTTTAAAAAAGTATATTTTAGTTGTTGATGGACCTTTTTTTTAAAAAAAAATATGTGGTGCTGAGATTCCATTGCCTTCATACATGCTAGTATGATATTTTATAGTGTGATATTTGGTGATATTTTTAATACCACTTTTCAACTAAGGTACCCAATATGCTAGATCTTTGAGATCCAAAGATATATAAGGTCTGGGTCTAGTCTTGGTATCTTAGTCTGGTTTTAGAGTTGATAAATGTTTTAACCCAGAATGCGACATTTGATTAACTGATAGTACAAGTTAGAAGTTTTGGGAAATAGAAGATGAGTGTATCTCCTCCTTTCTTTCAACACAGCTGCCATTAGGCCGACAGTGTGTGGAGCATTACTGCCTGCTTCACCGTTACTGTGTGTTTTCCCATGATGAGATGATATGTAATATGGCATCTAAGGCTGATGTACTAGATGTTGTAGTGGCTTCAACTGTTCAGGAAGACCTGGCCATTATGATTGAAGATGAGAAAGCCTTAAGGGAGACTGTTCGTAAATTGGTAAGGTTTCTCCTCACCTAATTGCATGTCATCCGGGTATAACTTATTAAAGTTCTTACACACTTTAAGAAGTCTTTTTTTAGTGTATTTAATTTCCTTGAAAGCCATTCTAGTAGATGTATAGTAATATATCATTTTTGTTTTTATTTACTGCCTATCTTATTGTGGACTTATTTGCCACCTATTTCTCTATCTTCGTATTCAAATGTTTGTACCCCTCCTTTAAAATATTTTTAATTGTAGATGGACATAATACCTTTTATTTTATTTGTTTTTAAGTGGTGCTGAGGATAAAACCCAGTGCCTCACAGTGAGCCACAACCCCAGCCCATATTAGGCCCTTTTTATTTATTAGATTATTCTAAGAGTACATTATATATTGTGTATACCAGTCCTTTATCAGATAAGTGTTCTGCTAATATTTTCTCCCAGTCTGATTTATCTTTGGTTCTCCTAGCACTGTCTTTCACAGAATAGAATGTATTCATTTTAATGAAGTCCATTTTATTTCTTCCTTTGTTGTTGCTGTGCTAGGGATTAAATCCGGGGTTTTGTGCATTCGAGGTGTGCACTCAGCTAACTTAGCTATATCCCCAGCCAGATTTCTTCCTTTTGTAGATCATGGGGTGGGGGGGTGGGGGGTATGGGTCCTACTTTCCTATCTTTGCTGCATCCCCAGCACTACCCTCCCCCCCCAGGGTTTTTTTGTTGTTGTTGAGTTGCTGGGACTGGTCTTGAACTTTAGATTCTCCTGTCAGTCTCCTGAGTGGCTGGATTATAAACGTGTGCCACCACTCCTGGCTAGAATCTTATAGTTTGAAGACTATATTTAGGCCTTTGATCCATTTCAAGTAATTTTTGTTGTGTAATAAGGTATTGGTCAAAGCTATTTTTTTTTCATGTGGATGTCTAGTTGTTCCAGCATCATATTTTGAAAAAAGTATCTCTATTCATTGTTACCTTGGCATATTGGTTGAAAATCACTTCATACATATGTACATCTGTCCTATTGCTAATGCCATATGCTCCTCATTATTGTAATTTTCTAAGAATTTTTAAAATTTTGTATCTTACAAAACCACCCCTGCCTCCCCTACTGGGGGCTGGGGGTTCAACCCAGGGTGAACGCAAACATTTTAACACTGAGCCACATCACCAGCCCCTATGTATTTTGCATTCTGAGCCAAGGTCTCACTTGCAGTCCTCTTTATTCACCCTCCCAAGTTTCTGGGATTACAGGTGTGCACCACTTTGCCTGGTTTACAACTTTGTTCTTTATTTTAAAAATAGTTTTGTGTCTTTTATTTTCTTTGAATTAGCTGATTGATTTCTACCAGAATGACTCATTAGGATTTTGTTTGGGACTTTATTAAACCTATAAACAGTTTGGGGATAATTGATACTTTTAACAATACTGAGTCTTTTAGTTCATGAACATGGTATAGTTATGTTTTTCTCTTTTTTGGCATTATTATAAGTGGCACTTTAAAGTTTTTTATTTTCTAATTGCTAACATGTAAAAATACAACTGATTAATTGTATTCTGCAACCTCACTAAACTCACTTTTAATTTCTAGTAGATTTTTTTTGTGGGGGTGGGGTGGGGTACCAGGATTGAACTCAGGGGCACTCAGCCACTGAGCCCAGTCCTATTTTATATTAGAGACAGGGTCTCAACTGAGTTGCTTAACACATTGTGTTGCCTAGGCTGGCTTTGAACTCACAATTCTCCTGTGTCAGCCTTCCAAGCCACTAGGATTACAGGCATGCACCACTGCGCCTGGCCATTTCTAGTAGATTTTTTTAGTACCTTTTTTGTTATCTTTTTATGTGGTGCTGAGGATCAAACTCAGTGCCTCACACGTGCGAAGCAAGCATTCTACCACTGAGCCACAACCCCAGCCCTCTAGTAGATTTAAAAACAAAAAACAAAAAACAACTGTACAAGTATAGGCTGTCAACGATTCTTTACATTTTATTTTAAAGAGAGAGAGAGAGAGAGAGAGAGAGAATTTTAATATCTAATTTTTAGTTTTCGGTGGACACAAAATCTTTTTTTGTATGTGGTGTTGAGGATCGAACCCGGGCCGCACACATGTCAGGCGAGGGCACTACCACTTGAGCCACATCCCCAGCCCCTCTAATAGATTTTTAATGGATATCTTTGGGGACAAGTCTTCAAGTAGAATTTAGTTATTTTTTTTAAAAATGTGCCTTCTTTGGGTGTATGCTGAAATGTTGACTCTCTGAGGTCCATTATGAATTAGTTGCAGGATATCTACCTTCCCCTGATACTTTATAGTTGGGGAAGCTATGCCCAGAGGATTTAAATGACCTACTAAGCTCATACATTAGTAATTGTAGCTAATCTTATTTTAAACAAAAAATTTCAACTGTCTCCATTCATGACATTCTCAATTATAGATGTAAGACCAAAAAATTACATATTTATAAAAAACATTAATTTAGCATTTTCCTTACTCTCCTTGTTTTTGTTGGTCAATATATTTGTTAGAAGTGAAATAGCCAAAATGTTAAAATAAAACAGAAGGCTCAGGACTGGCATTTTCAAGTTGGATTTGGATCTAGAAGCAGATAATTAGAATAGGTGGTAGAGTTTAGGCTTTGAGTGGCAAAAGATACATCCCACTAGGGCCCTCTAAAAATTGGATGGTGTAGAATACAGGTGAAATTCACTGCTTAAGACTATTTTCCCTTGAGAGTCTTACTTTGAAATTAGTCTCTTCTATTACACACATTTTATAACCTCATGAGATAATGATATCACTGCAGATAACTTTTTCTGTAAAAAATTAAGAGACCACTTAGTAAACAGTTACTGCTTGGGTATCTTTCCCAATTGCTCTTTTATTTTTATTCTTTTTATAGATTATCCAGGAATATCACTATGAAGCTCTATGTAGCATTTTCTCATAAATAGAAATCTTTTCTATTTCTTTTATCCCCATCTTTGCTGAAGACGTGGACAAGGCCATTTTGGAGTAGGATAAGCAGCTACTCATTGTTAGTACATTCTGTTTTTATACTTAGATCAGAAAAGCCAAACATAAGACCTTACGTTATTCAAAAAGGTGGAGGTCCTTGTTACTTTGTATTCACACATTTTTGCCCTGCTTCTGTATTTTGGTAAGACTTTTTTTTTTGTTAGTCTTGGGGGCAAGGAGATTATTGTCCTTTAGAAGTCTCTAAAGTCTACTTCATTTTAAGGAGTAATTGATTTGGAGAGAATGGATTTTGAGTTGTTGCCAGATGATGAGCGAAAGTGTATAAAATGCAAAACAACATGCTTCATGTCTGCCATCTCCTGCTCTTGTAAACCTGGCCTGCTTGTTTGCTTGCATCATGTAAAGGAATTGTGTTCCTGTCCTCCTTATAAATATAAACTGCGGTAAGTAAGAGGAATGATTTCCCCCCCTTTATGAATAGCATGGAATCTTTATTAAAAGCTCAGTGATCTTCTTGTTCTCGGGCTAAAATGGTAAGTATAAAACATTAAGTTTTCTCCAGAGCCATGTGTCTCAAAGCTGTCTGGTATTCTCTTTCCAGTTTTCGATACACTCTGGATGATCTCTACCCTATGATGAATGCATTGAAGCTTCGAGCAGAATCTTACAATGAATGGGCCTTGAATGTGAACGAAGCTTTGGAGGCAAAAATCAATAAGAAGAAAAGTATGTGGCACAGAAAGTGGGGCTGGCTGAATAGCAAATTGGGGCTGATTGTGATGCAGACAACTTAAAGTTATCAACAAAACAGATTATTAGAAAGAGCTGAAGTCATCCTTGGTTACCACCTCTGTGCAGCCAGGTTTCTAGAGCATTGGCAACACATTTAAAACCCAAGAGTGAATAAAGCAGATGCCCTTACATCAAAGTGATGATTTAGTATATGAATTGTGCTTGATAGTTTATTTAACAATATTGTTAGGAAACACAATAACCTTTTACACCTCTTTGTTTCAGAGATGAAAGCATTTTACATTTCACATAGAATCTTGGGAAAGCTTTTATTTATTTATTATTTTGTGGTATTGAAGCTAGAGGCACTTTAGCACTGAGCTATATCCCTATCTTTTTATTTTCTTCCTTTGAGATAGGGTCTTGCTAAGTAGTCCACATTGATCTTGAACTTAGAGTCCTCCTGCCTCAGCCTCATATACATACAGGTGTGTACCATCTTGAGTAGATCTTAATATTTTCATATTGAAGACCACATCTAAACAGTTGTTTAAAATCTTTTTCTCCAGCCAGGCGTGGTGGTGCATGCCTGTAATTTCAGTGACTCGGGTGTCTGAGACAGGAGTATCACAAGTTTGAGGCCAGCCTAAGTGAGACTGTGTCTCAAAATCAAAAGGGCTACAGGGCTGGGATTGTAACTTATTGGTAGAACCCTTGTCTCACATGTGTGAGGAACTGGGTTCAATCCTCAGTACCTCCTGCACTGCACCCCTGCCAGTCAGTTTCTTGCCCAGCTGCCACCCCCACCCCCCACTCAAATGAATAAGTTTATTTAAGTAATCAATTTCTTTTTACGTTTTGGTATTGGGGATTGATACCAATGGCATCGAAACACTGACCCACATCTTCAACCCTCTTTTTTATGTTTTATTTTCAGATAGTCTCACTAAGTTGCTTAGGGCCTCGCTAAATTGCTGAGGCTGGTCTTGAACTTGCAGCCCTCCTGCCTCAGCTTTTCTCAAGTTGCTGGGATTGCAGGCTTATGCCACTATGCCCACTTCAAATGAACAAATTTATTAATGACCATTGCAATAGTGTTCAAGTTATGTTTATAGATAAGAGTAGATAAAAGCAATCTCTCCCTCTCAGTTCTATGACAGTACTAATAAATATAATAATTATAAAAAGGTGACTTTTTTCTTTATTCCTAGGTCTTGTCAGCTTTAAGTCTTTAATTGAAGAATCGGAAATGAAGAAATTCCCAGATAATGATCTTTTGCGTCACCTTCACTTAGTCACACAAGATGCAGAAAAGTGTGCCTCTGTTGCCTAGCAGTTGCTTAATGGCAAAAGGCAAACTACGTATGTACTTCTGATCATTTTTGTCACCTAAACTTGGAAACCTGTTTTAACTGATTTTTCCTTCTGTCCCAGATTTCTTTGACATTGGAACCTGTGAGTGATGAATAAGGTTCTCATAAAGCTTCCTTGGACCTTTTTTTTTTTTTTTTTGCAGATATCGATCTGGTGGAGGAAAATCCCAAAATCAGTTGACAGTGAATGAACTCCGACAATTTGTGACACAGTTGTATGCTCTTCCGTGTGTCCTCAGTCAAACACCACTGCTAACGGTAATTATAGAGGATGTGTGGGAATACATTATTAATTCTGTGTTCTGTAAATAAACTTTAATCATTAAATTATCTTTCCTAATTACTTTGTTCTTTTATTTCAAATACATTTTAATATACATTAAAATTGGGTGCGCATAAAGAAATTATAATATGTCTGTAGAAGAGAGAGAAAATTCAAAATTTTTATTTTGAAAGTGACCACCAGCTAGTTCTTACAGTTGGTGTAAGGTTTTTTTTTTTTTGTTTTGTTTTTAAACATAGTCTCTTGTTTTAGCAAGAAACTTGCTACAGTTGGCTTATGTTAGTTGCCTCTTTTACTTATATTATTAGTAAAATCAAGGAGGGATGATGTCAGAGGATCACATTGAATGTGAATTAAAGATTTTAAGTCTGAAAGGAGCCAATTTCTGAAATTACTTGTTTATTTATTAGCAATTAAACTCAAGGGTGTTTAACCACCAAATCATATCCTAAGCCCTTATTTTATTTTATCTTTTTCCAGATAGGGTCTTGCTTAGTTGTTTAGGACCTTGTTGAGTTGCTCAAGCTGGCCTTGAACTTGGGATCCTCCTGTCTCAGCCTCCCAATTTGCTGGGTTACAGGTGTACACCACCACGTCTGGCTTTGAAATTACTACTTTGGTGGGACAGCTTGTAATTTGTTGCATTTGCACCAAGTGCAATTTGTTTTTGTTTGCTTTTTTCCTTTTAGGATCTCTTGAACTGTGTAGAAGACTTCCAACAACACAGCCAGAAACTACTCTCTGAGGAAATGCCTAGTGCTGCTGAGCTACAGGACTTGCTAGATGTTAGCTTTGAATTTGACGTTGAACTTCCACAGCTTGCTGAGATGCGGATACGCCTGGAGCAGGCCCATTGGCTAGAAGAAGTTCAGCAAGCTTATCTAGATCCCAGGTCCCTTACTTTAGATGATATGAGACGTCTCATCGACCTGGGAGTGGGGCTGGCCCCATATTCGGGAGTGGAGAAAGCTATGGCCCGGCTGCAAGAACTGCTTACAGTGTCAGAGCACTGGGATGACAAAGCCAAGAGTCTTCTCAAGGCCAGGTAAAAATAGTAAACCCATATCCCTATCTTGGGGAAGGTTGGATGATAGTTACATTTTAAAGCACAGAGAGCATATTTGTTGGCATTTTGTAAGTGTTCAGTTGCTAAAATGCATATAGAATACATGTGGAAATAGCTTAGATATTTTGGCCTACTTTGCAACTTAGGTGAAGAATATTATTATTATTATTATTATTATTATTATTATTATTTTATTTTACTCATGATGAAATTAATGATTTAAATGAACTACCTCTTCTAGGGACAAGATTTAATGAAATTTTTCTGGATCCCAATGAGACTGTCTTCAAGAGAAGAAAACATTTACAAATAGGTGGAAATGTTTAAACCAATAAGTGGGGTGTCAGGAAGTCTTAAGAGAAATAGCTGAGAGATAATATGTAGATAATGCAACTTTTCTATAGAAACAGGACTGTACATTTGTGCTGTTGATTTAGTAATTCAGGATACTTTTATCTGTTTTTGAGGTTTAGATTTAGATTATACACAGGCTAACCATCTGAGGGAGAAGAGAGAATGAAGCTTCTTCCTACTCTTGCTTTTTCTGATAGATTTTTGTTGGTCCTCTTGACAACATAAAGCATTGAAATTATCTAGGTTATAGACATTCTTTTGTAATCCTAAAATAGAGGTCTTTGAACAGAGCAATTTTTGGTACTCTGCTTTGAATGTGTTAATATCCTGTAGAATTTCACTTTGTCCTTAGTGAAACTCTCAATTCTGACAGTTTATCAAGTTTAACGTAGAAGAGATGTCTGTCAGTAAGTTGTTTACCTTGTGCAGATGGAAGTTTGAGTTTATACCATCATAAGATCAGGTCCAAGTAGAGCTTAAATGCTTTACTGAATCATTTGCTTTTTAATCCTATTTGTGATTATAGAGCAATTAAAGTTTAATTTTATATCTAATAACCAGTGCCATTTGCATTTGCAGATTTATTTGCCATACTTAATTTCTTATTTTTTAAAATGAGGGTTTGTTTTAGCTTTAAGAAAAATGAACCTTCATAGAAAATGCTGAGAAGTCTTTTTGTTTAATTTATGTAGACCACGGCATTCGTTGAAAAGCCTTGCTACAGCTGTAAAGGAGATCCAGGAGATCCCCGCATATCTGCCCAATGGTGCAGCCCTGAAAGATTCAGTGCAAAAAGACAGAGACTGGCTTCAGAATGTCGAGGCTCTGCAGGTTGGTTTAAAAACAAAAGAAAATGTCCCAGATTTGTAAGTGCATCTATGAAGAGCAATAATTGACAAGCAGGTTTTTTGGGGGGAGAGGGTGTGTGTGTGTGTGTGTGTGTGTGTGTGTGTGTGTGTGCGCACGTGCACACACATGTTGGTTTTTGGATTTTGTTTTTTGGTACTAGAAATAAATGGAATAGAATCTTCAGTTAGTGGTAGGCAGTCCTGTTTGGGAGTAATAAAATTACAGTAGGATATATATTTTTTTGGTATTAGGGATTGAACCCAAGGGTCTTAGTCACTGAGCCACATTCCCCAGCCCTTTTTATGTTTTATTTTGAAACAGGGTTTTGCTAATTTGTTTAGGCCCTCGCTAAGTTGCTGAGGCTGGCTTTGAACTTGGGATCCTCCCACATCAGCCTCCTGAGTCACTGAGATTACAGGTGTGTGCCATGGCTCCCAGCTAATAATTGACATGTTATTAAGGATGGTGTGTGGAATCTTATTTCACTGCACAGATTGTTTTTTTTTAAGAGTTGAGACCCAAATACTGATTCTTTTCAGCCTTTTGGGATATACTTACCTGATATTATCCTGACCAATTGGATCAAATATTTAAAGCATAGAAAATTCAACCCACTTTTTGGAGTCTTTCTTGAGTACTTGGTTGCAGATCAAGGGAAAAAAAAGAAAAGAAAAAGTTGTTGAGAGAAAAAGGTTATCCTCTCATCCCCCCCACCAAAAGAAAATGGGTTTCAAAGTTATATCCAAAGTAATTATCACCAATTAAGTAATTATGTGGCCTTTTGCTAGATGTTATTGACTTGGATATAAAGTTTTAAAAAGAGAGTTATATTTGGGCTAGGAATGTAGCTAAGTGATAGAGGCCTTGCCTAAAATACATGAGCTCTTGTGTTCAATCCTCAGTACTGTCTGCTGTGTTTCCTTCCACCCCCAACTCCAGTTCACTTGAAACATTAGTAAGGTTCAGAAAAAATGCCTTCTATGATTTACCCAATTTTTAGCTGGATAACAATTTGAAAAGCAGTTGGTGGGGGAAATGGGTGTCTTCTTTTATCTTTGTAATTATTGTAGGTTTGATGGACCTTTTGAGGGAGGAAAAAGAGCCTCAAGCTTTCTTTTCAGATTCTAGTAATAAGACACTCTTGTTTTCTAAATATTTGTGTAATTTTAATTGATGCTTATTGACCACTTGTTAATAAGAAATACCAAATGGGACATTTGTAGATAAATGTTTGCAACAAAATATCTGGGCCTCTGTTCTGGTTAACAGGGCTTAAAAGAAGATACATTGTTTGAGGGATATTATGTAATTAAAATGTAATCCTAGCAAGACAAAAGTATTTTACATGCATGTAAACGCCCAAGGAGTTGTAGTTGCAGGCTCTTCTCAATAGTTGTTGATGTTATAGTAATTAGTTGTAGTCATGGCCCTCTTTTCACTCAGTGATTGGTAGCAACCAGAAGGTGAGGTTATGCAAATGGAGAGGCTATGCTTCTGGATAGGTATATTGCATTCATTTCTTTGCAATAGTGTCCTTAAGACCAAAAAGCAAGTTTTGCTTCTTACTTGAAAAAAAAATAGCCTTGCCTTTTCTTACATAGATTTGATTAACAACAGGAAACCAATCCACTTGATAGTTAGATTATTTATTTTAGAAGGTTATGGAGTATTCTTTTTCCTGCCTCAGCCTCTGGAGCCACTGGAATTATAAGCATGCACAGCTGTGCCCAGCTGTGGGAGGCTGTCACATCATGTGACCAGCGTTTTTCCCTCCTGATTGGTTGAGGCACTATCAGTCATCCCTGTTGATCTGGCTACTTTTAAGTGGCTGAAGATGGTAGCCCCAATCTTGAGGGTAGTAAAAATGCAGCCAAATGTGTCTCCATGCATGGGCGTGCCTTCCTCTTTCCCCAGGAATTGAGTTACCTTACCTGTCCTTGTAACCCTGCCCTTCTTGACCTTCATTGGATGGAAATTTCTAAAGAATCTAGAGTCCCCCCAATAAAAGTCCACTCCGAAACATGCTCACTCTCTCTCGCCAGGCTCTTATGATATTCCTCGCTTCCCCGTTTAGGGAGCTTGAGGCTGAGGGCAGAGGAGCCGAATTTAAAGGTAAATGTGCATTTGTGTTTTATTTGATATCTTAGGAAATTTGCTTGAGAGATCTCTAGTTTAGCTGCCTCCGCTGGCCATGGCCAGTACCCAGCCACTCCATTTTCTTCTGAATAACAATGATAGGAATGGCATGTGACTCATGAGTCAATGCTTTTATTTTAAATGTCCATCAGAAATTTATGCCCTAACAGATTCATTTCTTTAAGAATAAATATAAAATAGCATAAATATTCAACTGCCCAGTTTACCCTGTTGCCCTAGAAATGTCGTTTAGGGTTGTCTAATCCATTGCACCTATAGCTCTTTTTATTTTTTTTCTTAAAGTCATGGAGTTCTCCCCATCCCATCTCCCCCCCCCTCCCCGGTTTCACTGTCCAGTCTAATTTTCCTGAGGTATGCTCCACCTTCTGGATTTGTCTGGTTAAGAGATTCTTTGTGGTGTGTTCTGTCTTCTATAGTTTCAAAGTTAGTTTCAAAGCCTTGCTGGATTTGAGTTAAATATGTTTAACTCGAATAAATACATCCATATGTGAGGTGGTGATGTATCTGGAAGATTGACCATTAGCCATGTTAAGTTTTACCATTGTATTAGAGCAACACTGGTGCAGTTCATCCCCCATAACCTGATGCTTTTATTCTTCTTCCAGTTTGGCATTATCATTCTCAAATTGTGGTTCCTGGACCAGCAACATTAGCATCACCAGCAGCAGCAGCATCACCTGGGAACTTGTTAGAAATGCAAATTCATGGACCCTTCCCTCACCTACTGAATCAGAATGTCTGGGGATGGGACCCAGGAAACTGTGTTTAAACAAGCTTTCCAGATGATTCTTATGCATGCTAAAGTTTAAGAACCACTGGGCTTTCTCAACTCAGATTTTAGTTTCCTGAATAATTTATTCTGGGTTACTTTAATTCATCATTGGTGAGTGGATTGGAGAAAAATACTTTTTTGTTACTTTTTAAAATATAAGTCAGCATATGAAAGGCTTGGGTCACTGTAAGCTTTTATTTCTGTTGAGTTTTTTCAGACAGTCCATAGGGACCAATGTAACAAGTCAATGTAGAATGACATAAATAGAACAAAGAGACACCACAGTGTTTGTCATGTTGACATTCCATTGGAACATCTGGGAATTAAACATGTTGAAGTCACAGAGTAATTTGAATTGGTCCATTGATCATGGACCATCTGAATTATTCTTTCCTTGTTTTACATGGAATATTTTTTTTTCTTCCCTAAATTTCTGTAATTTTTCTTAATTTATTAGGCTGGAGGACGTGTGCCAGTGTTAGACATGCTCATAGAACTTGTTACAAGAGGTCGATCTATCCCAGTTCGTCTAAATTCTTTGCCAAGACTGGAATCACTAGTAGCTGAAGTTCAGGCTTGGAAAGAATGTGCTGCTAATACATTCTTGACTGAAAATTCTCCATATTCTCTCTTAGAGGTAAGTTTACAGCGGGCTCACTTGGAAGCACTAAAATCTCCTAGCTTAGTAAAATATGTGGTCTATCATATACAAAAATCACATCATTACATATGAATCTGTGTTCTGAATTGTTTTTAGCAATCTTAAATTATTTTTGGATACCTGTTGGCATTCAGTGTCTAAAGACCATGTTCTCATTTAAGTTCCTCTATCTTTGTTGAAATTGTACTTTTAAACTTAGTTTTACATCACTACCAGATTAGAAAGCACCTATTTCATAAAGTGCTTTATCTGTACTTTTTTATTATATTTTTTTCTAAGCTGATGCTCATGCACCATCACTAGAGTCTGTGATATATTGCATATTTTTTTAAAGAGAGAGTGAGAGAGGAGAGAGAGAGAGAGAGAGAGAGAGAGAGTCTTTTGATATTTATTTTTTGTTATCGGCGGACACAACATTCTTGTTTGTACGTGGTGCTGAGAATCGAACCCGGGCCGCACACATGCCAGGCGAGCGCGCTACCACTTGAGCCACATCCCCAGCCCTATATTGCATATTTTTACCTATTTAATTGAATCTGGAATCAAAGTAAATATTTTGTAAGCAATCCTGTCTTCCTTTCCTTTCCCCATTCTTCCTTCTTTCCTTTTTTTAATAGACTAGTCTTTTATTTAGCTTTATCTGAAACCCATTTTGCTGATGTTTGTGCTTTGTCCCACATTAGGTGCTGTGTCCTCGATGTGATATTGGCCTTTTGGGATTGAAAAGGAAGCAGAGAAAGTTAAAGGAGCCCTTGCCAAGTGGGAAGAAGAAAAGCGCCAAATTGGAGAGTTTGAGTGCCCTGGAGAGGGCTTTAAGTGAAAGCAAAGAGACTGCTTCAGCTGTGCGTAGTAGGGTTTTTTCTTCTCCTTTATTATTGGAATATTATTGATATATATATACACACACACACACACATAGTAGTTGTAGATGGACAGAATGCCTTTATTTTATTTGTTTATTTTTAATGTGGTGCTAAGGATAGAATCCAGTGCCTCACACATGCTAGGTGAGAGCTCTGCTGCTGAGCTACAGCCCCAGCCTTGGGAAGGATAATTTTTAACCCTTTCAGATATACAGGTATACTGGGAAGGCAAGTAGAATAAAGTGCTCAGTTTTATTAGAAATTGTCAAGTATAAAAGATTTATACTTCCCAGGATACCTGGCATGGTAGCACATGCCTATAATCTCAACTACTTAGGAAGCTGAGGCAAGAGTGTCACAAGACCAGATTTGGCAACATAGACTATCTCACAAAACAAAAACAACATCATCATAAACAAAACCAAAAAACCTGACCAACACAGAAAGATGTCAGGGATGGGGGGAATTAGCTTAGTGGTAAAGTGCTTGTCTGGCATTCACAAGGCTCTGGGTTTGATGCCCAGCACTGCTTATCTGAGTCTGACCTGCATTTAGTAAAACTGTTGATTCAAGATATCATCTTCAAGTTAATGAGTCAAGTCAAGCTCATGTTCAATGAACAGTATTAGGTAAAAGAAGATAGCTGCATGATTTGGAAGCTGTTTTTGTGTGGCTCTGGGAATTGAACCCAGAGCTTTCCACATGCTAAGCAAGCACTCTACTATAAAACTATACTCCCAGCCTGATTTGGATGCTTTTATTGGCACAAAGTATGGCCCATTACAGAGCAGGAATACATCACCTGTTGCTAAAGGATGGGATAAGTTCTGGGAAGGGTGAACATCATAGAGGTGTACCCTTACAACTAATAGGGCTACAGTGTCAGTAGGCAGTATAATCTTACAGGAACACTGTCATATATACAGTCTATTGTTGACCATAACATTATGTAGCAAGCAACCTGATGTTGGAACGTGACTGGATGGGTTCATCTTTGCGCCAGGGCACCTTTTCTCCTGTTTGCTTTTTTGTAGCTCACTGACCTCTTATGATCTATGTGGGATTGCATTGGTTTATTTATATATTTGACACATTGTTTCTTTGGGGTATATGTATATATTTCTGCAACCCAAGCACTATTTTGGTGTAGTTACTGTAGTTCTCAGATATAATAGTGAACTACACTATTATATCTGTGCTTCATTTTTGTAAAGACTGAGTCATAGTCCCTTTTCCCTGAAATGCATATATGTCTGTCTGAAACTTTGTGTGTAGTCAGTCTCTGCCCATCTAGTCCATGGACTCTGGTTTAAGAGCTCCTCCTATGCACGCATGGCAGAACCCTGAAAGGTCAGTCACTTGATTTCCATTTTTTGGTTATAAGAGGACACCTTGTTATTAGATAACATATATATTGCTGAACATCATGTTCATTTTCAATAAGATTTTTTAAAGAAATATATCACAGGTTTGTTACTTAGTATACTTTTGGAACTATTTTTTCTTGCCCCCCCCCCATAGATTTTTCTTCCTCAATCTCAAAGAGAGACAATAATTCATTCTGGTCTTATAATTCATGGTGTGACTGAAGGAGGATGGATGGATATGATCACTAGGAATGGTTTCACCTTTGACAAATTAACATTTTAAAGACTTGAGAAAATAGAATAGGTCCTGCATCTGATAGCTTTTTAAAAAAATCTGTTTCCCTTCATGTATCTGTTTTCTTTTAGTAATGTGCTAGAGGAGGGCTTTAATGGTCCAGCTTTTGATTGAGGTTATGGCCAACTCTGACATGGTACAAATTTGAATTTGCCACCTTTATACTCTACTTTTACTTCATGATGGATAGTGAATAAATCTGTAATGCTTGGGCTTGCTTATTTACTGGAGGCCTTATAGATAGAAAGTGCTTTATTCTCTGCATATAAAAAGTTTCACTTGTGGGCAGCTTTAAATGGTCATTTCAGCTTAATGACTATGAAGTTGATTGTGTTTGTTTTCAAGACAAGGTGACTGAACTCTGCTGGGTGCTGGCTTTCTTTAATAAAGAAGAAAGGTTTTATGAATACATTCAACTTGCTGCAGAACAGCAGGTTTGCAGTTTACTTGTTGTTGTGTTTGCATTAAATGATCTTAGTTTAGTATGCATGTGTACATGTAATAAAATCTGAGCTGGACGTGGTGGTAAACACCTGTATGAGCAACTCTGGAAGCTGAGGCAGAAGGATTAAAAATTCAAAGCCAGCCTCAGCAATTTAGCAAGGCTCTGAGCAATTTAGAGAGACCCTGCCTCAAAAAAAAGGCTGGGGACATGGTTCAGTGGTTAAGCACCCCTGAGTTCAATCCCTGGTACAGAAAAGAAAGAAAGAAGGAGGAGAGAGAGGGAGGGAGGGAGGAAAAAAATAAATCTGGTTAAAAGGTTTCTTTTTTTTCTTTGTTAATGAGGACTCTAGTTTCATTGCCTGTAATTGCTGTACTCAGCACACATGGAAGACCTCAGCATTGAAGAGCAGTTAGACATACACTAGTACTATGTAATGGCTGGCCTAAGAGACCTCTATCTCATGTACCTTTCTAGAAGAATGCAAAAGCTAATGGGACTGAAAGCAAGTGGAGAGCCTCAGAAATGAGCTCACATGGAGTATAAAAAAAGTCTCTATTTACAGAGAAGTAAATTTTCTAGGAGATAAATGTACATAGATGTTGGATTTTTAAGAAGTGATATATGTTAAGTAATTGCTCATACTGTGCTTCCTATGCCCCAGGCAGAGTGATCTATCTCACGTATCACAGCTAATCATCATTGCGGTCCTGTGAGGTGCACACTATTTTCATCTCTATTTTATAGAGAGTGGAATATGTTCCCCACAGTTCCTTGCACTACAATGTGAGGCTGAGCCAGGCTTTGAATGCAGATAAATTACTGTGGGGCCCTTTCTGTTAACTACTAGGACCTTGAGTTCTGGAGAAGTCAATTTCTTTATGATACCATCCTCTCTTTTCAGATGGCAACACTTGGGGAAGCTCGCCTAAGGGAAATGGAAGCTTTGCAGTCTCTTAGACTTGCCAATGAAGGGAAGTTGCTGTCACCTGCCCAAGATGTGGAGATGAAAGTCTGCCTATGTCAGAAGGCCCCAGCTACCCCTATGATCCAGTGTGAACTCTGCAGGGATGCTTTCCACACTAGCTGTGTGGCGGTACCCAGTATTTCTCAAAGCCTCCGAATCTGGCTTTGTCCCCATTGTCGGAGGTCAGAGAAACCTCCATTAGAGAAAATTCTTCCCTTGCTGGCCTCCCTGCAGCGAATCCGAGTTCGCCTTCCTGAGGGAGATGCACTTCGATACATGATCGAAAGAACCGTGAACTGGCAACACAGAGCCCAGCAACTGCTCTCGTCAGGGAATCTAAAATTTGTGCAAGACCGTGTGGGCTCAGGACTGTTATATAGCAGATGGCAAGCCTCAGCAGGACAGGTGTCAGAGACCAACAAGGTGAGTCTGGACTCCTCAGGTTTTGGGAATCTCTGTACCTTTCTCCTGATCCTTGTGTCACTAGCTATGGTGTCACTGTTTGTTCCCTTGGTAATCACCTTGTGTTACCAGCACTCGTGGCACCTACAGCTTCCTACTTGAAGGATGTGCTCATCTGCCATATCCTTTTAGTTTCCTCTGCTCCTAATAGTTGTTGCCTAGGCATTCCATTTCCACAGAACAAATGTTCACCTTTTCATATATACAAGTATTTTTTCCATTTATATGTCTGTTAACCCAAATGTGTATTTCATGTGTGTATATATCTTTTTTAAAAAATTTTTAGTTGTTAATGGACCTTTATTTCATTAATTTGTATGTGGTACTGAGAATCGATCCCAATGCCTGGCATATTCTAAGCAAATGCTTTGCCACTGAGCTGCAACTCCAGCCCATATGTGTGTATTTTAAATTATTGTTTGACTACAAATTTGGCACCTGGCCCGTTTTCCCTCATGGAATTTGCTGAGAGTGGAAGAGCTTTTGTCTTCTGTGTATTCAGCCTTTGAGAAAGAATAATTTTTGTAAGTATTTGAGTCCTTTATTTCTTCAGTAGAAAGGCTGTGGGTTTCAATACCTTGTGCATTCTTTCTGCCAAAGCCAGATTCCCTGACCATCACTGGAAGGGGTAGGCCGTTTTCTGTCTTTTCCTCCATTGAAGCTGCAGGAGAAGAATGTGAAGATACCAGAAAAGCACAGTCAGAATGACAATAGTCAGTCTTTTTATAATTTGACTTTTAAATCTAGTACGTATTTCTCTATCTGAGATAATTATAGTGCTCTTGTGCCATTAAGGACAGACATGAACTAAATGAATTAAATCTTCAGCAACTTAAGGGTTAAGGAACCAAAAATGCCCTTGTCATATTTGTTTCCTTGGTTTCTGTGTTTTTATTTCTTTCCAGGCCTTAAAAATACAGTGCCTGGCATATACCAGATGATCAATTCAATACTCACTACATAGATAAATTGGAGCTATCTATTTCGTGGAATTGCTTGTGTTTTTTTTACACAGGGTTTGCTAGGATTATATCAGTAAAGGCAAAGACACAACTGTTATTTATTAAATCATGGTCGAAGAAATGTTTCCCTATTTCCTTTAAATACAGGAGAAGATAGGGAGATGAATGTGAATGATTCTGACAAATTCTCCTTTGATCTGTTCAGAGCGGTACTTGACTACGTTTATTGTATTGTAATCTTCAATAAGGATAATTACATAAGGTTATATGATTGTTCTCAGAGAAAGTGGCTTATTTCCCAGTGGTCTTCTTTACCTTTCTGAATTCAGTCCAAGTAAAACTGGGAAGATGAAAGGCTTGGTCTTCCTGACAAAGAATTGTTGAGTTAGTCAGTTTAGAAACACCAGGAGACTCTTCAGTTTGGGAGAATTAGTCTTTCTTTTTCCTGGTTACCTTCCTGATAACCCAAGTTACTTTCCTTTGGTTGGTGCCAGTATTTTTAATCCTGAAAAGGCCTTGTTGTAAGATGTTTTTCTTCCATTAGGTATCTCAGCCTCCTGGTACAACCTCTTTTTCCTTGCCTGATGACTGGGAAAATAGGACCTCATATTTACACTCTCCCTTCTCTACCGGATGGAGTTGTGTCCCTCTCCATGGTTTGTGTATCATTATTATCATTACTACTACTACTACTACTACTACTACTACTACTACTGCTGCTCTTTTGAGGGCTGGAGAGTAACAGGTCATCTAGATATAACCAAGTCTTTTGTTGTAGAGGATCAGGTACAATAAAAAACTTTATCCTTCCATTAGGGAGGTTGAGGCAAGAAGACTGTAAGTTCAAGGCTAGCCTGGGAAACTTATTGAGACCCTGTCTCAAATAAAAAATAAAAAGTGCTAGAGATGTAGCTCAGTGGTAGGGAAAAAATAAAATGAAAATCAGCTTTGAGCCCCCTTTCTTTCTCTTCCTTTTGGTACAAGCTAGCAGCTTGTTTCTGAGTTTTCTAGTAGAAGCTGTCAGGGTGGAGGTACTGTCTTTTAGGGATGGAACCCAGGATGCTCTACCACTGAGCTACATCCCAACCCCTTTTATTTTTTTGCTACCCGGGATTGAACCCAGGGGCACTTAACCATTAACCACATCCCCAGCCCTTTTTAAAAATAGTTTTTTAGTTGTATATGGACACAGTATCTTTATTTTTAGTGCTGAGGATTGAACCCAGGGCCTCACACATGCCAGGCAAGTGCTCTAATACTGAATTACAATTCCAGTCCCACACCAGTCCTTTAGAGACAGGGTCTCAATGAGTTGCTTAGGGCCTCACTGAGTTGCTGAGGCTGGCTTTAAAATTTTCCTCTGTCTCAGCCTCTCTAACTACTGGGATTACAGGCTTGCACCCCATGCCCAGCCTTTTTATTTTTTTACTTGGAGACTGGGTTTCAAGTTCCCGTGGGTCTTGATGAATTGCTGAGGCTGACCTCAAACTTGGCAATCCTTCTGTCTCTGCCTTCCAAAATACTGGGATTACAGGCATGTACCACTGCACCCAGCAGAACTTCATTGTTAAATGTAGGATATGGGTTAATGTGCATTCACTAGGTAGGGAAGAGGGATAATGTTTAAGTTTTATAAGTGCGAAAGAAACAGAGAGAAAGGCCTTGTCTATTGCTTCCAGGGACAGAAGGGTCAGTCCCGTACAACTAATAATTAAGCAGCAAGTATTTAAGTCAGGTGCTAAGTCATGGACTGTCTTATTAAATTACCTAAGAGATTTGTGGAGGATCTCAGAGATAATACACATTTAAAACCTACACCATCCCAATTTATTTGGAATCAAATTCAGGGCCTCATGCATGCTAGCAGATGCTGCACCACTGATTTACACCCAGCCCTTTAAAAAAATTTTCTTTTGAGACAGAGTCTTGCTAAGTTACCCAGGCTGCTTTTGAACTTATGATCCTTCCGCCTCAGCCTGCTGAGTAGCTAGAGTTACAGGTGTGCCCCACTATGCCTGGCCTACCTTCTTTTTCTTACTTATAAATGACTACCCCATGATTTCTGCCAAAAGCTGCAGTTGGAATCCTGAGCCTTCGTCACTCCTTCTCAGTGTGCATCTAGTCTTGTGGTCAGAGCCCCTTGATCCACTCAGATTATTCATGCCCTGAGCTAGCAGCTTGTTTCTGAGTTTTCTAGTAGAGCTGTCAGGGTAGAGGTACTGTCTTTTCTGTATTAGCAATTATCAAAGGGATGAAGTTAATACTTCTCTAGTAATAAGGAGTCTTAGGAAATCTAGTTTGGGGCTTTGGGCACATTAAGTGAACTTAGCTTGAACTGAATGCCATTTAAGGAGGATAGAGGGTGGAAGTGTTATGAAAGGCAGTCCTTCTGTAAATTTCATAGGCCTGAATGCACATGTGTGAACACTCTTTGTTGTCATCCTTTTGATTGGGTCTGGTCTTAAACAGGCATCAGTCCAGAAGTGAATGAGCTATTGATGGAAGCCCAGTTGCTCCAGGTATCCCTTCCTGAAATTCAGGAACTTTACCAGACTCTACTTGCAAAGCCAAGCCCTGCTCAGTAAACTGACCGAAACTCACCAGTTAGACCCAGCAGTGAGAAGGTGAGTGTCTGAGGCTGCTGGAGGCAGCAGAAGCACAAAGGCTTTGAGATGATATTTTTAATCCACAAAAGGGTGCCTGGTGTCTTCCTTATAGCTTGCTCTTAAGGGTGTCCGTGAGAAGGTAGGCACCAGCCACCATTTGCTACAGTTTAAGCTTATGGCCTGTGTTTGGGTTTTGTTTGAGGTGACTGTGTGAATTTCTTTTTTTTTAATTTCTTTTTAGTAAGGTGTATGTTTCATCATTACCATGTGATAATAGTGAGAGTTAGTGTTTTTTTTTGTCCTATCACAGAAATACTAAGAGGTGAAAATATAATTATAGCTGAGAGGGCTTTTAATTATAACAATTTCAAAAATCAAAGATAATTCCAGAGTCAACACTGAACAAATGCTTTTGTTACTCCCTGAACAAGGCAGCTGGTGTGAAGATTGAGGATGCTCATCTTGAATGCTGGCTGACTTGAAGGGTTCTCTACACTGTCCTATTTCTTAGCCTAGTTAAGGGTACTATTTCTGCTTCCTTCTATTGAACTAACTGACCTGGCACTTCAGGCCCCTGAAAATAGTCAGATAGAAACTTACCAGGAAGACTGAAGCCATATTAGGGAAGAATCTCAAGAAAGATAATACAAGGGCTAATACCAGCATTTAGGATTTATTTTTCATTATGATAGCAAATAATATAGCACCATTATTATTATTTAATACTTTTATTAGTTGTTGGCAGACCTTTATTTTATTTCTTTATATGTGGTGCTGACAATCAAACCCAGTGCCTCACAGATGTTAGGCAAGTGCTCTACCACTGAGCCACAATCCCAGCCCCTAGCACCATTATTGTGTTCAGATAATGTTTCTATGAGAGGTAGGGGTGTATGGTTTTAAAGAAGGAACTAATAGCCTGGTTCCTTAGGAGCCAGCAGATCAAAGGGTAGACATAAACACCCAGATAGAAACTATGTAAGTGGCCAGTCACTCCCTGATTTGATGAAAAGAATCTTTGGAAGGATCTTGCATCTCCTGGTGCTGGTTGAGTAATTTAAGGCAAATCATTATTTTTTTCTAGTCTTCTTTGTAGCACTAACAAAGAGGAAGGAAGGAAGTTAAAGTCAAATGGTTGTCCATAGAATTGGAGGGGGAAGGTGGTGGTGATGTTTAGGATGCAGGATATTCACCAGGGGAATAATTTGGTTTTTTATTCACCTATTTTCCCTTTCTGTGGTCCTGGGGATTGAATCTGGGGCCTTGCACATTTCAGGCAGGTGCTCAACTGCAGAGCTACATCCTCTCCCCTTTTTATTTTGAGACAAAGACTTACTAAGTTGTCCAGACTGGTATTGAACTTGTGTTCCTTCTGCCTCAGCCTCCTAAGTAGCTGGGATTACAGGTGTGTGCCACCATGCCAGGCTCATTCGCCCATTTCCTTTAGCTTCACTAATTTTAGTAGTAGGGAAACTGTAGGCTAAAATTGAATTTGCTCATCTTCCACCCAGAATGATTGCTGTCGAGGAAAGAGAGATGGAATCAACAATCTTGAGAGGAAACTGAAGAGACGCCTGGAGAGAGAAGGCCTCTCCAGTGAACGGTGGGATCGAGTTAAAAAAATGAGGACCCCCAAAAAGAAGAAAATCAAACTGAGCCACCCTAAGGACATGAACAATTTCAAGTTAGAGAGAGAGAGCATAGCTATGAGTTAGTTCGTTCTGCTGAAACTCATTCCCTGCCCTCAGACATGTCCTATTTGGAACAGGAAGACTCTGAGGATGAAGATGCCATCTGTCCAGCTGCGAGCTGCCTGCAGCCAGAAGGAGATGAGGTCAGTGAGGTTTGGGCCGTAGAGGACGTGCTTTCCCTTAACTCAGAAACCCTGTAAGCTAGACCTCATCTCGCTGGGGCTTTCTCTTTTGCTTATCTGCTTTGAGCTGATCTGAATGGATTGCTCAGTCCTCCCCCCACCGATATTTCTGCTCTTACCATCGTTCCTGGTTCTCCTCCCTTCTCTTGAAGAAACTCTCTTTCTTCCCTTTTTCCTTTTCTTGCTCCTCCAGCTTTCACCGTCCTGGCGCTAAGAAGGCGGGAGGGATGCTGACGTAATGCCCTTTTGCTTACTGTCACAGGGCAGCACTGTCTTAACCCCAAAGCAGTCACGACTTGAAGATGACTTTGACTCGGTTGCTTTGGCTGGTGGGCCAGCTACACTCGTTTGGTCCCAGTGGTGGGACGGTGGCTATTAATGGCAAACGGCCTGAATATCTTGAGGCTGGCCTGCCCAATTTTGAATGGCATTCTTTCCTCTGAACACCCCATCTTCCTGCTCTTTGTAACCAGGTGGACTGGGTCCAGTGTGATGGCAGCTGCAATCAGTGGTTTCATCAGGTCTGTGTTGGTGTTTCTCCAGAGATGGCAGAGAAAGAAGACTACATCTGTGTGCGCTGTACTGGGAAGGACGCACCAAGCCGAAAGTAAAAACAAAACAAACACCCCCACTTAATGTAATTCAGGACTCCAACCAAGAAGATTTCCTCAAATCTCAGCAAAGCTACAGGACTGGTGTTCAAGCCAGTCTGTACATGGTGCTATTTCTATTCCTCATGGGATCATTTTTCCAGAACTGTTTGAAAAAAAGAAAAAACAACTAAAAAATTTTTGACACTTTTTGTATTTTTTTTCCTTAAGAGCTGTTTGTGGTTGTTGAGGTTTGAAACGCTGACTGTTTTTTGCAGGAATTTCCACCAATTTGGAAGGCATTGAAGCTTGCACCTTTTCATGTACAGCATTGAAATTGTACCTCTGTCTGGGATTTACCGGATTAAGACCCAACTCAGTTTCAGTGCCCAGAGGGGCACCAGAAATTCCAGTAAATCCTCATTTGAGGAATCCTTCTCTTGTTTACTCTGTTACCACATTGGGGATTTTAAGTTTTTCCACTTTTGGGATTTTTGTTTGTTTCTTCCTTTCTTTATCCACTTTTCTTTTTTCTGGTAGACTAGGTTTATTTATCTGAGCAATAACTTCTATGTTGGTTTCAGGGCTGGAATTAAAACAAAACAAAACAAACTCCTGAACAGTGTGTTGGTGCTTTAGCATTTGGTTGATGTACAGAACGCAAATGTCTAGTTTCTAGTGTCACTGATGAACTAGTGATGTAGAAAAGAGACTGCTCTGTAAGTAATTGCCACAGCTGTATTTTGGCTTTCTCCCTGCCCATTCCTCCCTCCCCTATTTTTTGGTAGCTTGTATCAAATGTTGCAGTTTATATTGTGGAATAAATCCTTGGTCCTAATACTACACTATATGCTGGTTATTTAGAGTCATTAGAACAACTTCCTTTGCTCCTCTGCCTTGTGGGCTTGCAGAACCAGAAGGGGTCGCTTGCCTTGACTTCTGCCCAGCCAGGCTGTGGTGGCAATGAGTGTATGCCTGCGAACAACATGGGGGTTTCTTCTTTCGCATCCTGCTCTTTTTGGTGGGTCATATGCCTCCAGGCTCCACTAAAAGAACCCCTCAGTCTTTGAAGACTAGAACCTGTCTTTAAAGCCATGCTCTATTTTAATAAACACTTCAGAATGTTGGTGAGTCAACCCTCAAGTCAGCCCTCCTTGTGGAAATGACACCTATTATATTTCAGTTGACAGGGAAACTTGATTTAGGGTTAAGATATTGGAAGGAAATCTAAGGAAGTTTCATCCTCATAGAGGGTTGGGTTTAGTGTGAGGGCTAAAGGGAAACTTGTGAACGCCCAGGCTCCGCCTTCCTGGTTTCCTTCCTGTCCCTTTCTAACTCTGGATCTGGAGCTGGATGGGTATGGGGCGTGGACTGCCACATCTGTTTCCCTCCTTTTCTTTTGAAAGAGCTCTCCTCTGCAGTGGAGAGGGCATCCTGGTCAACAGAAGAAACTGTTGCTCGCTCTTCCTCTCCTCTTTCTCCCATATTCTATAGCCATAAACCTGCAGACGTAAAACTCTAGTGGGTCTTTAATAAAATAAAACAACAAAAAGCAGTTTGTGATGTAGCAGAGATTTAAATGTACTACCCCCTTTTATGCAATTCAAATAATTAAATCTCTTTAAGAATGACTTCTAGTCAGTTTTCCTGCAGTTATTGTGATGTCTCTCCTTGTCTCATGGGGGTTATGGGGCCAAAAGAAATGCATAGCTTCCAGTGCACAATCTGAAATAACAGTGGTTTGGCCTTTTTAGTATCCAAATTCTTAACCCCACCTCACCCCACCCCTGGTGTTGGAACAAGATACCAGCTGACCCAGTCCTCACCTTCCACTGAGAAAGAAAGTTTGAAAGAGGACAAGCTTGGGCTCGGGAGTAGCTCGTGCACAGGACCCTGGGTTCCACCCCCAGCGTTGCAAGGGGCAAAGAAGACTGCTGCTAAAATAAAGCCTTTGCCTTTAGAGAGCTCTCACCCATGTTGTTCAAGACACCCCCACCCCCTCCCCGCCATCCAACCCCAATAGTCTTTCTTCATCTGTAAGTTGTGCACAATCTCCAACAATAGCCTCTTTGGTGAGGTATTATCTTCATCTCTGAGGGGGAAAGATAGGCAGGTGTGTATTTGAGCCACCCCTCCCCCAGGTGGGAACCACTGATCATTTTTTTTTTAAACATGTGCTGAAGCTAGAGATATAGACAGCATCGGTTGCCTACAGTTATACTGCCAGTAAATGACAATGCCTGGCATTTTCTTTCAGTTCTGCTGTCTTGCACGCTATCAAACACTGCAAATGAACAGAGCATGTTTTTGCTTCCATTGCGTACCCAATGTGACCACAGACTAATTTTTGTTATCTAAAAACTGGCCTGGACTCCAGAGAAACCTCTGACCTTACTGGAAATATGAGGAAGATACACACCAACTGACACTTGAGTTTCCATCTCAGTAGTTCTGCAGCCCCCTGAGCTCAGAGAGAAGGGTTGAGGGAGGTAGAGCCTGAGCCAGGAGGAACTCATTGGTGAAGAGCAAGTCCGGGGACATCGCCAGCAAAGGGTAGATGAGGAGTGCTGTCACTTCACCTGTGAAGTGGTTGCTTTTTCTTCCAGATCTCCTTTTTTTCTTTTCCCTACCCTGACTGATAGCAGGGATTAAACCCAGGGGTGTTATGCCACTGAACTGTGTCCCTAGCCTTTTTTATTTCTATTTATTTTTTACAGTACTCTGGATTGAATCCAGGGGTGATCTGCTACTGAGCTTACATCCCCAAACCCCCCCGCCCCCCGCCCCAATCCACTTTTGGTACTAGGTATTGAACCCAGGAACACTTTAACCACTGAGCCACATCCCAGCCACTTTTTTATTTTTTTACTTTGAGACATGGTCTTGCTAAGTTGCTGAGGCTGGCCTCAAACTTGTAATCCTCCTGCCTCAACCTCCCAAGTAGCTGGGAAAAAAGTCATGTGCCACTGTGCCTCACTTAAGGGATTTCTTATATTAAATAAATGGCTTTCTTAAAAAAAGCCTCCAGCCTGGGGGAAAAATAAAGACTGTGTCATTTGGACTAGCTGTAAGAGAGGTTAACATCTTTATCACCAACTTCCTTGGTCCTCTAAGAGGTAGGATTCACTTTTCTGTCTCAAGGTGAATGAACCTAAAGCAGAGGTGCCACTTTGGGCAGTGGAGGTGGGTACAGACTTGTTACCCTTTTCCATTCTGCCATGCAGAGCTTAAGAAAATAAGATGTGAAGGTCTTGAGGCTTTGAATCTTCAGTAATGAGATGCACCTGATTTGCCATTATACCCACCATAAAAAGCAACACAAACTTTTGGGTATCAGTGGAAGATAAACTTGAGAACGGAGCAGATGCCAACTTGAAAGGAGCTAAAACTTGGCATTTATGTACCATTGTGTAGTGGATCTCTGCCCCCACCTCTTGCCCTCCACCCCCGTGGTTTTTTTCCCCCCTCTGATATTTGGCAGTCCATTAAGACCTGCTTCTAGCTTGAAATAAGCCTTGATTGGTGTTTAGTGCCCACGGGTGTCTTTGTGGGTTCAACCTACCTAGGTTTCAATTCAATCTGGAATGGATCACAGGTGCTATATTCCTGTAATAGGAAATGGAATTACTGAGTATTTTGAGTCTGCCTGTATGCCAGGCATTGAACCCGAGCTGTTCACTCAGTACAGGCTTACTTACATGTGCTAGAGGTCAGCCTATATTACGTTGGCTTTTCCCTGCTGTGATGCTGTGTAAAACTGAATTCCCTCCTGAGGAAATGCTGCCTGTTGGGAGGAAGATCTGAGGAAAGCAGTGAAGATCTCAGTGTCGAATCCTTTAAGGACCGGGGTCCTTCCTCAATTAGTGTCTAAGAAACACCTGAGCGATGGCTTCATCTCTGATGGCTCTCTGTTCCCAGTCCTCTGCACGTGGCTTTTTAAGCCTCTTCACATGAGAGGTTTCATGTATAACTTGTGTACTAGAAATGTTATTGAAAGTTGCCTAAACAAAAAATTGTATAAAGCAATACTGTTGCAAATCTATTTTTAAGGCATAAACAATTTGTAAAGTATATATTTCACTTTGAAATTTATGTAAACAAATTTTCATGTTTAAATACTGCTGACATTGGAATGCACCTGTACATTTTCCTTAGTATAAGTGGAATATATATAGAGCCAACAACAGAATGGATAATCCAGCTCCCTGTTTTGGTTTTGGGTTAATTACATGAGGTGAAGGGCTGTGATCTGGTGAGTTTGAGTGTGTTTTTAATTTTCAGGATAACCTACTGCTTACCAAAGTGGAATTGAAATGGTGAGATCATTTGATCTGTTCAGGTGAGTGGAGGCCAAAGGACTATTCTTTTTGCTTTGCCTTCAGGAGGAACAGACATTTTTTTAAAAAATTGCCCTTCTGGGTCTGGGATACGGTTCAGTGGTGGAGCACTTGCCCAACATGCAGGAGAAGCTGAGTCAATCCCAGCACCCCCCCCCCAAAAAAAAGCCTTTCCAAGGAAACATTATTTGCTGTTTTAGGATACACCAAAAATTTCAGCTCCTGGCAAACTTTCTTGGCTAGAAGCTGCTGTTCTCTGCCCCACTCGTAAATCCCAAGGATTCAGGAAGCTGAGGCAAAAGGATTGCAAGTTTAAGGCTAGCCTTTACAACTTGATAATACCTTCAGTAACTTGGCAAGACCCTGTCTTAAAGTCTAAAAAGGACTGGTTGATATATTTAGATAATATAGCACCCCTGCCTGGTTCAATCCCCAGTACTGCAAAAATAAAGGATGAAAAATACTCAGTTAAATTTTAAAACAATTTTAGTTTGTGGATGAGGACCTGAGCAGACTTAAGTGCTCAGCAGGCCAAGACTGAATGCACAGGTTAGAGAAGGAATGTAGAAATAGGATTGGGGTCAATCTCTAATTTTACATCATGTGGTTCAGTATTTGTAAAAATGTTCTAAGCTCCCAGGAGACAACTGCCATTACAGATGACGCAACTCCTCTGCAGCAGCTGTGATGCATTGGTAGTTAGTCTGCTTGGAATTGTGTTCTTCAAAGCTGGTCTACTATTCCTGAGGATCACCTTTCAGGGTGTATGTGGCAAAGAGCCCGATTTTCCTATTTCACAGGTCTGAAAACTGAAAGACGGTAACTTGCCAAGATAGGAGATATGAACTTTGGGCATAAGATGAGACTGATGTAGGCACCCTATTCTAAGGGCAGAGCCTGTTGCTCTGATTTGCAGGTTCCTTTCCACAACTTTCTACAGGTTTCAGAGAACCAAGAATATGGGCACTCAGGTGGGTGATCTTGCTTCCTTTCTCAGTCTTCCACCTTCCCCTTTCTCCCAGCCTGAAGGGAATAGAGTGGACAGATGTGACTCAGGATTTAACCTCCAACCACTGGATTCTTAGTTGTGGCCCTGGTTGGGAGGTGCTTTTGTGTTTTATAGATGTCTGAAAACTAGCAGCCACATTTAGCATTTAACACTAGAACGACACCACCCCCCACTCGCCTCCGTAGGCCCAATACCCTACTTCCTTTTCCCTACTGAGACTGAGAACACATAGTCAGTACAGGGTGTTTCATAACTAACCCCACTAGATACTGCTGGTGTCCTCAGGCAGTTTCACAAGGGAAAGCAGACCCTGGACACAAATTCCTGGACTTTGTTCATTTCCTTGCTCTCTCCATTTCTATCCCCCACCCCCCATACCACCCACTGCTCAAAGAAGCTCCTCCAGGATCCTATAGGACTATAGAAGCGCTGTCCAGAAAGCAAATCAGAGGAGGATTTGGAGGTGATGTGCCTGGGTGTCCAAGCTCCCAGCTCGGTGATGATTTTCCACTGATTGAGCACACCCTCTTTGAGCCACTGCTAGACTTAAGGAGCTGCCACTCCTGGCGTGGCCACCAGATGGCACTATTTGCTTTCTATAAGTGCCATGGATCCTCTGGCCTTGTCCATGTAGGTTGGTCCTGTTCAGGTTGGTCACAAGGAAATAAACAAACTAGAGTGAGTTTAGGCAAACTTCAATATGATTATTAGGGCTTTTAAGGCTCCAGCCATTTTTAGTTTTTTTGATTTTTCAGCAATACACCACTGAGCTACCTCCAAATCCTTTAAAAAATGTTTAAATTTTTATTTTGAAACAGTCATGCTAAATTGCTTAGGCTGACCTCAATTTTGTGATTGTCCTGCTTCAGTCTCCTGAGTAGCTGGGATTATAGTTGTGTGTCACCAGGCCCAGCTGGGCTCCAGCCCTATCTAGCAGAGAAAGCCATTGGGTCTCTATACATTGCTTTCCTCCCAAATCAGTCTTTTTATTGGGGTGGTGGTGTGTGTTGGGGATTGAGCCATGGGGCCCTTTTGAGATACATTTTCACTAAATTGCTGAGGCTTGGCTTGATCATATGATTCACCTACCTTAGCTTCCAAGTCTGTGGGGTTATAGGCCTGTGCCACCATGCAGGGCCAAAGTGTCTTTGGATAGGTTTGTTTTTCAATTCAAGGGAAAATAAGGTCGAGGCCCTCTTTTTTTGTTAGCCTGTTTTGCTTTTGGTACTAGGAATTGAACCTATGGGGACTTAATCACTGAGCTGCAACCTCAGCTCTTTTTACTTTGAGACAGAACCTCACTAAAGTTGCTGAGACGGACTTTGAGCTTGTGATCCTCCTGCCTCAGATACTATTCCTAGGACTTTATGTATATTTAATCCTCGAAACACAAGGTAATAGTTCCCTGTAGGTAAGGATGGAATTTCGATGCATAATTGTGCCCTTAAGTATTAGCTTTAGAGTTTAGGAGCATGCATGTACTGGTTCCATGTCTGCCAGATCCTTAGTGGAGGGAAGTACAGGGTTCAGAAGGGAAGAAATGCTCAATGTTGGTGCTTTTTGCCCAGAAAGACCATAGTCTATTTTCTAGTCTGAACTAGAAACTGTGGCAATCACAGCTTTCTTGCTTCTAATATTAACCTCATGCACTGAAACCATGAGGGTGTGGGGAGAAGGGGTATTAGAAGATTGGGTGTTTTTCAGACTGTGAAGCAGAAGCCACCAGGAACTTCTAATAAACAACAGAAGAGGGCAGCAGAGGACCAAGATTAAACTGCTCTCCCATCCTATTTCCCAGACCTGAGCTAGGCCTTGTAGAGAGAAACACTTAGGTACCCAAGGTCACTCTGCATTCGTTTACATCTACATGGCCAACCCTAAGCCAGAGGTAAGGATCTGTCTTCTGCAATGTGTAGTCTTTCAGTTCATCATCTAAATCTAACTTGCTTGCTGTTTGGGAGAAGATTGGTTATTGACCTAAAACCGAAGCTCTGAATCCTTGTTCTCTCAGTTGGTTGATAGGAGGCAAGCCCTAAGCTAGTGATGATCTCAATGAATTGCCCAGCACATTGAGCACCTATCTCCTATATTCGTAGCTCTGCACTGGGTTTTATAGATTCATGACCTTAAGGAATATAAGCCCTGTGTCCAAAGGAACTCAAAGTTGAGTGCAGGAGGGAACTAAGAAAACAGATCATTCTAGTTTCTTGTTCTCCTGGGAATACGTAATTGTAGTAGAACTAGAGAAGAAAAATAAGACTGGCTATGAGATCCCCAGTGTCATTTGGGCCATATTTCCCCTCTCCCTAAATGTTTGGCTTGATTGCCACTACCTTAAGTGGTACCTAAGATCAGCCAGAGGCACTGATGGCAAATTGTTCCAGTAAAGGCTTTGGCCCAGGAGGACCTTTGGGTATTGAGGCTGGGAACAAATTTTGGATATGTGAGTGGAGAAGAACCAAATGAAATGGTCCTAGGAGTCTGTGTTCAGTATCTTTAGGGAATGACCAGAAGAAGGTGTGTGTTTAGGGAAAGGTGAGGAAGAGGCATTTCAAATGACACCCATAACCGTGAAAAATGGTAAAACTAGCACAATGCCTAATGCAGGCTCAATCTTTACCATATCCCAGCAGGGTCAGTATTATCATGCCCACTTTACAGATAAGAAACTTGAATTCAGAGAAGTAAAAGGCCATCTAGCTGGTACGTAGAGGAACTAGAATTCGAACCCAGAGTCTGAACCTCAAAAGCAAAATGAAAACTCTCTGAGTACCCCTGAGCCTCGCCTCTGCGGCATGTGGCTCTCCAAAGCAATAAACCATTCCTAAACACTCCCCAACACAGCTACTAACTCCCCATAGGCTGTGAGTTTCTTGTTCTACCCCAGGTTTGGTGAGGCTTATGAAAGCCTCATTTCAGAAAACCCAGTAAACATTCTTTTTTACTAAACGGGTAATTGAGCCACGTTGGAAACGCATTCAGCAGCCTCTTTAAGGTTCCGGTGCCTGCTACACGCAGGAGATAGGTGTGCAGGTCTATGCTGGGACCTTGCCCTCAGGAACTTGCTGGCAGGTGGGTGGCAGCTCCACCACAGCCCTCAGCCTCCAGCCACTGTGAGCAAAGTCACCTCAATTGGGACTGAGGCCAGGCATATTCATTGTTCCTGGCAAAAAGAGCAAGTCAGTCCCAGAAAGCTCAGACCTTTAGAGATGGAATTGCATAAGTAAAAGTGGAAAATCTCAAGGTGACTGGCCTCACTGGAAGAAGAGAACCTCAGGCCTGAGGCAAGCTTCTCTTGTGGCAGACACTTACCAGGAGAAGCACGCACTCAGTGCTCTGAACCCAGGTAGCCAAGCCCAAAGACTGCCATGCTGGTGGGTCTTAGCTGCACACAAAGGGCAATCATTCATGCAGAAAGGAGGACATATCTGATGCCATGTCCTCTGTGTGTGTGTGGGGGGTCTAGCTCAGGGCATTCAATGGTCTTCAAACCTTCCCCCAGCCAGGCCACTGAGAATGAGGTGGTAAGCAGATTTCTAGACTCACTGTGTTTCCTTGGGAAAGTCACTCAGCCTCTCGGAGGCAAATGATGTGGGGAATCTCTAGTTGCTGGCCTTCTGGAGCTAAGGAATAAGTTACCATAATGCCCAACATTCATTCAGCTCTTGCTACAACATCTATCGCCATGTTGGATACTTAAGAGTTATCGGTTGATTATGAGGTATCCCCCCAAATTCCCGTTAATGTAGGAATGTTCGGAGACGAAATGATTACGTTACGAGAGCTGTAATCAAATTAGGGATTCATTCATTTAATGAATAATTTGATTTTTTTATTGGTACTGGGGGTTGAATTGGGGCATTTTACCACTGAACTACATTCTGAATAATTTATTTATTTATTTAGAGACAGGGTCTCACTAAGTTGATAAGGCTGGCTTCAAACTTGCCATTCTCCTGACTTAGCCTCCCAAGTCACTGGGATTATAGGTGTGTGCCATCACATCTGGCTTTGATGAATAGTTTGTTTCCCCCACCACACAGTTTTTATTATTATATTATAGTTGTACATAATGACGGGATTTGTTGTTACATATTTATAATCCATGCACATAATTTAGCAATACAATTTGGCCAATATCACTCCCCAGCTCTTTCCCTACTCACCCCATGGTTCCTTTTCTCTACTGATCTCCCTTTGATTTTCATGAGATCTGCCCCCACCTTTCCTTTCATTTTTTTCTCTCTAGCTTCTGCATATGAGAGAAAAAATATGACCGTTAACTTTTTTAGTTGGCTTATTTTGCTTAACATAATGGTCCCAAATTCCATCCATTTTGCTGCAAATGACATAATTTCATTCTTCTTTACGGCTGAATAAAACTCCATTGTGTATGTATAACACATTTTTGTTATCCATTCATCCATTGAGGGACCCCTAGTCTGGTTTCATGGTTTGGCTATTGTGCATTGTGCTGCTATAAACATGGGTATGCATGTGTCACTGCAGTAAGATGACTAATTCTTCAGGATAAATACCAAAGAACTGTATAGCTGGATCTTGTGGTGGTTCCATGCCTAATCTTTTGAGGAACCTCCATACTGATTTCCATAGTGGTTGTACTAATTTACAATTCCCACTAACAGTGTAAAAGTTACTTTTTCTCCACATCCTCTCCAGCACTTATTATTATTTGTGTTCTTGATGGCTGCCATTCTGACTGTTGTGAGATGAAATCTCAGAATAGTTTGATTGTTGATGATGTTGAACATTTTTTTATTTGCATTTCTTCCTTTGATAAATGTCTGTTTAATTCATTTGCCCATTTATTAATCGGATTATTTGGCATTTTGGCATAAAAATTTTTGAGTTCTGTATATATTCTAGATATTAATCCTCTGTCAGAGGAGTAGCAAGCAAAGATTTCTCTCCCATTCTGTGGGCTATCTCTTCACATTCCTAATTGTTTCCTCAGCTATGCAGAAGCTTTTTAATTTGATGCCATCCCATATATTAACTCTCAGCATTATTCCTGAGCTTTAGGGTCCTGTTGAGAAAGTTGTTTACTGTGTCTATATGCTGAAGTATTGATCCTAAGTTTTCTTCTCAGAGTTGCATAATTTTTGGTCTAATTTCTAGGTCTTTGATCCATTTTTAGTTGATTTTTGTGCAGGCTGAGAGATAAGGATAGAGTTTCATTAACCATTTTTCCCAGCACCATTCGTTAAAAAGGTTGTCTTTTCTCCAATGTATGTTTTTGGCCCCTTTGTCAAGAATCAGACGACCGTAAAATAGTCTATGCATCTGTTTTTATGCCAGTATCATGCATTTTTTTTTTCTTTTTTGGCTCTGGTCTTTTTTTCCCCCTTTTGGAACTGGGGTTGAACCCAGGGCTTCACAGATGTGAGGCAAGCACTTTGCCACTGAGCTACATACATCCCAGCCCAACAGGCAGCGTGTTTTTTTTTTGTTTGTTTGTTTGTTTTGTTTTGTTTTAACTATAGCTCTGTAGTATAATTTAAAGTAAGGTATTGCCTCCAGCATTCTTTTTTTTGGCTTAGAATTGCTTTGGATATTCAGGATCTCTTAGTCTTCCAAATAACATTTAGGACTGTTTTTTTCTAGTTCTGTAAAGAATGTCATTGGTATTTGGATGGGGATTGCATTGAATCTGTATATTGCTTTTGGTAGTATGGCCATTTTAACAATATTAATTCTGCCATTTTAACAATATTCTGCCTATCCATGAACATGGGAGGTCTTTCCATCTTTTGAGGTCTTCTTTAGTTTCTTTTTTCAATATTCTATAGTTTTTGTTGTAGAGACCTTTTACCTCCTTGGTTAGATTCATTCCTAGTTTTTTTGTTTGTTTGTTTAGGCTATTGGGAATGGAATTGTTTTCCTGATTTCTTTCTCAGCCAATTCATTATTGGTATATGATGGATAATTTGAATGGACAAACTGGGTGGCATCTGTATGCGGTAGAGCATATGGCTAGAGCAGGCGGTGTCATTGGGTGCATACCTTGGGATTACGCATTTTGTCCCTGGCTCCTCCTGCACTCTCTGCTTCTTGTCTGTCTGGGATGAATAGTTTTCCTCCTCTATGCTCTTCTGCCATGATGTACTGCCTGACCTTGGACCTAGAGCAATGGATTTGGCCAACAAGAACCGAACCTCTGAAACCATGATCCAAAATAAACTTTTCCTCCTCTTAAGTTGTTCTTGTCAGTTATTGGAGTCACAGCAATGAAAAGATTGACTAACATACTTAGATTACCTAGTTTGGTTCTCAGCATATTTCTATAAATGAACTAACCTGCCCAAGGTCTTACTGCCTGTGAGAGGTGAGCTGAGATTCAAAATCAGGTGGTTTGGCTTTAGAATCCAAAATGGTGAGTACTATGCTATGTGGGCTCTTTTGAGAGGCCATCAGGAAAAGGGTCCTTATGGGTCCTTCAACTTAACTTCAGACTGAGTGATTTTTCTAAAATCAAGTGTATCAAGTTTTGGTGGAGGCAGTGGCAAAAGCTTCTAATCCTAGTGGCTTGGGAGACTGAGGCAGGAGGATTGCAAGCTCAAAGCCAGCTTCAGCCTTAGTGAGGCCCTAAGCAATTTATGCAGACCCTGTCTCTAAATAAAATATAAAAAGGGGGCTTGGGATGTGGCTCAGTGGTTAATCGCCCCTGGGTTCAATCCCTGGTACCAGAAAACCTAAACAACAAGGGGTGTGTGTGTGGGCGGGGATGTGGCTCAGTGGTAAAAGCACATGTGTGAGGCTCTGAGTTCAATCCCCAGCACCGCCAAACAAAAACAAAAACAAAGCAACAACAAAAACAAATGGATCAAGTTTCTCCTGAATGTAAGGCCCTAATCCACACAGCTGGCCAACAGGCTCTGGCGTGGTCTTGCCCTGGCCTCCCTGCTCCCCAAGCCCACTCTGCACTCCAACCTCACAGAACTATTTTCACTTCCCTGAGCATAATACCTTTTGCTAATGCACTGCTCTATCTTTAAATACACCTAATCTTCACAACAACCCCTCAAGGGAGATGGTGAGGTCTCCATTCAACGATAAGGAAGCTGAGGTTTCAGAAGGTATCCCAGGTCACAGAGCTTTCCCCCTACAAAGCTCAAGCGCTTTGATAAGCTCACTCTACCCATTTACACCAGGATTGTCTCTGCCTGGCCGGCCTTGGACTTCACTGCCTCCCCAGAGAACTAGTCCTTCCTCTGGAGGTAGCTGAAATGTTCCTCTAGGAGGGAAGGCTGTCATGGCTTCCGCCTTCCTGCCACGCTGACCTGGAGACTCTCGCTGCCATTCTCATGGTACCTTTAACTTTCCTATCCCTGATCATCTCACTCCCTGCTTCCAGGAGGCTGTGAACTCTTGGAGGTGTGTAAGTGTCCCCTCCACACTGCCAGCCCCTAGCAGGGGTCCTAATAGACCTTGTCCTAGGAGGTGAGTGGAAAAAATGCTGACTGGGTAGCCCATGGGGACATGGATGATCTGAAGATTAAGAGAACTGGCTCCAGAGGTGCAGAGAAGGGTGGCAGATGCACCTGGGCAACCCAAAAGAGGACTGTGTCTGCCGCAGTCTCTGGCTGGGCACAAATCACGAGTCTCCACACAGCTTGTAGATTCAAACAGCAATTCTTTATTCCCGAACTCACACCGGCCGTCTACAAACACGTTCTGGGGGAATCCACGTTCTCTGGTCAAATCCACTCTCTCCCAAATCCACTTCTCCGCCCAAATCCACTCCGCATGGGCTTCTGTCTCCCAAAATATACTGTCTGACCCTAAGCACTCAAGAGGAACTCAGCAGCAGGATACGCCCTATTCTAAAGGGGGAACACCCTAATCTCCTATTATGCTAAACTGCCCTATTCTAAAGGGGGAACACCCTACTCTCCTATTATGCTAAACTGCCCTATTCTAAAGGGGGAACACCCTACTCTCCTATTATGCTAAACTGCCCTAGTCCTTGAGCAAGGTCACCTTTCAGAAGTCCTTCCACTAGACAGCATGGAAGTAAGCTGGCAAGGAGATTGTCATACCTACTTGGCTGATGGCTCCCAGCATGTGTCAATCCTAGAGCTCTTCCCTGGTGTCCTCTGCTGTGGCTTCTGGTACTCACCTCCCACAGCTGGGGCTCATCCAAGGGCAGTTCTGTGCTACAACCCCAATGTATGAAAGGTTTTAATGGACGCTGGGGTATTAAAGGGCCAGGATTAATTCTCCAGAAAGTGTTTCAACTGACTTGCTTTCCATCTCCTTCTGATGGGTAGCTTCGAAGCCCACGGTTGCCCTCTGGAAAGGAAAAACATCCTGCCCTTGTAGATCTGAGTTCTGAGCCATTTGTTCCTCACGTCCCAGAAGGTACGCACCTCCCTGCGCACAGCATCTCTTCCACATCTTTAGAGTCACCATAAGAGTGTAAGGGGGAGTGGCTGGGGAAAGTGGCAGTTTTCACATTAGGTAGAATAGTCCAGAACCCTATTCTGTATTACAAGGGCAGAAACTTAGGCTCAGTATAACTTGTCTGGGACATAAATCTGTGTGACAGGGACTCCACTGAGGAGGGAGGAAGTCTGCTCTGGTGTTTTAGATTATTCCCTTTGAATGTGAGAATCATTTTTACTTTCGGACAAGAATGTGAAAACATGAAGTCCTCATGATGTCCTCTCGTCCCTGGGATCTAATAAAATTCTGTGGTTAGTTTTTCAACTTTCTTCTGTATGTCATATGGTCCTGAAAACTTCCAGACACTTTCCTTCTAGGAGTGTTAAATTATAAATAAATAGCCCTCCCCATTCTGTTGTATTTAAGAGTTTTATTTGTGCTCCGTGTTATTTGTTTTATTGTTTTGTTCACTGCACAGATCATAAATAATTACAATTCATTTAATAGCCTTCCTGGAAAAGCTGGCCTTCACCACTTGTTAGGAAACCAGGATTTTTATTTTTAGTTACAACTAAAAATAAGATATCTTATATCACATGGATTGTACAATATTTAACTTTATTTTACCCATGTTTCATCCTCCTCTGTCTGATGAGTTAGTGTCTTCTATTTTTTCTTTCTTTTTCTTTTCTTTCTTTCTTTTTTCTTCTTTTCTTTTCTTTCTTTTTCTTTTCTTTTCTTTTTTTTTTGTAGTAGGGATTGAACTTGGGCAGTCACCCACTGAACCACCTCCCCAGCCCTATTTTGTATTTTATTTAGAGACAGGGTCTCACTGAGTTGCTTAGCACCTTGCTTTTGCTGAGGCTGGCTTTGAACTCATGATCCTCTTGCCTCAGCCTCCTGAGCTGCTGGGATTACAGATGTGCACCACTGTGCCTGGCTTGAATTAGTGTCTTCTATATTGAGAGCATTTTTATAGGATGTCTAAAAATTAAGTGGACTTTATAAATATATATAAATAAAACCAAGATATATTCAAACTTGCTACGTGTACAAAATCCGAGCAGAAAACACTAGTGAAGAAGACCTCAGTGACAGGAACCGCATGTCAGTTTTATAGACCCATATACTGAGTGCCTGCAGTGGGGCAGGTGTGTTCAGAGGCGGGTCCAGCCTTTATTGGCTTAATTGTTGGAAACAACAAGCAGAGATAAGATGGATGCTTGTGGGCTAGGGGATGGGAATGGCAATCCCTGGCCCCATGTTTGTGTTTAAGTGTGTGGAGAGGAGGCAGGAATGAGCTGGCCAGGTCTGCAGGTGGACAGGAAGGAGGGTGCTCCTGCCTGATCTCTTCTGTTTACTCTAAGGACAGACAATGGGCAGGGCTTTGAAAAGCTGTGTGAGAACAAAGACCTTCCCAGGATAGAGGGGGAAGCAATCTAGGTGTTCAGTGTAAGTGCTAGCAGACCTGGGAGCAACCAGGGACAAAAATGCTGGGCTTTATGTGCCGATTAGTGGCAAGTGGGGGAGGGGCACAGAGACTCTGCATCCCCAGAGAGTCCTTTGGAGGGAGATGCTGCAATTGGTTCCTTGCTCTCTCTTCTTTCCTACATGAGAAAAATTAGAGAATGAAGCTATGAGGAAGCACTGTTTAGTAGAAAGTGGCAAAACAATGTAATCAAGGGAGGTAGATTTCTCCCCATATAGCTCTATGTTATATGGGCAGACCCCTACCTTCATGGGTTCAGAATGATCTTGCATACAGGCAGAGGGTTTGCCCTAGTGGTCATGCAAATCAGTGATGATGGACTAAGACTACAAGGGCTCATCTTTTAAAAATGATGAGTGGTTGAAAATAATAATAGGTTGGGTGTGGAGAGAGTGGATGTCTTTTCCATTCTTTGCTCTTCCAGCTCCTGGGGGAATAAGGGATTCTGAGCTCGTGATTAGGTTTATAACTCAGACACTACTGGTCCTGATGAATTAAAAGAACATTAAGGCTGTAGCCAGGGACACCACATTTTTCATTTAACCAAATTGATTGCAGCATTGACTTCCTAATAGTCTGGGAAGGCAGGCTGGCTTCCCCTGACCTTAGGTTCCCAGGCAAGCTTAGGAGAAGTTGGGGCACCAGATTGACACAGGCTTTCATTGCATGCGCGCAGCTGGGCCAACTGCCATAGAATTGAAGTGTGTTAGCCCCGTTAGCATGGGAACTGCAGTCCTGTAGTTACACACTGTCAGTATTAGGAGTATGAAAGAGCAAGGGGAGAAGAGCTTGTCCCTGTGTCCAAGAAACAAGTCCTTGAATATGCCTGGCTCAGAGAGGGGTTGGACATCCTCTTTTGCATGGGAACAACAACATAATGACAGTCACATCTTCCTTGATTAAAATTTGACTCTGCACATGTGGAGCACACCTGTAATTGCAGCAAGTTGGAAGGTTGAGGCAGGAGGATCACAAGTTCCAGGACAGCTTCTGCAATTTAGCCAGTTCCTGTTTCAAAAACGAAAAGGGCTAGGGATGCAGCTCAGTGGTAAAATAAATCAATAAATACTAATACTAATACCACTACTAATAAAAACTGACTCTGGAAGAGTTAAAGTGGGTATTGGAGTTGTGCTGTATTGTGTGAGTTGTGTGCCTTCCTCCTCATGCCCCCAGGGATCCTGAGTAGGTTAGGGCTCCACCCTGTGCTTGCAATCCTCTTTTTCCCCAGACTCTCCCTCAGTGCCACCACTTGCTGTGTGTGGCTCCTTGGTCCAGTACTGTACCTGAACTGTTTCCCCATCTATAAACTAAGCATAATACCCATCTTAAGAAAGGGATGTCTTAAGAAAGGGATGTCTCACATATTCAGCAAACTAACACGTAGGGAAAATCCATCATTTAGGGGTTTCCTCCCTACCTCCTCCCCTCTTCCTGGACACCACCCTATTGCTCCAGGCACCTTTATCTTCTCCCAGAGATCCTCCTCTTCCTCACTCATCCTTTAGGCTGAAAGGCCCCCACCATCCCGGTGATCACTGTAGGTAGACTTACTGGGGCGGGGAGAAAAGAAAGGGATTCAGGGGCCCCAAATGGCTACGGGGGGGGGGGGGGGTTCTGAGCCTAATAACTTAGCCTTGAGCTGCAGAGGGTTCTGCAGATTGGGGAGAAAACGCTGTCTCAAGCGAGACAACCCGTCGCGCGTGGGGAGGAGGCGGCCCCTTTCCTTGTCCTGCTCTCCCTGCCCTGGGAGCAGCCGCCTTGACCTTGAGCAGGAGGCGTGGGCGCGGAGCGCGGAGGGGGCTGCGGAGGGGGCTGCGCAGACCCGACCAGGTCCCTGCAGGCAGGTCCTTCCCTCCGCCTCCTGCGGGCCTCCTCCCTCCGCAGTCCCCGCCCTCCCGCGCCGCCCGCCTGGTCTCCTCCCCTCACTGCAGCGCTCGCCGGGCTCGCCCATCGATCAGGCCCCCTCCCGCTGCCGCCTCAGCGCAGACTGCTAAGCTCAGCAAGTCTTGCGGCAAAGGTACTTCGGAGCCCAGTTGGGGCCGGGCCGGGCGGAGCGGGGACTCCGCGCCCCGGGGGAAAGGACACCGCTGCTACACTGTCGCCAGCGCCGCATCCTTACAACCCGACGCGCCCTCGCAGCGGGAAACCCGAATCCCTCCTTCCTCCTGGGGGTCTGTCTCCAGTAAGTCCGTACCCCATCTGTGGGGGCACCGACCTCCCCCTCCGAAGTTTCTCCATCCCCGCTACAAATTAGAGGGGCCAGGGTGGCGCTCTGGAAGTTTGAGGCCAAGGGGTCCAGGCGCCCGCGCCGCCTCTGGGGGAGTTTGGAACGTCTGGGGGAAGAAGGTTCGTTTAGGGGAGCCGGATGAGGGGTGAGGGGACGGCTCCTCTGCGGGCTTGGGGCCAAGAGGGAGCAGATTTCCTCTCCCGCCTCCCAGAGAGGAGCTGCGGAGGAGAGGGGGCCAACGACCCCTGCGCCCTCGCTCCTCTTGGCTACTTCCCGGAGCCCCCCTATGCGCATCTTGCGCTCCCCCGCCCGCCTGAACGGTCTCTGACCAAGTGGGGACCCCGGGTTCCGTCGTGGGAGGAGAAGGGAGGGTCCGCGAGCCCTGCGAACCGGAGCCCCTGGATCAGGGAGCGGTTGCAGAGCCAGATACAGGGACTGTCTGGAAGTGAGGGTCCAGAGGAGCAGGGACAGGGAGGAGCAGGGATGGAGGAGCCCCTTGCCTCGCTTCAAATCTCATGACTCAGCATCACCTAGGACGTCCCATTCCTGCTCCAGCCCTTGTCCCCATGTACAGACAACCTCATTCTTCTTTCTGGACTCTTCCATCTACCTTTCCCTTGGCACGGGGTTATGTGAATCAAAGAGGAGCTGTATCCTTTCCCCTCCACTAATCCCAGGCATCCTCCCTTCATTTCCACACTCCACAGGTGCCTCTTGCCGCCCCTGGCCCACGCGGCCCAAGTGGGCATGGGGTTTCTTGTTGGAGTAGAGGAATGAGAGCCCTCCCGTCTACACTCCCCGCAGCGGAAGAAACCAGTGCAAGGACAGAGAAGGCACTAGCCCAGAGGGACCACTGCAGTGTGGAGAGGGCAGAGGCTGGCTGGGTGCAGGAGGCCTAGGTGGGAATGGGGTGGGCAGGAGATGAGGAAATCCTTAGCATCCGGGGTCGAGGCAAGAAGGTGGTCTGGGGCCTGACCCAGAAAGCCTGGGGGTAGATGCGCTAACCTCCTCTCCTCCTTCCTCTGCCCAGAGGGGTCCTCTCCCTGTGTAATAAATTGTCCTCAATCCAGTCGCTCCAGCTCTTGGCAACCTAGGCATTTCATTACAAGGGGTGACAAGGAGGCACAGGATGGCCCTTAGTCCTTCCAGCCATCTCCCCCTACTTAGTCCAAGTTCAGCTTTTGGGCTGCTGGAAACATCCCTGTGATCATCAGAGGTGTTGAAAAAAATAGCCATGCCCTGTGTCCCTAGGGCTGAGTGGAAGGGGCTGGTGGAGGGGGCAGGGAGGCTCTGATGCAGCGGGACGTGCCTGGCGTCCTGGCCAGCGAGCAGTGGCAGTGGCCTGGCAGGCACTGCAAGCTGCAGCTTGTGTCAGGGCCTCAGGGGGTGAGTCAGCGTCAGGGGTCCATGCCAGGCACACTGAGGCCTGGCCCTGGGAGTCCAGCCCCAGACCTTCTTTTCCTCCTGCCCCTGGGGAATAACCCATGAGGGCTGCACCCCCACTCCTGGGCTTCCTCCCTCAGTATGGCCAGCCTCTGACCTGCTCGGCTCCCTGACACATCCTTAGGACTTCCTCATCTAGGACACATATTAGGACACATCTAGGACTTCCCTCAGGGTCTGACTTTTACTGGGGACTTCTTGGGTTTCCTCCTCACCATCTCTCCTCTGTACCTGGCCCACAGAGGAGCAAAGAGATTTGGGAAAGTGGCGAAGGGGGAGGCAGAGGTAGGTGTTCCAATTACAGCCTCCCATAGACTGGCCTTGTGTCCCTGGAGAGGCAGAGACCAGACCATTGTGTTGTGAGTCAGCTTTACTCGTGAGATCTTTCCACTCAACCTGGGATCTTTTTTTTTTTGTTGTTGTTGTTATTGTTTTTGAGGGGGGTGGATTGTGCAAGCACATTTCTTTTTCTTTTAGTTCTGGGGCTTAATGTCTTCATTCAAACCAAGGGTGTGGGGGGGTGCACACTTTGCCCATTTCCCCATAGAGGAGGCCGACTGGCTTCACCTGTGACTGGGGTTGGTCACATCCCTGGACCTTTCCATAGCCTCTGCGTAGCCAGAGAGGCCTTTCCAGAGCTGGGTCTGGGTTGCTGGACCTACACTGCAGATGGAGCTAATTCCAGCTCTTTCCTCCACAGGCATCTTCCAGGCAGATGCAGCCAGGCCACCCCTGATACTGTGGAGAGGGGCGGGGTGGGCTTCGGAGGTGGCTGGAGAAGTCTCTTCCCTGCCAGCCACCCCAGTCCTCCCCAGCCTAGGTGTGCCTGACCTTGAATGGCCTCTGCTTGTTCTTTGTCCTGTCATGCCTGGATCTCCTCTTTCTCTGCTGAGTGGTGGAAGGGGTATGGGCAGGCATGGTGGTGGTGGTTGGGCCTAGTGCGCCAGAGGAATGACATGTCAATCCCTTGCTTGCACTGAGGCACCTGGTGGATGATGGAAGGCTGCGGCTGAGTACAAATGCTGCTTTGCTCAGCTTTGGGATTTGCTGTGTGGACTTTCCTGATGTGGGCAGGTTCTACTAAAGCTGGATTTGCTTATCTTGAGCTAAACATCTTAGATGGTCCAGTTTGCTGAGATTATTCTTTAGGAACTGGAAGGACCAGCCAGAGGGAGCAACAGAGAGGGCTTTTACACAGATGGTGGTTAAAACAGGAAGCAGCAAAGTAGAGAGGCCAGGAGCCAGCTGGGCTTGGGTTCAGATCCCTGGGTCCTGAATTACAGTGGTGTGGCCTTATTCATTCATTCACACAAGTATTTTTATTAGTGAGTACCTACTCTACCTACTCTGTGCAGATGTTCTAGTCACTGGATGCAGCCGTGAGCACAATAGACAAAAAATTCCTGTCAATCTGGGATTTTGTATCCTTTGCCACCCTGATGTCACTTTCCACACTCACTCGGTTCTTGCTGTTTGACAGTCTGCTGTGTCCAGAGCTATGCTAGGCAACAGATTCAGATGGCAACAAAACAGACCTGGTTCCTGCCCGTGGAGCTGATGATCTAGTGAATACCAAACAATTAGATGAATAATTACACCAAGAATCCATCGTCACAGTCCTGATAAGTATCATGGCAATAATACAGGATACTCCGAGAGAGCATTTCATGGGGTGGCCTGACCAGGTTTAGAGAGTTTTCTCTATGAGAATAAGTAATACTATTTACCTTACAGGGTAATATTGTATAAATAACTATAATTTCATCTTTAAAATAGTCCCTGGATCACTGGACAGATGCATTTCTAAATTCTGTGCATGAATCATCTCTACACAGGCAACAAGTTGATTATTCTTCCTCCACTGGGTCAGAAGCCAGGTCAGGATCTGGGATTCAGTCCTGGGTCAGAAAGCCTGTGATAAATGACAGTTTCAGTTTCATTGGAGAAATGTCAGTCATTCTTTATTCTTTTTTTTTTTTTTTTTGATACTGGGGATTGAACTCAGGGTACTTTGTCTCAGAGCTACAGTCTCAGCCCTTTTTATTTTTTTCTTTTGAGACAGGGTCTCCCTAAATGGCTCATGGCTTCACCATGTTTCTGAGGTTGGCCTTAAACTTTCAGTCCTCCTGTCTCAGCCTTCCAAGTTGCTGGGATTACAGGAGGGTGCCATCGTGCCTGGCTTTTTTTTTTCTTTTCTAAGAGGCAGTAGAGTGACTATCACCAGATTGCCTGGGTTCCTCCTGGTTCTGCCACTTGCTCTGACTTTGGGCAAGTTAATCAACTTCTAAATCTCAGTATTCCCATCTGTAGAATGGAACTAACATTCCTGCCTCTGACTTAGGTTTCTGTGGGTGAGGAGTAAATGAATTGGATCTTGTAAAGTGCATTGCTCAGGGTGAGAGTCATATAAGCTTTTCTGTCATGGTGCTCCTCACAGCCCTTTCCTTGCCCACAGACAGGACTCTGTCCTGGGTTCTTCAGCTGAAGGAACCATATTTCACCTCTGTTCATCTTAAAAACTCAAAGAAGATGCTGCTCTAACTGCCTTGGTGGTCACTGCAATATTTCATCCTTGCGATTTCCAGGGGCTTCTTTATGGCTAACAAGCCGTTTCTTGCCAAAGCTTGATTTCTGGGAAGGCTCTGTCCTGGCAATCCTTCATCTTCATCCCTGAAACAGACAGCTCCAAGAGGGAGCCAGAGTAAATTTGGATGCAAACCCAGAGGGACCTGATGAGTGAGTGGAGTCCAGCCTGCAGGGGGCACCCAACTGGTGGCACCACCCCTACAGACTGGCTCTGAGATCCAACTCCACGGAGGACTCTGAAATGTGTGGCAAGCAAGAGCTGCCGTGGAACTGCCTCAGATGAACTTCCAGATGAGGACGGAGTCCCCCAGTGAAGGGACGAGGAGTGCGGGTTCTGGAGGTCCCTTCCAGATCCTGCCCTGTAGGAAGGCAGGAGGAGTGGGGGCCGCTGAAATAAGCATTGCACCTCAGAGCGTCGGATGCTCTAGCCTGCCCCCACATCTGAGGGTTCAGGAAAAGAGAGAGAGAGAGACAGAGAGACAGAGAGAGAAAGAGAGGGAGAGGAGTTGCCTGCTGCCGTCAAGTCAAGAGGTCCTTCTTTGGCCACTTTATCTGGGGCCCCAGGATTTCAGCTTTGGCTGAACACACGCCCCTTGTCACCCGCAGCATGCTGCCTGCCCACGAGACAGCTGTTCAGAAAGGGTTTCCAGTACCACCATCAGATCTCAGAGCAGCCATCACTGTCCCCATTTTACAACAGAGAGGCAAGGGCCCAGAGACATGGTGTGACATATCCCAAATCTCCAGGCCACGGGTCCTTGCAGGACGGAGATGACTGGTCAGAGTGGAGTTGGCCTGCTGTGGTCAAGTCCCTCCCCATTCTCACCAGTTCTGCCTACAGCATGGAGCCAGAGAATTGGGTTGGGGAATTCTTGGGGGCCCTTGGGGATGAAGTTCCTGTTACTTTGAGTGTAAACTGGAGACTAGATGTTTGAAATCAGGCAGCAGATTTTTTGAAAAAAATTAGGCAGTGAGACTTGGAGAAATTGAATTGGCTCTCCTTCCCTGCTGCAGGGTTTCCTTGGGATTCTCCATAAAGGCTCCGGCATCTTCTTCCGGAGCACCTGCTCTGAAGGGGGTAGGGAAGAGCCATGGTAGGCTGCTGGGGTGACTGATGGGATGCCCGCTGCAGCTGAATCTGAATCTGCCAGCCACCTTGGGTGTAATGGGACACTGATCCCCTGGGCACCTGAGCCTCTGCAAGTTCCCAGTTTGGTGATTAAATGATAAATGTCTGAGATGCCAGACATGTGGCAGCCTGTGGAGCCTGGCACAGTGTGTGTGCACGTGTGTGTGTGTGTGTGTGAGAGAGTGTGTGTGTGTGTGTGAGTGTGTGTGCTGGGTCATAGGATTAGCTGCAAAGGCAGGGGAAATGGGAACTCCTTGGAGCCTGCTTCTCTTTCAGAGCCCAGGCTCAAGAAGTCAGATCCCCATGGGATGTGCAGCCTCAACACCAACCCTCAGATGCATGGGTAGCTGGAGTCCATGCACAGTCTGAGCCACAGTGCCCTGTGCTTTCTCGATTTCCCACCATCCTCCTCTTCCCTCCACTTTCCATTCAACTCAACTAAGTACCCACGGCTGCAAAGGGAGCTCAAATTAACCACGGCTCCTCTGCCAACCTGGAGCTCCCCAAGGGCAGGGCATGGAACTCTTTCCCCTGTCCTGGATCCCCGAGGACCCAGAGGGAGCACTCGTGATGGCCCGTGTGGGGCGGCAGGGTTCCCACTGCTCCCCCAGCCCAGGCTTCCTGACTGCACAATCTGGGATCCTGGGAGGAATCAGGAAGGCTCCCTGGAGGCATTTGTGGGGACCAGGTGCCTCTGAGTGCGACAGGAAGTTGTCAGGCTGTAAACACCGGCAGGGCTTTCATAATGGGGCTGATGTGGTAGCTCTGGAATTTAGCAATTAGGGAATATTGCAATTAGAGGCAGAACTTACCCATTACTATTCCATGCATCTTAATATCTAGTGTAAGTGGTTGTGACTATTAGCGTGGCACTAGAAAGCTGGGAAGATAGAAATGAATGAAGGGATGCTGTGAGGGGCTTGCAGGCTGAGCATGGGGTGGGGCTGGGAAGAGCTTAACCCTTTACATGCCCAAGCTGAGAAATGATCTGGAGATGCAAGCAGCCGGTCACATTTGTAAGATGTGACTGAGACAAAAATCACCCAGGCTCACCCTGGGCCTTTTTAAAAAATTGCTTTTAATTTTAGTTCACACACAGTAATCACACATATTTATGGGATATAGTGTGACATTTATATATATATATATATATATATATATATATATATATATATATATATACACACACACAATATGTAATGATCAGCTCAGGGAAATCGGCATCTCAGACATTTATCATTTTGTGTGTGCGTGCAGGGTGTGTGTGTGTGTGTGTGTGTGTGTGTGTGCATGTGTTGGGAAACTTCAAATTCTATGTGCTTCTTCAGCTCAGGTTGCTTGCAGGTGCAGAGGGAGTGGTGGTGGAAGCCATGGGGCAGAGGAGAAGCAGACAGTAAGTCCTAACCAACTGTGAGAGAGGGGACAGTGCCTTCCTCACACCTGACCTTCCCTTTTCCTCTTGTTCTTTTCTCTCCCTCCTCACTCCTACTCCTGGCTTCAATTTCTTCTGAAGCCAAATGAGACCAGATGTGTTGGTGCAGGATCAAGTCAAGAGGGGACATTTGGAGTTAGTGGACGGTGCGTGTTTGTCGCTTTCCAGAGCAGATGTGGCTTCCCCAAGGTCAGCCAGTGCTCTGTGCTCCAAGGACCCTCTGGACAACTCCTGCTCCCTAAGAGGTGGAGGATTTGAGAGAAGTATCTTTTCCTCACCGTTGATTCTGCTCTGAACTAATGGTCCAGATGTGTTGGGCTGCTGCTTCCTGTTTTGGAAAGTGTCTGGGGAAAGAGCTTTTATGTCTTAATGGAAAGGATGTGTGACCTCACCTTCTCTTGCTGCTCCTTAGCTTCTTAGAGAGGAGGAGAGCCTGAGAGACAGCCTGCAGGGGGGTCATGGAGGGTCCTTGACTGTGGTGGAGGTCTCTGTGTGCCTCTGCATCTTGTGTGTATCTAGAAAGAGAATATTTAACAAACACATAGTCCCTTATCTCTGTCCTTCCTGGGGCTGTCTGGTTCCCTGTTTTGATTGTCAACCGTGGATCACTCATTGTGCCAACTCAGATGAACCCAAATCACACGTCCCAGGGTAGGGTTTGGGACCAGATGCCAGGAGGAATGGGATCACCCACTCCACAGCTCAGGAGTGGAGGGAGAAAACGAGAATCTGTTGGTTCAGTGCTAGGGGTCCTGCGGGGAAGCAGACCTGGGACTGAAATCCAGCCTCCCCATTAGGAGCCAAGAAAAGTTAGAGGTTAAACCCCAGGAAAGTCAAGGGCGGCCTGTGGCTAGGATCCGCGTTAGCAGGAAGCACGGAGTTAATTGGTGAGGCAGGAGGTCTCTCTTTCCCAGTGTGAGTCTCCCAGGAGGAGGAAAAAGCATCACTTTAATAAGGCTGCCCTGGTTCCAAATCAATCCTGGCGTTGCAGGAGGCAAAGGGGGAGACACAGCCGAGAAATCAGATTAGCTCTTTGATGCTGGGAACTGTGCTCCGCTGCTGTGGGAGGCAGGGAAGAAGCCAGGTCTAAGCCAGCCATTGGCAGCCCAGTTCCAGGGGTCTGAGGCTGCGGGGAGGCCTAACCCCCACTACCATCCAGGCTCTGCTGGTGGAGGGGCAATGGGGAGCCCAGGTTCTCACTGCTGCAAGGCTGGGAGGTGTCCAGTGAGCCCCAAAGACCCCAGGAGGAGAGGAATGAGAAGGGGGAGAGGAGGCATTTGACACCCCTGGCTCCATGCCCCCAGTTGCATGTTATAAAAGACACCTCCAAAGAAGGTGTAGGTCAGAGAGTCAGGTGGCCTAGGTTTAAACCAATACTCCCACCTCCTGGCCATGTGTCCCCAGGCAAGTCACTTAAACTTTCTATACCTCAAGGTCTTCTGAGGATGGAGCTAGTAACACATAGGACACGTGGCTCTGGAAGACTACATGTGATGTCCTACAACAGTAGTTCTCCAGATGGGATCCACAGATACCTGGAAGCCCCCAAGAATTTTTCAGAGGGAGCCCCAAGGTCAAAGAAGTTTTCGTAATAACCCTAAGTTATTGACATTTTCACACGTGATGGTGATGGGTACTGAGGCAACTGTGGGCAAAACTGCTGGTACCTCTGCAGAAGTCAAGGTTGTGGCGTCAACTGTACTGGTCATTGTCTTCTTCCCCACCACAAACCGCAAATAAGTCAGTAAATGAGGAAATGGCAGTTTCACCTGAGAATGTCTTTGATCAAGCAGCAGATGGTATGGTTTTATTAAATCCTGACTCTGTAATACACTCTCTCTCTCTCTCTCTCTCTCTCTCTCTCTCTCTCTCTCTCTTTGTGTGTGTGTGTGTGTGTGTGTGTGTGTGTGTGTGTGTGTGTGTGTGTGTTGCAGTGCTGGGGATCCAATCTAGGATCTCGTATACTAGGCTGAACGATATCTCCAGCTCCTGGAGCACACATCTTGTTTTGTTTTTGGAACTGGGGATTGAACCCACGTCACATCCCCAGCCCTTTTTTGTGTTTTATTTACAGACAGGGTCTCACTAAGTGGCCTAGGGCCTCACTAAGTTGCTGAGACTGGCTTTGAACTCTCAACCCTCCTGCCTCAGGATCCTGAGCCTCTGGGATTATAGGTGTGCGCCACCACACCCAGCTTGGAGCACACATCTTATAAATAGTCATTGTGGTGAAATGAGAAGTACGCTTCTGCATACTGAAATAATTCTCTCATAAACTAAAGATTAAGGATTAGGATATAGCTCAGTGGTAGACAGTTGCCTAGCAAGCATGAGATCCTGGGTTCAATCCTTAGTATCTTAAACAACAAAACAAAACAAAAACTCACCACCAATATCTATGCATTTGTTTGAGTTACAAGCTAAACTAATCACATTTAGTGGGGGACATCATTTTTACTTGAAAGAATGATGGGCAAATTACAATTATTTAGAATTGGGTGTTCAGCAGGCATTTTTACAAAAATGAATGAATACAGACTGTGACTTCAAGAAAATCAACTGATAGTATTTGTTTCCAATGATAAAATTCAAGCTTTCAAGCAAAAGAATTAGAATTTTGGGAAACTCACATCTATTGCCATGAAAAAAAAAGACTTCTGATTAGATTAGCTACAATATTAATGGATGTGATTTGTCAATATTTTGAAGTTTTTCAATATCTGAAAGATCTGCACAACTGAGCAAACCAGTATCTTCAAAATGATAAATTATGGTGTTATAAAATCATGCTCAGAGTTAAAAGATCCATTCCAAACTTAAGGTTTCAGATTCCACACTGCCGCTAAACCTTTAAGAAACTACCATGTATTGAGTTTTGGTGTCCCATCAAAGAAGAATATCCACAGTGATCTGCAAAGGCTTTAGCAAATCCTCCTCCCCTTTCACAGCTACACTTCTGTATAAGTTTGGATTTTCTTTTCTCCTTCAATCAAAGTAACTTATTGCAACAGATTGAACACAGAAGCTGGCATGAGAATTTAGCTGCCTTCTAGTAAACCAGCCATTGGAGACATTTGTGGAGATGTAAAATGAGGCCTTCTTACTAGATAGAACTTACACTGTGTGTGTGTGTGTGTGTGTGTGTGTGAGAGAGAGAGAGAGAGAGAGAGAGAGAGAGAGAGAGAGAGAGATACACTGGGGATGGAATCTAGGGCCTTCTGCATGATAAGCAAGTGTTCTACCACCCATTTATATCCCCAGTCCTTTTTATTTGTGTTTATTTTTAATTTATTTTAAAAATTTTAATTAATTTATTTTTGTGGTACTTGAAATGGAACCCAGGAATGCTTTACCACTGTGCTATATCTCCAGCCCTTTATTATTATTTCTTTTATCTTGAGACAGGATCACACTAAGTTGCTGAGGTTGGTGCCAATCTTACTATCCTCCTGTCTCAGCCTCCCAAGTTGCTGGGAGTACATACATGCACCACTGTACCTAGCTTATCGTTACTTAAAAAAATATTTTAATTTGTTGTTGATGGATCTTTATTTTATTTACTTATTTGTGGTGCTGAGAATTGAACCCAGTGTCTCACACATGCCAAGCAAGTGCTCTACTGCTGAGCCCCAGCCCAGCCCTACAGTTACTTTTTATTGAACTATATTATGATACTATATAAAGAGTTTATTGCTTTTTTAATATAATAATTTAGAAATTTCTGAGTTTTAATTTCTAACATTAGGGGCTGATGTTGTGGCTCAGTGGTAAAGCACTTGCCTAGCACACTTGAGGCACTGGATTTAATCCTTAGCACCACATAAAAATTAATAATGAATAAATAAATAAAATAAAGGTATTGTTCACGTACAATTAAAAAATAAAGTTAGAAATTTATAATATGGTAATTATTGGTAGCTATAACCCACATAACCACAGGCTCTTGGAGGGTTCTCCATCAATGGGTCTTGGGACCATATTTGAGAACACCATCCTAGGTGAAGGCAAGCTGGTAGCTGGGCACCCAGTAAATGCCAGACAAAGACTGCTTGCTCCTCAGAGCTCCTGACTTCCCAGGATTTGGTACTGTGGGACAGAACCTGGGACATTCTGTGTCTTAAATGTCCAGGGTTACCTAGTAGCCTTGCTGGGCATCCTGCATGAGACCAGCTGGCCCCTAGAGATGCACATCCAGGGTCAAGGAAGCCCCGGGGGATACCTAGCCTACTGGCTTCATGAGGACCTCTGGGGCAGGGGCTCTTCCTGGACTGCTTTTCTTGGAGTTGGGAGAGAGAATACCCAGGGACTGGCCCCCTCAACTGCCCCAGTCCTTTGTTTTAAAGACAAGACCAATAAAGGGAAAGTGACTTCTCAAAAAAACACAGTGAGCCGTCAACTCACCAGTGATCAAGTCACAACCAACACCTGAGACAGTCCCTTGTAACTGGAGCGCCTCCGCCCACAGCGCCTAGGTACTCTGTGGTGGGGCCCTGCAAATGGTCAGGCATGCATCCTGATGCCCCCTGCGTGTCATCCAGTTTTATCTTTATAACAAGGCTGAGCTCTGCTGAGGTGAATTTGAAGATCACATTATCATCTGTTTAAGGTGCACATTTCAATAGTGTCTAGTAAATTTACAGCATGGAAAATCATTACTAGAATCCAGTTTTAGAGCATGTTTTACCCCATTTATAGAGAGAAACCGTCTCAGGTAGAATAAATTCCAAGGTCACTCTGGGAATGGGTGGCAGAATTAACACCCAGATTCAAGTTTATTTGTCTTCCCGTGCCACATTCCCCAGGGCACACTGCAAAGAAGAGGGTCAGCTGGTCCATTGTTTGGGGGCTGTGGGCAAATGTCACCCCTGAAGGCTGGTGTCACAAGAGCTGGTCATGTCAGTCCAGTTTGAGCATGATTCTGGCCACACAGCTCTGTGGATGCTGAGGAGATCTGGATCTCTGCTCTTCTCCAGGGTAAAATTGCATGAACGGGGAGCTTCCATTGCCTAATTTACAGGAGACCTAAAGCTCCTTGCTGTGCAGGTCCTCTAGGGTCTGGGAAATAAAAATTTCAGGAAGTAAATAAAATTGGTTCTTAACACTAGTAACCTCTAATGGTAAGGCATCTAGCCACATTCCTCCTGCTGCATTGACTAACCATTTCCACTTTCCATCCACTCTTCCAGGTCTCCTACCCAGTGAGTCTGGGGGGGGGGGTCAATGTACATAGTTTAGAGAACAACTCAGAGCCAGATGCAGATTATGGACTGTGTCTACCTGGACACCTACCTGTTATAATGAAGATTCAAGACCCTGATCTCTGAGGCTTGGAGGTAATTGCTTTTCCCACAAGAAGACCAGGCAGTTTTCGTGTCTCTTCTGTGGCGTTTGTGGCTCTGGCATTGAGAAAATGTGGTCAGTTTATCCTGGAAGGACAAGTGGAGGGCGGGGAGGCTCTGGAGGACAGCAGAAGAGCCACCTTCATGCGGGGTCATGCACATCTGCTCATGCACATCTGGCCTAACAGGGAGCTCACCTCCCTCAGCTCCTGAGCAGAACAGGCTGACATAATTGATTGTCCTGACACACCGCTCCTTCCTCTGCCTGAGCATCCCTGGCTGCCCAGCTTTTGAGTGCCTCTGCAGGGCTGCTTCCACTGCCCATTTTAGACCAGGAATGGGAAAGACCAAGACATAGTAAAAGATGGGGGGCCGGGTGGGAGAGAAGGGTCACTTGAACTTTCCTTGGACATTGCTTTGGAGGGGGAGACATTGCCCACAGAGGTCATCCAACCATGGCAGGAGTGGGGTCTCTGAGCCTTCACCCTCCTAGCACCCCCAGCTGTGTTTTCCTTTCCTCTCCACAACATCGAGCAGCACTGTAGAAGGACCCTGAGCTGGCAGCCGTCAGGTAGGGGAAAATCAACACTGAATTTGCAAATGCTCAGAGGTGGGCTGGGGCAGCTCATTAGGCAGGATTACAATTGTTTTAAATCATTTCTTCCCAAGCTCTATTGAGGTATAATTGACAAATAAAAAGTCTATCTATTCAAGGTATACAATATGATGGTTTGGTATATGTACATACTGTGTAATATTCACCATAGTAAAATTAATCAACACATCCATCACCACACATAAATACCTTGTGTGTGTGCGTGTTAGATAGAACGAGGTGCCACAAGAAATCAAACACGTGGTGGCAAGTGGGTGAGCTAGGCACATCTTTGGACCTGGCAGAGGACTTGCTCCTAGAACCTGGCTACCAAGTGACCCGGGTGAGCAGCCTGCCTGCTTTTATCTTTATCCTAACGCAGCTCTGCCCTTCACTCTGATTGGACGAGTTCGGGGTTACCTTCTACGCGATTGACTTATTTTAGAGTTGGGGCGGGCAAAAGGGAAGGGCTCCAATCGGATCCAGTTCAGGCGTTATACTGTATTCTGAAAATGGACCACGAGACTTTCTGTTTCTCACAGTGTGGATGAGGTCTTGGGGGGCAAGTGGGTGCTCCCAGGACCCACCTGTCATGTCCGTTCTGGGGCACAGGGTTCTGGCCACCTCCCCCTCCAAAACAACAGAGACAGGTTCCCAAAGCAGCTCCTGGAAGGGTCCCATCTGTACCCCACTTTCTGAAAGCATCTCCTTATCTGGGGTTGATGGCACCTTGGGAAATTTGGTTCCGAGGGGGAAGGATGAACAACGTCCCACCAGCTCACCAGACCGCCTAGGCCCAGTTTTGGCAGGGTGCCCATGGGCAGGGGCCCTCCCTCTCTCATTCCTTGGAAATCGAGAATGAAATTCAACCTGAGGCCTCATCTCTGTGTTGTCTCTGGAGGAGACTCCTCAGGTGACACAGGGCCTCCTTCCCCAGTCCACATGCCACTGCCCCAGCTTGGCTCAGCAGTGCTCTGGGTCCTGCTTGGTGCTGGGCAGTTGTGTGGCCTGCTTGCAGACTCTAGACCGAGGTTTGGAGAAGCATTTTCTGGAGAGGGACTTGGGTCAGGAGGAAGGTGAATGAGACAGTGTATCTGGGACCAAAGCCCGGCACTCCAGTCACTGCTTGAGTGACAGAGGTGGCAGAGGAGAAGGCAAGGGGGAGGGAAGAAAGGTAGGTAGGAAAGTGTGTAGATCCCTTGGGTCCTTTCACCAACTCCAGATGCTAGCTTGATCCATGCTTCACCCTATAGTGAGAAGATTTTTTTTCTTTTTTTTTTTAATTGTGCCTGAAATTCTGTAGAAAAGGGAAACTCTTGTCAGTGTTGAAACCAGGAAGAGGAACGGGGACCTCTGCCCCACAGCCCTTCACTTATGGACGCCTCCAGGTCATCACATGCCTCAGGGCCACCCTTCCCTGGGATCACTCCTCCAGGCTACCAACAGTCAGGGAACCCCTCTGTGTGCCACTACAATGGTGAGGAAGATGGGACAGAAGGTCCCTGTCCTCCTGGCCCTTATTGTCCAAGGGAAGCAAGACATTAAGCAAGAGAATCACAAAATTGTTCATGTAATTGCAGCTGTGGTCATTGGCATGCAGAGAGAAATGCTTAATGCTTCCAGGGTTTATAGTGGGGAATGGGTTTGTGGCCACCTCAGCTCATGGGCATTCCTGGGCCTTCTTGAGGGGTGTCAGGCCGCTCTCTGGCAGTGCCCGAGTGTGTACACCTGGAAGGCATGGGCAGGAGCATCACTCCGACTTGTAAAGAGAACTGGAATTTCTGGCTCTGCCTTTAGTTAGTTCCCCAGGTGACCTTGAGCTTGTCGCTTCTCTTTGTACCTCTGTTCTTTCTTCTGTGAAATGAAATCTTACTCAAAATTTCCTGATGTCCTTTCCCAGAATCCCAGAAAAGCATCAGTTTCCAAGGGACAAACCATAGTTCTTTCCTAGAAAGGAACTCAGGAATGGGATCTTCAGCCACTCACTCCAGAGAACGACAGATAGGGAGGAGAACAAGCCAGAGTCAGGAGATCATGGTCCTTTGACAGCACAAATGGAGGGGTGTGGGTATGACAGGTGCATCCTACAGTGGCTGGAATCAGGGAGATTTGTACTAATGGCGGGATCCCAGGGCAGTGGTTGAAAACTACAGCAAGCAGGGTTTAGGTTAGATATTAGGCAGTACTTTCTTGCCTATAATACTAAGACATCTGGCAGGCGACCAAAGATGTTGAAGGAGAGTGAGTGTCATAGCTATTTCATAAAAAGCAGAGAAAGAGCTTTTCAGAGGGAGATGGTTGTGTGGAGGCAGGGGCAATGGGTGACCTTACAAGGTCTCTCCTCAGACAAGTCCATGAATCTTTCCTGGCGCTGCCACTGATGTCAGTGCTGTCCGGGTGTCTGGGAGAGGAAGATGTCAGGTCCTCTTGGAAATGAGTTTTTGAGCATAAACTATCCTGATTCACATCTCTTGATGACACATGTGGCTAACTGTGCAGTTGTCACCCTCAATCAAATGGAGGCCAATTACACCTTTGCCCTTGTGTCCTCCTGTAATAGAAACATGGCTTCTGAAAAGTGTATTAGTTTCTGGCAATCTGGGGGCTGGGAGGCATTTCATGTTTCTGACCCAGAAACGAGGTCTGAGAATGCACTCCTCGAGGGTGTGGCATTGGGTAGCCAATAAAGCCTTCTGCTCAGGGGGCACCAGGGCAGTTATGTCTCTAGATAAAGGGGGATGGATCCCATGTCTTATCAAGGTCCTTTGTGTCCTTGGACTTTAAAAAAAAATTGTTGTCCAGGGACACAGGTCCTCCGTGTGTCATTATTACTTTTTTTTTTTTGGTACCAGGGATTGAACCTGGGGCACTTCACCACTGAGCCACATCCCCAGCCCATTTTTGTTTTATTTAGAGTCAGGGTCTTGCTGAGTTTGATTTCACTAATATGCTGAGATTGACCTCAAACTAGTGATCCTCCTGCCTCAGCCTCCCTACCTGCTGGGATTACTGCATGCACCACCACCGAGCCTGGCTGTGTTACCTTTATGCACATGTCTGCACCCAGATTCTGAAAAGTTCTCCGCTTCTACTGAGGAACATACTGTGCATCTGAAAAACATGATTCATATTGTTAGAAAGGCAATGGGATTAGCTCTACCATGAAGAATATCAGGTAGATGGAAAGAGGAATTTCCAGACATTAAACATAGACATTGTCACAGAAGACCAAGCGGGTGGTGGGACAGACATCCTTCAACAGGAAGAGAAGCCTCAGATGGGAAAGACATCGGGGAAGGAAAAATTGACAAGATTTCTCCCATACCAGGGTTTGTGTGAGTGTGGGTCTAGACAAGATAGGAAGAACAGATCAGTTGTCAGTCCATGAACGTGTGTTCATTGAATGCATTAGTGTCAGGGGAGAGAGGAGCTGGGGGAAGGGAGGAGGCAGGAGGAGAGTAATGCTGGACCTAACAGGGCTCAGCAGAGTGGAAGCCCTTTTTTAGCAGTGTCATGGTGTTATCTCTGGGCTCAGGGACATTGTGTGGGTGAGTGTGTGAGTCAGGAAACTTGAGTTAGGAGAGTCAAACCTGCCACAGGGACCTGCAGGTGACTCTCCAGTCCCAGCTGAGTTGGCAGCGCTGCCCGTTTAAATTCAGGGCGCCGCGTGTCCCGTCGTTTGAGTGTAGTCTATTTACACACGCTGAGCATCTACCCGGCCAGAAAGCCACGATCCTTGAGCCTCAATATTGAAGGGAGCATGAAGAGCCTGGATTGGTGAAGAATACAGTTTCCAGATTCACTCAGGAGGACTCCAGCCTGGTGTCAGGATAGACTCCGCTTCCCCGCCTCCCCTCTCTGTCTCTCTTTCTTTCTGCAGCATTGAGAATTGAGCCCTGGGCTGCGCCACCACTGACCTATATCCCCAGTTCATTTATTTTTGGTACAAATCTCCCTAAGTTGCTGAGGCTGGTCTTGAACTGTGATCCTCCTGTCTCAGCCTTCCAAGTTGCTGAGATTACAGGTGTGCACCTCCTGGCTTTAGCTCTTTTTCTAATACAACTCTGATGTCATTCCAGATGTTTCTAAGGGTGTCTCAACCAGAAAATGCATAAACCTCATCTCAGGTTACTTTACTACCAACACAGAGGCTGAATGACCAGTGCATTAATATTTTTAGTGATCTTCCCAACTTGACTCCTGGGACCACAATCCAGGAAGGGTCACAATCATGATTCTGGATTTTGGAAGTGTGACCTTGAAATGTCCTGGTACCAAATCTCCCGCCTCGGGGTAGGACCTTCCTAAATCACCCCATATCCTGTTAGGTACATGTTCTCTAAATTTCTCTTGGCCTTTCCTTCCTTCTAGTAGTTTTATATATATATTTATATAAACATAATTTTATATAATTATTATATAATTTTATTTATATATATATATATCTTTATTTATTTTTATGTGGTGCTGAGGATCGAACCCAGTGCCTCACATGTGCACGGCGGGCGCTCTACCACTAAGCTACAGCCCCTTTTTAGAAAGTGTTTCTTTTGGCTAACTAGTATCCATCATGTTGTTTAATCACATTTGGCTTCTGGGAAAGGGTCTGATTCTCAGTGTCTTAGGGCCAGGTTGTCCTGCCAAGTTCAAGATGATAGTGAGAGGTTGGGACTCTAGACTACTTTTCTTTGTGATCTTGGTGTCTGCATATTAATCCCCTTAGAATTATTCTCAGCCTTCAGGTCTCTTGCATAGTGCCTTTGCAAAGCTGGAAGCCCCAACTGTGCTTAGAAATGCAGTCCGTACCCGCTATGGTGGTACATGTAATCCCAGCTACTCAACTGGCCATCCCAGCCTGAGCAACTTAGTGAGACAGACCCTGTCTCAAAATAAAAACAAGAAGGGCTGGGGGTGTGTCTCAGTGGTTCAATCCTCAGCACCTCTGCGCAGCCGGGCTTGGAAAAGTTTCAGGACCATGGACAGAGCTGAGCACCTCCCTCCTCTAGACAGGAAGGCCACAAAGCTGAATCCTGACTCCAATATTGTAGGTAGAGACAGGGACAAGGGAAAACCGGTGTTGTAGGATATTGGTTCTGCTTTTTACAAGGTGAGGCCTTGTCAGAGACACTTCCTGTTTCTGGGCTTCACTTTTTCATGTGTAAAACGAGGTGGCTGAACTCCAGGGCTCTGCTTTACTGTGAGCTTGAGTGACTGTGAATGTCTTTCCCAGAGGGTCTTTATGAGTGATCTCAACCTGTGAGGCGTGGATAGAGCTACTCTGGCCTGTAAGGGGAAGGATATGTGATCCCAGGTCCTGCATCCTGGCCATGGCCCCCAAATCAGTGTCATGCATATTTCTCCAACATGTAGGGCAGGGCCGTCTTCTCTGCCATATTCATTATTCCAGATCCCCCACCGCCCACTCTGCTGATGGGCAAAACCTGTCCTGGGTTGTTGGGAGAGGCAAGCTATGTGGTGGCAGTGGGTCAGGTGAAGCTTAATGTGGGGTAGAGCCTCCATCCAGGCTGGGGCTGAGCAGAGTAGACACACCTGGGGGGGAGGGGGCTACCTAGGCATTGGGAGGGAGAATCCAGACCTTGCTGCCTTGGCGATGGGGGCAAGGTATCTGAGCAGGGTCCTCCCTCCCTCACTCTGTCGCAGTGGCTCTGCCTCAGTACAGGGCTGGACTGCAGAGGATCCTGCAGAGGCAGGAGGAGGCACAGCCGGATAGAATGGCATGGGGCCAGATGCGAGGGCAGGGCTGAGCGGAGACTGGCAGCTCTCCAGAGCTCAGGGCTGTAGGAGTGACAGTAGGAGGAAGGATTGAGTGCCAGACTGTGGCTGTGTCCTCATGTGTCTGGAGCAGGGCTGCACCAGGCTTTGGCCTCTTGATGAGTCTGAACAGGGTCATCCCTCAGTTCCCAGCCCTCAGGTCACCCAACAGGGATGGGACGTCCCTCCCCTCTGTCCTCTCGCTCTTCTTCCCATCTTCCCCACTTCTGTGTCTTTTCCTTGACCTCCACATCTCTCACCATGCTAGGAATCCAAGCCCTGTTGGTTCCCCTGTCCAGGGCACTTAGCCTAGGGTAGAAGGCACAATTGTCATCCCCAGAAGTCACAAGAAGGCAGCACAGGCCTGTCTGCTGAGAGGGGTAACCCGGAGCCCTCCAGACCTACTGAACAGCAAAGGGGAGACTCCAGGCAGTGTGTAGTTACCTGCACCAACCCTTTTGGTGCTCTTGCCGTTAAGCTCCCCTCAGAGATGACAGGTACACCTGCTGTCACTTTCAGGCTCACCTCATCTTCCTCCTCCAGCCAGAAGAACAGTCTGGTGTGTTTTATTTTATATCCCTAGACCCAGGTTCATGGTCCCCCCGCCCCCCCCATTCTCTTCCCACACCAAGGGACACCTGCATGTTGACTATGCAGTGAAGTGACCCAGAAAAGGCTGGGTAAGCAGGCTGGGAATCCGGGCACTGCCAAGGCTGCTGGGGAACATATTCTAGGCAGAATTTCCCTGTACCACTCGTGCTGCCAGGTGGCTCACTACCTACCTCACTCAAAGTTAGTTCTTAGGTGTCAAGGGGTCTGGGCGAGGTGGAGGCAGACTCTTGGCTGGCAGAGACATCAGGGGTGCACAGGAGCGGGCACAGTGTTCTAGGGGGTGGACGGGGGCTCAAACCTCTAAAACCAGGGCTCCCCAATGCTCAGGTCCTGCTCTGGAAACCGTTGCCCAGATCAGGAGGGCAGTTCCAGGGCACAAGCCCAGCCTGGGGGAGCAGGCTGAGTCCCACAGTCTTAGAGCAGGGACCTCATGGCTTTAGGTATAAGCAGAACTGATTCACATCTCCCCCATCTCCGAGCAGGCATGGGAAGCATCAGCAACCTGGGGACTGATTTTGTCCCTCTGTCAGGAAGCCGATTCTAACAGAGAAAGAACTTCGCCTGTTTCAGTTGTAAACCAGGCTGGTGCCTCATTCAGAACCAGGTGCATTGAAATTCAGTAAATAATTGTGATGTTGTAGAATTAGCACTGTCCAGAGACTCAGTGGCCTGCCTCAGATATGGACACTTGTGCTTGGGCACAGTTGAGCAGAGGCCAGGTGTTGGAGGGACTTAGGAACCATTGATGGCTTGAGGACCTTTTCTCTTTGGCTTTGAGATTCCATGATTCTGTGACCTCTTTTGAAAAATGGAGACCTCAGAGTGAGGCCAGAGCTGAGCAAGCAATAGGTGTCTCACTCAGGGACACGCTATGCAGCACCTTTTGCCCTGCTACCTCTACTACATCAACCTGTCGTCAAACTGGGTTAGGAGAGCATGTCTGCCTCTCCTTTTTTGGAAATCCTTATTGCGAGCTTCTAGGTTGCAGTCTCAGCTTGGCCTGTGTCTGGGCCATCTGTTCAGTTGAGCGATATCCATCTGACTCCTGAATACACTTTTCAGAAGTGGATGCTCAGGAAGCTGCAGGTGGGTGGAACATGGGAGAGACTGTTGACTGTCTCAGGGGGCCTGGAGGTGGGGTGGGGGTGGGTCCCAGCTTCAGCTGCTCCCTGCTGCCTCCCTGGCTCTGGCCCTGACGGGGATGAATAATTGATGGTGACTAACGGATCGTTGCTCCTGTATGAAATATTCATCAGGGACCATGGCAGGTTTGTATAATCAGATGTTTCACGCTGCCCTCCTGGTAGGTGTGGGACTCCTGGGTTTCCCTGACTCTCAGAACCATGGGGTGGAAGGGGACCCTTCCCTACAGATAAGTGGATTCTGTGCAGAGAGCTGATTGGCATCCTTCTCAGGGGGCACTTTACTGGGGAGAGAGCCCCACAGTCCATAATTCTGGGGACTGGATTTGTCCTCTTTGTGGAATGTCTACACTGACCAACATTTAGAATATTGGGGAACTACCTGGAGGGGTTGCCAGCAGCAAACATAGGGATTGCTCATACTGCTCTGCTGCTCAAATTAGAGGCCTCCTGCCTGCCAGGGGTAGATTGTTTATTTGTACTGGACTCATGAAAAAACCCAAACACCTGTGTGCTAGTTACTGGAGGGCTTGCAACAACTCATTTGACCCAGAGGATCCCTGTTCTGACTTCATAAAGGTCAGGAGTCTGACCAGAGGAAGGCAAGAGACTTCATCCAATAGTACACTTCTTTTTCGTCCTTTTAGATTGGGATGGACACATGGGATTTTTCATGAGTTGCCTGGGGTGCTAAGAATGTAATTCCCAGCCACACACAGGGCCAAGAGTCTGATTCAGACACAGCTTTTACAAAGCACTTTACTTAAAAAGCACAGATTAGGCCTTTTCATTTCCATTTGAAACTGTTTTCTTGAGGAGTCCCAAAGGAGTGCCCTAAGGCAAACACCTCCCTGACATTCAGGGGAACAGAACAATAGGGAAGAAAGAAGCCTGGAGAAAAACTTTTCTTTAATTGAACACTGTGGCACTGACAGATCCTGATCATGCAACTTGGGTTACTATCTATCCAAGCAGGGATTCTCCAGAGAGATCCTTACCAGTCATGCTAATTTTTGAGTTTTCTGAGATGCTTGGCATGCCCTTCAGCAATCCAGTCTATGGCCATGTCACAGAGCTTGAATGTGGTACACATCTTGGACACAAAACCTTGAACCCCTTCAGAGAGTGGCCAAAATTCAGGAAGAATACAGGAACTTAGGATCTTGGTAGGTGTTGCCCATCTGCAAGGCAAGCAGCAATCCATTCATAAATTGGCCATGAGGAGTCCTGCAAAGATTTCCACTAGACAGGACACATTCACGGCTGCATTCTTCTCTCTACTCTCTTTAACCACAAACACAGTGAGATCCACTGACATAAAAAGGCTCACTATTTAACAGTCCATTTGAAACCAACAACAACCACAAAAAAAAAAACAAAAGTTTTTCCTCACTTTTGTTTCACTGCCAAGGCCATCTACATACATGTTAACTCAAAAGGACATGACAATCATTTTTCTGCCACTTTACTGGTGGGATAACAAGGTCAGTCACTTGTCCTTCACTAAGAAAAGAACAATTTTGTAATATCTTTCCACTAACACAGATTATTACAGCTCCCTATGCCCACAACTTCATGGGACAGTAGAGTCTGCACTTTTACAAAAAACTAAATTCTTATTCTCTGACACACATGTGCAATAACACTGTGTTTAGGGTGCCAAAAACATAGTATAATCTCTTTAGCAAGGTCTGATATCCTATGTAACATAATGATTAAGACTGTTGATTTCTAAGCTGAGATAAAGAGTAAACTAGCTTATCCAAGAAGTTGGAATTATCACTGACAGTAATCCTCTATATTCTACAGCTACCCTCTGTATTCTCAATATTTTCCCATTTTTAATAAAACAAGAAAGTACATATAAACCGAGATTTAACTTAATTCTCCTGACCATCCCTATCTAACAGGGACCAATGGGTAAAGAGCAGTTCAAAATGTTGAACCTCTCCTCACAAATGTGTGTGTTAAATATCTGTTGAAAGAAGAGACTTCAGAGTACTTTAAAGAGGTATTCTTTGAGAGCTGGTTTAGAGTATAAAATAATAAATTTTTTATTTCCCCAGGATTTTTAAAATTACTTTCTCTATATTTTATCAGAAATTATCAGGCACCTCATCTTTCTTCAAATAGGGTCAATGGTCAGTCCAAATTTTAAAGAAACAGACAAAATGGGAGCATAGTGTTCAGTTTTCATTTAGACATTCCAAGTGCAGGTGCTCACATTTATGAAAAATGCTGACAGATTCAGACCATTGTAAATGTTCAGCTTGATTTTGCAGGGTGAGGATGGGGGTTGGTTTTCTCACATATTTTCAAATGCTCTACATTTTGTGTGTGTGTGTGTGTGTGTGTGTGTGTGTGTGTGCGTATAATTTGTTTCTTTGGTGTGAACATATTCAAGACTCTACTTTTTCCTTTTTTCTTCTTTTTGGTACCAGGGATTGAACCCAGGGTTGATTCACAACTAAGCCATATCCCAGCCCTATTTATTTTTTTAATTTGAGACAGTCTCACCAAGTTGCTTAGGACCTCCCTAAATTGCTGAGGCTGGTTTTGAATTTGGCAATCTTCCTGCCTTAACCTCGTGAGCTACTGCAATTACAGATGTGTCCAGCTTACAGAGTCTTTTTGACTCTAGGGTAACATAAGAACTTGATTCCAGTTGAAAGCAGAGTAGCACTGAGAGATGGAACATGAAGAGCATATTAGTTTCTTGTTTTGAGGAATAACCTTCATGAAAGACTAGCTACTTGCCTGAGGAAAGAACAGTCTAGTAATAGTGTCACTAGCTCCCATGGAGGACTACAGAGTTACTTCATTGTACAAAAAGATATTTCAGAAGGGATAATAACATTTTTCAGAACACAGAATTCAAAAACACACGAGAATATTTTGGAGACAGTTTTTTTGGGAAGCATTTCTTTCTCTCTCTCTCTTTACACACACACACACACACACACACACACACACACACACACACACACACACACATAGACACAAATTTGTACCTGGAATAAAAAATAAAATTGTTATTTAGGAAAATTAATTTGACAAGAATGTGTAGGATGAATTAGAAATGTAAGGTAATGGGGACAGGAGCACCAATTAGGTAAGTAAAACAGTAGCTCTGGTGAGAGGAGATGAGGCTTCAAATGAAATAACTATAGGAGTGGAGAAGGACGGAAAGTCAATACAGAGTCCTACTCTCTTCACTGTGTACAGATACAAGAAGTTATTAGACATCTGGCCTTTGAACTATAGGATTATTCTTTTATATTAACATACTTCAAAAATTTTACCATATTACTTTATTTAATGCAATTGGGAACAATTGCATTAAATACAAGCTAATATTTGCTTTAGGTCAAGATATAGCAGAAAGAAAAGTCTGGTATTGCATGTGGCAGAGAATGTGGCAGACTGGGTAGAAGAGGACATATCGAGACTTCAAATAGGTGGGAACATAAGAATCACATAGGGAATTTTTAAAAACAAAACCTAAAATGCCTGAATCTCAATTGGGAAACTTCTAACTTAGCGGTTCTGAAGCAGTTCTTTGATATATACATATTTGCAGAAAATCTACATAAGCTTGTGATGTACACTGAAGCCTTACTTAAAAGGAAAAAAGAATAAAACATAAAAGATAAAAGACAGCCAGATGCTGTGACACATGCTCCAAATCCCAGCTGCTCGGGAGGCTAAGGAAGGAGGTTCATGAGTTCTAAGCCAGTTTCAGCAACTCAGAGAGGCTCAATACAACTTTGTGAGACCCTGTCTCCAAATAAAATATAAAAAGTGCTGGAAAGTGGCTTAGATGTTAAAAGCTCTTGGGTTCAATTCCCAGGACCTAAATAAATAAATAAATGACTTCACTAGCCTACTTGTGAAGATAAGCTAAAAAGGAAAACTTCCAAATATTATACACACAGAGTAGGACTTCCTGCCAGTCTCTCTCTCCCTATAGTTTGTTCTGTCCTTCCAAGTGATTGTGTTCCTTAATGCTTCTTCTGTTGCTCCTGACTCTTGACTAAAAGTGGCCAACTTAAATTTCACATTTCTGTATGCATCTTGACAGCCAGTCATGTGCTCCTAAAATAATAACCATAGCTTCACGACAAAAATCCATTTAACTCAACCCTCTTCCCTCTATTATTAGGAAATCAATTGTTATTAAGTAGGTGTGAACTTCAAACATATTTTAATAGAATTTAAATGGAAGACTACTTCACCTGTGTTTATCTCAGGAAAGACCAATGTCTCTTTGGAATTGCACCAACTTGAGTTTTTGCAACTTATGACTTTTACAAAAGTACATTTATAAATGTATGTGTACTGCATATAAAAATATGCATATCCCTCCCCACTCCCCAAAATATATTCACAAATATCCTTTATTCCATATACTTGAATTTTTAATTCACCTCACATGACCTGGGCAATATCTTTCCAAAGAAATGTCTTTACTCCTGAACTCATCATTAGCTTCACCAGCTCACTTTACACCAGAACTGTTTTACTGGAAGAACTGATACACCTCATCTAAAACTAGTTTGATTTATGGACTTCAATTAAGCATTGGTGTGATTATTTATTTATTTTTAAATCTTTTTTATAAATATTTGATTTATATTTTTTATTTATATGTGACAGCAAATGCATTGCAATTTATATTACAATATGGAGCACAAATTTTTCATATCTCTGGTTGTATACAAAGTATATTCACAAGAATTTGTGTATTCCTACATGTACTTTGGATAATGATGTGCATCACATTCCACTATGATTTCTAACCCCATTTCCCCTCCCTTATCTCCCCTCTGCCCTATCTAGAGTTCATCTATTCCTTCCATGCTTCCCTTCCCTACCCCACTATGAATCAGCCTCCTTATATCAGAGAAAACATTTGACATTTGGTTTTGGGGGATTGGATAACTTCTCTTAGTATTACCTTCTCTAACTTCATCCATTTACTGGCAAATGTCAAGATTTTATTCTCTTTTATTGCTGAGTAATATTCCACTGTCTATATATGCCACATTTTTTATCCATTCATCTACTAAAGAGCATCTGGGTTGGTTCCACAGTTTAGCTATTGTGGATTGTGCTGCATTAATCATGATATGAATGTGTCCCTGTAGTATGTTGTTTTTAAGTCTTTCCTAGATAGACTGAGGAAAGGGATAGTTGGGTCAAACACTGGTTTCACTCCCAGTTTTCCAAAGAATCTCCATACTTTCTACATTGGCTACACCAATTTGCAGTCCCACCAGCAATGTATGAGTGTATCTTTTTCCCCACATCCTCACCAACACTTATTGTTGTTTGTATTCTTGATAGCTTTCATTCTGACTCAAATGAGATGACATCTTAGAGTGGTTTTGATTTGCATTTCTCTAATTGCTAGAAATGATGAGCATTTTTTCATATATTTGTTGTTGATTGTATATCCTCCTTTGAGAAATGTCTGTTCCGTTCCTTGACCCATTTATTGATTAGGTTATTTAGGGTATTTTTTTTTTTTTGGTTTTTAGCTATTTGAGTTCTTCATATACCCCAGAGTTTAGTGCTCTGATTTATGAGGGATAAAAATTTGCTCCCAAGATGTAGGCTCTCTATTCACATCACCGATTGTTTCTTTTGCTGAGAAAAAGAAAATGAGTTTGAATCCATCCCACTTATTGATTCTTGATTTTAATTCTTGTGCTATAGAAGTCTTATTAAGGAAGTTGGGGCCTAATCCCACATGATGGAGATTAGGGCCTACTTTTTCTTCTTTTAGATACAGGATCTCTGGTTGTATTCCTATGTCCTTGATCCATTTTGAGTTGAGTTTTGTACATGGTGAGAGTTATTATTTATATACATAAAATGCATTAGTTTTATCTGCACAACTCACTAATTTTGAATGAATGAATTATGAATAAACCTATCTAATAACAAATATACAAAAAAACTCTACACACTAAAGAGTTGTTTTGTCCTTGTTGTTGTTGTTGTTGTTGTTTGGCCAATCTCTCCTTCACAGTCCTGGGCCTAACAAAATATGTTTTATTGTCTGTCTTTATAGATTAATTATACCTTCACTAGAATTTATGGTAAATGGTATCACATAGTATATACAATGCTATTATTAGCATTATAAAATCACCATACCTTTTTTGAAATGGTTTCAAGCTGTTTTATCTATCAATAATTTATTGCTCTATATCCCTGGAGAATATTGAATTATATAAATGAACCTTATATAAATGAACCGCATATTCTTCATTAACTATCTGTGAATCAGAACTTGGCACTGTTTCCAAATTTGATTATTATATTTAAAAAAAAAAAACATGTGCATCAAGTCTTGTTTAGATGTGCATTTATTTCTCTGAAGTCCAAAGACAATAGCTTTTTTATCTCCTCATTTTCAGTTGATCCCATATTCGATATTGATTTGAGTACATTTCAAAAAATATCTACTTAGCAAATATCTACTAGTAGACTCTGTAGTTAAACCTAACAATATGAATCATGTAAGTAAAATTCTTCAAATAGGGAGATAAATCTAGGAGAGCAATTTAATTTTAAAAAATTACCAAATAGCATATTTCCTAAATAAAATTCAAAGAATATTATTTGAGAGATGGAGAGAGTAAACTTTTCATAAAAGAATATCACTGTAGCTAATAAAAGAATGTAAGAAATCTAAGTTTTGATAACATGGAGAAAAATATATTATCTTTACCACTAACAATTAAGTTGGCAGGTGAGTTTATACACTCCAAGCAAAAAAAGACAAATATTAAGTTTAGTAGATCCTAAGAATCTTACAGGGAGAGCAATGATGAAAGATTTTTATGTGGGAGAGTTAAAATCAGAGGGGTTTTTTGTTTGTTGGGTTTTGGATTGCACTGCTGACATGATGACATTACCTTGAATAAGTTGAAGATAAGCAATCTGTCGCAAAAATCAGGGAAACATTTAAGTGTTAGTTGGTTGATTAATTACATTTTGGAGACAGCAGACCAATTCCTATTTTTTTTTTTTAATTTTGTAACTAGTTAAATGGAAATGTTTTAAGTCCAGATTTTTTTTAAAAAAAGACCAATGATTAGTATAACAAGGATAAATTATCATCTTTTGTTTTCATGAAATTTGAGGATGTTGGATAGGGATGTTGGGTATCATGTGCAGCAGTGGCTCATAAGTCAGGGTAATAAACAATTCAAAGATAAGCAGTGGAGCAGTAGTTAGAATGGCTAATGTTGAGGAGGTTATATAATTGTTCAAATTATAATTGGGCAGTGATAGAGTTCAGGAAATGCTTCTTCCAAATATACACCAAGGTATTTGAGGATACAACAGAAGCAAGAAGACTCTGACCTTCTGTGTCTTTCTCCTCTGAAGCAGATCAAAGAATTCTCTGAACTTCTGAAGCAGATCATAAGAACTCATGTGAGAAATACCCACCCTAGATTCAGAGAAAATAAATATCTTTATCTCTGGAGACACAGGGACACAGAATCTGAACAAACATCTTACAAAATTTCCCTTAGTTTATTCCCATCAGATACTATTCACTTTATCCAATCTTTCTGTAAAATTGTTCACTCTTCAATAAATTATAAAAATACACAGGTTTACTAATATTTGTGCATCTTTGATTCTGAAGATGTATATTTATATTAAATAAACAAATATTTTTTTCTTTTATTACTCTGTCTTTTGTTTTAGAATGGGAAGCAATGAACCCTCAATTAGGTGAGGAAAATATTAAGCAATATTTTCCTGTCACCTTCTGTCCCTATTGGGAAGGGGTGGTCTCTATTATCTCATCAATTTCACCCCTCTTTTTTTTAATCCAGGGTTCTCAAGTTTTATTGAGCAATAAAATCACTTAAAGATACTTTTTTAAAAAGTGACATTGTTCTTATATATGACATTTCTGGATAATGGTGCCAAACTTGAGGAACAGTGCCAAAAAATGCAGACATTACTGTTTTCCTCACAGAAGTTGTTGAATCTATAATGAAACACAGCATAGAGCTGGGCAGAGTGGTAAATGCCCACTATGTAATCCCAGCTACACAGGAGACTGAGGCAGAAGGATGTCAAGTTCAATTCCAGACTAAGCAACTTAGTGAGACCCTGTCACAAAATAAAATATAAAAAGGCCTGAGGAGATAGCTCAGCAGAAAAGCTTCCAAGGTTCAATCCCAAGTAACTCCGACACCACCACACAAGAGAACAACATAAATTAAAGGCAAGACTGGGCTGCACTTAAATGTTATTTTTACATAATAAAAAATTCATTAAACAAAAATTTCTGATTTAAATAAGCTTATCTGTGGGAGGAGGAGATAGCTACTAGTTCAATGAATACAGGAAGGATAAATATTTTCAAAATGGAACAAATTTAGATGACTTAATTATGACGGCTAAACTGAATAAAAATAGAGAATGATTGAAATAAGATAATAAGGTTATACTGCTAACAATTGATTTAAAGAAAAAAAATACTCAGCTGGGAGGAAGCTCATCTCTTCTTACACCTGAAGTCCTGAAATTCTCAGTGTTCTCCAGGAGAACATCACCATCACCTCCTTGGAAATTTTTAGAAATGAAAGCTGTCTGATGACACCTAATTTCTACTGAATAAGAAATTCTGCATTTGGAGTCCAACATTCTCTGTTTTTCGCTTGTTTTTTTTTTTTTTTTTGCTCTGTTTTTTGCTTGTTTTTTTTTTAAGTCTCTTGAGGTGACTTTATTACTCAATAAAACACTGGATTAAATGAATAAGAAGGATGGAATTTGTAAGATTACACAGACTCCCATAGAGACAGGTGTGACAGGTATAATATGCTCATAGAAATATTGCTCACTAGCCTCGGTGACATGTGAATCTGAAGATGAGGCTAGGAATAGAGAAGATGTGAATACTTTGAGAAAAGTTAAAATTTTCAGTATTCTCTCCCACTAAGTAAAGAAGAGGTGCCCATAACAAGAATTTCTGAGTCTCTGAGAGTCCTGCTCAGACTTCAGAGTGCCATTGTTCTTGACAGATTTTGCTACATTTTTTTGGGGGGGGTGTGGGCTATGTTTTTCTATATCAGCTTTTAGGGACTACTGTAAGAAAATAAGATAGGAACTTTATCTTTAGTGACTACTGTAAGAAAATAAGGTTGGAGCTTTATCTTTGGGGAAAGGGGTCCCCAAAATGCAGACACTTTGAAATTACTCTAATGTTTGTGTCTTGTCTTCATCACACTCCAAACTCTAGTATCTTTAATAGCATATGACAATTATTTTTGTAACCTTCTGTCCATGATACAGACTCATTTGTATGAGTGGTGAGATCACATGGGATTTGGATTCTAGTTGTGAGACACTCTAATTGTAAAGCATGTGGTTTCCCTAAGTAAAATTGTTTGTAGCGGTAAGAACTCATGACAACACTTGCTAATGGTATTATGTTATCTCTCCTCTACAGAGTCATTAATGTGTCTCCACGGAAAATACATGCAACAGAGGCTTATTTACTTCCTTAAATACTATGCCACACTGAAATTCTCTGGGAGATAATTTTATTTTCTGCATAAAGGCTATGGACATGAACTTTCAGAAGTCTTATATAATAATTTGGGGACTACCTATTAAGAAGCACACAATGCTTTCTCACCTCTTGACTGAAAATTATTTTCTTTCTTATTTAATGAGCTACGGGATTCAAATTGCCTGCCGAAATCAAGTTATTTCTAAAGAATTCCCAGAGGGGAATTATTCCTAGATTTTTCTATAGTGCTTAATTTTAAGTGCTTAGTTCCCCTTTCATGAGAAATGTTTTATTGCATGGAATAAGTTGCAAATATTTCTTGACTTTTATTTTCCAAATGGCTAATTTTCCCAACATCTTTTATTGAAAAATGTTATTTCATGTTTTGTTTTCTTACAATATTTTTTCCATTCATTAACGGTGATGTGTGAGATCTGATTCAGGTTCATTAACTTTGTTTCACTGGTATTATTTCTTAAATTATGCACATAAATTTGATGATTTTAAAATTGAAAATTTTATGATGCTCAAGAAAAAGTCCATGAAAATGTGTAGACAAATGACAATAAAAAAGTAAATAAAAGATGGGCTATTAGTCTGTGAGTATAGATTTGTCATAATCAAATCTGAAAAAAACAATTATAATACCAGTTTTTTAAAAATTTTAAGAATATAAACACATCTTCTTGTGTTTATAGTAAACGTACCTGGGGAAAAAGCCACTTATCTACTTATGGATCTTTATTTTCTTTATGTGTTTTTAAATATGTTTATCATTTTCTGTTTTAAAACTTTTGAATGTTTTTGATATCTTTAATCCTTGCTAGGTTGGAAAGTTGATAAACTTTAGTGCTACCTTATTCTAACTTGATCATTATTAACCATATTCTCTGATATTAGAGTTAGAAATTCCAATTTACAATTTTATGTCACAACAAAACATAGCAGCAGTTCACCATTAATAATTGTGCCAAAGAGCAAAGATATTGAGAAGGAAAGTGGGTCCTGAAACTATGGAGACATACCGAGATGATAATACTATGTCCTGAATTCATGACTTTGAAATATTAAAACGTATGGCTTTCAAATACCAAGTGATGTATGGGTAGATTAAATTTTAGGAGCTCCCACCTCACTATCCACACTTTTGTGTAATCTCCCTTTGAGTCAAGGCAGAATCTGAGATCTAACAGCATATGAAAAAGATGGTCACAGTATCACTTATGATTACATTCTGTTATAAGGGGAGGGATTTTAAAAATATTAATAAAAATATAACTAAAGCCCATGATAAATAGATTTGAAGATAATTAAAAGAGAGATTCTCCTTATATCCTTTAAACAGTGAGCTCCGTTTGTGAGATTACCTATGAAGGAGAGAACATGCCAAAGGCCTGATTGTGGGCTCCAAAAGCTGAGATCAGTTCCTGAATGACAGCAAGCAAGAAAACTGAGACCACAGCTGGGTGCAGTGGTACACACCTGTAATCCCTGTGGCTCAGGAGGTTAGGGCAGGAGGATTGCAAGTTCAAAGCCAGCCTCAGCAAAAGCAAGGTGCTAAATAACTCAGTGAGACCCTGTCTCTGAATAAAATATAAAATAGGGCTGGGAATGTGGCTCCATAGTAGAGTGCCCCTGAGTTCAATCCCCTGCATGAAAGAAAGAAAGAAAGAAAGAAAGAGAAAGAAAGAAAGAAAAGAAAGAAGGAAGGAAGGAAACAAAACTGAGACCTCAATCATATAGCTGCAAGAAAACAAATTCTTCTAATAACCTGAATCAGATTCTCCCTCAAAAAAGCCTCCCTATAGGAAAAAAGGTTGGCAGGGGACTTGATTGCCACCCTATGAAACCCTAAGAAGAAATACCAGCTAAGCATTGCCTAGAATTCTGATTTACAGAATCTTGGAGATAAGAAATGAATGTTATTTAAAGGGGCTATATATTTGTAATCTCTTATACAGTTATAATAGATAATGGATACATGTATGTCAGAGTATTTTTTTCCCAGAGAGTGGGAAGTAGAATCAATGTATTGGGAAATTGTCATTGATCAAACCATTTATTTGCTTATCTCCTAATAAACTTTGATGTATAATTGCCAACATTAAAATCATAATATATTGACCACCAAATAATAGATTCAGGCATTTTAAGATAATGTATGTATTACTAAATCATGTTATTTTGATGTAATGTCATAGAAATGGAATTTCATGTCAATATCAATGTCATAATAAGATGTTTACGTTTTATCTGTTTTACAAACCAGCATAAGAATTTTTCACTGGACATATACTTCAGAACAGGAAAGCAACATTTTGAACTCAACAGAAGCTGAAATATATACCATTTTTATCTTAACTAGAGGTTAGTCCATTTCTTATACACTATCTTTACTAATTTTTTAACACTAAAATCAAGCTTAAAGTTCTACTAGCGTCTTCCAGATGTAGGGCAATTTGGAAAATCCACTTAGAGGCAGGTCCTTTTCCAGTGATGGCTGAAAAAATCATTAGAACTTATTTCAAGCACTTTTCTCAGTCAGCATCATGAATTCAGAAATAAAATATCATTATTAATAATTAAATACCAAAATAAAATGGCAAAGCTGTTTTAGATCATGACTTTTCATTTATATAGAACAAATTATCTTTCATATTTTTCTCTCATACACTTTTGCAAAGAGAGATTCATATTCTGTTTGTCAGTGGACTCATCCAACTGTAAAGATAAATATCTGCCATCCTATCTACTCAATGGTTCCCTTCTGCTGTTACACTATGTGTATTTTACAGTGCCCAACTCTTTTATTTGATGTCTGAGTCCATTTTCTGCTGGTATAATGGAAAACCAGACTGGACAATTTATAAAGAAAAGGTATTTATTTAGCTCACTGTTCTGGAGGCGAGGAAGTTCAAGATCAAGGGTTCATCACATCTGGTGAAGACCTTTTTATTGAATCAGAAAACAGCATCATGTGGCAAGAGAGCATAAGCAAGACAGAAGTTGGGTGCTGAATTTAGTCCTTTCATCAGGAGCCACTCATATAATAAAAAAAAATCCACAAGAGCAATTATGGCACTAATCCATTTGTAATAGCAAATTCATGAAGACCGAATCACCTATTAAAGGTCCCACCTTTTAATATTATGAAAATGGTAATTTAATTTCAACCCAAGTTGAAAGAGGACATTCAACCATAGTACTCGATAAAGGGAATTTGCCAATAACAAATACTCCTGACTCTGAGCATACTTGTCATTCATTTTGCACAGTTTTACAAGCTTCTTAGAAATAATGATTCTGTCTTTGCTACAAGATGTGTAATTTTCAGCAGTAGTTCTACAGTGTTGTTGTCTTTTGTCTCTTTTTGGATGATATTAATTCAATATAGAAAAAAAATTTTTTTTCAATTATTTTGTCTCAGTTTACCAGAAAGAGAACTTTGAAGATGAAGATTAAACAAAGTAAAGAGAGTTTTGCCCAAAACATACTAAACACTGGAATTAACTACTCATTTAGTAACGTACAATATTTTATATTTTCTATGAGCATTTTTCCTCTTCCAGCTATTTGTTCAAAATTGTTAGTGTTATGTTCACTACAAATGCATTACAAACATTCATAATCTACAGTTTTTCTAAAGTCTGTTCTCATTGAACTTTATACTGTTATTCTAAATTTTGGTATTGCTATTAGTGTTGCCATCACTAGTGTTATGTATCAATTAATGATGTCAGTCAATACCTTAGTTTTAATCGTTGCTATACTTCAGCATTATAGGAACTCAAAAATATTTTAAAAACATAAATAGTAGTTTGCAAGTACCATAAAAATATGTTAACTGAGTATATTTATATCTTTATAATTATGCATTAAAGCAGAAAATCTCACTGTTACAGCATAGTAATAATTCAGAAGACAATTTAAGATGATGCTCTTTCTGAGATCAGCTACTTCTAAAAGTTTTTATTAATACTTACAACAATATTATGAAGAAAGTGTAATTATAAGCCCCAATTTATACTAGAAAGAAGGAAGGCAGAGATTGAATAATTTTTCCAATATCTCAGAAGTGTTAAGTGTAAAGTCAGATCATATGAACAGTGTGACTGTGGAGTTGAATCCTCAATAAATATGCACTCTTAGATTTTATTCAACTATTTACTTTTCATTAATTTCAAGCTGGACATGCGAAGGTAGCAATAAAACTATAGTTTCTGTGGTTTATCTCAATGATTTAGTGACAATGATCTGTTGTAAACAATCCTTGTTATTTTGAGACAGAGTTAGGATTTTCTGTTTACCAGTCCCGCAAAGGGTGGTAGGATAAAGTTATCACCAGCCTCTCCTAAGTGTTTGTGGTGGAAATACTCCAGGTGAGAATGGTTTCTCTATCAATATATATGAATGTGAAATGAATAATTTGAAGTGATTTTAACATTTTTGCTTATGAGAAGTGATTGGTTAACCACGAGCTCTTTTGCCTATTTTCTTCATGACAAGAGAGTGAGGGAGGATGATGTTTCAGAAATAGAAATTAACACAGTCAAATCTTCAAATAAGCTGATGATAGAGCTCTGATGTAATTTTCTAACAGGAGAATCCTTTCTGTGGATACAATGAGGCACACCTGCTTGACCAGATTTGTTGCTGATGAACAAATCATGAGCTTTGGAATGGTGGAGCATGAATCTGCATGGATCCTGAAAAATGTTCCATAAATATATAATTATGTGACTTAGTGAAAAATGGGGATATTTCATGCCCAAAAGGTTCCGTCTGTGTTAAGTAATGTAGCCTCCAACATCATTAAAATCTCACAGGTCAATTCAGGTCAGAGTGTATTGATAATGGCTAAACAAAACCCACAGAGAGACACTGGAGATCCCAGACCTCTTTCTGCTTTTCTTGAACCTCATGATGTTTATCCTTAAACCTAATGGGAATACTTGATATTCACTCACATCTCTTCACCTCATGAGTCTGATTTGACAATAGGATATATAACATCTCAGATCATGGAGTGCAATATCAAAGTCATTATACATAGTTTGGAAGTCAATTAACTTTGCTAGTAGAATTTTTAAGTTTAAAGAGTAAATTGATTTTTTCTGTTAATAATAAAGGATCTTGCTGCAACTAGATTTATTTCCTTAAGTTTATTATTTTATTAACCAGATTTAAGTTGCCATTGAAACTTTGATTTTGATGAGACAAACAATAGTGCATTCACACTCCCACAAAACCTTCAGGCTAACTAGTATAAAAGCAACTGTACTCTATCATAACTTATCGTATGATAAACTCATTTTTTCTACCTTAAGTTTCAAAACTATTTTTTAGCTTCTAAGTAATATATTACCATTAGTTCTTGTTTTTTTCTATCTGTTTATTGGCCAACAAAAATTATTCTCTACCTGATGGAAATGAGTTTATAACACAATAGAAATGCAAGAGTGAGTATACAATTATCATGTAATGTTAAAAAAAAAGAGCACTTTTAAAAGTCATTCATGCTCCTTTGTTTTAGTCAGCTTTTTCACTGTTGCAACCAAAAGATCTGATTAGAACAATTTTAGAGGAGGAAAGGTTTATTTAGGGGCTCACAGTTTCAGAGGTCTCAGTCCATAAGTGGCTGCCTCCATTACTACAGGCTCAAGGTGAGGCAGGACATCATGGTGGAAGGGTGTGGCAGAGAGAAGCAGTTCCCATGGATCAGAAGGAGAGAGGGAGGTCTCCACTTTCCAGATACAAATATATACCCCCAAAGCCACTACCCAATTACAACTTCCAGCCACACCCTACCACTTAACTGACTACCACTCAGTTAATCCATCAGGGGATTAACTCCATGATTAGGTTAAGACTCTCACAACCCAATCATTTATCCTCTAAACCTTCTTGCATTGTCTTACATGTGAGCTTCTGGTGGATACCTTACTTCCAAACCATAAGATTCTTTGAACAATATATGATAAAATTTTGAATAATTTTATAATAATTTTGTACCAAATTTTATAGTGCTCAAAAAACATAAAGTCAACTTTTAGGAAATGAAAATGGCTTATATATAATATTAATTTCTTTCAAAATTAAGCTTAGAAAATTATCCTAAGGAAAATAATGATTTATTTATAGTTGTATTGCAGTCATTATAACAAATTTAAAGTGGTAAGTATATACTGTAATCTCTGCAAGATTAGTTTTTGATGCAATACTTACTACCTTTCCTTTTTAGAAGAATAAATAATGAAATGAAGTAAAAATCAGTATGATTGCTACAGCTGGGGAAATGGCTTTGGGAAGAATGCAATCACTGACCAAAACCTCAATCAATTACTCACTAAATGACATATATTTTTTTCTCAATTCTGGTTGCCTCATAGGCAAAAATACACACTTTATTCAAAGTTTGCCTTTCCACACTAGAAAATGTACTCGCTGCTCCAACATATCACTGCTTATGCCATCACTCTCTCATTTTTCCAAGGGATTAACAACTATTTATATTTATTTATTTATTTACTTGCATGATTATTTATCTATCCCCCGTGGAAAATTCACAAAGACAAGGATATTTTCCAACTTGTTCCCAGATTGTATTCTCAGTGTATAGAGTACTCTCTAACACATAACAGAGACTCAATGTTTTCATATTAAATAAATAAGAGAAAAAGATAATTCCTTACTCTTTGAACAGGGGCCAGATGCATTTTTAATGCTTATAAGCTTTGCAAATACATATCACAATGCATTTATTCATAAATATGGTATACATCTTGTCTTATCGTAACTATAAGTGTAATTTTAGCCAGTACCGGTTTCGCTACATATTTCATAAGTTGGTGACAACTTGATTACCATGCCCTTTTATATGGAAAACTAAGAAAAAGTAAAAATTGTCATTTGTTACAGCAAAGAAACATCTTAGTTCTGAATTGACTGTTTTCTCCTGTATTTTAATTATTACTAAAAATAACTATTTTAAGGAATATCAAACAAGAGAAAGTCGGGAATTAAAATCTTGCTAGCATCTTCCACATAAGCTGTTAATGTAAATGCAAAACTCATGGATTACTTCTCATAAGTTAAACATCATAAGAGTATTTTAGAAGAAGTATTAACACTCTCTAATAATAATAATAACAGAGCCGGAGTAAAAGTCATTCAGTTATCATACAAGTTCTTTCTGACACACAGTATAAAATCGGCATTATTCTCCAGTATATATAGTTAATGCAAATGAGATCATAACCTTAACAAGCTTTGGGAATGAACAGAAGGTCCAAGAGTCAACAAAAGTGAGCCTCCTGCAATAGGAAAGGTTTCAATTTTGCCATTTTCTAAACACAGAAAAATGTATCCCTGCAATTCAGAATATTGAATGTCTTACGGAAAGCGAAAGGTCATTTGTAACTGTCCAAAGGATTGATGGAGTTGAGATACCTCCTTGACCTTCACCCTGCACTCATAAAGAATAGTTTCAGATGACAGAGCATCAGGCAAGTTTTGAGAAAAAAAATGTCTTTTCTTCTTTTATATTGCATAGCAAGATTGTTACCTGATATTTTCTTTCATAATTGTATGTAAGATTTATTTACCTTGTGTCTTCCCTCATTAAAAGTTAAAAGTTAATGCTGCTGAGCAATGTGATTTGGACTAATTCAAGCAGTTCTCCCTGCCTTTGCCATTGTTTTCCATCTCAGTTTCTCCAGTAATTGCTTTGGAAGCCTCACAAACCATGTCAAGGTCATCCTTTACAAATACTAACCACTACATCCTCAACACATACATGCCCCAATTAGTTATTGTCTATTAAGTATACGTACTATGAAAAGCACTCACTTTCCTATAATTCAGTGAGTTTTTAATCCCCACAACTTTTTAAAAAATCTAGTAAAAAATCTTAGTGTAGCTATGAAAAATACAATAGAAATGAGACACAACACTCACAACTATTGAATTAGTGTGTATATAGGTGTGTTTATGTGTGTGTGCTTACCACATTTGTCAACTGTAAAATATCTATGACTTAAAGTGGTTTATGATCTCTAAACTTTGAACTTGCATGATAGAAAATATGTTATTATGCAATACTTTCTATGCAAAATAATGCTACTGACACACTCTGTGGAGGGCATATACTTCTGTTTTACTCATAATAATGATGGATTTGAACTGATCCTACTGCCTCTATTGTCATTTAAGCTCCCTTTATATTTCAGCTTGTACAGGGCAGCAGCTACTTAACTTCTCGTGGTTTTCAGTGTTAGCCAATTCAAATTTGTAATCCTTTATTTCTCATATAATAAAGAGAATAATAAAGGAAAGATCCTTAAAAGTTCCAGAGAAGATGAGAGAATGTAGAAATAATGCAACAGGAACCACAGGAAAATTTTTAAAAATTACATTAAAGAAAATGAATTGCAGTATTTTGAAATACTGAATAGTTATAATAAAACAAATACATTTATTGATCTTCAGCTTTTTGAATGAATGTATAAACCTGGGTAATTTTAGTAACAAAATAAATACTGAAGATGTAAAGGTACATGCAAATAAGATTGAATTTAGTTTTTTTAAGCAATGAAGGAGAGAAAAGTAGATATTGCTATTGTATACTTCAAAGTTGAGAATCAAATGGTAATGTCAACTGTTGAAGAAATACAAAAATGACTATACCGTGCATATTATTTAAATACAATGTTTTCCAATTATGACATGAAAATACAGCCAACTCTATCAGAAATAAATGAGAAAAGAAATAGGAGGGAGTTGGTAAAATAAGCTAAGTACTTAATTTTTCAAGATTTCAATTAAAACATAGTTATTAAATTTAAAAAAATAGCACTATAAAGCTTAATGTAGGAGAATTAAAATATTAATCATTAGCAAGTGACTGCCTTTATAAAATGACAAATATTTGTTGAGAGAACTAATGGTTACCTGTTTATTTTCCACATGCAAAGAAATATCAGTTTTTGTTTGTTTGTTTTAATTGTGAGCCCTGCTGTACTATTAATTACTTGAAAAACATTTAAAAGTGAATGCAGCTTTTCACAATGAAAGAGATGAATTATTTTAAAACAGAATACAGGCATAGTGAAAAGCTAAGACATAAGAAAAATAGTTTAAGTGGACAAGGGTCTATTTTAGAGGGTTAAGAAAATAGAAAGAAAGGAATTTGAGCTGAAAGAAATATTAGGCAAAACTAAATTTGGTGAAATGAAGAGGCAATCATACATATTTTTAAGACCCAAACCTAAAATTTAGAGTCTTTAGAAAATCGACTATAATTGTTTTTGACATTGATAACTATCTGGGGGAAAAGTGATAACTCAAAAGTTACAGTGTATAATTCTTAGTTGGTGTACAACTCTGATAGCTCAATTTTAATAGAAATGAGCAGATATTTTGTTTTTAAATTTATCTCCATGGTCCATGACTAGGAACTTCACTTTTTATCTTATAACACTGAACATCTTCATAATAATGTTGAACTATTTAGCACTTTCACCAGCTATGATGATTAATCTTCTGCCTCAACTTAATTAGACCATGGAATACCCAGAAAAGTGGTTGAGTATTATTTGGAGATGGGTCTGTGATAGTGTTTCTGACAGAGCTCATCACAGGAATTGAACTGAGGAAAACAAATGGCCCTCCCCATCTGATCCCTTGAGGGCCCAAACTGAATAAAAAGGCCAAGGAAAATTAAATTCACTCTTTTCTTAACTGCTCTAGCTAGGATGTCAGTCTTCTCCTACCCTCTGTGCTCCTGGTTCTCAGGTTTTAGGTTCGAACTGGAGTCTACACCATCAGTTTTCTAGTTCTCAAACCTTTGAACTATGAAAATGTTTTCCTGTGTCTCCAGGTAGTAGATGGCAGATCATGAAACCTCTCTGCTTCCATAACTATGTGGGTCAATTCCTTATAAGAAGTTTCATTCTCTATTATTTCTCTGTCTCTTCTATTTCACTGGCCTGTTTCCCTGAAAAATCCTGATTAATAAGTCTAATTTTCCAAAATTTGACCATACTGAAAACAAAATGAAGATTTTGGGCATTAATTTTGCTCAGGAACAAAGTGGGGCAACATGACACAAAATAAATTATTTTTATACGTACTAATACAATATAGTACAATATACAAAATACAATATAGTATTCTCCACATTAGACATATCTTTTCCTAGGTTCTGTCTTCTAATTCTAGTCTTCTGTATCTTTCACTCCAGCTGTCCTCCATATACTTCAGTTTGCACATGCCTAATTAAAAAAAAAAAAAAACCTGAAATCTGACATTTACCCAAATCTGAAACTCTTTGATTGCCAGTAAGATGACACAAGTGGGAAATGCCACACTTGGCCTCATGTAAAATCAAAATGCAGGTGCATTAAAAAAGGTTGTACAAAATATCTTCAGGTTATGTGTTTAAGACATGTGAAACACAAATGAATTTCATATTTTAACTTGGGTCTCACCTCCATGACATCTCATAATGTTTTTGTGAATATTCCTAAATCCAAACCATCTAACACATTTAGGCTCTCAAACATTTCAAATAAAACATATTTAGCCTATACTCAAATATGAGTCTTCTTTTTGCTATCTCTTTTAATTATACAATTTCTTTTTTTGAAATTTAGGCAAGAGCCATAAATGTTTCTTACTTTCTAATCAATGGCTTTTTTCCTCTTTTTAATTTTATTTATTTTAATTTGATATATGTGACAGCAGAATGAAATTCAATTCATATGCCAGGAGCCATCTTGACTTGTTTACAGATCCTTGTATCAGAGAAGACATTTGGAATTTGATTTTTTGATTTTTTTCAATTAGCATTATATTCTCCAACTCCATTCATTTACCTGCAAAGGTCATGATTATATTCTCTTTTAATGCTGAGTAATATTCCATTGTGTATATATACCACATTTTCTTTATCCATTAATCTACTTAAGGGCATCTAGGTTGGTTCCACAATTTAGTTATTGTGAATTGTGCTGCCCTAAACACTGATGTGGTAGTGTCCCTGTAGCACACTGTTTTTAAGTCCTTTGGGTATAAAACAAGGGGTGGAATAACTGGGTCAAATGGTGGTTCCATTCCAATTTTTCTGAGGAATCTCCATACTGCTTTCCATATTGACTGCAACAATTTGCAGTCCCACCAGCAATGTATGAGTGTGCCCTTCTCCTCACATCCTTGCCAACACTTATTGTTGTTTGTATTCTTAATAGCTGCCATTCTGACAGGAGTGAGATGAAATCTTAGATTAGTTTTGATTTGCATTTCTCTAATTGCTTTAGATATTGAGCATTTTTTCATATATTTGTTGATTGACTGTATATCATCTTCTGAGAAGTGTATGTTCATTTCCTTGGCCCATTTATTGATTGACTTATTTGAGTTTTTTGTATGTTTGTTTGTGTTAAGATTTTTGAGTTCTTTAAATACCTAGAGAGTAGTGCGCTATCTCATGTGCATGTTCTAGAAATTTGTTCCCATTCTGTAGGCTCTCTATTCACTTCACTGATTATTTCTTTTGCTGAGAAGAAGCTTTTGAGTTTAAATCCATCCCATTCATTGTTTCTTGATTTTAATTCCTGTGCTAAAAATTATGGAATACTTCATGAATTTGCATGTCATCCTTGCATAGGGGCCATGCTAATCTTCTCTGTATCATTCCAATTTTAGTATATGTGCTGCCAAAGTGAGCACCTGATCAATGTCTTTTGAAAACTTTTAAGAATCTTAATCCATACCTATGAATGTATTTTCACATTCCTAAGTGTCTTAAGAATACATTTTTTCCTTGAAATTATGTATTCATAAGCAATACCTTTGGATCCTTGCAGTTACCCAGTGGAATATGTAGTATTGTGAATGCTAATTTGTTTTTGATAGTTTACTGTTCACAAAAACACTTTGACAAACTGTTATAAGCTGACTGTATTTCCCTGTAATTTATATATTGAAATCCTAATTCCCAGTAACTTAGAATGCAATCTGACTTTTTTTTACAATTTTTTCTTTTAAGTTATTTTATTCTAATTTGTTATACATGATAACAGAATGCAATACAATTCATATTACACATATAGAGCACTATTTTTCATATCTCAAAATACATTCACACCATTAGTGTCTTCATACATGTACTTAGGGTAATGATATCCATCTCATTCCATCTTCTTTTTTACCTCCATACCCCCTTCTTTCCCCTCTCACCCCTTTGCCCTATCTAGAGTTCATCTAATTCTCCCATGCTCCTCCTCTAGAATGAAATATTATTTGAAGACAGGATCTTTAAGAAGATAATAAATTTAAAGTAAGATCATTAAGGTAGGACCTTTTCCAATATGTCTTGGGTCCTTATAAGAAGGGAAAACTTGTAGACACAAAAATTGACATTGGGAGATGATATAAAGAGACACAAGAAGACAATGTCAACCTACACACCAAGGAGTATGCTGGAACATTTTCTCTCCTTACAATGCTCAGAAGGAAACAACCCTGGAAGTTTGGACTTGTGTTTTCCAGAAGAGTAAAATGATAAATTTCCACTGATTGAGCCATCCAGTTTGTGATTATGATAGACATTGTCAGCTGATACATGCACCATCTTATTTGATGATTATATGTCCATCATGTTTTTCATTGCTATTTTCATTTAAGTGAAAGAAGGAAATGTGTACTATTAGATTTTTTAAAAGCCCTGTATTTATTCCATTGATTCTCTCTGACAGTAATTCCCTTCCTTGTTTTTACTTCCAGCTAAACTCCATTTTTGAAACACTTTTTAAAGCATGTTTTTCTTCCAGAGGATTGGCAGGGATAATATGAAGTAAATTTTGTTCACCTTCCCTAATCACACTCAGTGCTCAACTCAGATTTTGTAACTTTTCCTTCAGAAAATCCTTTAAAACCCCAAATTAAATTTACTGTGTCTTCAGAATCCCCCACCCTGAAGCATCATGCAATCCCATCACTAGTGACTCCTTCAAACTCATCTTAGTCTTCTAATGTGCCCTTTGCTCTGACTCCATTTTTAAAAGTCTGAAACTATGCCTAGAACTTTTATGCTTGTCTTAAATCAGGCAATTCCTGTCTTTCATTTCCCATATAAAGGTAACTTTTTCAACAAAACTCTCCTTTGAACCTTCTGTTTTCCAGAACAGTAAAACAATAAATTTCCACTGTTTCTTTTTTCTTCTCAAATCTTTCTATTAAGCAGTTTCATAGACACTTGTATTTCTTTATCAAAGAATGTGCCTCAAATATAATTAATGTAATAAATCTTTTAATATTTTAATTTTGTCAAAAAACACACAATATAAAATTTACCCTCTTACCTATTTTAAGTGCATGCCCATAAAAATTTTTGTTCTCCTTGATGTTAATTTCTTGTGACTGAAGTTATGTTTTATTCATAACTTCTCAGCTAGTATCTCACATAGGACATAGAGGATGCTTATTTGATGTTTAAAAAATATTTGTTGAATGAATAAATTCTTTTTTTATTTGCTTCCCTTCAATCTTGATGGCAAAAACTGTGTGCTAAGCAACTCTGAATGATTGACACATAATGCCTCTCAAAAAATATTCTGAAATCATTCATTTATTTAAAATATTTGTTAAGTGCTTATAAAATGCCAGATCCTATGTTTAGCCCTGTAGACATGTCAATGGATAAGACCAACAAAAATTTGCCTCTTGGGTGTTAAAACTTGTGAAACGACAGAATACATAAGTAAATAAATACATAGATGAGATAAATAACAATTATCTTATGTATGAAGGAATTAATAGCTTAGTGATATGATATAGATTAACTGGCCAGGACTCAGTTCACAGGTACTCAATAAATATTTGTTGAGTTTATGAAGAATGATCATAGACTGTGTGGAAAAGAGAGAGTTATCTGATGAGATAGAACTTAAGTCTAGAGCTAAGAAGTTGACCCCAGGTACGAAATCAAATGCACAGGGAGTTAGTGAAATATCATTTAGACAGATAAAAATGAAAATTTATAGAGTTTAAATTGCAAAATAATTGGATTTGCACAAGCAAAAGAAAGGACTAGTGAAGCTCAATTTGAGTTCAATAATGTGAATTTGGAAGATTAGATAGCAGCCTCAGAGGTAGAGAGCTCAGCATTCACTGTCAGTGCATTAACCATTGGAGAGTTTTAAGATTGCAATGTAATCTGACTTGTGCGTTTTTTTTTGAAAAATTACTCTGACTTTGTGCTTAATGGAGTGTAATGGGCAGAGGCTGAGGCAGAAGCTACTGTGTAAAGGAGGCTGTGAGGTAGCATCTGGATAAAAGCACCTTAACTCACATGGTAGAAGTTGAGATGGAAGAAAGAATAATTTGTTCAGAGTTTAGAGCCAAGAAAATTTTGCCAGGGATTACCTAAGGAGTTTATGAAAAAGGCAGGTTTCAAGGTTGGTTTCTATTCCAAATCTCTATTCTTCTTATGCATTCTTAATCCAATTATAAAGTATTAGTTATGCCATTAGTATAACCTAGAACTATGAAAAATTTAAATAAATCTCTTGGAGTTTGAACACAGTCCATCTAATTAAATTAATTCAGGATACAAATTGATCTCTTTTTCAATTCTAAAGCTCATGTATTTTGTATATAGCTTGTGTTCAACAAATATTTGTCGATGAATGTCTGAATCTTAGATGAGAGAACTGTCCAAATAGAAAACATCATTACATATTTGGATTTGATTTGGGAATTCATTTTTACTACATAAGTATAAAATCTATTGCATTATAAAAACTACATTCAAAGATATAAGAGCTTTAGGTTCAGAGTTTAAAGATGTGAACCACATGTACTGTGTTTAAAATTCTTATAAAAATAGATTGGAAGAGTAAGAGGAAAAATAAGGAGAAGAGAAAGAGAAAAAGGAGAGAAGAATCAAAAAGGAAAAGTTTATCGGAAACAAAATGTGAAGGAAAAAAACTACTGGCTTGAACATTTTCAAAGTCACTTCAAAAATGCCTCTAGCCCTATGCACTAAAAATGTTTACCACAGTTTGCAGATGTTTCAACAAAGTGCAAATTTATACATGTTCTATTGAAACAAATTTCATCAGCTTATAACAGTTGCTGATGAGAGCTGCAATTATTCTGTAATTATTTGACAAGTTTAACTAATGAATTATCAGTTGTTCCCCTTGTTATTTATGTGCCAATAATAATTTATTTGCAATTACCTAATCCAGATCTTTTCTATTCTGTATAAAACTGTAAGTAATAGTAACAGTTTACATACAGGTTTAATGACATATAACCTTGTACCTAAGTAAAGCTTTTATATTAATATAATAAAAATGAGTATAAAATGTCTTGTTTTAACTCCTAATCTTACATTTTCTAATTGTTTGGAGACAATTTATGAATTAAAGGAGAGAAGAAACCCTGTAATCAAACTGTTGTTGACTGATTTGAAAAACATATATATGAAATAAAATATACATTGGATTCTATTTCCATTTAGGCAGGGTGCTCTCTTCAGAGCAATATATTAAATGTGATACTAGGCTAACTTTTAGTTTTTACAAACTATCTATACCTGTAACACTAAATGCACTTTTCCTCCTAAGAACTCATTTTGAAGATATTACCACTGCAAATCAGAATTACTGGTGATATTCATATGGCACCTGCTAAAAGAAATAAAATGGTAACCACTGTTTCCTCCTCCTCTTCCCTTCCTTTTACCACTGGTTCACAGCTTGCAAGAGACATCTGTATCATAGGTTTTATTTTCAGACAACTGATGCAACTGCATAAACGTCCATCATTTAGACCCTATTGATTCAATATTTTAGGGGGTATTTTTTTCTTTAAAAGCAGGCTGAAATACACTTTTAAAATACAAAGAAAGGTCTAGCATCTAGCAATGATTTGACATTTAAAAATGGTATCTTAGAAATGAAATAGAATAATTTAATCAACTCTGTACTCAACCTGACACTAAAGCTGAAAATCCTAATGAAAGTAAAAGCCTCCTGCCAATACTGTTCAAGAAAACCATCCCTGACTGGAAGCCTGAGTGAAACTTAAAGAGAATCTATTTCAATAAGGAATAATCAGTTCAAATGAAAGAACAAAGGTTGCAAATTTGTTTTGTCCTATGAGTCTGCATGGCTCTAACTGCCTCAGGAAAAGTAAAGGTGCAGATCTCTGCCCTCCATGACAAAATTCATGTATCAAAGAAAATTGATTTCATGAAAATTGTGGGGCTGTTCTTTTGCTTTATCAAATAGCATTGCTGGGAATCCTCAAATTCAAATGAATTATATTGCAAGTCTGTATTTGGAAATGAGTTTGCAGGGAATAAGTCAGAATTTTTCTTCCTTCCTTATTTCCTTCCTTCCTTCCTTCCTTCCTTCCTTCCTTCCTTCCTTCCATTCTTCCAATATTCCTACATTCCTACCTTACCCCCTACCAAAAGACAATGTAATATTTTATCTGTGTGCCTGTATATATTGTGGGATGAACATTGATTTTTTTTTCCTTTTTTGGAGGGGAGCTGTGGTAGGCAGTACACTTGTGGTACTTTAACACAGAGAACATACAGTGGGAAAAGGAAGGTGGGAGGAGGGGAAAACATCAGGGAGAGGAATTTTGGAAACCAGAGTATCTCTGTTATCCATGCCATGAAATTCTACAATTCTACATTATTTAATGTAAATACATATTTTTATTTCCCTCACCTAATTATAATCTCAGTGAGGGTACAGCTCAAGTCTGCATTGACTTGCTGATGAAATGTCAATGTTTAGCATAGCATCCTGCATATACGAAGTGTTCCATGAATATTTCTTGAGTCAATGAAATGAAATATGGTCGAGAGAAAAATATGGAGAAGCTGAATTTCAGCCCTTCTCCAAGATGCTTTTGAGGATCATAGATAGAATGCATTATTCCACAAAGGGGACATTTTTCACTAGGAAAGCAATATTAATCTAGAACCATGCTGAACTATGTTGCAGAAGTAATGAGGTACAATAGCAAATGTGCATTCCTGACCAGTAGAGTACCAGGTGAACAGCAGTATCTCTAACACAGTGTGTGTGTGTGTGTGTGTGTGTGTGTGTGTGTGTGTGTGTGTGTATAACGTCACCAAATCCAACATTCTCAGAGCATATAATTTAATCGTGTGGTTTTCAATCCATGAATAGTTACTCAGTGGTGATTTATAAACTATCATTAATACATCATGTCTAGAACTTTTAAGAAATCAAAATAGAGTAATTTCCCCTTACTTGCAATTTTGCTTTTCAATTTTCAGTTAGCCATGGTCAAATATGAAATGGAAAATTCAAGCAAGAAACAATTTGTATGTTTTTAAATGCAGACCATTCTGAGCATTGCAATGAAATCTCTCTGTCACACACCATCCCACCCAGGATATGAATCATCCCTTCAGCGTATCCATTACTTACAGGGTATCCAGTTAATCACTTCATAGCTGTCTTGGTCATCAGACTAATGGTAGCAGTATCACAGTACTTGGGTTCATGTAACACTTAAGAATAAACCCATCAGGTGTGGTAGTGAACACATGTAATCCCAGCAGATCAGGAAGCCCAGGCAGAAGGATCACAAGTTCAAAGTCAGCCTCAGAAACTTAGCAAGGCCCTATGCAACTTAGTGAGACCCTGTCTCAAAATAAAAGATAAAAAGAGCTGGGGGTGCAGCTAAAGCTGAAAGAACTGTAAGATAATTTGAGAGAGAGAGAGAGACAGAGAGAGAGAGAGACAGAGAGAGAGAGCACATTATATAACTTATATTGTTAAATTAATCGCTTTATTTTATTATTGCTATAATCTCTTATGGTGTTAGAACCATGAATTAAGCTTATCACAGGTGTGTACATACAGGTAAAAACATAGTATGCAAAAGGTTCAGTACAACCCACAGTTTCTGTCATTGGAATATATGGTTCATAGATTAGGGGGGGACTACCACAATCTAAAAAAAATAGAAATGCATAAGCTGGAAAAAGAATAGAAAATATCAGAATGCACTGACAAGCACTTTAAAGACTGATTGTTTTACATATGGCATTCTGACATCCCTTACAAAAGAGCACAGTGTTTTATTGTATTTTATTACATTTAATTTTGTCCATCTAGCTTTGTTCTTTTCATTCATGATCGCCTTGTCTATTCTATATCTTTTATGGCTCCATAAAATTTTAGTATTATTTTCTTATTAACATAAAAAATTATATTAGAATTTTGATAGGGATTGCATTGAATCTGAAGACCCATTAGGATAGTGTAAACATTTCAACAATATTAATTCTTCCAATCCATGAACACAGGATCTATCCATTAATTTGTATCTGCTGTAATTTCTTTCATCAATATTTTACGGTATTTATTTTATAGATCTTTCATCCCCTTTGTTTAATTTATTCCTAAATTTTTTATTTTACTTTGGTATTAGGGAATGAGCCCAGGGGTGCTTAATCACTAAGCCACATCCCCAACCCCTGACTTATTTTTACAGACAGGGTCTCCCTAAGTTGCTGCAGCTGGCTATGAACTTGCAATGCTCCTGCCTCAGCCTCCCAAGCCTCTGAAATTACAGGCCTGTGTGAATGCACCCAACTCTAAATATTTTACTTTTTCATGGCATAATAATTGGGATATTTTATTAATTTATTTTTCATATGGTTTGTTACTAGTGTTTAGAAACATAACAGATTTTTAATGTTAATTGCATATCCTATAATTTCACTGAGTACCTTTATTATCCTTAACCATTTTTTAATAGTATGTTTAGGATTTTCTATACATTAGATCATGTCATTAACAAACTATTTTACTTCCTTTATGATTTTGATGCTTATTTTTATTCTTGTCTAATTGCTCTAGCTAAGCTAAGACTTCCAGAACTATATTGAATTAAAGTGATGAAGTTGGGTATCCTTGTCCTGTTCCTGATCTTAGAAGAAAAGCTTTAAGCTTTTCACCATTGAGTATGATGTTACTGTGGGTATATCACATATGATTTTCATTATGTTAACATATATTCCTCCTACACTTAATTTATTGAGAGTCTTTAATATGAAAAAATGTTGAATTTCAATTTTTCTTCTGAGTACATATATGCAAACAAAATGAAATAAATTTGTCAAAAAGACATCTGTACTTGCAGGTTCTGTGCAGCATTATTCACAATAGCAAAGACATGGGATAAACCTTAGTGCCCATTGACAGACAAGTGGATAAAGAAAATGTTCTACTAGTCAACTTAAAAAAGAACAAAATTCTTTGGTCACTTGCAGGAATATGAATGAATCTGGCAGAGATTAAGCTAAGCAAAATAAGTCAAGTACAGAAAGGCAAATATGGTATGATCTCTCTTACAGGTGGAATCCAAAAAAGCTGAACTCAGTGAATAAAACAGTGGCTGCCAAAGGTATTCAACAAAGAGTACAATGTTTTAATTATACAGTATAAATACCTTTTGGAGTTTTAGTGTACTTTATGGTGAATCTTGTGAACAATACAAATTACATATTTGAATTTTTCTGTGCAGATCTGAACTTATCTCACCTAAATACAAAAAAACCATGTGAAATGGTGGATCTGTTAAATATCTAAGTTTGCATAATCTTTTAGTAATGTGTAAGTTGTCTCACAGCATGTTTACATAATGCAAATATATACATTTTTGTTACATGCCTCCATGAAGATGAAAGAGCTTTTTTAAAAAAATTGTTCTTGAAAATGAACATGATAGAGCAAGTCATTGTTTTAAAGAAAGCTGTGTCTGAACAAAGTTAAGAATTAGAAAAAATTTAGAGAAATTGGTAGCAAGTAAACATAGCAATTATTTTCAAATTAAATGAATATAAGCCATCAGTTAGTTAAACTATCTCTGGTGGACTTTTTAAAAATAAATTAGTAATGTATTTGTAAAAATCAGCTTTTGATTGTAGAGAAAAGAATGGAAAAAGAATATGTGATATTATGAAACCACTTTGAATATTTGAGGTCCTTCTTGGTCTTCTGACAAGTTATAAAGAAGATAAGAAATTAACTTAAGCACACACTTTCAGAGAAGCTATCAAACATTGCTGTTTGCAGCTATCAGAGTTTTTGATGTCACAATGATATAAATAACCAGAGCTGTGCTCACCACGATGGTTGAGGGTTTGACTCAAGCAGAGAGTCAGGGTGAGTGGAAGGAATTCCATTCACACCCTTGGATGTGAGACAAGTGGTATCTTCTGAGAGCTTCCAAGCTAAACAACCCTAGATTTGTGAAATAGTTACCAAGCCATAATTTTCTTTATGAAATACTCTAGTTGTTAATAACATTTTTATATAAAGTTATTAAAAAAACACTAATTACATGTTACCAATCACAAACATATAAAATTTTAGTGTAACATTGCTGAAAAAATTTGAGCCATAAAACACACCTATCTCATACCTACGAGAAAACTGGCTGGCAACACAAAAAGACTTTGTTATGAGTTAAATTCTCCTGCCCAAAAATCCCCTACTCCAAAAAAAGATACCTAACCACTAGTATTGTAGAATTTCATCTTATTTGGAGATTAGCTCTACAGAGGCAATTCAGTTAAAATGAAGTCCTAATTTTTTATATGTTCTGTCCTTATGAGAAGGGAACATTTTGGGTGCAGTGAGACATGCACACAAGAGAATGCTACGTGAAGAAAGTAGTCATTGCTACTAGAAGTCAAGGAACTCACCAAAGCTAGGAAAGTCAAAATAAATTTTTCCTTGGATAATTATGGCCTGGCTGACACCTTGATTTTAAACTTCTGACCTCGGGAATGGTGAGATAATACATTGCTAATCTTCTAAGATACTAAGTTTGTGGTATTTTGTTATAGCAACCCTAGAAACAAACAGCTCATTATATCCTATATTAGAATATACTACAATCAACAAAGTGGTTACTCCTCAAAGTAGCTGAATTCTGATGGAATATTGACCTTGTTCCAAACTCAAACCTTAAAACTGACAGTTGATATCACTTTACTCACAGATTACAATATCTGAATTAAACTGAAAACGTTAGGTGTCCTGAGCTTTCCAGATGGTCTATTAGACACTGGGTCTACTGGTTAGCTGAATGACTGACTGCAGGGTTTGGTTTCCAACGGAATGTTGTGGTGACCAAGATTTAAAAAATAATTCTTAATTTTTTAAAAAAGAGTGGAAGAGGTCTGCATGCTAAAAAATATTTCAAACTGTTGCCACTGCACATGATTTAGAACTGATTTTTAAGTAACTGGTTTTCTTGATTTTAAAAAAGTGTTTGTATTTGTCTTATTTAATCAGCACACAGCTTATTCCATGTCTGGCTAGCAAAGTTTATGTAATAAGATATTTTTCAGAATGGAAGTTAGGCTAGCTGTGTGTTGCCTGTCCTACCATTAAGTCATCTGGAGTGTGTTGAGCTCAGAAAAATGTATTATAATTTAGATCATTACTAATCTATAGTTATTATTTCTTTAGGCAACAAAAGAGCAAACATAGTTACTTTTTATGGTTTAAATGCCAAATTATTTAATCTTTAAATGTTATTTGCAAAATGTGTGGCCTCCAATGGAAATTTCCGCTAACTTTGTTAATAAAGGAGATTTTTAACCACTTCTACTTATATATACCAAATCATACACAAAATAAGATGATGAATTAGGAAGGAAATGCCATTAAGAGAATTACTATAAGCATGAGGAAACTATTAGAGCAGAGTTTTCAGTAGTCTAAAATTCTGAGATTTGATTTTTAAATGATGAAACATCCAATAAGCCAAATGACTCTGCATAAACATGTACATGGAATAAATTATTCTAAATGAAAGCATGGATGTTATTTGTTCAGCTGTTTTAGTGGTTGGAACATTAGGAACAAAAGCTATTATCGTTTGATGTATTTTTTCACAGGAAATAGACAGTGGCAAACATACAGTAGTTCAACATATGAGATCAGAGACATGGTTTTTATAGTAAACCAAGAACAGATGTTGGAACGATTAAAGACCTTTACAGAAATTATTAATTATGTTTGCCTTTGAAAGCAAAGAAAGTTTACAGAGACTCACATATCTGATTATATTAAGAAACAGACAGGTTTTCAAATCCAAAAGCTTTAACTCATTCAAGCTAAAAGTTTCCTCTGCATAAATTCTGAATCTGGTACTTGAAACTACTAAAAATAATTGCATTGAGTTCCATGTTACCCTACTGCTTTCCCAAGTCTGTTTATTTTTTACTGATATATGTATGTGTATATGTATGCATATGTATGCATGTTTCTTTGTGTATATGTAACATGCATATGTATATACTCATATATATGTATACACACACACACAAAACCTGATTGCTTGTCTACAACCTAAACAGATTCATTCACCCCAAGTAACATTGAAATAGAATTTATACCTAATGTTTACCTCTTTTTAAAAATACTTTTTAAAATTTCATAATTTTAATACTAATCACTGAAATCTATGTACTCATAGATATTAGGAGAAAGAAATTTTCAAAAGAGAAAGGTACATTTGAGTCTGAACTGAAAGCCAGCAAGTGACATTTTCCCTACTTATAAAGGCCATTATAAAATAATTTTACCCTATCAGAATCTCTGAGTTATACATGGCTACCCCCAGCATTCACTGTTCCTCCCCTGATGTAGAATCTCCATCCATTCTTACTCAGCTCATAGTCCTCATAACATCACCACTTTACTCACTCCTTAGTAGACATTCAAGGTTTCTTTCTTTTTTACTTCTTTCAAAAAATATTAAGTATTTATTTTTAACTGGCAGATAAAATTGCACATATTCATTGTATACATACAACACTGTCGAGTGGTTAAATGAGCTAAGTAAAAGAGGCATGATTTCATTTAAGTATCTTTTTTTGTGGTGAGAATATTCAACATTCCCTCTCTTAACATTTTGCACACATACTATATATCATCATTAACTAGAGTCACCTTGCTGTGAAATAGATCTCTTGAATTTATATCTCCAACTGTAACTTTGTCTCTTTTGACCAACTTCTCACCAGCACCTACCCACAACAGCCTATGGCACCACCATTCTACTCTCTACTCTGTGAGATCTTACTTATCTTTCTATGTCTGGCTTATTTCACTTCATAGAATGCCCTCAATTTCTCTGCTGTCCCCGGTCCTGTGGCATACCTTGGCAAAGTCTCCCTCGATTAATACTTGGTTATATCCAACTAAGTATTCACTCTGAATTTGTTTTAATACCTCCTTTTGTCATTAAAAAATTGCCAATCATGCTGATTAGTATTATTCTGAATGTGTTACCTTTAACTTCATATGGGTCTTTTATGCAGCCAAACCATAATTTCTAATCTGTTCATTCTCCCAAGGACTATTCCATATTGTTCCCCTCAGGTATGACTTTTAAAGATCCTCCCCTATCTTTGCATTGCTAGTTGTTGACCTCTTGTAGACTTTACTGAGAAAACTGAAACCAATCAGTAGACTTTATAAAATGTCACTAGCCAATGTAACAACCTACTTGCTTCTCTATGCATGCTAACTTCTCTCTTAATATTAGAGAAACATTACCTTTCCTTTTGGCTAAAACTAACCTCTCAACTTCTACCTTGTATGCTATCTCTTCTAGAGGCTTAAATGTTTTCATTTTTGCAAACATGTCTTACACAATTGCTTTCATATGCACATAGTGCAAAATCTCTTATATTAAAAAATAATAATTAATTGACTGGTTTTTGAAAACCCACCTCTCTTCAATATATACTCTGTTTCAGGTCCTTCTCCAATTCTGCACCACTTTTTTATAGTAAAATTAAAAATTATTGTCTATTTTATGAAAGAAAACATATTGATAAAGTTGCTAAAAAAATTACAGTTATCTGAACTTGCTGTCTATACTTTCACTTTACCTCAATGAGTTCTCTTCTCTACTGGGACCCCTTCTATCAGATTCACCAAGATCTCAATATAGATTAATCCAATGGCAATTTTTTTAGTAATTTTATTATATCAATACATCATTTCTTCTTTTTAAAGGTACTTTTCAAAGTTTCATAAAAAATGTTCCATTCTCTCTTTCATTTTTTCTTCCATAATGGTAATTATTTCAGTCTCTCTGGACCCCTTCTCATCTTAAGTTCTTGGATTTCTTCTTTTTCTTATCTACACTCAGTTATTCTGTGTTCTCATTAGGTTTTGATGAAATAATTCAATTCAAAATTTTCTATGTACAGTTCAGATTTGGACTAATATGTCTAATTGCTTGTGTGTCATCTGCACTTGGATGTTAAATAGATATCTTAAATGTAGCATGTCTGATATAATTAATTTTGTCTTTCACAACTTATTTTACTAGAATTATTCCCATCTCAGTGAATGGATTTCCATTCATCTGTTTGTTCAGACCTGTGATTCACTGTAATTCACTCTTTCTTGCACTCCTTCATTGACAAATGATGCTGTGTCTATCATCAAAACATAGCCAAACCTATACCATTTAACTACTTCCAATCATATCTTCCTGGTCCAGTCTCACCATATGGTCCCCCTGGGATAGTATAGTACCCTAATTTATGTCCTTGTTTTCACTCTTATTCCTATATATTCCATTCTCCACAAAGTAACTAGCGCAATCCATTTGAAATAAAAGTCAAGTAAAAACATTGATCTGATGAAAATGTTCTTGTGCCTTACATGTCACTCAGAGTAAAATTCAAAGTCATTTAGTGCCCTACTGATCTGATGAACTATACAGCCACAAGCTCTGAACAGTGGCTATATCCTGATGTCTTCTACCAACTCCTCCTTCCTTACATGCCTCCTTGCTATTCTTCAAACATGTCAGACATGATCCCATGTCAGGATTGGATGAGTTTTTCCTCTGCTTGGAGTATTTACATTCTGTTGACTCCTGGCTCCCTTTCCTGCCTCTCTCCATTCTCTGCACCTGTGTCAACTAGTTAGAGAGAATCTCGTACTTTTTCTGACCTACTCATATAAGAGACAATCTCCAAATGTATTTTTCTGTATTTTAACCTAACACTGGTTTCTTCATAGCATTTAGGACTACCAGACATAGTATTTATTTATTTGCTTGGTATTTATTTTTAACCTCAGAATATTAAGTTCATGAGAGAAGAGAATTTTTAAAATTGATTGATTGGTTGTTGTACCCCCCACTAGAACCCTGTATTCTAGTATTTGGCACATAATATTTATATATTAAATGGATGAATAAAATAAATGAAACTGAATTAATAGCATGAAAATAGTTTTTTTTCAACAGTTGACAACAGATTAATTTGGGTTTAATCTATCCATGAGAACAGATAATTGCCCTTATTTTCTAGTTGTAAGACTTGCCTTACTCATTAATTTTTGAGAAACAGAAAATAATAGTACTTACTAATAATATTGAGCATCAAAATGATCATTTATATATATATATGAGTTCATCCAAGAAAAATCTCTGAGAACAGTGCCTAAAACATAGAAAACACTCTGTGAATGTCAGGTTTTATCATTGCTTATACTATTAAATGTATGTAGAAGAAATCATCGTGCAATTCAACTGAGTAATTGCTTCAGTCCAAACTCTCACCACTGATAATGCAAATGATTGAATTTTTGCATAACTTCTAGAAGTATATTTTCTTAATAAAAAGCATCTTGCAACAGGAAAATGCAGTTACAAAATCCTGGTGAAGTAAAAGGATGTAATTGAGAAATTCTGCTTGGTTACAAATTAGTCAATGATGTGAAATAAGTCAAAATGCTTGGCACTATACCATATTTTCTTTAGGAAATGCAACAGAATTTCCTATAGCAACTCTGTTATTATCAAAATAATTCAAGCTGAATTAAGTATGATTAAATACTGTACAATAATCACTAGTGGCATCAAGCTGCAGAAGGTACTTTAAAGAAAATTTTTAGAGGGTTTTTTGGTTGTGTTACCTAATACTTCAGAATAATTTATTATATATATATATATATATATATATATATATATATATATATATATATATATATCTTCATATATATGTATGTATGTATATGCATATATATATATGTATGTATTTATTTGTGTGCATGTTTGTATGTATAAACAAACATACATATCTACTAATGAAATATTACCAAATATAAAACAGTAAAGTAAATTGAATTAAGTTTTAATTTTATATTTCACTGACAAAGTATATCATGTGAGGTAGGAGAACAGTCTTCAGGGTTAAGCTTGGATTCACCCTACCACCTATTATCTATCACTTCCTTTCACTTACCAGCTTAGAAAAGGTACAATAGCTGTATAATCCTCAATTTACTAATCTGTAAAAGTGTTGCATCTAATTATCCTATACATAGTATGTTTATTTAATGTCCTAATATTTATAAGTGTTTAAAATAGTAACTTGCACATAACAAAAGATAAGTGGAAAGGGAAGTAATTCAATAAACCCCAAAAGATAAGCCACTTTCAAGAAACTGATAACTGGATAGGAAAACAGCCTAATACAGATTTACAGTTCCATCATTTAGTCAATTTAAAAAGAAATTTACCTTTGACTTAATTTAAAGCAAATAATTTGGTAGCGAATGTTTCTCAATCACTGTATTCAGCTGAAGCCTAACAAAAATCATTATGGCATCTCCCTGGATGATTCTCAGCAATGTTATGATGGCCAAATGACTAATTTAAGAACATTTCCATGGAGGAAACTTGAGTAATAACTTTTTGGAGTAGTTTTTGCAAAACAAGAAAAAGGCTTTTAGATGGAATGTATAGTTCAGAATCTGACTCAAATGACTGCATCTGTTTCAATGTAGTTCTAGAGAAAATATTTTTATGACCTTATTTGAATGTTTGAAGATTTTTATTGAATAATAAAATGTAGTGCAAAATTGCTTCAACATTACAATTCCTGACAAAAGTGATGTTAAAATAATTTGCAATTGTTATGGTTGAAGAGTCAAAAGTGCATTATCTTATTTAAAAAAAAAACTCTTTCATTGTAATAGAGAAAAGCAATTTATGAATAATTTTCTTATATTAAAAAAGTTAAGCATAATATTATTAAGAATATTTAGCTTTATGTTTTAGGATAAAAGTAATTTCATCTTGCAAAACTATATATTTATTTTGCTTTACTTTTTATTTAATTCTAAAATGGTAATTGAAACAAGTTGGCAAGTAAATATCAAAAGCATTCTTGATAATTACAATTATCTAGTTTCCACATGTGAGAGAAAAAAATACAACCCTAGATTTTCTGAAACATTATTTGAAACATTTAATAATTAATATATAAATATTATTTATTAATATATACTATATAATATTTATTATTCATATAATAATCACTGTTTATGAAAAAGGAAAGTACAAGAAGGACAAAAGAATGAAATAGGAAATGGGTTTAGGTAGATGGTAAAGGGAAGAAGTAATAAGGGGAAAAAAAAAGAAAGAAGAAAAGACCAGCTGTGTCTTTATCAAAATTGATAAAACTTAAATAAGGAAAGCCATATGTAATGATGCTTTTATCATAGCTAACAAAATTCCTAAATCAACAAATAACCAAGATATGAGGAAATGGATGTCTTAATAAACAGAAGATTCATAAGTATAAGAGAGTTATTTGTTATTTGTAGATAGAGTAGAGAGAACAGTCGTTGCCATTTTTATCACCTTGACCTCCATACTCTGGCAGCGGGAAAAATATCAACATATGTAGGTCAGTGATTAAAAGAATATATGATGACTGCCTCCTTTGATAAGCTAGATGATACCCTTTCAGGGTGCTGTCAAACTGACACTACAAGTCCATGTTTTCAAAGATTGTTTAATAATTCTATGGAGTTGGGATAATGGGATTTTTGAAAAACCAATCTTTCTGTATACATAAATTCATAGCAATATTTCTTATATATGAAGTGAGTTGGTCTGAAGAATTTTTATTGGTGATGAATTTGTTTATGACTCCATGGACTCTTATGATGGCAGAAGTCAAGCCAAGATGACAAAATATATGTCAGTTGCCTTTTTCTGTTCAAAGGAGAAAATGAATGGAAGGGTCCCAATATAATTAACCTGCCAGCACTTAGTTCTGACCCCTCGATCATGTGAAGTCATTTTGAATGTTTACCACTGGTCAATACATTTGGTAGATAGATACACCATAAGAGTAGCAAGTAGATCCATCATGTTCAGGGGCAATTGATTTCATGGAGCACATAATGATCACTAGAACTATGAGATGAACATTTTGTTCATAATCCCTTAGAGAAAAAAAAAGGGAGATCTGAGGAAGTGGTTGACTGAAATGCATACAACATATCTCCTTGTGCATATGATTATGAAGAGCTTAATTTTTAGTAAATGCCTTTTAGTGAACTTCTACCTGAGACAAATATCTTTGTATATGTGGTCCATCCATACCTCACTGACTAGTTCTTCTTGCCACCATTCTTAATCCAATTTTATTCTTTCCAGTTTTCTAAAAATTAGATCAACTAATGGTGATTTCTCATAAATGAAGAGAAATTCATGCTTCCAGCAATTTTTAAGGTTACAAGTTCAACAAGTCAACATCCTTAATAAAGTCTTCTTATGAAGGAGTGTCCCTTTTTTAGTGTTTTTCAGAAATATTTAATATTGGGAATGAAATCCTACAATAATGCATAACAATACAATTAGCATATTTTATATATCTAATTATAAATCTGCTTGAGTAAAAATTTCTTTTCAGGTAAGTTATTATGAAATTCCTATGAGACGATATGTACAGATTTAGGAAGAGGATATGTGGAGAAAATTAAACATTATCTGCTTATATGAATTGTTTGACTTTAAGAAATGCTCAAGAAAGATTTCCTATTTATGAAAATGAATGTCAATAGACACACAACATACATGTAAGAACAATATATTGGTCAGGAATAATTAAAAAATTACCTTGAGCAGTTCTGAAAGATGTGTGTGTGTGTGTGTGTGTGTGTGTGTGTGTGTGTGTGTTACTATTCTTCATACTTACAAACATTTTTTCCTTATTTTGAAAAGCCATCTCCCATAATCAAAAGGGTTATATGTGAGAGAAAGAAAATTTGAGAGAGATGTGATAATATTCATTTTATCATGGGAAGTTCAGATTGTATGATCGCATGATATCTATTAGTCAGGTGTAGTGCCTTTATTGAGACCAAAAAGAAATCAAGATTTGTTTCAAAACAGGATGTTTTTTTGTAAAAGAGTTCAAGGCTTTTCTCTAAATCCTGGCAGGAGGTGACACTAATCTCTACTTGGGGTTTTTCTGATGCTGCATAAAACATCTTTACTTGCCACAGATTCTGTTAATATTATTAGAGCTTCAAGGTTGCAAAACTCATGCAGAACACTTTGGCATATAACTTTAATCCTCCATCATGACAACCTTAAACATTATTCAATGAATGGTTTTTAGTAACACTTCAACAATGCTATATGTTCTCTTCAAATATCAGACCCAAGACTTAATAGGATGTGACATAATTTATATAAATTTGTAGCTTATTTGGTGAGGATATATTTTAAACAAGTTAGTTCCCAAAAACTTGTAAAATGTCATTCTCTGAGCCTCTTGGCTCTCATTTCCTATTTTGTGTGCCTTAATAAGACATACAGGATACTCTCTGCTCTACAGGTCTAATCATCAAAATATTATCAATATTATAGAACAGTATGACATTGTGAGTTGTAAAGACAATTAAGATATCTATAGACCTCTGGGCATGGTGGCACATGCTTATAATCCCAGTGAGTCAAGAGACTCAGAAAAGTGATTCACAAGGTTGAGACCAGCCTGGGCAACTTAGAAAGACACTGTCTCAATCTTAAAAATAAAAATGGCTCAGTACTGGAATGTCCCTGGGTTCAATACCCAGTACAATAAAAACAATAACAACTAACCATAGACTGCCTTTTGGCAGAGAACAGAAGAGTAGAAACAATCCCATAAAAGTATATTGCTGACCTTACCAGGTACAAGCAGATTGCTTCTGGTGTTCTTTTATAAATAGGTATAGAGAAATAGAAGTCATTGCCAAGTAAGTAACTGTATATAAGACACCTAGAATGGTATTGTTTTGCTCCATTAAATATATCAGTTCTGAAACTTTAGTGGAATGTAGACCAATGAAGTTGGCATCAATGTACATAATTATTCAAGGTTCACCTACTCTTTGCACAGGCTAATCATAACAAAAATGAGAATAGTGGTCAAAATCACTCCCTCCCTATTAATTCCTTCTGTTTCAGTGCAAACTACCATATTAACAAATCTTAGACTGGGTAATTTATAAACATAAGAATTTTATTTCTCTTAGTTCTTATGGTTAAGAAGTCCAAATCGAAATAAGAGAAGATTTGGGTTTGGTGAGAGGCCCCTGCTTCACTGATGTTGCCTTCTTGCTACATCTTCATATTGCAAAAGGAGAAAACAACACCCTTTGGTCCTCCTTTGTGAGGACAAAAGTCTATTAATGAAAGTGAAATTCTCATGTGCCAACCATGCACTAAAGGTCCATTTCTCCCTTCTATGGCATTCTGGATTAAGTTTCAAGATATGAATTTGTAGAGGCATGAACACTGAGAACTGAGCACTTCATAAAGCATTTCTACAGTTCCCCTAGGAAAGCAATGTAGCTTTCACTTAGTGCTTTCCAGAATTATGCATCTGAGCATTGCATGGCTCAGATGGTTCAGGGACCTATGTGGGAATTTTGCCTGTTACTAAGAATGCATACTTCCCTTATTACTAAAGAACGTGGGGAAATAACCACAGAGTGAATGACTGCTTCTTAGAAATTTTACATAGAATAAAACTCCATTTATCACCTAATTGCTATAAAGTTCTATTTGGACAATTCTAGCATAAAAGCCCTCTATTAAAAAAAAATAAATAATAGTATCATATTGAGTAAGAGCATTCAATCAGAAGAGAGTGCATCAATATATCAATTTAAACCAACATGAATGATTTGTTTATTGGCAATTTACATATTTTAATTGTGAAATAGAAACAAAAATATTATCTTGTTTGCATGTCATTCAATTTTATTTTTCATGATAAAAAACATAAATTTATAATGAGTTTTAAACTCTAAACCAGAAATTGGATTATCAAAAATTTCTGAATATGTATGTCAATTAGTTGATATACACACTGAGAATAGAAAGTGATGGGGAACCTGATGATATTCAGGACAAAAAAAAAGTCCATATTGATGACATATTGGAAAAGACAGAGGAAATAATGTTATACTTTAACCTACAATAATCATGAGAAATATGTAATGTCAAAGAATTGAAATGTAACTTTTAAAGTGCTTCAAGTTTTCTAACAGAAAACCATCAAGAAAAATTGAGTTATGACTAGATTAATTAGGATTTGCCTTTTCATATAATGCAAATAATGTCATAATCATTCTATTTTGAATAACAGTGTTTAGCTCATTTGAGTAATTTTGAGTAACAATATCTATTTTATTAAAAATCAAAGAATATGCCTTCATGTCAAAATTTGTGTAGTAATAATATATTTTAGAAAATCTAGAAATAATCTAAGTCAGAATATAATCTGAAGACATAGTATGAGGAAACAAGTAGTTTATTTCTATTATACAAATTAATTTGGATTAAACTTTTAATAAACATTAATTTAAATCTAGTCATGGACTTTAACAAAAAATTTCTCAATTAATAAAAATCTGTATAGACAACTATTTATTATTCAGCTTGGCCTTTCCATAAATATTATTTGCATTTGTAAACTCTCATTTGCAAAACCAATAACATTTTCCCATTAATCATCATTAAAATTTCAAAAATGCATCTTATGACAATATAAAATCTAGTTGGAAAATAATGAATATAATACTTAGAAAATATTGATTCTATTTCTGAAAATCTTCTGCCTTTTTATTGTCAATAAATGCTTTAGAGTTTTAAATAAACATGGAAAACTTAGAGTAAAATATAATTTATCTTTCAGAACACTGAAAAAATGAACAGACTTTTTAATTTTTAAGAAACTTATTTTTCATATTAATTAACTGATTAAGCTGCATTAATCAATCTTACATATAATTTTATTGACCTTGAAGACTTTAAAACATAAATAAAATGGAGCACTATTGTATTTATTTTGCTTCTGATTTCTTACTGGTAGTAATTATCTGATAAATTCTTTAATGCAAACATGTATATTAAGGAGTTAGTGTTTAAGTTACAAAACAAAATGGCTTCTGAAAAAATAAAAACATCATGCCACCTGCAGAAATGAGACAGTAATTCTGGAGTATATTTTGACCAGTTTTTTCCTCTGAATAGGAGCAAATAGTAAATATTTTATGTTTTATAAGCCATACAGTTTATTTTGCAACTACTAAATTCTGCTATTGTAGTGAGGTAAGAACCATCAACAAATGGCATGACTCCATTCCAATAAAACTCTATTTCCAAAACAGGCAAGAAGCCATATTTTCCCTGAGGGACACAATTTGTCAACCTGTGACTTAAATAACAAGGGGCATGTTTACAGATTTTTGAACATTTTAAAAGCTGTTACAAAATTTAACAAAAAGAACAGTCAGTAAAGGGAAAAAAGTAAACTAAAACTATAGTATTTATTTATAATAGAAGGTCTGGAACCAAGAATCCTGGTAATTATAATGTTCATGCTTTTTATTTTAATATCCCAATACACACTCACAATCAAATCACTTCAAAGTTTCAGAACCAGGCTCATTTTTATGTTTTCATTTAGCATATATTTGAGTAGCAAAGAGGCACAGAGCAAAGAAAGCTCTTCTGAAACTCTCTGGCTCAGAACTACTCTTTACAGTATATGGAAAGTAAAGGTTAAGAGAGGTTGAGTGTGACAGAAAGAAGGTCTCGCTCAGTGTAAAATTATCTTTGCATTAGAAATTTGTCCAGGAACAAAAAAGATACCAAGAATTCTGACCTTTAGGTGAATAAACCTTTTAAAATCTGTTCTTCTACTCCATAAAGCAGAATTGGTGAGTCAACACTATGACAACCACACAAAAGTACATACCAAACTGTTACAAATGGACAGCAAATGAATAATAGCATCTTAAAATATATAGAAAATCAATTTAATCTTTACCTTTATAAAAGGTATTTCTCAGAACTAGACTTTGCACAACTTTCAAGTGAAATCAGGACAGGCAATTACTGTGTCCCAGAACATCCAATCATCTGATTCACATGTCCTTTACAGAATAACTGGAAACACTTCAACAATTATATATTCTGAGAAAAAAGAACATATAAGACAAATGTTTGATTAGATCAGTGAAAGTATTAAGATCAATGATTTAAAATACATACTAGGAAACAATATAAAATACCTGTTAACATTTCAGTGACTGCTGTGAAGACAAATAGACAAATTCTTCTATAAATATTTTCAAAGGAATGAGAAAATAATGGACCTTATAAACTCATTTTTGTAGTAACATTATTTATTAAAAGCTAACATAATAATTATATTCCAAGTATGGATCTACAAATAATAATAACAAACTGAATAAAAATACTGAAATATTTTACCACTGTTCCAACTACCAGAATGGTTATTCAAGGTAATTATATATGAAAGAATAATAACTCATAACAACTGACAAAACTTTAACTACATTGGTTTATACAAAAAAAAAGGACAGTTGGATTTTGGGGTTAGTGTGTACAAAGTTTGACTATGGAATTGGTTTTGGTTCACCAAGCATTTCTCTTCCTCTAATATATATATTATGTATATCACTAGAGTTTTGTACAATCATACAATGAAGAAAATTTTTGTCATTTGTGACAACATAGATGAATCTGGGGGATATTATGGTAAGTGAAATAAGCCAGGCTAGCTTAGGTGTCCATCAATAGATTAATGGGTAAATAAAACATAGTACATAAACACAATGATGTTTTACTTAGTCATAAAGAAGAATTAAATTATTGCATTTTCTGGCAAATGGATGAAACTGGAGAACACCAAGCTAAGTGAAATAAGCCTATGTCAGAAAGTCAAGGGTTGGAGGTTTTCTCTCATATGCAAAAGTTAGAGAGAAAAGAGAATTAAAAAAAAAACAATGGGGGTAATCTCAGGAAACAAGGTGTTATAGTACAGCAGAGAAGGGGGAGATAGGAGGGGACTGTCAGAGGAGGTTCTGGGGAATTAAATTGTTCAAATTATGTAATGTGCATGAATGAAGATATCACAATGAATCCCATTTTTATTTGTATTTATAATGTACAAATTAAAAAAATTAATAGAAGGGAGACCTGTAGAGTATAAGAAGGGGATAAGGAGGAGAAAAGAGGAAAGGAAAAGGGGATTAGTGGAGATAAAATGGAGCATATTATGTTATGTCATCTATGAATATGTCACAATGAGTGTCATTATTATGTATAGATATAATGTACTAATGAAAACAATTAAAAATTAAGAAAAATTATCTAATTCATCTAAAGAAGTCGACCTCATAGAAATTGAGTGTGTAACACTGGCTACTAGGAGCTGGGGTGGAGAGAAGTTGCTCAGGCAATATGTAATTACAGTTGGGTAAGGGGAATAAGTTCATGAGATCTTTTATTGATTTATTTTTTTTGCGTGGCAACTACACTTACTGACAACATATTGCATTCTTGAAAATGCAAAGAGGTTTTAAATGCTTTTAGGACAAAATCAATAAATATATTAGGTAATGCAATATAATCATTCCACTTAACTCATCATGTTGCTTATAATAAATGCATACAACTTTTAGCTTTCAGGCCAAAAGAAAGATCCTGGATGTCGTGATTGAAAAGAGAACAGGTTTTAGAATGTTTTCTCATTGTAGATGGCAAACCATAAAGAGTGTGGAACAAAGTGGTTCTTGTTGATACTAAATCAACTAATTCTGGTTTCAAACTACCACTGCAATTCCTCCACGTAAAGTACTAATCTTCCTTATTGTTTAATACAATTTGAGTCAAAATTCTGTTACTTCCATCCAAAACTTCCATACTAATTCACAACCACTAAGATACAAAGGGAATCTGTAACTGTAATCATTATTCATCTGCTTCCAAAGGTCATATGTGTAGGACTCTCATCAACAGGTGATGAAAATATATTTTAATTGTGCTGATAATGTGAACATAGATATAAAAAATGGCATTTTTTCTGGAACTTGGATATTTCCCTGTTTGAAAGGCATTCCTTATTATGTAGATCACTATTTCTCAACTGTAGGCTACAACATTTCAGGTTACATAATTTTCTTGTGGTCAACTATCCTGTAACATGTGCGATATTTAGCAGAATCCTTTACTTTCATTCACAAAATACCAATAAAAAGTTACTCTCCCATACCCAATCATGACAACCAAAATTTTCTCCAGATATTGTCAAATGAACCCTGGATAATAAATTTGCCCAGAGGACTAGATTGATTCAGAATAAGTTAAAGACTGTTACTGGTAATGAAATGTGGTTTTGACTTTCTTTAAATCTTCCAAATAATTTTGTATATCTTTCTTTTGACAATATTCTAAAATTACTTTTTAAAATACTTCTTTAATAATTGTGTGAATAAACACACAAAATAGAAGCTCACCTGTTTGATCCTAATAATAGTAAACTGGTTTATGGGATGACTAAGTTATATACTAGGGTCTAATTTTAACTTGTTTTAACAGCCCAGTTTGTTATGCCTTAATTATAAAACTAAGCTATGGCAGGTCAGATGAGTAGCAAGGCATGGGATAACAGTAACCAATAGCAATGGATGCTACAAAATTCAAAATTTCATAGTACTACTGAAGTACAATTATCATAGAAGTCATAAACTTTAAATAATGACTTATTAAAAGTTATTAAAAGTTATTAAACTTTAGATATGAACTTTATTACGTGCTAAGTGCAACACAGGTAGATTTCTATGGCTAGAGGGCCCTCAACTTTTGATCTTCATTGCACTTATTGGGCAGACAAATTGAAAAAGAAAAAGAAAACAAAAATTCTGCCCCTTGGAAAGAACATAAGTTAAAAGACTGATAAATATAATATTTAATGTTTTGCATTCTTAATAGGTATATCAAATATTATGCAACATGTTTGTGTTGGAACGTCATTTGAAATGAGTTTTGAAATTGATATATACAAATAATATTTCTAAGGTAAAAAATATGATAAATTAATCAATACATTGCTAAGAATCTGCTATGATCTATCTAGTCTTTATTTTTCTTCATGTGCAGGTTGATGTACTTCTTGGTTATTAGAGCACTCTCTCTCTCCTCTCTCTCTCTCTCTCTCTCTCTCTCTATATATATATATATATATATATATATATATATATATATATGTGTGTGTGTGTGTGTGTGTGTGTGTGTGTGAAATAATTTATAATTTATTTGGTTTCACTTACTGAAATTAAAAGAAATCCAAATTTACCCTATTCTTGGTCACTTGTGATTGACTGCTTAGTGCCATCTATTAACTAAACTGACTTTCCTTTAAATGATTTACTGTTTGAATTTTGTGGAAATCCAGGCAAGGAGGATGGACTGTTCATTCCGGGGAGAAGCACTGGAGGAAGGCCAGGGAGTCCCGGATAGGCTGCTGGCAAACTGATACCATGGAGGGAGCTGCTGTCCATCATGCCTGGCTGCTGTACAGTTAAGCCCAGAACATCTGAAGCTCTCTTTATTTGATCAAATTCTTGCTGTGCCATCAGCTGCCGAGCAGTAGTTGGAGCTAAATAATCTTTCTTCCTATCCAGCTGACTGCCCACGGTCTCTCTCACTTTTGAAATGTGCTGTTTGGAGAAAATATGATCTCTGATGGACAAGCAGGCAGAGTATTTCACCCCACAGAGAGTACACTCTGGTTTGGTGCCTCCCGTTCCACTTTGATTGATCATGAAAGGCTTCCCTATGTTGATTTTAAATTTCTTTTCTTTTGCCCTTGCGTTTTGAAACCACACCTGGACCACCCGTTTGGGCAGACCAATCTCATTGCCCAGCATTTCACATTCTTTCATGGTTGGCGTTCGGTAGTCACTGAAGCTAGCCTTGAGAACCTTGAGTTGAAGATTGCTCATCTGGGTCCTGAAATGCTTATGACCTGGCCGATCATTACTTTTGGATTTAAAAGGGTTGCTAGACCCAAATGGATTCGGTGAGCTGGGATCAGCTATGCTGGAGGTTTCACTGCGATCAGCGTTGTCATCAGGGTCATCTGTGATATAAAAGCTTTGGTCGCGGTCACCATCTTTCTCATTGAAATGGATTGATGGACTGGTAAGTGAAAAGAGAAATTTGTCATCGCAGACCTCAGTTGTGGGTGTGGTTGCTGGTTTTGGCAAAGCATCCAGAGTTTTTGGCTCTTTAGGAGAGAGTGCTGGTTTCATATCTGCATAACTTCCTGTGGTACTTTCCATCTCAGTGTTTCCCTCATCTCCAGTGGTGGCATCGCTGATAGCTGTATTGATGGATGAAGTCTCATCAAATTCAGCTTTAGTTTGATCATATCCAGACAGGAGGGGCGTTTAAATTCTCTACATCCTCAGGACATTCTGCTTTAATAGAAGAAGGGCTTAAAAGATTCTTCGGTGACAGCTCTGCTGTTTTACTAACAGGTGTTGACACTGTAGAAGCCAATTCATTCTCACTCAATAGATCAATTTTAGTTAATGGCAAAGACGGATAATCAAAATAAATGTATTTCTGTGGGCTTTCTCCTCCGTCCTCTGTGGATATTAAAGGGCTTGGTGGCAAGCTGTAACCTGCCTGCTTTCCTTCATTCCAGTGCCGAGAGCGAATGTGGCTTTCTAAAGCTGACTTTGCCTTAAACAGGGCTCGGCAGAATGGACACAATTTATGAGACTGTGCTGGACCCACTGCCCGGAACTGGCCTTTCCTTTCTCGTGCACGTGTATTTTGGAACCAGACTTGCACGACTCTTTTTTTCAGCCCGACTTCATGTGCAATATGATCGAGCATTTTGGGGGTAGGATTGGAGTCTAGCAAATATTTCTCATAGAGTATTTCCAGTTGTTCGGGGGTGATTGTGGTTCTCAAGCGCTTATCACGGTGTTGGTCTTCACCGCTATTCCCACCCTCCTTTTCGCTGCAATTATTATCTTCTTTGTCATCCAGTTTCCTTTTAAGGGAAGCAGCAACAGTGCCTGGGGTGGTAGCGTCGTGGGAGGAACTGGTCTGAGGTGGCATTTGTGTGAGAGAGCTACCCAGGAGCTGTCCAGTCATCAGAGGGTTGTTGGGATCGAATATCATGTAGGGCATGTCCAAGGGCCTTTCCAAGAATGGAGAGTGAAGGAACTGGTTTTGAGCAGCGAGGAAGTGCATGTGCTGGTGCTCCTGCCAAAGTTCCAGCGTTGGGAAGGCAACGGTACACTGATCACATTGGTACTGCAGTAACTGTGGAGGTAGACTGTTCTGGAGAGAAGTCATGGAAATTTGCAGTGGACTGGAAGGGACTGGGTTTTGAGAGGCCGAGGGAGGTCTTCCAATAAGTTGGGGTTGTTTGGGTGGCTACGGCTGTGGCTGGGCGGTGGGTGCCTGCGGTGGGTCTGTTGAAGTCGATGCTAATGATGGGGCTGGTTTGGTGCCTTGAGAAGGGGGTGAAGGGTCACTCTGATTTGGCTTTTCTGTGGGATAGTCAGGTTTTGGAGAAGCCTTCTCAGGTTCTGGTTTGGGTGACGAAATCAAGGGCGTGCTAGTCCCCGAGCCAGAACTTACAGCAGGGACAGTGGAGGTTTTGGCTGCATCCGTTTGTCCAGACACCACACAATGCTTGTAAACCACCTGATCTGTGGCATCAATGGAGTCTTCCGTCTGGCTTTCATCTTGGGCATCGTCATCTTCATCCTTATAACACTGTTTTTTCTGATGTGTAATCAAGTCAAAGATCCTGGGGAAAACCACATTGCACTTTTTATATTGGTACTGCATGTTGCTCGTTCGAATGTAGCGTTCGTTCGTGAGTTCTCTCTTTTCATTGTCTTTAGTTTTTGCTTGGTTCTCATAGCTCTTTTGTGCTTTCTGCCTGGCATTCTGGAACCATACAACAAAAACCAGAGTGGGTAGATTAAGAATGGTAGAGAGTTGTTCTATTTCATCATCTTTTGGGTAAGCATTGGTGTCAAAAAAGTCTTGTAGAACCCTCAGCTGGTATTTGGTAAACCTGGTCCTCGAAGACCTTTTGCTGAAGGAGGCATCCGACTTGTAATGTTCTAAAGAGGCGGGCTGTGGGTCAATTCGGATATCTTCCAAAACAGTGATTGGAGGGTTACTGAAGTTGTATGGTGAATCCTTATTTCTCTGTCGTTCCCTAAAAAGGGTATTTCGAAACCAGTGTTTGATAACTTTTTGAGAAAGGCCAGATTTCTCTGCCATTTCTTGGATCTGTTCTTCACTTGGAGAATTATTGATGTCAAAATAAGCCCTCAGGATTTTTAGTTGATCATCTGTAATTCTTGTCCGGGGGCGTTTGAACTGAGAATGCCTTAAGAAGTTTGGATCTAACCCGAGCTGCTGCTGGCAAAGTTGAGTGAGATCTGCTGAGAGAGTGTCCATCTGTGGCAGCTGCAGGGCAAGCGGTGGGGGGAGTGTGGGGTGTTGCACTGGTTGCATCTTGATGGAAGAAAAGAGTGGAAGGTCCAGAGAAACAGGCAGCTGGACCTGGGGGGTAGCAGAAGGTGGGGGTGGAGGGGGAGGGGGAGGAGGAGGAGGTGGTGGCGGAGGGGGCGGGGAAGTGGGTGGTGGAGCTTGCAGAGGGGTAGAAACCGTGCTTGGGATTTTCATGGGACCCATGGGAGAAGGCTGTGGGGGAGCTGGTGGCAGGGGAGGAGGCGGAGGTGGAGGTAGAGGTGGCGGTGGCATTTCAGGGGAAGATGGAGAATTTGGATAAAGCTTGTCATAGGCCTCCCTGTACTGAGGAGCAAATTTTTCTAGTGCTCCGTAGGGAAAAAATTGCCCATGTACATGCTCTTGGTGACTCTTCAGGATGAGAACATTGGAAAACAATTTACCACACGTTCCACATTCCAGTTTGTCAGTGTTTTCCCCTTCGCCACTCTTGTTATTCTTCTGTACCTTCTGCCTGTTTTCGTTATACTGGATGATTAATTCAAAACCAAAGTTTTCCAATAAAGCTTTGGCTGCATTTCCTCTGCCCCCCGAGGCTATTCGGGGTGGAGGGATGGATGGTTCTGAGGATTTTTGCTTCTTTATGTCTTTGCCTTCTTTGAGTCCTTCACCTTCATTTACAAATTCTTGCTTCGGTTTCTCTTGCTTTTCGGCAATTTCTTCTGCTTCCTTATAAGATGGTATGTCCTTCATGATCTGGCAGTCTGTATTGGCTAGATTGTTTTGCTCTTGTTTCAATAATTTGCTTGGCTGCTGCTGCTGGGGTGGTGGCTGCGGCTGCTGCTGCTGCTGTTTCTGAGGCTGCAGCTGGGGCTGTGTGGCTTGGTACTGTTGTGCTTGCTGCTGTAGAATCTGGAGTTGAGTTTGGCCAACATGATGTTGCGTTTGAATCTACTGATCCTCAAGCAAGGAGCCAGCCATTCCCGTCATGCCCAGAATACCAAATGTGGCAGAGCCTGGCAAGCCCAAATCTGGACCCAGACTGAATTCCGTCCCAGGTATGTAGAATGGAAAGAGAAACTGAGGCTGCTGAAACTGCAGCAGTGCTTCTGGAGTCATGAAAAAATGAGGCAAAAAGGCTGGCTTTAGAAACTGTGGCTAAAAGAACGCAGCTTGCTGTTGTAACTCATGCTGCAGTTGCATCTGAATTTGTGCTGGTGACTGCGGTGGGTGATGTGTAGGCTGAGCAGAGATTAATTCAGGAGTTTGCTTTTTATTTAATTCTTTGGCATCTAAGTGGGTATCTTTGCTGTTGACTGCTGCTAAACTCATGGAATCTAACATCCCTTGGCCAGGGCTATTTACGTTTGCTGCAGTGCTGTGTCCACTGGCCACATGCCCGCTGGGCTCCAGCTTTGCAGCCCTGGCCTTTGTCTGGTGGAGCACAGACCTCATGTGCATTTCCAATGTCGAGCTTTGGCTGTATGCAACATTGCAGATGCTGCACTTGTAGGGTTTGTTGTCTGTGCTGCTGTTGGTTTCTTGTGGGACAGGACTGGAGGCTTCCTGCAAAACCTTTTTCAACTTATGCAGGTGAGAGACTTAATTATAATGGACCAAAAGAATGTTCTTTTGGGTGAATGACTCTTTACACACTGTACATTTATATGGACGAGATGGATCAAGGAATTTTTCCATTGTAAAATTGGGCCCTTTTCTAAAAAGTAAGGTCTGCTTTTGTTCAGAGCCCAAGTCATCTGGAATAGAACTACTATCACTTCCTACAGGACTTGCCTTCCCTTCATGGTCTACCTCATACTCTCTCTCCATTTCCTGTTCTAAGCCATGGTCATCTTGGGCCATAGCTTCACTTTCTGCCCAAAGTTCACCATTCACGGGCAAGGAGGCATAGAGCTGTTGGAGTTCAGTTTCACTCAGTTCTGGGTGGCCTGCTTCCAAGTGTTTTTTTAAAGCCTGGAATGTACGGAAACTACGCTGGCAGAGGTTACACATTGTTGCAGCCCAAATTGCATGATAATGGGAATGTATCTGAAGCTTCTGCATAGTTTTAAAAGCCAAGCTACAATGGTTACAGCAATACTTATAAACATGGCGGTCAGAAACAGAGAGAGGTTGCCATTTTTGCTGTTCATTTAGTTGATCTTGCAGTGTGTCAGGGATTTTCACATCCTTACTGCTATTTTTATTCCATTCCAATATTTCTGGGGGCTCTTTAGCTGGTTTCTGCTCCTCACTATTTATTTCCAAGCTAGCCTTTGAATCCTCAAGACCTGCCATACTTTTCTCATCCATTGGGCTTTCACCTGTTCAGAGAAAGCACAAACCTCTGTTACGAAATCTATGGCTCCAATATCAATAGATTGTAAATAGGATAAATATAAAGATCTCTGACTTAACTGATTCTTTGGATATTTATTAAGTAATTAAATATTACTTTAAATATTTACTAAGTAACTACTAACAGCACTGGACTGGATCCTGAAGACATGATAATAAGTAAGAATTCATCATCAATCTTGCAGAATTTCAGGATAGGGAAGAAAACAAGTCAAAAGTAAAAAAAAAATACACTATGCTACAATTGGCATGATACCAAGGTGTTAGTTAATTAAAACAACATAGAATATTCTTGGCTGTTCAGCAATTAGATTTCTCAAGGACAGGTGGAGATAACCAGTTGTCAAATATGTCTTGGAAAATAAGGCTCACGGAAACATTGTACATTTTCTTCCTTTCATGCTTTTTAAAAATAAATCTTTAATGGTAAGAATCTTGGTGCACTGCCACAAGGGCAAGTCCCTAAGTGCTTTTTCCACAGATCTTCATCATAAGCTGGAATACCTGTATATTTCCCAGATGCCTCCGCTGTCATGGCTGCAGTGTGTCCTGCTCTGACTTCTCAGAGGTGGCTGCTGGCAGCAGCATACTGTTTGGCATCATCATGTCAGGGACAGGCACCTTTAAAAACCAAAAGGGTTCCAAGTTAAAAGTACTCCAGAAAATTATAAATTCCATCACTTATCCCATTTGACAGCAGCATATCCCATTTGCATTTTTCCAACCAAAGCAGGGACATCTATCCCTTCAGATTTCAGACCAATGCTGTTACAATGCTGTACTTTTCTTTTCTTTCTCTTAATTATGGTTTCAAGATTTTTGTAGGTCTATTTTTTTATAATGATAATCAAGAAACTTTGAAATGCAAAGTGCCCACATGAGTCATTTGATTAACATTACAGATATAAAAAGACTACAAAATACGTAATTAATTAGGCTATGCTTTGTATCATATTTTTTTTCTCTAAGCAAAAGAGACCACAAATGGGCCTCCACTGTGATTTCTATAACACAGTCAATAAAAGACCTTTCAGTAGCTCAGAAGAAATAAATTTCTACCAACCCATAATTACATATTTGCATTGATAGTTTACCCAGATCATGTCACACATGCATCAACATTTGGTATCCTTACTGTCATAAGCAGCTTCTCCACACAATCTGGAGACACACTGCGCAAATGAGTCAGGTGCAGCTGGAGATGCATTTTGTTGCTGAGGACGTCCTGGCAGAGAGGACAGCAGATGACTGGTTGCACTGAGTGCTGCGACAGCATGTGCATCTGGATCCGACTTTGGTCCCTACTATTGTAGTTACAATAAAGACACTGATAGAACTGGAAAAGATTGAATAAACATGACCTCTGTGAGTTAATGTATTTTGATGACTTCAGAACTTTGGCAGTAATACCAAGTGTTAATAATATTGCCCTTGGATATGTCTATGTACATTTCAATCACATGGAATTTGGGGGGCTCTTAAACTATTAGTAACAGGTAAACAAACAGACAAACAAAAAGAGATTTCCACAACAAAGGAAAACAACATTATTTACCTGTTCATGACAGAATTTATTGTCCTCTGAAGGTTTTGAACTTTTTGTTGCAACATCCTCTTCTTTAGCCAACAGGAGTGGCTGGGTGCCCCCTGCTACACTGACTTTTAGCTCCTTCTCTGGTGTGATTATTCCTGATTGCAAAAAGAATAGAGCAACTCAAATTATAAACATTATATCATAAATAGAAAATTATGTTTTTCAAATAACTGACTCTCAATTAACTGAGTCACAAAAAGAATTAGGCAAGCACTTTTAAATGATGCTCAGATCAAAAGACAAGAAACACATCTTTTTGTCCACTGACTAAGTAGACTTTATAAATATATTTTCAAAGGTACTCCTGTCTCATGTTTAGATAACCCTAGGTGGCCTTGAGAGGTTTATCAATAACATGTGCTCTCTGGTGTCCCAGAATGCCTTCATCAAATTAAAACCAATCTATTCCCATTCACAAATACAAACTCAGAAATTCATTATTTTTACTAATATCTAATCAGCTATTTCTTTTTGAAATCTCTGAATGAAGAGAATATTTCAAAATTCTGAGAAGAGCTGGCTTGATATAACTCAGGAACTAAAATATTTTGACATCATTAATGGATTTAAAAATCAAAAGGTTGTTAAAGCAAACCATACATTACATTGCTATTGCTATTGCTATTAGGGATATTGTCTTTGCTGGAGATGTTTTAGCACTTGGCTGTACACACAGCATTATAGGACAAATCTTAAGAAGACAATTGCTTTATGAGGTTAATCCAAATACTTGGTGTTAAAGACGACTTAAAATTTTGCTCAGATGAGCAATGTAATATGGTGGAGTCTCACACACATCAAAGAAAAGAGCACAATTCTAATTTCCCAATCTAACAGAAAATTCTTTCCAGCATCAATTTGCCTGATAATCTCCTCTGTGAGGCTGGATATTACAGCGACATTGGGTAGGCATGTCACATACATCTCACGACAAACACAAAACCTCATTTACCAGCCATTCCAATCTCATCATAGCACGGCATCATCTGACCTTTTTTCTGCTGTTTATTATGAGTATTTCTAATTTTAACTTTCAATTTTCACCATCTTCCAGTCAATTTGCAACTAAATTATTTCCAGGGTGAGGACACTATCACTGGACAACTGGGTGCAAATACATCTTGAAATGCAATGAAGCTAAACCATTGATTGCTATCAGACCCCGCGTAAATATATAGTCCAGGCGTAATCTGATTGTATGCTGTGCATGAAGATTTATCTTGATTTTTCTTCAATCCACATGCAGTTCATATAAATGAATAAATTGAAGTGATTTTTTTTCTTTTTTTTCAAAATAACCCACTTTTAATTTAAAAATAAGGTCAATGGTATTTTGGAAACAAAATAAAAATGAACAATATTTTTACTCTGGATACAGATGCATAATATATACCATATGAATAAATTCAGAAATCTCAAATTCATAACAAATTCAAGGGTTATACTGAGGAGACTAAATTAAAATAGAATCTAAATGATATAATGACAATAATTTTATTCCTTTAGGTTTGAATTAGTTCCTGACATACAGAATTAGTGCTGAGTTTTCTACAGATTACATTGATATTGATTTCTGAATTTATAAACATTGGATTTTATTTTAATTAACACTTTTGTTCTCTATTTCCATATGCTGTAGAGAAATTCAAATTCTTTTTAGATGTTTAAAAAATAACCTGTCATTTGTATTTGAATAAACTTAAATTTGAAATAAATTTAAAGTCTCATTATATTGATTAAAAAGTATCTGATTATCTGATACCTAAAGATGTGCTAAAACTGGGGATGTTCATCTCACAATTAATAAAAATTCATTTTTCTTTCTCAAAGGAAAGGCAGAATATAATTTATGCTTAGTAGATGTTAAAAAATTTACAAAAACAATATGATATTTAATATTTGCAAATTCACTGTTTACGTATCAGATCAAGTTGTGCAAAATTGACTGTCATTAGAATCAGCAAGTGCCTATCAGTTGCCTCCGCCTGTGAAATTTTTCTTTAAAAGTTTCTATTAATGAGTAAGAATATGCTTCCTTAGAAGATGAATACACCATGATGTACCCCTTTTCATTATATTTTGCTCCTAGTAGAATTGGACAAGACAAAATTATAAGTCCATTCAAGACTATCAAAAAAAAGTTGAAAAAAAAATGTCCATGACATTTGTTGCTTGTAGGCCATTTGGAGCATCAGAAATAGAATAAACTTTCCAGAAACTTTTATTAAATGTATATTCATGGGCTTAATTGAAAATACACACACACACACACACACACACACACACACACAAATGTGTATCTTATCCTGACATTGATATCATAAAAGAGAATAAAAGACCACACATTAGGGTGCCTACTTGTAATCTCAGCAGCTCAGGGGGCTGAGGCAGGAGGACTGCAAGTTTGGGGCCAGCCTGGGCAGTGCAGCAAGACATCATCTCAAAATAACAAGTGAAAAGGGCTGGAGGTTTAGTTCAGTGGTAGATTGCCCAGGAGTTCAATCCCCAGTAAACCAACCAAACAAACAAAACCATAAAAAAGTATTAAGTTCAAGATTTGAGACATTTTACTAAGCCTATACAGTGATGTGTGTTTTTTTGTATAATTTATACCTGTGTATTAAGGATATATTGCCTTTATTTTATGCTTATTATATTCATCAAAAACATAATTGCTTTGGGGGCTAGGTTTGTAGCTCAGTGGTAGAGTACTTTCCTAGCACATGTGAGACAATAAGTTCTATCCTCATCACCACATAAAAATAAATAAATAAAATAAAGGTATTACATCCATCTACAACTAAAAATATCTTAAAATACTGTTCTGTGTTGCATCAAGAAAGGAAAATTTAAGTTTCAACTATTATAGGGCTATTTGGCTAATTAACTGCATTCATTGAACCATGAGTTTTCACATAAGCTGTGAAGTTTCCAAAGACCATTTTGCTTTAAATTAAGAAGCTATAAAATTATAAATAAAGGCTAGCCTGCCTAACTTTAGCTATGTGCCCTAGAAATGAAAATAACTCATGGTAAGTAGAAGGAGAGAATACTGAAGTATAATAACATATGACAAAAATGACTCTTAAGCTTGAGGAGGTTGGGAGGACTATTTTTTTTAATATATCCTTATTTTTATTTATTTATTTATTTTTATGTGGTGTTCAGGATCGAACCCAGGGTCTCATACATGCAAGGCAAGTGCTCTACCCCTAAGCCACAACTCCAGCCCTGGGAGGACTATTTGTAAAGACAGTAGAAGACACAGTTTACATATATTTGTCTTTTATACTCAGAGGGGTGTTATCTCGAGTATAATATTATGCCATTCCTGGCAAAGTACAGGAAATTTGCTTGGTTGTTTTTCCTGAATTCTAATTTCCTAGACATGTCTTTTATTAGATAAAGGCCAATTAATTTTAGGAAGGTTGTGATAATGTTCTGTGATTAGTTAGTTTGTATTTGCAAACTTAAATTTGAAATAAACCCAGTTTGTTACCCTAGACCAGAAAAAAAATTGAAATAGATCATAATATATTTTGTGACATAAAGGACACCACAATATTCTTAAAGAACAATGTCATTTTAATGAATTTTAACTAAAAAATGAAGTCAAATTACAAATAAACACTACCACATAGATGAGCCAATGATTATCTGTCAGTTATAGGATTAGCTAACTTGCATGAGATTGCTAATATAAAAATGACATAATTCATTTCAATTCAGATGCCACCTACTTAATAACTCTCAATCCCTAAAATACAGAAGGTTGTAAAATGGTTTATACTCATAACAAGTGAGGAAAATCCAATAATGCATGTGTACCCCTAGCAAATCTTGAAAAAAAAACAATAAAACAAAACACTGAGTTTTTATTTATGAGTCAATATATTTGGTAAAGTTTGAATACTATAAAACCTGGATATAACAGATGTTATTCAACTCTAAATAACTCTAAATTATAATTACCAGTACAGTATTCTTTCTAATGAGAGTAGAATGAAAGAATAATTTTAATTGCAATAATGAAGGTTAATTTCCATCTTTCCTCATGTTTACTCCCTTATTAAAAAGTGGTCCCCTTAGCCATGGCAGAGACATATTACATTTTCAATGCAAATGTATTAATCTGGATAAACTCTATATTAATTCTTGTACTGCACAGAGCTATAATTTGGATTATAATTAATCTAAAGTGGCACTAGATTTAAATGACAATATAAATGAAGCATTAGGAGGCTTTTCTATTATACATGAATATTCAACAAATATAACTTGCATATTGCCATGTCTCATTTTGAGAGCTCCAGTCCTACAGATTAGTGTCAGTAACACAGCACAACAGCTTACACAAACATAGCCTCCCTAACGTGTGTTAATTCCTTCATTTTTAAAAAGTTCTATGTTTTATTGAATTTTTTGGAATGTATAAAGAATATTTTATGTCCTTAGATCATTTCACATTTAGTTCAATGAATATTTTTGAGAACAGTTCATTTCTAGGTATTTTGATTTAGAGATAAGTAGAAAAACATGGTTCCTACCATGAGCTCATGGGTTGGAAAGTGGGGAGAGGTGGAGTGTATATGTGTTTGTGTGCCTATATATTAGTTGTGTGTACACGTAGTATATATTTGTAGGTAGTTGCTGTATAGAGCCTGTATATACAGACACAAATACACATATTATACATATTGGTATATGTATGTACATATATATGCTATGCATTCTGAGTTGATTTGCCTATTAAAGAATAAATTCAAGAAAAAAAAAGTTCTATGTTTAAGTGGGGTCAAACTGTTTTCCCATCTAACATATTAAGATAGTAATTACTTTATAATTTTGCTAATATTCTTTTGACAATTTTAACTGATATAATATATATGTATATAGGATATGTTATGTGGATTGCTATTTAATCATTAGAAATATTTACAAAGCAAAAAATTCCATGTAATAATTTTTTAACCTAATAATTGTCAATTTAAAAAGCATAAAATCTTGTTAAAAAGTTCATGTTAATTTCCAATAACAAGAACTGTCTTGAAGGCTAGGAGATTTCAAAGCTAAAGATTTGCATCTCAGCATTTGCTTTTAGTTGGTCCTTGCTTAGAGCTAATTTTTATCCCTGCAGATACACCTGGGGAAGCTTTTTTATGGGAATAAAATTTGTTTTAAATAACTACCATTATGCAATATTCTGTGTCCTCTCAGACACCCGAGTCCTGTCTGTATTGTACAATTAGGCACCCAAGGAAGGACCATAACTCATCAGGCTGTTAGGGAGTCATTGGGTCCATTATTTATGCAGAGCAGTGAACAGCAGCACCAGTGGAGGTAGAGCCCTGCATCTGTGGTATGTTCGAAGCAAGACTCTTTCCTCAATGGTAAGATTAGATCCATTTTCAAAGGATTTCCAGAATCCATCCTTCACAAGGTACTAGACATTAGATATTTCATACTTCACATAACATCCTATATCAAAGTATTACATAGGCGCTCAGAAAAAGATAATGTGATATCTGGGTGTTTTACACAGGCTTCTGAAGAATAAGAAAGATACACTTTGCAATCTGTTTTTGTACTACTCTGAGAAAGTCATCACTAAATACAGATAGATCCTGCTGTCCCTGAACAAATCAAGCAACTAGTCTTGATGACGTCCATCCTAAAGAGAGTAAATGGACCACCTTACTATTTCCAATCCTTTTCAAATAAAGTTTAGATAGTACTACCCTTGACATTAACTGATCACTAGGTTCTTCAAATTCCTTGTCAATAGCCTCAGGAGGCAGCCTGCTACTATACTGCTATGGCATCTTTTCAGAGATTTCACTTTAGGCTTAACACCAACCTTAGATCCTCTTTGTTTAAATCAAATTAGAATCATATGTTAGATACCACATCCTAGAAGCAAATAACAAAGGCACTTTTCTCCCTGGAATCCTCTGAGACATTTAGTATTAAAAGGTGAGGGTGGAGGAGCAGGGAGCCACTTTAGATCATTTTTGAATGGCATGTAAAACTTAGACATGAAGAGATGGAATTACAAATATAGGATAATTCAGATTTAAATAAACTTGTATGTAAAAAATGATACATTTGGCTCAACCCAATATCTTCATAGTGAATACAAGCTCCTTTATATGCAGCTGTCACTAGAATTCAAGGAAAAGATAGATGACTACCTGAAACTAATAGGCTTGAACCCATTTCAGCACTTCTTCTGCTTCAATGAGTCCAAAAAAATAAAACTAGGTATAGCGTACAGCAAAAGTAGCCAATGTAATATTCATTGTGACCATAGATTTCCATCTCATACATACAAAGCATGGATGAAGCCATATATTTGCCAAATCAAACACAGAAAAAGCCTTAGGTATCTACACCAGATGCTGACCTAGGGTTTGTTTGTGCACAAGTAAATGTCATGACATGAAAGTTTGTTTTCAAAGACAGTAGCTTTCATTACCAGGATTTGTCTATTCTGGAAGATCAAAATTACCCAGCACCTAATCCCTTTTCAATGATATTTCCTCTTTCTTAGGCTGAATCATCTGTAAACTTTTTCACTGGATTTTGTTTGAAATGCTTCAAATAGATGCCCTTAAAAAGGGCAAATTCCTGAGTGTAGGTTGAAAAAAAGAGGAAAAATAGCACTTATTTTTAGGGTTACATGGTTTGGGCAGGGGTACATATGACTGAATGAAAAAATTCAAGTGATATCTAATCCTATGCTTATAAAAAATTAATATGCCATCAGAGGAATCACAAGTATAGCTAAGATTAATGAAATGTGCTTAAAAAATTACAAGCACACAAACTGACTTGATTAAAAAATAATCTCGCAGGTTGTCCTGTAATATTCTTCAGTTTATCCACATCTATTCTGTCAGATGGTTATGATTAAAAATAGGTCAATGGGAGGCTACTGATAGAAATCACATGCAAAATGCACATGCAATGAATAGTAGTAGGAATGTTCAGACAGTTTAAAACGCATAAAAGCTTTTAATAAGCTTGGTGGGGGGGAGTGAAGGAAGGGCTGATTGCAGCAAATGGAGGGATAGAGGAAAATGAAAGGTGAAAGAGTGGAGTATCTTACCAGAATCTTTATGGGAGCTCTTGCCTTCACCATTGTCTCTCTCACTTGTGTGTTTCTCATCATCCTCGGCCACTGCTGGGGGCTTAATAGCTCCTTCTGACTCCTCACTTTGTTCTTCTGATAAGAAATGAGACCAGTGAATACAATTGAAGAAAGAAGAAAAAAACTAAAACACACACTAAAATAAACTTGGTGGCCACGTTAGAACTTTATTCATGAATTGTCTGTAGCTATTCCTACTCAAAAGAGAGAACACACATTTATGTAAAAGTCCATATTAGAACATGTTGACTGTACCCATGCAATTTTTTATTTAAAATAACAAAATTTTTAATCCACTGAGAGCCTGCATCTATACTGAAAAAAAAGAAGAAAGAAAGAAATCATTTTTAGTATAATTTGATATAGTTTAAGCTGAAAAGATGAAAAAAAATGGTGGAAGGCATTTCTGTACTTTTAACAGTAGAACTTTCTAACAACATGGACCTTATTCCATGAACTTGAATAGGTGTCAGAACAAATCAGATTCTTAGCAAAAATTCTTAGTGAAATAATGTGGTAACAGTGGGTTAAATAAAAGACAGGTATTACTCCTTCCTTCAGATACCAGACCTCAGAGGAATTCTGTGAAATTTTGGTAGAGGAAGAGTTTGAAGCTTCAGTTATAGTGGGGGGTTTTGTATTTTTTTTTTAATAGGGAAAACTATATAGAGCCTAGGACATAACAAGGTATACTTCTATGACAACCACATCACCCCACACCTCATTCACGGGTTCACACCAGCTAGATTACATGGAAATCCTCATAGTAACTCAAACTTATTTAATTATTCTGTAAATCTTAGCTATGCCACTGCTGGTGGATTAATCTGTTTATGCAGTTAGCCTCTATGCTGGGGCTGTGCAGCACTAATCCGTGAAAGGCCCACTCTTCTCTTTCATCCTGCGATCATTTGTCTCTCAGTGTGCTGATGTCACATTTTAATGAATTTTTAGCAATCTGAGTAATGCCAGATAACCAGGCTCTCAACTCCCCACAGCATGGCATGCTGTTTTCATTGCAGCACAAAACATAAAAATCATATTCCCCGGTTCAGGTGTGAATTACATAAATTAGGAGAAGAAGGTAAAATGGGATTTGAAGCACTAGGCTGCTCAATTTCATAAAATCTTTAATGACCATATAAATTAACCCTGGAAAGGCAAAAGGTCATCGACACACATTTGCATACACTCTTCTATTTGCTTTTGATAAGCACAGCTTTTATGCAGAGAACATGATACAATTAACCCTTCAATAACCATACAAAACACTGCTACGGATATTTTAAGTGTCAAGCATTAACTGAAAATTACACACTGAATACAATTTTCATTGCAAATGCTATAGTGATTGAAAGGGGAAATCGTGGCCCTCTCCACACCCCATGTTTTATTAATAACATTCTGACAGCAGAAGGAAATATCCACTGTCATATGTAGCAGCTGAGCACAAAAGAAATTATATTTAGTGCCTCACTTGCCAGCCATGCTCTGCAACTGTGTGAGTAGGAAAACAACAGAGGGGAAACAGTTCTGGGCTCTATAGGAAACTCCAAAAAGCTAAAGGGAAAACAAGGACATTTAATACATTCAAATAAGAGTTTGGTTCAACTGTGAGTCCTCCAAGGCACCATAGGAATCCATTTATTCTATTTTTGCACTTTGCACAAAAGCAGAGGGGAGAACCCAATGAAGGTCATCAGTCATCTGAGGGCTTGGGGGAAGCTTCCCTTTCAGGCAAAAACACATGGATATTTTACTATAAGAAGATAAAGAATCTTTTCTGGTTCTCTCCTGCTTTCACCAATCAGTGACCATCAGTTACTGATCCAACTCAGGATCCCTCCTTCCAGCACTGGCTGGACTGGTGGGTATGGTGGTCCAGACAAAGCTGGAAGGCTGTGGTTCTGTCACGCCCACAAATGTGGTATGATATCCAGAGTCAGGCCCGTGACAATTTCTTTTCAACTATTGTGGTGAAGGGATGCAAGACTTATTTGAGAAGATTTACTGGACTTTTCCCCCAGGGCTGGAAAATGAAGTGTCAGAGTGCTACTGAGTGTCCTTATCTTGAGGGCACATAAAATTGTAAGGGCTATCACAAATCACATTAATAAAACATTGTGTGTCAGGAGAAAAAAAAGAAAATTATGAAGGCACTAAAAGAAAAGCTACAGTATAATCTTGGTCTCATCAGACAGATTTTGCAAGGTCCTCTTCTTCATTTTCTGGTATGTGTTTTAAGTGTGAGAGAAATTCCCAGACATGTTCTTCTATACATCACTGTGGTGTCTGACCTCCGCCTGACCCTGGCAACAGTTTGAGAATCTGAATGTGAACAAAGACTCTGTGTCAGCAGCAGGGAAAGATTGTGGGATAGACTCTCCCCATCAACTTAATCGCAAACAGCAGTTCTGAGGCCATAACTTTGCCTGGCTCCTCCAAGCCACAACTCATAACCCTCAGAGGTGGATTTACCTGCAATGCCTCTGCTTCTGTGACTTTTTTTTTCCTCTCTCTCTCTTTTTGGTTCTTCCTTTGAAGTAGGCAGGCAATTAGCTGTAATGCTCAAGCAATTCAGACCTGTTTTGTGGTTTAGAAGGCGAAAGCTGTTTATTACAGGTAGGCTCTTTGGAGCCATAAGAACTTTGCAAATTTTTAATCATGCAAAAAATAATCACAAAGTAACTTATACACACCATAAAGTTTCATATATGTCAGAATAAAAGGTCACTTTCATTCTCAAAGAGAGTTTTAGAAATAAATTTGACATTCATTATATAAACAGACTTTAGAGTCATGAGAATTAATGTGAAGAAACCACTTTCTCTGGAAAAACCTATAGGTTTAGATTTGGGGTCAGGGGAGAGAGCACAGCTACATTCTAATTTCCAAGTACCACATTTCCTCCATTGTAAAATACCATAAAATGTTAGATGTTTTACAGGGGAAAAATATATGATATTAAATGTCTTAAACTCCTTAGAACTGAAGGTATAAAAACATTACAGAAGATTCCAAAAATAAAGATGCTAAAGCAGTCTTCATTTTCATCACTGTCTCTAAACTGTTACATACAATAATAAATGAAAGTATTATAGCATTTCATAGTACTGATGCATTCACGGAATGTGTATTATTAATTATCCTTTGCTTCACGGAATATAAAAAATAAAATCTATGTTTGTATCTTACTTAAGCACAAATGTGCATTAGGTTCCACTAGAATTTCCCAATTTTCAGACAAATGATATTTTCATTTTTAAATGTTACAGGATAATAGAAAGAAGACAAAATACTGTAGTCTTATATTACAGAAGTATGATATAATTACCTTCCCCCGGCATTTTTAACATGCCTGAAATGATCATCTTATGTTACTCTACACCCACACACCAACTATATTTAAAAGAGAAGTTTTTGAATGACTAGCTTAGAATATTTCATTTGAACAACAAAATAATGATTGGAAAACCACTTTCAATTTATCCTACAAAATCATAATATACAATTTCTAAGCAAATCTACTTCAATGAGATTCCTCTCATCTAAGGCCAGCCAATTGTGCTCGTTTCCCTGTTTCAGTATTCACTTGGGTTTGGGAACCCTCAATTCTGAGTTTTCTAATAAATACTGTGCGATTTTTAATTTTTTTTCAATTCACACATAATAATTGTACATATTTATAGGGTAAGATGTGATAATTTGATACATGTGTAGTGATATACTTTATTCATGTATAACATGTAATGATCAAATCAGGGTAATTAGAATTTCTGTCTCCATAAACATTTATAATTTCTTTGAGTTGGGAAACTTCAAACTCTTCTAGTTTTTGCAAAATATATTCTAAATTGTTGTAAATGATAATCACCCCCACTGTGCTACAGAATATGAAAACTTATTCCTGTCTAACTGCATTTTGGAACTCATTGTCCAACTTCCCCCAACCCTTCTCTCCTACAATTCTGAGTCTCTAGCAAACCTTATTCCATTCTTTAAGATGAACTTTTTGAGCTTTCATATGAGTGAAAACACACAGCATACTTTCAAAGCCCATGGAGTGATCATGTAAAAGAGAAATAGAGGATGATCACTTAAATGTCTTCAGTTTTATATATAGAGCATCTCTATTCAAGATAACTGGCTTGTGAGAATTTTCTCCTGGACTTTTCCAAGGTCCCTTTGTTCAGTTCTTCTCCATTCAAATCTACCCTCTATATTTTCTACTTAAATCTGACTCCTTTACTTAAAGTATTCAGTGACCCCTATCACATAAAAAAAGAATGCTCCTTCTGTGCAAAGCAAGAATACCTCTGCCCTGGTGTACACCCATCTCTCTTCATTTCATACCAAGCAACTAATATGCAAACTTTAAAACATCAGAATCACCCGGAGGACATGTTAAAACCAATTGCTGGGCACCACCTGTAAAGTTTCTAATTTAGTAAGTTGAGAGTAAGACTTGTGAACTTGCAACTCTAATAAGACACCAGGTAATGCTGATGCTTCTCGTACAGCTCATATTTTGTAAGCACTGTGGAACCAACATCCATCTGTTCATAATGTCCTCTTTCTCCCTATACTTATCATTATATTTCCTATATTGCATAGAAATGGAAGGAAACCCTCATTGATATACAAAATTACATATAAGAGAATTTGAGGGGGAAGGGAAAAAATAAGGAGAGAGATGAATTACAGTAGAAGGGGTAGAGAGAGAAGATGGGAGGGGAGGGAAGAGGGATAGTAGAGGATAGGAAAGGTAGCAGAATACAACAGTTACTATTATGGCATTATGTAAAAATGTGGATGTGTAACCGATGTTATTCTGCAATCTTTGTAATGTTTTGAATAACCAATAAAAAAAAATAAAAATTAAAAATAATCTTATCTAGAACAACTTTTCTTTATAGTATAACTCCCACTTTTTTCCCTTTCTGACCACCTTGGGAGATATCAGTTTCAAGATCTGGAAAAATAGAGTTAATAATACCTACTCCATATGCTTATTATGAGCTAAAGTATAAAAATAAGTCAACACAGAGCCTAGCATAAAATAAATACTAAAACTGATCATTGAATTGATACTAGTACTGTTCATTGTTTTCTTCAACAAAAAGTCTTTTCTGAACTTCAAACTAAGATTATTGTTTTGGGGTAAGTTTTTTTTTTTCTTTCCTGTAGATTGATGTCAAACAATCAAACAATGTACCTATATAATAGTATATGGAAATTATATTAATATTTCTGCTTTGCCTTAATAGGTAAACATTTTCTGAAAACAGTGATGTATTCATCTTTGTGCAAGAAGCACCTTGAACAGTGCTTGGAAAATAGTAGTCCTTTGATATATTTTAGTTAGAATGTTAAATTAAATTTCGGAAGCAAAATTAGGTGAAGAAAGGGAGTAGTCCTAATTCTATCCCATTCCTCTATTGCCCTTCAATAAAACTTCAAAAGGTGTTTATTTTCTCTGTGAAAAATCACACTCATCATTCAGCCCTCTCTAAATGTATGTGTGTAGCTTCTGTTTTCTAAGTACTTTTCTCAAAGTCACTAATGACCTCCATGCTATAAAATCTAAAGGTCACTTCTCTGAATCTTACTTAACTTACTTTCATCAACGGATGTTGCTACTCTTTATCTCTGGCAAAAAGCACCTCTCTTGGATTTCCTTGTATTAGACTACTATGGTTTCATCCTACATCTCTAGAAGTTCACTCTAAAAGTTTACTTTTGGTAGGGACTCACTATTTCATTAAATACCAAATGTCAAGCACCTCCCCCATTGGTACCAAGCCCTCTTCCTTATGTATATTATCTCTTTATCTGATTTCATCTAGTTCTATAGATTTAAATTACATTATATACATACACATTGATGTCTAACAGGTACAGCAAACTCAATATGCTCAAATCAGAGTTCTTCAACTTAATGTCCCTCACTCCATTTTTGTCCCAACTTCATCTTTTCAGTTAATGGTGCCACCATCCACCACAAGCCATTCTGGACTCTTCTCTTTCCCAATCACATGCATTATATCCATCAACAAGTCCTTGGAAGGACTTCTACTTCCAAAATATTTAGTTCATACTGCATTTATTTACTTTGCATTTCCCTTGCCAGTATCATTAGCAACTTATCTGTATTACTGTAATGGTCTCACAAATAAGTAAGACTGACTCTTGCTTTCCCATAACTTATTCTGTAAAGCTAAGGAAAATCAACCTGCTCTTCTGGCACCCTTTATTATTACACTTAGTATAATACATCAACTCCTCACTATGGATGGAATGATTAGGCCGTTACCTACTTTTCGTACCACATTGGATGTTGCTGGTCCTCCACTCTCTAATATTCCTTCCTCCTAGCCTTCTTTCTCTTCCTGGAATATAACCAACTTCTTCCTACCTTTGTAGGAATATTTTTTCCCAGACTCCTTGCATAATTGGTACATGCTCCTTATTCAGGATTCAAGTAACCTGTCACTTCCTAAAATAACCTGTCTGACCGTTGCTACTAAAGTAGAGCATCACCTGTCACTCAGGTCCTCAGAGTTGGGCAGGATTCACCATCACCTGCAGGGCTTGTAAAAACCGATGCTAGATCTCACTCCCAGTGTTTCTGATTTAGGTCATGGGTGGGTCCAGGAATATGTTCTGTGAAAAGTTCCCAGGTTATGCTATTGCTGTCTATGAGAGTAGTACACCTTAAGAATCTCTGCTCTGGTATATCACCTCTTTCACATCCTTTTCCATAATTATTGCAGTCTAAAAATTCCTTGTTGTTTATTTATCTAGAAGTGTCATTTAATATAAGGGTCACCGATATACCTTATTCATAATGTGTGCCCAGAAGTCCCACGCACAATGAAGGAACTCATCAACATTTTAAGTAAAACTGACAGCTGCTAGTTTAATTATTTGGGTAAGTATATCAATGGCCTGATGTCATAAATTGAGATGCAGAAAAGTAGAAATGATTTTGCAGAAAGGAATTCAGTTTGGAATTTGTATTTGACTTCTCTGTAGAACATATAGATGAAAACAATCAGAAGGCATAGACAGATCTAAATCTAAAACTTCTCAGAGATTGAGGTGAGTATGACAGTTTTAGTGTCTTTGTTTAGAAAACATTAAAGAAATGTATTGATGGGGACTTGTCTCTTTTTAACTTAATGTTTTTGTTGTAAGTCTTGTTTTTGCCATATTGTGCAAAAAGTCATTAATAAAACCTTTATGAATTTGAGGTGGAGGGAGGGAGACTGAGTTTATATTATTGTATCTTAAATGTGCTATCTAGTTTTGTAGGGGGAAATATTTTTTGAAATATTTCAAAAAATATTCATGAGACATGCACAGGTAAACTAAGCTTCACCTGGAAGCTGAAATTTTTAAAGAGGGATTCCTAACTTCATAGTAAAGGGATGTTTTCTCGTGCAAAGCCTTTTTAAAAAAGTATTTCAATATACCATCATGGATGCAAAGGACTTTTTGTAATAATATAGCACATTATTATTTCAATTGTATAAATCTGGCAACCGAGGTTATATTTATATAGCAGAAACAAATGAGGTGTGTTATATCAACATGGGTAAATTTCCTCTTAAGTTACCTAAATGTAATGCAGCTAAGGAAGTGCAACTGCCATTTTTAACATATACATGTACACATGCAAAACACAGAGAATCATGAATGTGTTGACATGGCTACAAAATTCCAATGACTCCATTAATTACTGAAAATAATCTCTGGATTGTTGAAATATATTTTATATAAAACAGATCATTTAGGTGAAATTTCACAGCTTAAAAATGTAGATGAGAAAAATTACAAATCTTAATCTTTAAGAAGCTAGAGACACATGCAAAAAAATGAATCTAGACACAGATATTACATCCTTCAGTAGAATTAATTCAAGATGAATAATAGACCTAAATGCAAAACACAAAACTTTTAAATTCCTGAAAGATAAAAAAATAAAATCTAGATGACTTTTTTGTTTGATGACAACTTTTTGGATAACATAACAAACACATGACCCATGAAAGAAGGAACTGGTAAACTTGACTTAATTAAATTTTTTTTTACTTTATGAAAGACACTGCCTAGGTAATCATAAAACAAGCCACAGTTTGGAAAAATATATTTGCAAAACACATATTCTAGAAAAAAAAATTATCAAAATGTAAAATATTAAAACTCAGACTTTTATCAAGATATAGAATATTTGACATCAATAGTAAGAAAACAAACAACTCAATTAAAAGTGGGTAAAATCCTTAAGATAAATCTCACCAAAAAAGATATGCAGATGATGATTGAATATATTAAAAGATGCTGTCAAGGAAAGGCAAGTAAAAACAATGAAATACCACTGTACACATATTAGAAAAGTCAGAATCCTGAACACTCACATCAAATACTGGTGACAGGAATCTCATTCACTGCTGGTGGAAATGCAAAATGCTTATAATACTGAACCTACTCTTAGCATGTGATCCAGAAATTGTGCTCCCTGAAATTTGCCCAAAGGAACTGAAAATTTATGCCTCCACAAAAACCTGCATTCAGATATTTATAATAACTTTATTTACAATTGCCAAAACTCAGAAGCAATCAAGATGCTCTTAAATGAGTGGACAAATTAACTCAACTATCCATACAATGAAGTATTATTCATTGATTTACAAAAAATCAGCTATTAAGCTATGAAAAGACATGGAATATACTTAAATGCACATTAATTAAGTGAAAATAGCCAATCCGCAAAGGATACATACAATATAATTTCATATATATTACATTCTGGAAATATGATGGACACAGTTGAGGATCAGGGATAACCACAGGGTGAAGTAGGGGGATAGGCAAAAAAGAAATATAAATAATGAATAATTTGCACACAGGATTTTTAGGGCAGTGAAACCATTCTACATGCTATCTTAATGATGGATACATACCATTAAAATATTGTCCAAACTCATAAAATGTACAACACCAAGAATGAACCCTAATGTAAACTATGGTCTTTGGATGTTAATTATGTCAATACAGGTTCATCAATTATAATAAATGTACCACTCAGGTATGGGATCGTGATAATGAGGGAGGCCATGCATTGTAGGGCATAGGAGATATATAAAATTTGTACCATTCTCTTAATTTCACTGTGAACCTAAAACTCTAAAAATTAAAGTCATTTTGCATATGCTTCCAAATATAGATATATTTGATTTTGCTTTTTACTTATTTGTGTAAGAAATTTGATCATATATAATTATAGCAATTCTTAGGGACATTAATTAAAAAATTATAAGAGTAACAAATGTAACTCATTTAGAACAGGGCAAGGTTTTGAGAGAAAAGAAAATAATTACCTGCTCTCAATTGCTGCTCTGTAAGATCATCCTCACATGTCCTGGCTCCCAAAGAGGCAGTTTCTGCAGAGAACATTAGAGTGGAAAGTAATCAGCATGCCATACCCAGCTCTTGTATCATAGCCAATATCACAAGAAACCTACTTTTGGCTAGCGGAAGTGGTAAGTTACCAGGTAAAGTTCAGATGAGTTGCTAGCACACATCAGAGTGAGCGGTAGTTGAAAAATTGAGACCGGGGTGTGGTAGGTTTAGATTCAACTGTCAAATTTCAGCAGCACTGACCAAGTACACCAATATTGATAAAACTTGGGAACAGGAAAGCTTCATTCTGATTTTTACCTGTTGGCTATTTGACCAAGATTACATTAAAGGATTATGTACTTAATGATGATGGCATTTTACACAGATTATGAGTATTCTTTTACTTCTCTGACAAGGTCCCCCGAAAAAAAAAAGAAAATCCATTATATGGCAGCTGACATGAGAGGCAAAGCAAAAATCAGGGAGTTGAGGGGAAACCCAAAGAATCAGTCCAAGTCATCACTAGATTCACATCTTTATTCTGATCTTGTATTTGAGCACCAGAGTGGAAGTGCCAACAATATCCTGGTTTGCCAAACTCAACCCAAACACAGATCATTAATTTCACCTAACTGTGGTCTTCCTTTTTGTCCCCTGTTGTGTGGAAATTAGTTATTAAAAATAGCTACATTTCAGAAATTGCCTTTAATATTTTATTCTTTCTCCATAATGAATTATAATCATATGAAGTATATTCCATTTTACAAGGCTTCCCATTAACGTTGTCTATTTTTTTCTGCCATTTTTTCCCTGACAATTTCCATAGTCTCTACAACATCCACCTGTCTCAAATTCCTAACCTTTCTAATCTAATACCTCATCAACATCTCAGGAGTTATCTTAAGAATCTTCAGTACAAAGCCCAGCTCCTGTATTTTCTCATTTACTTAGTTCTCTAAGCCTCCATTCCCACATTTTTAAAATGAAGACATATGTATAAAAATAGTCAATAAGAGCAAAACATTAAAAAATAAAAGCACAATGTGATATAGTCTTCAAAGTCATAAAAGGCCATAAAGTATCAAGATTTTTTTTAAAAAAGTTGTTACACAATTCTTACACTGCCAAAGAGAATCATCATGTTTGTCTAATATTTTTAGGCAATAGCATCTCTGGTTGATTCTGAAGGATTTAATTAAACAAATAATTAACCTTGAAAATCGAAGTGCACAACAAGGCACTATTATTGCATTTACTAATTGTTTTTTCTGCTGTGTACAAAACCTTTGGCCTTTGGTGGTAATCTATTTAAAAACAATACAATCATAATAAACAGGGCTCAGCCCAAATGCACACACCAAATAATGTTTACTTATAAATAAATCTTAAATTAATCTTGAAAGGAAGAGTTTATCCTTAGTCCTTGATTATAAATTCAGGAGTAACTTTCAAATAGTTGGCAGCCTTGATGTACATCCAACATGTCACTCAAAAAGCATACCTACTTCCTCTTGGCAAATAAGCATAACTTTAAGCCTTGATCGCTGTTGTCCCTTTGAATTTAAGTGTCTGTTTTCTTCTACCCTTTTTAACCTTCTTTTTTTCCCTCAAAACCAAAGTGCTCCTCAGCCAATTATCTTACATATATGTTTCAGCATTTATACTGATACATTATCATAAGTTTTTATAGGATCAATCTGTATTTCCCCAATAAATTGTGAATTCCTTAAGAGCAGCCTTTTATCTTCCCAGAGTCTCCAATAAGGACAGAGGAAAGCATACAAAATTCACTAGGACACGTTTATTCAAAAAATACCTACATTATATATCCTGAAACAGATGAGCCTCATGATACGAATTTATAAAATCTTCCCCAAGCCCTGGGACTCTAAATTCAAAGCACTGTCAATTATGCTAAACACAGATAATAATTTCTGTTACATACATCAATGTGTGCATGTGTGCGTGTTTGTGTGTGTGTGTGTGTGTGTGTGTGTGTGTGTGTATAACCATTTTTTTCTGATCATTCCTAGCAGAAAAAATAAGTATAGTTTATCCAAGAATACTTTCCCTTCCATTCCTACTTCAGTGTTATCATATGGGCTTCTCCAAAATAGATACAGTGCTACTAACTTAATTTGGCCAAATGACTGCTGCCCCCTTGAAGATTTATTAAAAATAAAAATGTCAAAGAATAAAAAAATTATTTAGTTTGTTTCCTGAAATGTACTCTGATGAGCTGTTTGTAAGAAACAATTATGTGATCCTCAAAATAAACTCATGAGGCAGTTATTAATCTTTACAAAACAGGAAACTTGGCCTTAAAGATATGGGTAACTTGTCCCAGGTCATAAAATTAGAAATTGATAGAGCTTGAAATGAAATTCTTGTCTGTCTGATCTAAAAAAGCTGAGAAATTTTAAATGTGTCCAATTGTAATACCACAATACTTGGGAGCCCATAAAGGTTTTCCTAGGCTCAGCAAAGGCTAGAAACATAGTGAGAAGAAGAAAAAGAAGGGAAGGGAAGAGAAGGGAGGGGAGGAGAGAGGAGAGAAGGGGAAGAGAGGAGAAGGTAAGAAAGGGAGAGGAGGAGGAAAGGCAGACAGGCAGGCAGAGAAGAAACTTTTCACCAATCCTATGAAAAAATCTGATATTTCAAAACACATTCACATTCCTTGAATAGAAAAATAAAGCAAATAATAGTTTGGTGTCACGTTAAAAATCATTTCATTTGATAGTGATTTAGGGAAATGCACAAAATGTCAAAATAAGAAACTGCTACTTAATATTACAAATTAGGTCCTGCGGCGCTTGGAGACTACTCCAAGAAGAGCTACTTGTGCAAATAATTTCATAAAGGAATTTATTTCAGAGTGCCCCAGAATTCATTTTAGAGCCTCAACCATGTTGCTCCCTTTATACAAATGATAATAAATATTTTAATTAAGGAGCTTTTAACTTATCAAACAAACTGATTAATCTATACTTTTCTGCCTGTGTAAAATGAAATGTTTAAAACCTAATAATGATGCATAGCATCATGCAATATTTCACTCTAATAATTGCTGTGTAATAGCAAAACTGACTGATGTTACAGGATCTGTCTCTTTTGCTGGTGATTTAATTAGGTTACTAATTTGTGTTCTCTAGCCCTGACCTTTTTTGTTTAATATTATTTAAAAATAATACCATTGACTTAGATTATCCAGTATTCTATTCTACCCTGTCAATTTGGTGATGATCACACATTTGAAAATGGTAGCAAATTACTCCATTTTTATTAACACAATGAGATAATAATCAGCAGCCCTTTCTGGGGAATCGGGTATTGATCATCACAATCATCATCAACACTGTGCAGAGTATCTGCTCTGTGACAGATTCTGATGCATTATGACACCCCAACCAAGTGATGCAGCTATGCTTTGAGGTCATACTCTCATTTCAGGCGAGTTTTTCTTAACCACAATGATATACTAAACCATATTTTTAAAATCCTAAATGTAGCTTTCCTTTTTTGCTGGTGCCAGGGATTGAACCCAGGGCCTTGTGCATGCAAGGCAGGCACTCTACCAACTGAGCTATATCTCCAACCCCATATACCTTTCCTTTAAATTCTGTAATTATTTCTTGTGTTAATTTTTCTTATCTGGCCCAAACTTTGCTTTTCCCTGAGACTAACCCACAGGTCTATATTGGCAAAGATGGATCATAATGTCTAGAAGTCTAGGGTTCCTAGTCCTTTACCTTGTGGAATGAAAGTTCTTACAACTCTCTCTCATTGCCTTGCCCTGCCATATGTGCTTCACTTTTTACCTTTCCCTTTCATTTATGAATGATATTTATTCTAGAAAATAAACAAATAACTTTTAGGCACTTAATCATCAAGTTCTAGGAAATATTTTTCTCCCTGACAGCTGCAACAACAATTTTAAAAAACTAAAATCAATAGAAATCTTATGGTCAGAAAATGATCTAGAATTTAAATTGTTAACAGTCTAGATATAAAAAGATTTGGGAATAAATCTAACCTGCACTTGATGACAGCAACAGCATGTGCTTTGTATATTCTTATCAACAAAATTTGAAACACAAAGTGTGGTCACAATTGAAATTTTAAAAATAATGAGTGGATGTTCAGGTATAGTACTGATAGTACTAGTAGTCTTCTATGATCTGCATTTTGTCTTTCTGCAGTCACAACAGTCTGAAAATGTTAAATAGAAAATTCCAGAAATAAATAATTCATGTGTTGTAAACCATGTACAGTTCTGAGTTACATGATGAAATCTCAAGTCATCCCACACTGTCCCACTAAACTGTATGAATCAGCCCCCTGTCTAGTATATCCACGCTCTATGTGCTACCTGAGCATTAGTCATTTCTGGGATATCAGATTGACTGTCAAGCTATTCCAGTGCTTGTGGTCAAAAAGTCTTACTTCACTTAATAATGGCCTAAAAGTGCAGAGTAGGGATGCTGGCAGTTTGGGTGTGCCAAAGAGAAGACATAAAGTGTTTTCTTTAAGTGAACAGGTAAAAGTTCTTAATAAAAGAAGAAAAAAATGTATGCTAATTGTGCTAAGAGCTACATTAAGTTACTCATCTCCTATTGTACCAGTATATAAATTCAACTTTACCATAGGTATGCATATGTGGGAAACAATGATATACATAGGGCTCAATACTATTTGTAGTTTCATGCCTACCATGGAGGTCTATGGAACATATCTCTGCAGATAAGGGAGAAGTACTATATCTGCCTTCAAAACTTCCACCGCTCACCCCTTCTCTGGATTTACTAATACATTAAGCAATAAAGTATATCACTGTTCTTACAAAAATTTGTAGCACATTAAAAGAAACAAGAGCCAACAAACTGAGTAAATATTAAGCGAAGCGGTCAAACAGAATAAAGAGAAAGAAAAACATTTTCTGTTGTCATCACTCACATTTTGAAATCCATCTTTCTGTATCCATGGTGAGAAGATCAATTCTAAGTCACTTTTTAAAATTGGAGAATAAAACTACATTCAAAAACTGAGTCTGCAAGTTTCGAACAACTTTCACACTATAACATATCCAGCCACCACCCCTCTCCCCCTCCATTTTTGGAGCTTCTCCAGACTCTATAGAGCTATGTGACTCATTGTAAAAGGATATTTTAAAGACTGTGAATACAAGAAAAGATATTTGCATCTCTATAATTTCCAAATACTAAGTTACCATTTGTTGGAAACCTGTTAGCTGCTAGGCATGAAACATGAATTTCCTACTCAATTCACACAGTAATCTATAACAGAAACATCATTGCTTTTATGGAAGAGATGAGGCATCAAAGCTCAGACAGTTTAAGTAATTTTTTCCAAAGGCAGAGAGCAACATAGGGAGGGTTTGGATGAGTCAGTATGATTCTGAAGCTCTGAACTTCCCCCCTGGACAGTGCTGCCTCCAGGCAGCCCCCAAGGAGTCCTTGGTCAGGAAGCCAAAGAACTGAATATTTTTTCCTCCTAAAAAAACAGCTCAGACTCTTTCAGAGCAAATTCATCATAACAAGATTAATATTTAGAAGAATACTCGAATTCAGCATTTATTACTATCTTGGTAGCTTTACACTTTAACAAAGACGTCTGAACTTGCTTAGGCATTGCAAAAGTGAAGTCAGTGTTCAGATAAAGCAAGTTTACAATGAAAAATGGTTTCAAGTGGTCTTCTCCATCCTTTTCCTATGTGTATACAAAGAGTGCTCTTCTAAAAAGCTGAGCAACTCAGCATGCTACCAAATGGTTTTGAGTAACCAAGCAACATCATCTTTGTTGACCTGCAGTGCTTTCTCTTAAATTATTTCCTCTAGGCAGTAATAGATTGAAGTGCATTGGATGCTCCAGTGTCAATTATCTGAATGGGGCTAGATTTGTAATTTTTTATTTTCTGGAAAAGTAAAGCTACTTTGCCTTGCCCTGTCTGGTTTTACGCAGAAGTTATTTTTATATAGTAAAGGAGCAGTATCTCCTGGGGCTTCCTAGGCCTGGAATGTGTGATCACTTTTTTCTGCTTCTTGAATCATCTGTGACCTCAGTGTAATGGGGCCTCCAAGAAATTTAATAAGTTCTCAATATCAATTAGTTTCAAAAAATTACTCCTACATCTTCTTTATGTCTTATATTTTAAAGAGCTCTTACCGAAACATAGTCTTTCTTAAATTTACTAATTCCTAATACATTTTCTCACATAAGATTGTTTCATTTGATTACTTTAAAATTAAAAGATTGAACTACCATGATGATAATTTGAGTATAATATTGCATTCACATCTCTCAAGGAATTGGGAAGTTTCTCACATTTAAGTCCTTATGGAATTCATCACAATGTCTATATGGTCTGGAACAATTTTCATTCCTTAACCTAATGTTTATAGGTTGTTCATCTACACAATAAGCAGGTCTTCTCCCCAAACTCACCTCTGCTCTACTCAGTAAAAGCTGTTGTTCATGTTGAACACTAGCCGGTTACTTCAATTTTTTTCTTCCTCTCTCAGAGCTAGCTTTTTTTTCTTTTTTTTCCTTCTCTCTCTCTCTCTCTCTCTCTCTCTCTCTCTCTCTCTCTCTTTCATTGTAAGAACACTTAATATGAGATCTATCCTTTTAAATTTTTACATGTACAGTACAGTAGTGTTGACTACAGCTATAAAGGCTATATAGATTTCTACAACTTACTCAGATGGCTTAACTGAAACTTTATACCCTCCAATTATTTGCTCTCACTCCTCCTACCCCCACTCCCTGACAAACACCATTCTAAAATTCTATTCTACCAGTTTGACTATTGCAGACACTTTGTGTATGTCAAATTAAGTTATGCTTCTTTTCATAAATGGCTTATTTCACTTAGCATGATGTTTTCAGGGTTTGTCCACATTGTCTCACACCTACTTTTTAATCCATTAAAGCCTCTATTTTCTATTCCACAGTTAGTAAATTTTCTACATAGCCACACTTAGTCAAAAGCTTTCAGATTTTTTTTTAACAGAAAAGAAAACAAGTGATTATTCAGGGGTACTTCTTTATCACTATTTCTTTTCACTCTTTTAAAGATTCTTTCAAAGATGTCATTGACCCTAGGGAAGTTGCCTTTCTTTGGTTCAATCATTTTATTGGGTTCCTGAAAGCTTCTGTAACTTCTCTCACTTAACATCTTCTTCCCCAAGACTTCTGCACTGGTAGGTGCCTCCCTCTGAGCCTGCACTGTCCTAAAATGATGACAACTTAAGAGCCAAATCCATTTTGCAACTTTTAAAATATGTTTTCTGTAACCTGTAATTTCATGATTCCCAAAATTTTATTTCATTCTCATTTACACTATTTGGTCACATTCAGTGGCATACCTAGAACCATTATCTATGAAGCCATCATCTGTGCTTGCTGTGGAGAACTGGAGAAAGTATACTCTGTATTGAAATAATGGTTATGTTATGAAAGGTTTGAGAAAGCAAAAATAAAAGTAAATACGTAAGTGTCATAAAATTGCCAATTTTGCCAGAGCAACCTGGCCCTCAGAAGCCAGGTGGTTTAAAGAAGTATTTCCTCAAGGGAACGTTGAATGCTCCTATGGATATATTTGTGGTAGGGAAAACCATGGGTTTAAGAACAAAATACACTTGACTTCAAATCAGAGCTCAATCATTTTCTAGCTCTTTGAGATCAAACAAGTTACTTAACCTCTCTGAAATTCAGAATCCTATATATGAAAATAGAAACAAACAAACAAAAAAGCCAAGATTTCAGGGTTGTAATGAAGTGTAAAGTCAATGAATATTAAGTGTGTAATACCATATAAGTAGTAGTTGTGCTTATGCACAATTCTCTGGCTTTCATCCATTCTGCTGAACAGAACTTATTTCAAGAAAAGGCTACAGCAATTTGGTTATTAAGACATTTAAAATTACATTTATATGTACTATACTCTTTGTCCACCAGTAAAGTTAGTGTTTTAGGCCAATAAAAGATCACTACTATTTGTGTGGATAATTTGTAAAGGGTAAATGCTAACAAGACTAAATACTAATATCCTAAGCAACATAATATGAAAGCTTTTTTAAGTCCTTAAGGAAATTTTATACATGCTTTAATGAAAGTGGTATGTATACCAGTTGCAAAGACTGTTCAGCGACACTGGCTTGGCCCTGTGTAAAACAGTGAGAGAAGATAAAATCAGAAGGTAGTGGTATATAAGTAAGCCTTAGGTTTTCTCTTGCAAGAAGGACAATCCTCTCTTTCCTCACTCTAGACCACCACCAACCACCTTCCAGTAAGGTAAAAATTTGATGAGAAGCTATAAGTAATCATAGAATATACAAGCAGTTTGGCAAATGTAGTTATCTAAAAAAAAAAACAACAACAACAACTCTAAAAAGCTCCATCTACACACACATGTTGGATTTGAGCAATTTTCTAGATTATTCCCTACACTGCAGTCCCTTTAATCTTATGAATTACAGAATATACCATTAAAGCAAAAAACTCTTTAAGTTTTTTCTAAATCAATTCATAGTGAACCCAGGATAATATTTTAGAGCTTTCACAATGGCAATGTTAAGTGGAAAATATATGAAGTAAAAAATTTAATAAGGAGCTCTGGCTTGCATCTGTGGAAACTTGTTAATGTGTTCAAGCCAGTTTTTTCATCTATAAAATGGGGATAACAGTATCACCTCTCTTTGCCACCATACCTAGTCACCAGATGGAATCTAAGTTGTTGTCACCACCTCTCAGTAATCATGGAAAAGGAACAAGTACTATCTCTGTACAGTATTTTCTAAACATTTAAAGATTACATACACTGACATGGAGTATTTTCACCACGGCTTATAATAAAATACAGTTATACATAGTGGCAAAAATTCTTGTTTTTCATATGCAGACTTATTTATTTTGTGATTTATGTATAACCAGGAAAATCTTCAGATGACTATATAAATTCCTTTATAAACACTAAAATTGTTGAAATAAATTTGCCATTAGCCTACTATGTGAAAAAGTTTTTAAATTTTATGGAAATAATCTTTGAGTTTTCATGGTTTGAAATTTTCTGCATCTCACCACATTGGGAAAAAAATGTCAAATTTATATAGGTATGTTACACTTACGGCATTGACCTAGGTAATGATGTACACTACACTTGACCTAGGCATTGACCTAGGCAATGATGAATACAAACATAAGTGAAACACATCTGGAGAGGCAAAGGTAGTGAAAGTATGTGTAGCTCCAGAAAAGGAAGATCAGAATGACCTGGTTGGAGCCAAGAGTGAAATATGTACTATTGGAATCTATTCTGGATTTTCTACACTTAATAAATCAATGAATCATTCATTAATGAGGAAGAGATTGATGAGATTTGGCACATGGCTTTCTTTGGACTGTATTAGAAGTAGAAAAAAATTGTTTCTGAAAAATAGCCAATTTATTTTCTCCCTTGTGTGAATGCAAGTGTTGGCAAAGGTCCCTGCATCTTGGCAAAGTGAGAGCTATAATCAGGGGTGCAATAATCATACTTTCATCTTTGGGGTGCGGTGCAGAGGATGGAATACATACAGGGAGAGGAATTTTGTCACTAAAGTGTGCGTGCACATGCGCGCACACATACACACACACATCACTAAAGCATCCACTATACTTCAATTTATTAATACCTAGAAAAAAGTCATGGAGATAGGAAGAAAATGGGTTCCAGTGGAGAGGAAAGGAATGTTAACTCTAAGATTGGAGAGAGAGAGAAAAGATGATCTCAGTTTTGAATAGAAATTTGAATAGAGATGTTTATTAAACATATAAGTTGATGGAACCAGATCTTGGAAGGGAAGTGTGGGTTGGAGATGTTTGGAAGCAGCATTAACTAATGATTTGTGAGTAAATGAATTCTTCAGGAAGAACAAATTAAGTATGTAATATGAGGGCTGAGTGAAGATCTCTGAGGAACAAAAATTAATAAGCAAATGACAATGAAGGACACTAAAGGCTAAAGAAGATACTGACAAAGAACAAAGAGTGGGCACAGGACCCTGGGGTGGATGGCTAAGCAGTGGCCAAATGAAAACAACATTTCCAGAAGCTTAAGATACAGTGTGAAATTATAGACAGAAGAAAAATACGGCCACTGGTGATCATGTGAGATGAAAATGTTGTGGACCAATGAGGGAGTATATATTTCAAAGGAGAATTAGATAAAATGTGGCAATGGATTCAGTGAGAAAAGTGACAGAAAAAGAAGAATCAGGGATAATTCCAATGTTTTTAGTCCCCCAAAAAAGAAAATGAATATGTCATTTATTAGGATGAGAAAAAAATGTAGGCAGGACAAATTAGAAAGGAAGAGAAGACTTGGAATAAATGGTTTTGAATACATTTAGTTTGACATCTTCTATTTATTTATGCAAGTAAATGCATCAAACAGGCAAGGGTTTGTGGTGGTGTGTGCCCATGAAGGGAGGAAGGGACAGAAACATAAAAGGAGAGGGAAATAAGAGAGGAGGACAGGTGTACATGTAAGTGGCAGTTTAAGCCCTTGAGGTCAGATGGGAAAAGGTCACCTAGAGAATAAGAACTCAAGGAAGCCTGAGATACACAACACATGCCAGAGCTGGGCACTAAGAACAATCTGTCCTAGAGTGGAGAAGTGTTTTCATTTATTTATTTATTTAATTAACAATATGTGGAATTGCCAACACATGGTAACAATCATAATAAAGCACAACAGCATTGTTTTATCTTTGTTCTTCTTTACTTCTTTCTTCTTATTATTTTTTAAAATTTCCTAGAGGAACTGCATTCTCTTTATTGGCTGCTCTGGAGTGGGACACACTGACTACTTCCTCCTATATAAGGAAGGACCAGAGAAGAAGACCAAGCAAGAATATGGTGTGAAAAAAAAAATCAAACCCAAAAACAAAAACAAGAGAGATGGGACATAGAAAGTCTAATGAACAAAGCATTTTATAAAGAAAGGATAAGTCAACTTGTTAAAGGCTGCTGGTTGGTCTAGTTGAAGGTGAACAGGAATTGATCAATCATTTGCCAAAGAGAATGCAGTTATGGGCTTTGAGCAGAACATCTTTTGTGGAGGAGACAGCAAACACCATCTGAACTTGCATATAAGAGGGAAAGAAGATGAAGGAAATGAAGAAGTCAATGTAGACAATTATCTGAGGAGTTTTGTGATTAAAAAAAAGGAATAAAAATATTTGAGTAGTATCCGATGGTAGATTTACCATCATAAGAAGGTTTTACAAGTGAGGAATATATGGAACACTGGTAGAATAATGGGAATGATGTAGGGGCAAGGGAAAAATCAATGTAGACAAGAGTGAGGCAGTGACAGGTATCATAGGATGGAGTTTGGTGTGGATTTCTGTAACACAATGGGGGTAAGAAATTAATTATGCTAAAGACAATGGAATTGAGGTTATGGCTGATCACCTTCAGAGAAAAATATCACAATTATGACAAAAATTGGGGAGGAGAGTTGGGAGAGAAGAAAGGACAGAGGAGAGAGGAAAGAGGACCAGCACTAGTGAGTGACACAAAACAGGGTCCAGGAAAGAGGTTCAGAAAGCACAGTCCATTTGGTTTTCACAAAATGTTATGTGTTCAGATATCAGAAAGCCTTCCCCATGCCCACCTAGTCTGAGATTTTTTTTTTCCAAACTTCAGCAGAATCCTTGACTCCTCCTTTAATGCCCATGTTTAGTTGGTAAGTTTGTTTTGTGGGTTTATTTTCAATGTACTTTCCTATTTCCCAATGTTATCACTGTGCTAGTCTCAATTCTATGTATTAATTGGCCTTGAATGAATGAGCTGTCTGCCTCCAGGTCCTCCTCAACATTATTTATCCCTCTTACATATGGCAGACCAGATTAACCTTCCTAAACACCTATTTAGGCATGCCATTTTTACCTTCAAGAGCTTTTGGAATCTTCTTATTTTCTGCTTCATCACATCTGAACTTATTGGCTCACCTTTAAAGCTTTCCAGAGTCTAGACTATCTTTTGCAGGAGGAAGTGGCTAGCTTTTCCTACTTTTGTAACTGGTTATTATTAGGTTCTCAGTTTTTTACTGTCAAACAATCTTATCATTTTTTTTTAATCCCTAAGTCTGAACCATGTCATTCCCTCCCTCCTTCCTAAGGAGCATGCCAAAATAAACAAGTAAACAAGCAAACACACACACACACACACACACACACACAAATACACACACACTGTAAAAATAAAAGTTTATTTATGTTCCTATCCTATTAATCTTCATGTCCTCATACCTTCTTCACTAGCTGTACAAATCCCCAGTTCCAACACTCCCCTAAACAGTACTGAATGTTCTGTCCGTCAAAATGTCATAATTTACCTGGTTTAATGTGACAAATACATTCATTCTGTCTTCCAGGCAGCATGAGGGTGGGAGACTCACTCTTCTGTCCTTAAACTCCTAACCACACACTGCACACTGTGCATTCCTCTTGAGTAGTTTCTATAGTCAGTGATGGCAGCAGAAGGAGGAATCCTCCAGATAATACTGGAATTCGGATCTTTTTCTCCACTTTATTTTGATTCTGATTCCAATTCCTTGCTCACCTATTAGATGCAAACTTTTTTTCCAAAGGTCAAAGAGTTTAAAATCCTATAATTAGTTTAAAGGAGGAGGCGTGTTCTTTAAGGTTATATACCAGCTTTGTTAGAAATCCTTTCTCCTTTTCTTCCTCCTGTACAACATTTAAACACCATAGAAATGAGTCACCATGCACTGTTTTCTTTTCCCCAGTCCCTTCTTGTGATTGTTTTGTGAATGTGTAAGTCCTATGCATTTAATTATTTGAAGTCCAAACACATTCTTGCTTAAAACAAAAGCTGAAGAGGATGAAAGAAAGAGTACACAATTATTGCAAAATGGCAATAAAGTCATCTCCCTAAACTTCCCTTGAGAAACATGATCAAGGAAGATCTGGCTGAGGGATGAAATAAACTGTCAACTTGACTTTTAATTATATGAACTATGATGGTTTGGACAAGAAAATTCTTCAAAGGGTCAAAATCATTTCTATAAATGTGATGAAGACAAAGTGTGAAAGGACTGCTTATTAAAAAAGAATTGAGATGTACAAACCTGAATAATACTTTCTTAATTTCTCTTTTTATTTTTTTTCCTTTAAAGTGCTTTTTTTGTGTAAGCAAAGAGACTGCTGTTAAAAATTATTTTATAACCTTTAAAATGAAAACATTTGCCTATTAAATCTCTAGAGATCCACAATGGTCTATCTCTGAAGCAACATTTGGCCCCTGTAATTCCATTTCACTTCAGCTGAACTTTTATTTTATTTTATTTTATTTACTGTTTTCTATCTACCTTGATTTGCCTAAACCCCTTATTTTCCATCTCTCTGTTTGTTTATATTTTATTAGAAATGTGTAATAGTAACAGTGTTTTGGGGGACTAGAAATAATGATAGACCTATAATTTTAATTCAGAGCAAAAAAGACACAGATTAATTCTAAATGCCCACTCAACAACAATGGCCCTATTTGACTAGGAGATACTAGACAGCCTTCCTGTGCCTTCAAAATCCTTCATCTGAAGGAGGAGAGAAAAGAATCAACTGCCACTGTGAGGGGAAGTGATATGCTGGTGATAGGAGCCAAAAGAAACACAGCAATTAACATTGTGAAAGAAGGAATTATGAATGCAGTATATCTTATTTTTTATTGTGATATATTATTTTAAAGTGACTGGGAGACACATTTTGCAGACAAATGCTAAAACAAGGATAATGATCATCTTTTAAAACCCTCCACTCAACCTATGCATATAGCAGAATGTGATAAAAGTAAGTAGCAGGAGGCTAAACTAGGAATTCCAGGCTTGTGCTGTACTGTAAATTGTGTAAACCTGATTCATGAAACTTCTGGGAGCTGCTAATTCCTCAGATGTGAAATGAGGGGGTGGGCCTAGATGAGCTTTAAGGACTCTTTTGGCTTTCCCATTAACTGAACATCTGCAAATTATTTTTGTCAACTTATAAATTCTTGCTATAAGGTTGAAGGCGAGAGCTCTTAAAATAGGACAACAATTCACCTTAACTCTAATATGTTAACTGTAAGTGCTGTGATCTGAATTTTTATGTCCTCCCAAATTCATATATTGAAATACCAGTCTTCAAGGTGAGAGGTGGGGACTCATTGCTCTTTGAAAAAAAAAAGACCACAGAAAGGTAGTTCATTCGTTCCACCATGTGAGGACTCAGCAAGAAGGCACCACATCTGAAGAAAGAGGCCCTACAGACCTGCAGCTGTCCAGACCTTGCTTGATCTTGCATTTCCCAGTTTGCAGAACAGTAAGAAATAAATTTCGATTGTTGATAAACTACCTAGTTTATGGCATTTTGTATAGCAAACCAAACAGATGAAAACAGTAAAATTTATATTTAGTTTCACAAATTCCCTTTCATAGTTTTCGCCTTTGGTCCTTAATATTTGTATAATCCTTAACACTTTCTAAAATATGTTCATTTCATTATCTTAAGTCTTCTGAGTAACTCCTCCACATATTAACCACACTCCAAAATACCTTTCATCACTCAGTTGCTAAGAAATACATCTTACAGTATTCTCATTTGCTCATATTTCCTATTACTCTACTTAACGCTTAACTCTATCCTTTTTCCCATTTCTTTCTTCTTAAAGGGACTGGATATGTCATTATCTATCTTCACTCTACCTTCTCCCTCTGTTACCTGTTTTTCTAAATCATTGAAATGGGTTTGTTTTGACTGAGAGCTTAATGCTGAAGCCTTGAGAAGAAGAAACACAAAGGTGACTCTGGAACCAGTTCTGTCAATTCGATTTAGGAAAATCCTAGTTTCTAAATGCTTTTTTCAAGAATACAATGTCCCTGGAAGCTGTTGAGTTAGCAGCTTGTAGTTGGGGGAGAGGAGGTTTGTCTATGCAGCCAGGGTGCCAGAGGAACACAGTTCCTCCATGAGGGCATTGTAAGGTTCATTAGAGTGGGGTTTCAGAGAAAGCATTAGACACAGTAGCAACAAAGAAGACTGCACTTTAAAAATGTAATTCTTAAGTATATTTCTTAAGTATATTTCAAACCATATGGTACTACTTTTCTTTCAGCATTCTAAGAGAACAGTATTTCTTGTTAAGGAATACTAATAATCTAGTGTAAGCTATAAAAAACGCACATATAGATAATTCTGCAGACAATCAAAAGGGGTCTAGATCCTTAGATTCCTGATTCATAAGCTGTGTACAAATAGCCTAAATAAACTCTTTTGGGATGTTACATAACTCTAAGGAAAGTAATATACATTCCCTTTTATCACATTAATGTAAAAAAAAAAAAACTTTTTATTTACCAGAAAACCAAGGACGAAGTTGTCTAATTTGTTACAGTCACAATTTTTGAGTTTCTTTTTTGTAATTATTATGGACAATGCTAGGGAAGAATAACATAATAGTTATTATCAAATAATGTCTCCATGAAAGCAAACTGGTGGATTAGTAAGATAAAAACAGAACAGACTACTCTTCAAACAAAGAAAAAAAAAGAAAGTGATTATATGTTTTCTACAATATAAAGTAAAAAAAAACCCTGATTTTTTAAAACTGAAATAATCAAATATTTTGGAATCATTTGCTTACATATTGCCAAGAAATGTTACTCCAGGAGTCTAAAAGTGCTAATGGCAGCTCCAAACACTTAATTAAATCTTTATGCAGAATGCAGTTTATTAAATAAAGTATAACTGCATCAACCAACGTCACCTAGAACATTACCAGAAGAGCATCCAATGTGTCCGTATTGTCACTAGTTTTAGGAATAAGTTGAGAATTTCACTGCTAGACAAATAAGACTTTCAAGAGGAATACCAATGCCAGTGTTCAAAGCACTTTCATAAAATTTAATATGTATTCTACAAAAAGTGGAGAAATTTTTTATTTGAAAACCATACTAAGGAAGGAGAGATTTTAATCTTTCAACCTGGTTTGTAAATAAAGTTGCTTTCCAGATACCCCTTTTAATTCTCCAATTCAACCACAAGTTTTATCACTGAAATACCTAAGAAATATGAAAATATTGAAAGATGATGATATTTTTGGCTCACCGATTTTGTAATATTCTTTTCCTGAAAAAATTCTTAATCAAAACAAAAAAAAAAAATGTTATAAGACTTCCATGGATAAAAAGGTGCCTTTATAAAATTTCTAAGAAGTTGAAAAACTTGAATATTTACAGTATTATTTTAAAAGACTCATCAAGAAACTAATTTTTAGAATTTTTTTCTTTTATTTGTAAATAATACTGATAGACTTAAATATCCTGAGAAAATCCATGGAACAATTTGAAAATTAAAACTTTGAAATATTATGAACATACATAATCCTGGCTCTATAGCCACCACCATTGTCTTTAAAATTCAAAATAATATATGCTGTATGTAAATATGTCAACAAAGCCTAATTGTTTTGTGGGAAAAGTATTCTAGTTATTTGCTATCACATACATTATAAAACACACACACACACACACACACACACACACACACACACCAAAAAAACAACTTTGCTCTGAGTTATGCAATAGGTCAGGCAGAAAAAAAAATCACTGTTTCACTAATTCATTTTTTCCTTTACAATCCTTATGGAACTGAAAAGGAGAACTCTTTCCATTCTCTAACTCATTCGTGTTAATAGAAGGAGATAAATGCTTAAAAGCTGAGAAGAAAAATATCACTATTCTCTCCCTTTAAAGCATATTCTGTTTCTTCCGTTTGACTTAATAAAACTTAATTATACCCACTGTATGAAGAACTATGAAAATGTTTATCAAGTATTCCTGGACCAAAATCTAACAAAGAAAAAATGCCTGTTCTTTATTAGACAAAGTGTACTGAACTTGGAGTTCCACCACTGAGGTTCAGAGTGCACAACTCAACTAATTACAAGTCTAAAAGTTTCATGAGCTTCAGTCCAGGTATCACAAGCTGAAATTCCAGGCCTCTGTGTCATTCCCTGAAACATCTGCAACAGAATCTGAAATTCTTAATAAATGAGATAAGTGAAAGCATTTACTTAATTAGATTTTTAAAAGCATATTTACTAACTTATACAGCAAATAAATTGAAAAGTTTTATACCAAAAAGCAACCTACAAACATACAACAGAAATTAATTTTTAATTTAGAATTTGATGCCCTAAACATTATTTACTTAATGCAATTTTAAACATGAGTCTTTTAATACTTGGATCAATTAAATATAAACTCATGCTAAAAAAACCATAAAATTAAGCCCTTCTGTTACTTAAAAATACTTGCAACATATGCATTCTTAACGTTAATTTGGATTTCCTCCATTCTCACCAAAATGCAATCTATATAGCTGTACTTATGTACATATACATAACCTAATGTGCAGAAACATCTGATTCTATGTTTATCCAGAATAATCTGTTTTGGCTTCTTCCCTGCCAAACCACTTCCAGTGTTTCGAGCAGGGCAATGACAGCATACACCTTCTTGTTATTATTTTTGTATGGAAGGCCAAACCAAATGTTTGGGTGGGTCTCCAAAGACATCAAATCGGTAAGTTTTTTTTTTTTTTTTTCCATCCACAGGACCCAATTACATTTAAATAAAGTAACTCATAGTGAAAGATTGGCTCCAACAGAGAATACCACATGACCACAGACACTGAAATTAAATCACAGTCATAAGTATAGAAGCCACCAACTTATTGTTAAAAATAGTCATTGGTACATATTTTTGCACACACACACACACACACACACACACACACACACACACACACACACTGGAAAATAATGTGCATTTGTTGCAGAAAGAAATCACTCCATTTTTTTTTCTTTCTATGAAATGCATCCTTCATTAGGATTTCCTCATCTATGAAGTCATCTTTCTCAGACTAGATATGTTAAAATACCAGTGACTTCTCTAAAGACTTCTCCTCAGGGAAACAGAAAAACTGCCATGTGCTGCTCTGGGCTTAAATGGATGAGTCCTTTTGGCTGATCCCAGTGGCAGAGACTTGACAAATGTGGGAAAGTCCTCAGCTGTGAGATGAGGGCTTAGGTTGTGGGCTCTTGGTCAATTGAAAGATTGCATTAAGTGTAAATTATAGGACTGTTCTGTAGATCTATGCTCCCTTTAAGCAGGTGAAAAGTGAGCAGAGCATGGTGCTCATTCAGAGATGGCCTGGTGGTGGCTTCCTAGCAAGGACAAGAAACAAGGCAGCCATGAGCAATTATAATCACCATCTCTGAAGGACAGAAAAGAAGGAAGGAAACACATTTATAAAAGCTCATATTAAGTTTTACTTTTAAAGTACCTCTATGTATTTTTCTTTCCAATTTATATAAAAAAGTAATAGTTTTAAAACTACAGCAGAACCGGCCATAAATATCCTGGTAACAATTGTTCTTTTATTAAATATTTATTGAAATAAATTCCTGTGCTTTCTCATTTTTCTTCTTCTGGTTCCAATATTTATTTACAGCTGATTATTAACATCTGCCAGAAAAACGGTTTCATCCATACAGAAGCTGAATGGTAAAAAAGTCACACACACCCTTCTAACGTGACCTGTAGTTAGACAGAAAACAGTTTTCCCAGTCACCGCTTGGCTTCCTGTCTGTGACCTCTGAAAAGCATTGGAGGCCAGGGTTAATGGCCTTTCCAATCTCTGTGATAAGAATTCATTTTGTTCTATTACCAGCAGTTATCTGAGGAGCCTGCTGCATCACTTCAGCAGGGTTCAATCAATGAGAGGACCTAATGAAGTAACCAGCTGTAGCTCTATTTACCTGGCCGGCTCTATCAGACAAATAAGATCTATCAGTCACATCTTAAGGCTGATCCTACACACAGCATCTTCCCAGGCTGAACTCGTTTGCATATGAACTAATGATAGCCCACCATTTCTTTTAAAGCTTCTCCTTTGATGCAGCTCTCCTGACAATGAAAACGGAATAGAGCGAGTTCTGAGATGTTGCATCAAGAGAACAACAATGCAAGATTAAAGAAGAGTGAATTTGCAGAAGAGTTGAAATAGTTTATACAAATAGCGAGGCGTTAAAATGACAGCTGAGGCTCTGAGCTTGGCTATGCTCAAGTATTTACACTTTAGGTTGGCATTTTTCAGTCTTCAAAGAAAAAGGAGGGAGGATGAAAAGCTACTTTCAGTGTTATCAATTTTATTGGTACAAGTTTAATGATAAGACTTGCATTTTGACTATCCCTCCAGAGCAAAAGTATATTTATGCTATAGTTTGACTTCTCAGTCAAATAATTCAGGATAAGACTGTAAGTTAACTTTGGGTTATTACAGTAGCTATTATCATTAAACACAAAAATAGAATTACTGAAAATTCTAATAATTGTAGAGTGTAATTTTTAATTACAAATTTGTCCCTCCCTTCAATTCAAAAGAGTATTTGTTAATACCATTTCATACATGTAGAATGCAGGGGGGCAGGAGAAGCTTTGCACCTTCAATTTGTGGCATCATAACTGCATTAGACAGTCATCAGAAATTCTGTTCAAAATTAACTCTTCCATGAGAAGGGCATTGATGATGGCTCTATACTTTTTGAACTGTTTCACAGGGAAATAATGGATGGTTCATAGGGAGTCATGAATAGAACATTCATGTTTGTGGATATGTTGAAAGCTACAAGTACCTTAGTTTAATTTATTAGGTTAATCAAGATGAATTAAATGTAATACAATTTGTATTCTTTCAACTTGGCTACTCTCTTTGTCAAACTGGAAGGAAAGAGAGCATAACTATTTTCTGTTGTGTGAAAGAGATGATATCTAAAGGAAGTTAGTAAATGAAAAGCACTTGCTAACCTTGTTCTTGATAAACACGTTCACACAGGCAAAAATGCTTTATTTTATTAAAGACGACTGGCATTCATGCAATACTGCTAACGTATTATGACATAAAAGTGCCTAAGACTGTATCTTCAAATGTCTTTAAAATTTTATGGGAGTATAACACTGATTTCTTGTTAAAATTGCAATCACAGAGGTGCCTGAGTGATATCGATATGATATCCAGATGGCCTTTTCATTTCAAACCTTTGGAGATGTAAATGAAAGATTAAGGTACACTAGATAAGAGGTTGAAAGTAACAGAAAAAAATAATTGTCAGATTTAAAGAAAATAAGGAGTGTGAGGTGGTGTGTGTGTGTGTGTGTGTGTGTGTGTGAAAGAAAGAGAGAGAGAGAGAGGGAAGAGAGAGAGAGAGAGGGAAGAGAGAGAGAGAGAGAGAGAGAGAGAGAGAGAGAGAGAGAGAGAAGGAGGAGAGTTATTCCTGGACCTGTAACCATCGTTATCCGTGTGAAAAGGACTGAAATATCTTGGCTGCATATGTAAACAGATAAGAATATGCCTAGCAGGCATTTTGGGAACATCTGTCAATTTTTTATAGAACATACTGATTGTGGGCTATTGATTGCATTTAAACAAAGTTGTTGCAAAAAAATCAGCTAACAATTCGTGTAGAAAGGGCCAATCAATATTTAAATGACTCACTTTATTGATTTAAAATTAACTTTCAATTAAGAGATCCATAGGACTCTTAACTGCGACACTTACCCATTCAAGAGAAAATAAAGGTACATTTATGGATACACTTAAACAGCAGTGGCTGGTTTCCTATAGATTCAGTCATTTGCACTGGGATTCGTTAGCGTCATCAGCCTTTAACTCGCTTACTAGGTCTTCGCAGTGTACAATACTGCAAGATGTAGGAATGCACAAAACAACACAAAGAAGGGATAGAAATTTAAACAGAATTAAAAGATAGAGAAAAAGGTAAGTCAACCTCACGCTTTCTTTTATTTTTCTTTTGCTATTTTGAAAGGAAGAATGTGAATACAGCTATGTGGGTGACCAAGGGGCTATTTTTCAAAGCAAGTGGTTTAGATAGGGTATATTTTGAAATTGTATAAACAAATGAAATCTTTGAACAACTGACTAGTAAGGAAAGTTTTATTGGCTTCTATTGACTAACACGATCACTAACATGCATATACTTGGTTATATTATAATCAATGGCAGCTAAAAAACAGTAGAGTTTTTTAAAGAAAATAATTGCATTTCCATTGGAAATGCTGTCTATGTGTGTTTAAGGATATATTTATTCAACAGTATTACAAGATTATGCTGTATTTTGGGAACATGCCAGATATTACATTTTATAATTTATTTTTTATCAGGGTTTTCATGAAAAATAAAACTGCTACAGAAAATTAAACTATTATATAATATGGATGAATGAATAAAAACATGTATAGATAAGAAGTTTTATCTGTGTATTTCCAAACTATCACTATCTACCTATTTGTTGTCTTTATTGCCACTAAAGGGGAATGTGGATGCAGGAAGCACTGATTATATACCTTTTATTGTGATTTCTAATATTATATCAGAAAAATAAAACTGAGTGCTCTCCATGGGGAATGCATCTTAGAGCTGTCTCTAACAGCCCTGACTGCAAATCTGTTTGTCAGCATTACTTTTTCTCAGGAATTTGAAACTATAGGTGTTGCTCTTTGTTTTAAAGATGACAATGCTCCTACATCTCTTACAGTCCTTTGGTCTCATATTCTTCAGTGTGCAGAGATGTCTGTACAAGAAAGAAGCCATCTCAAACAGAAACCCCCTACTCATTTACTGACATGTAATTCCTGGAAAGAGAGACAGAAAAGTCCATCACATTCTGCTTATATGGAATGTATTTTTAATTACCTTTAATCTTACAGCTAATCTTTAATATCTCACCATATGTAGTATGAGTATAAAAGATAATTTATACAATTTCAAAGATTAGCCTTCAGTTTTTTTCTCTGTGTACTGAGTCTGTGGTGGTTATTATACATCTCTTGAATCTTTGGGTTTGCTCTGATCTCTTGAATCTTTGGGTTTGCTCTGAAATTTTAAGAAAAATTTGGAATGGATAGAAATATATGTATGATATAGATAGATCAATAGATAGATAAAATACACACACATATATAATACACACACATATATATAATACACATATATATGTACACACATATATGCATATAATATACACACATATATAATATACATATATATGTACACACACACACACACACACACACACACACACACACACACACATAAGATCCAAATTTGTGAATATAAGAATCCCTTCCCATAAAATAGTCGTATAACATTGGAGTAACATAATCTGGAATATACTATGGCAATCATATTTACTAAAAAGTGCATGATGCTAATATTTTCCACTAGAAATCAGATGATGATACTAATTAAATGATAGCAGGTGGCACAGTATGCCTATCACTGGTCCCCCTGATCTGCAGAGAGAGATGTGTGGGTCTGTCTAAACACCCAGGAGTAGTAACAATTGGCTTAAGCACTATCCAGTCCCTAGGTGCCTCCAATAGGGATTCACTTTGATTTAATACTTCCTTATCACATCAAAGAAGGTGAAAAGGCATCTTTATGGATTGGCTTGCAAAGATTAAAAACATAATAATAAAAAAGGTTTGGCTTTTACCCCAGTATATAAACTCTCCTTAAAAACTCTGGGGGCACTTGGACATGACTATAGAAGCAAAATATTTTAAGATTCAAGCTATAAATCCACATAACAAAAGTAATTAAAAGTTGAGTTCTTTCCATCTCGTGAAAGCTGCAAACTGCCAATTATTCCATTAAAAAGAAAGAACAGAACTAACTAAAAATACCTGTTTGGTGGACCTAAGAAAAATATTTGTTCTGTCCCATAAAATAAATTATCACCTCAGTCGAAACAGCTCCTAAAAAAAAAAAGGTTTGCAAAGATTTTTTTTCCATGTCATTAATCCTATTTTATCTGTAACCAAAACCGATTGAATATACCATCTCACAGCAGGCTTGGGAGAACTTCAGTAAAAATAACACCGAGTCTACACCCACAGCTCACTAGTCAGATCTCAGGAATTTCATAAGCCATCTCATCTCTTCTCTGCATTCACTGGTTATCATCTTAATGACATAAGACATTAAATGGTTTGGAGCTAGGAATCATGTCTTTTGGATGATCACACTACATGTTATTTGAGTGGGATGTTGTAATTTAGCAGTGATAGAAAAAGAGATCTGCTTGAAGATGATGAACCATGCTGAGTGAGTCATGAGAAAATGCAGGCAACACATGCCTAAAAGGCAAACCCAGTGATTCCTATAAAGCATGGGAGATGAGTGTTATCTAATTTCTGAAATTCTCTTATCTAGCTTCATCTGCTTTGATAGTGTTTGTTTCAGGATCATTATTGTGTTTTTTTTATAATAGATCAAAGACATAGCTGATAAGACTTGATTCTAGAAAAATTTGTTACATTTTCAGATATCTTACAATATATGAAATCTCACAGCATGGCTAGTTTATTTAAACCTTTTTTCTCCCTAAAGGCTTACTTACACCATAATTTCAGAAAGGTTTCATATCACTTTATCCAAATCATGGCTAAGACGGACACAAGTAATTACAGGAATTAGTGCTACAGGGTGTAAAATTGGTCTTCTTGTAGAAGAGGTGCATTCATTTCATTCTGGAATTCCCTGCTGAGAAATGATGTGTGCAAACTATCTAAGGACACTGTAATCCTCTGGTGTGTGAGTTTGTGTGTGTGTGTGTGTGTGTGTGTGTGTGTGTTTGTGTGTGTGTATCTATATGCAAAGTTGCATATAATCTTTGGCTAGAAAAGAAAGTAGGTGTTGTATATACCAAGGACAAATGCCAAGTATTCTTTGTTGAATTTAATTGATAAATCTCATCTTGTAGGGGAAAAAAAAAAGAAATGTGTGTGTGTGTGTGTGTGTGTGTGTGTGTGTGTGTGTGTGTGTTTACCGCATGGAAGTAAATATAATAGACTTCAGCTTCATATCAAAAATGAAAAATGGCTATACATCTTGAATGGATTCTAAATTGGGTAAGACTCCATGATCTGATGAATTCATATGCTTTCCCCCCTTTTATAATATTCTCATTTTCAATCCTATGACTAAAACGAATATCCCTTAACAAAATCGAGAACTATCGTGTGTAAATGATGGAAAACAAATTTGGTTGTGTGCCCTAGGCCATTTGATTAACTGTGCAAAATGGGCGAACAGCAAGCTGCAGCACACAGAGGGTCACGTGAGGGATTTTAACTTCTTGCTCCACCACAGAAAATCGCTTAGCGTTAGGCATGAGGCCTACTCTCTCAGCCTTTCGTGCCACTGATTAGTGCAGCCTTAGTAGAACAGAAATCCTTAATCTTCTCTTTTTAATATTGAAGAGGTAAACCCCTTATACCTGCATGTGGAGGCTGCCTTTTCATCAAAGCTCACGAGATTCCAGCAACAAAATCAATGTATGCATGTTCAGAGCAGTTTTCAGTGTTTTGTAAGACAAATCTCTCAAATGGGGGCTAGTTTAATGCTATTGAGCTAGGCTTCGATCTGACCCCATAAGTGAACAACACAGCAACACTTCATTTCCAGGGTTCAGGCGACAGGAGGAGGCATGATTCTCCACAAATGCAGCTGTGGAATTTCCCTTTGACATCTCACCTCACTTAATCCGACTTTAAACCTTCCAGTGGACTGGTTAAATAAATAAATATTTAAAGGTAAACCCAAATCAACAAACATAATTAACTAATTTCTCTTTTCCATGTTAACACACTACACCAGGAGAAGTTTGCATGTTGATGAAGTGCTTTTGCAGGGACAGGGAAAGTTCTGGAAACTCAGGATTCCTTTTGAAAGGCACACTGTTCTCAAAGGCCAATGAAAATGCTAATTTCTTTCCTTTTTCTTCAGGATATAGATTTGTCTATTGAGCTAGGAAGGGTAATTTGTTTTAAATGAAAGTATTTCTCTCCTAGTATTTATGGTACTCACTTTTAAAAAGCTTTGTTTCTTCAATAGTGTAGGCCTCCTATCTTTTTGCAAATCTTCAAAGAATATATAGCTGCTCAAATTCCCCTGTTACTAGAAATCCTAAAGTCACTAAATATACATTGTCTTATACAGCTTTAAGTTACAAACTGAAATTTTCATTGATATTTAAAAACCAACCTTTGGGTGTTGGGCTGCACTCAACACTGTACTGGAAAGGCCCTGATGGTTCAATCCATGTTGCTTCCATTAGTTTCATAACTTCCCAAATCACCTGATGTGAAATCAATCATGAATTTACACAGCTACAGCCTTCCTTTCATTTTATTTGGCAGGAATAAGGCATCTGAATATATTCTAATATTTTGGGGAAAATCAAAGGAAAACCATCTCAGATTCCTTGTTTCATGTTGAGGTGAGTATTTTCTCAGACATTTAAAACAATGGGTGGACTTAATGCAAATATTCTAATTCTGAATTATGACCTAATACGACAACAGAACTGTTTCTAAATATGATCTATAACAATTTTGTATAGTTATAATCTGGATATAAATATACAGTATATTTATTTTTTTCTTCATACAAATGAGAATTCTTCATTGGTATGTTATCACAGTGATTTTTTTTTAATTTAAAATGAAATGAAATATAGTGGGGCAAAGATATTCCTAATGATGTCGAATGTGTATTTATAAGATCCTTGTTTTTTTCCCCTCAGTAAAATGACTTTGAGTTTGGAAATTTGAAGCTTATATTAAATCAAATATTTCAAACTAAAGGATAGAAATGAGTGTGCAATTATTGAAGTACCTTTTTACTTTTAAATAAGTAATCCAGCTAATGATAGACACATACACTAAGCATTGTGATAACAGTCACCTCTTTGTTATTCTGCATACTCTTGGGAAGTTACCTCCAGTTAACGATCCCAATTGTATGAAAAACAGGTCAACTCAGAGGCAATTAGGAAGACTTAGTGAAGAAAATATTTTCAAAGAAGTGTAGTTACCTTAATTCCAAAGTTGTACTTTACAAGAATAAATATTAACATCCTGGCCATCTTATTGTTAAAAAATTTAATATTATGTTTCAAACAGGAAAAGAACTGCCTCATGTGCCATCCTTCCTCCACCCCCATACTGATTCACATTCTTCCAAAAGAAAAGTCTGGAATTTTGTTTCAGAACTAGTCAGAGGAATTGCCCTTGCTCATAAATATTTTAAAGTAAATTTGTGCCTTTACAGTTAAATGGTCTTTACACTCAAATGGGTATTGCTGACTGTTGGTTGACAGCTCAAGTATGCTGACAGGAATTAGCAAAACATGTGCTATCATAGAAAAAATCAGTTTTTGGATTTCAGAGCCACAAAATGACACAAAAAGCCTTCTTTTGGCCCTTCTGTGGACTAGGACTTCTAAATAAGTACCAGAAGATATAAAGAATATCTTATTATATTCTCTTCTATAATAGGGGCATTTACATTCCAATGTGAAGGTAGGATAGGTTTGTGGGGAATGTTTTCCCAGGGAATTCTTGAATTTCCTTCAGAAAACATATTGACTTCAAAAGACAAATAACTATTTGAAAGTGGTTGTCCCTGTGGTGTAAAAATAATTCTGAAATCTAAAACTGATAATCTTGAATTCAATGTGCTGCAAAAGCTCTCTATGTATACACAGTGATGCACTCTGTAACAATTCAGTCTAAATACCAAAATTTGTAAAGACCTAATTTCTAACTAAAAGGCACATTCTGTACCATATCATACAGAGAATACCCTAGTTAAACCATATTTCTTTAATGGCAGAACTTCGAATGTCATCTTGCATTTCACAAAACCCTCTTTCTTTTCAGAAGTAATTAGCTAAGGCAGAGTTTGTATGGCAATTAAAAACCACTTGCTTGCAGAAGCTTGTAGGCATTATGTAATTTTTTTTTTAATGCTACAAGTACATATGCGGATTCTTGCCTCTAGCTTAAATACAGGGAATGTTGTAGTTGGTTGCATAGGAATTGTCTCAAGAACATTAAAGCAAGCCAAATATGATTGTATTCCAACTAAAATTGCTCTCTTTATACTGTGTATTGAAACTTGATAACTGTTGGTTATAAAATTCCTTTGATTTTCTGTAGGTAATAAAATACTTTGGCAATTACTATTGACAGTTCTGGATAATCTTGAAGCCTGCCTTGCCTGAAGAAGATGAGTGTTACAAATCACTCCACTGAAAAAGGGAAGAACAGCAGCAGGCAGCAGACAGGTTTCAATTTCACAATGCTGATTATCTCATTCGCGATTCAATGCATGCCTAAATCTGAGAATCCCTCAAGCAGCTATATGGACTTCTACTTTTAAAATGCCTATTACGCTTTCATATTTTTTCCTGCTTCCTGAAGAGTGCCATTTCACCAAGCTTAAATAGCAGAAAATTGCACTGCTTTTCCTCTGCCCATCTCCTCAATCTCTATTAACCTGCACAAGAACAAAGGAGTATGATGGTCCAGCTATAGGTTGAGAAATAGGTTTGAAGTTGTTTTTCATTTACTGCCACGCATATTTTTGACTCATAAATTCATTTCCAACAATAGTCTCCTTTTAATACCTCAGCAAATTACTAAAAAATGAACTCTTTTTTTCCAACACATATAAACGTGTTGGTCCTTGTTCAATCAATATGAGCACGCTCCCACGCACACATACGTTTTATTATTTGCAGCAACACCAAATGAAAGTACGTGGTTATTAGAATGTGTCTTGATTTAAATAAAAGTGATAAAAGTGAAGCTGGCCCAAATGGAATTCTTTCTATTTCAGTGAGAACAATAGGGGTAGGAGCACGAAGGAAAATGGTTGAAGCACCTGGTTCTAATGCTTGCAGTAGGCCTTTATTAAATTTCATAAACGGAATGATGCATTACTCTGTGGACGACTCACAGCCCACAAATGTTGAGGTAAAATGGAGGATAAAGATTTCTTTTAAAACAATAAGGTTAAAGGGTCCTTTTAAATCAAACAATATTTATTAAATGCAGAAATATTAATGACCTTATGGAGATCTGTTCATTCTTCTCATTTTATACATTCCTACCTCATTTTTAGGGCTAAACCTTTTGGTTGGATTTTTAGCAAGAAACTCCATCTTACGTAAGTGTTATTTAAAGTCAGTCCTAAATGACAAACACACTGTGAGAGAAATGAGACATCTTTCTATTTTCCTTTTTTTTTTTTCTTTAAAGAAAACTTAGAAGGATTCATGTCCATTCTCTTTAGTAAATTAAGTTAAAAATCCATGTGTGCCACAGAACAACAACAACAAAAAGGTAATTTTGGCCATTGGAAACTCTTTTAGAATAAGGTCTGTTTTGCATTTAAAAAGATAAAAGAATGTTTTCTAAAATGACAATTGCTGGTTGGCCATCGATTCGGAGCTTTAATCTCATAGCCTGCTCAAATTTCCCATTATGTCTCACCGAGGCTTAGAAGGCTCGAGAGGCTGAACTGTGGCCTTCAACAAAAGTGGAGGGGGTTACAGCATTAAGAAACACAGCTGTTGCTCACAAACTGCAAATGTTAGAATAACTCACTGCTTGTTTTTTCCTTGCTGCTAATAAAAACTTAAAGTGTTTTGCATGCTTTCTATAAACAGTGCACTTAAGTTTTATAATCTAGTACATCTTATTAAGCATGAAGTCTGCTGATCCCTAAATTATTCATAAGGTGGTCCAGACTGATTAAGATTGGCTTGTTAAGGAGCACAAGAAGCAATTATACTGACAAGACAGTCCGGCCTTGATGTATACATTTATTATCACAAGAATAACCAAAGTGAATGCCCTTATTAAGCAATGAATTTCACCTCACTGGCCTTCTACCATGGCTGCCACGGGCACAGAGAGGGAGGAACAACATTTCAAAAGCTAACTCTGAGGAAATGCCTATCTTCAAGTGAAACCGATTTTGTAATGAACCTTTCAGTTCGCTCCTGAGGTAATAAATCCTGACTGGTGCATTAATTACTTGATAACATCCCATCAAAATGCAAATGCAGCACTTGACCTATAGGAATGGCTCACTAGCTGGTAACTCTTCAGGGTGGACATAAATTGTCTGTTTTCTCTTATCAAACAGGTCGTTTATTTCTATCTTGCTGGGGTTAATGTCACTTCTGCCCCCCTCAGCCCCTCTGTGGCCTGACACCATCATTTGCAGAGGACTGTCAGGATGTGCCAACATCCTAATTGTCCAACTCTTTGGCTTTGTACCTTTCACCAGAGAAACTGCACCTTCTCCCTGCCCATGGGACCCTCCCCACAACAGGCAAGAGAACGTGCACACTCCTAAAAGAATCCCACATGTCAAGGACACATGGCAACAATATTACAAAGACCAACCCCACCTGGGTAGAACACCCTCATCTTTCTCTTCAAAAGCCAAACTAGAAGTCTGCTTTTTTGTAGTGCTCAAGTACCAGCTGAATGAACAGAGGAGGTATCTAGGCAGTCGAGATAATTAGATAATATGCAGAACAAAGCGAGAAGGTGTTCCCTGACTGAACTGACATTCACACCACAAGGAGGAAGCATTTCTAGGTGGTGTTTTAATATTTTCACAAAATAATCAATACTTCATTAAAGAAATAGAAATGGTACACTTTAGCCATCAAAGACATAATGAGATTAAAGGAAGAATCAAAACACAGCTTAATATACACTTGAACATGGGTGAGAGAGAATCCTGTTCTTGAGTGTTCCATTTGCCTGGTGAAACTGATTTATTTAGTTATGGAAACTGTTTCCACAATGAATGTTAATGAGGATTTTTGTTTTCTATTGGCTCGTTCAAAATTCGGCTCTCCATCAATAGGTCTGACTCTCCACCTGGGTCAACCTGCCTTCCAGTCGTGTTTATTTGTCTTGAAGGCTTGGTGAAAATCTTTAATTCAGGTTACTAGGCAACCCTGCAGGTGAGAAAATATAATGTTTGGCTGACTCCATTTTTGAATGCACACAGTGGCCTAATGCCTTCAAAATAGAGTGCAAAGCATGTGCTGATAATTCTCTGCTACATTCTCTAAAGGCGAAGTCAGAAGAAAATTAATTGATGCTGAAAATAATGACAGAAGGAGAGGCACCACTGAGACTTGGTGTGACTGGCATGTGATAATGTTAGCAAGAATCTCAGCATGTGACTGGACAGTGTGATGAAAAATATACCCTGTGCAAGGGAAAAACAAGTTACAAAACTTAATTAGTTTTTGACACTTCTTCATAAGTTATTATCTTTTCATTTGGAACATTGGCTTGGGACATCAATACACAAGAAGAAATGAAACATTCGTATTGTAAATATGAAAGAAAGATGACTTTATATTGTGCCTCTCCTCTTTACATGTCCTTTTGAATAAATAAAATATCCTCTGCAGGCTAAGCATATAAGGGAGCTGCAGATGATGCAAATGCATGTGGTCCAAGTGTGACACCAACTTAGTCAATGCATTTTTCCATTAGAACGGATCATGAAATTTTGATTTTTAAAAAATGAGGTGGCATCCAAATCAAATGTGGTCAAAATAAGGCTCTTAGATGGGAAGTAGTCAAATTATATCCCCTATTGCAATAATGCTTCCTGTACAGCAAATGTATTTTTAATTCTTTTCTACTAAGGTTTATACCTAGAAGTAATTCACACTGATTACTAAATAACCCTTGTGAGTTGCTTTGTCTTTTGAATTTTAAAAAATACACTTGCTGTGAGCAATGAATTTCATAAACCAGCAGCTCTCATGCTTGATGAATCATTCTTATTTTATGCAGTGCTGTGTGATAGAGAACTGAGATAAAATATTCTATCCACAAGCTATTCGGTACAATTTATCATCAGCGGCTCACTAGTCCAGTGATAATACCTGGCTTGCAAATTGTAATGATCAGATTCTGTTTTTATTTCAAACAGGAGCAATTCCGAATACCAGAGTTTTTAATTTACATACATTAGTGAGGTTCAAATGTGGCAATAGCTACAAGCAAATTCACTTGCACACTGAATGCTCGCCTTGCATAATTGGTTCCCTTTAGCAATTACTCACCAGTGAAGTACCCAGATAAAAATGAAAACAAAGAGAAAAAAGGAAAATCATGATACATACACCATAGTGGGGACCAGGATAATTACTGAACCACAGTGAAGGTCACGTTTATATCTGTTTTAGTAATGATTTTGTGTACTCTTCCTCTGTATTGAATTCCTAATGCAATTTTCTTCCTATTCTATGGTGCCCATATTCTTTTTTATCTGCAAATTTTTTTAAGTTTCAATATTAGCGTCCCATTATACAAAAGTAGAAACATATTACTATTAACACAAATCACTGATAACATTTGAAGGGATTGAAATATGAAAACATCCTGTTAAATATACTAATCTTTCTCACACACACACATACACACATACGTGCACACACACGTGCACCACACCCTAAAACTCCACAAATTATACAGGGTCAAACATTTAGTGAAACTGACAGGCTTATAATAAAATACCTCTTCTAGGTACATCATTTTTACACTGACCACAGTATCGAGCTTGAATTCCCAGCAGCATCATTACTAGACATTTTCTGCCACCTTTCTGAATCTGAAAAGCTTCCTACATTTAGTGAATAGAGTGCAATTCCTACATTTAGTGATTAGGTAATGCTACATCCAATCAATAGCAGCTATCAATTCTATACCTTGTTCAGCAAAACTAGTTGATTAAAGTAAGTAAAAAGACTGACTAAATATTGCTTAAAACCAGATGTTTCTTAAAACTAATCTGCAGTTTGGAGAAAATATACTACTCATAGACAATAACAAACACTAAGATTTTGATAAACACAATGAGAATTGCTCATCGGCCACTTTTATTGCATAATATTATTGAAAAACCAGGCCAGAGGCCCCGTGTAGAGCAGAAGCTTTGTGTTCATTCGGCATTTCCAGAGTCTGGCTCATTTATGACACAATCATGTGGTTCTATAAATGGAATCTCTGCAGGTTCATCAGTTGTTCTATAAAAGCGTCTATCTATCAGAGAGATCAGCAATCATCTAAAGCAATCTTAGCAGTGCCTTTGGAAAAAGTAATTTCCAAATTCATGTGTTTAGGCCCAACAAAGTAGGTTTTCAATTTCCAGTTCTAAGCCAACTGTGAAACAACCCAGCACTGCTCATAGGGCAAGCCATGTGCAGAACACATGGATGGATGGCACATGCAGCAACTGCAGGCCCTCTGGTATCCTGGTTCCTGCCCAATCAGCAGCCATGCCACCGTCATAGCAGCTTCTGGTTGCTGCCTGGTGAACGGGTCCTAGATGTCGCTACGTGAAACTAGAAGAGACACAATCACTCTTTCCAGTGTTATCAAAGACACAGTCACACACTGCCTGTGCCTGAGAAATATTAGCTTCTATTTGAAATCATTCAACGAACCAATGTAGACAGTCACATGAAAAAGACAGGCAGGATGAGGAAATCAGAAATGGGGAAACAAACTTCCATATTTACAATGCTTCACAGTGTGGTCAATCACTCTGTCCTTTTTCTTCCCAGTTTTGAAAACATTATCAGAATAAGTGGTAATAACTCTTTAAAAAAAATTAAAAAAATTGGTTACTCAAGGGTTTCAGATCTACCTAGGGTGCTGGTTTTCAAATTGTTCAGAGTAGTGTGGTAAGATAGTTAGAGCTGGCTCTTGTTCTTCTAGGCAGCACTTGATCACTGCTGTGCTATGGTGCATTTACCTAACCATGGTGTTACTCATCTTCACCACCACAAAGCCCAGCTGAAAGTGGGATCATGGCAATTAAAATACAAAGCAAATCCTAGCATACATATCAGAGCCCCAAGAATAGGTCTTGATCCTTTAACAGACAACGTATGTCTACCATAAAGAATCTAAAACACACATTTTTATTTTTTCAGTAGAGATTTTTCTAGAAAATGAATTTCCTTGAAGGTATACTACAGTGAAAAGTAAACCCAATTCATTTTGTTAGTATGTACTTATAGACCTCTCTCCTCCCTCCCCCCACCTCGACCATCTATGTCATTTCTATTCTAAATGAAATTATTATTATAATATGCAACAGTCAGCTGTCTGGCCTCAACTACAGTGATCTTTCAAAATCACATCCATTATTTCCCTATGTAAGATAAAGATGCCCACTTCAGTTAGTTGATGGGCTGGCTTACCTTACTTCTATTTTAAAATGTAGGCTCCCAGACTTTGGAAATTTTATGATCATCTTCAGGTAGCCTTTTGATAAATTAATTTTTCCCCCGCTTCAAACTCCCATACAAATCCTTTGACCCCCTTTCCTCTAAAGATTTCAATATTGCGATAAAACATTTGTTTTTTTTTTCAGTTTTCACAAAGGTATTTAGAATAGGCCTTGGTGTATATTCCATAAAAATGGAACAATAAATTTTAAACTAACAATACAAAGCCTAAACAAGCTGGGGCGACTTGGGACAACTTGACTAGTACTTTATTTAAATTCCCGAATTTCTCTGGTTATGAAGAATAAAAAGGCTTCAAATTACTAGAGATGCTCTTTTCTGTGGCAACCAATGTACTTTTACCTATATTGTTTAATAAAAGGAGACCTTTACTTTCCAAACTCAGACTTTCACTGATTTTTATTTTATCATTTCTCCTTCTGTTTTCAGGTGTCATTACTGCAAGGAGAAATGAAACAGCTGGGGTTGCATCTTGACTTCTGTTTTCCTGAGGACTTTAAGAGACTGCTTATATTTCTCCTGGAGGAAACTACTTTGTACTTAGTCTCTCCTGGCAGACTGACAGCTGAGCCAGACATCATGATTGTGAAAATGTCCACCGAGATGGGCTTCAACTGGGGAAAGGTTTCATTTGTCCTCTAAAAAGGAAGAATGACAGACTGGGGACTTTCTCCATCTCTTTCTGTTTTAATTAGATTTGAAGAAGTCTGATAGGCTGTTTTTGGCTGGTACATAATCACATAAAATATATTGATAAAGGATTATCATTAAGTAAAACTACAAATCTACAATTAATCCTTTTTTGAGTGGATGGTTTTGTACTTTGGTTAAAGTAGAAATTTATTTATTACTTAAATAAGTAATGTTAAGACTAAAGAGAGGGAACAATTGTGGTCTGTGTGTGATATTTTTCCAGTTTGGTTTTATCATTCAGAGCCTATAGAGGAACTGCCATTTATTGTACTGATTCAATTGCTAACCACTTGTTTTAAGGGTGAAAATGTCTAACAAACACAGGGGGACACATTGCCACACAGCAGAAATAATCTTTGGCCATAACATGAAAGTGAACCCTCCAAAGCCCATTTTCCTAAATTCTATATATATGAACCTCTTCTCACATGAGACATGTATAAGAACCTCTTCTAAAAACAGAATCTGAGACAAGATCTGCCTGAACCACAAGACTCACTTTTTTCTTAGTCTTTTCAACTAAAAATTTGAAAACACATATATTTAACTTACATCACTGCAGAAAATTCTAGCCTTTCAGCAGTCATAGCATAAAAATATTTCCAACTTCAAATTATTAAAATTAATAAAAGATTTTTAAGTTGGTTTTTTCCATACCAAATATAATACTGAGTAAATATTTATAGCTGAATCATAAATCAAGGAAAGGTTTTGCTTTTGATAAAAGTAAGAGACATTGCTATAATAAGGGGAAGAGTTCCATTAAAATGAAATACTTAAAATGCTGTTTGGGTTTATGACTCAGAAGAGAAGGGCCCAGTGGGCATCAGGTCAGGTTTTCCTATTCAAGAGAATCAATTTTAAGTGGAGTGCATTAATTACTTCAGCAGTGACTTTGAAAGCACTTTCTAATCAAAATAGTCTTATGTACTCCTAAGCATTACTCTATTTTTCTCCTTGTTTGGTGCTTTCATTTGAGTCAGCAGTTGACTCTAATAATTATGATCTGACTAGTATCACCAAGACTCGTTGTTTCTAAAGGAAAGAAAGAGATAAAAGGAAAGAGGAAATTAAAAAAAGAAAAAAAAAAAGAAAGAAAAATGAACAAAATGAAATTGCAGGCCAATTCATTTTTTTGTTGTTTTCACACAACTACTCATTTAAATGAGTCTACCCAAACTGGCAATTATATTAAATTATATTTTAGGGATTCTTATCCTAGCAAAGGTGGGTAAAGTAAAATCATCTTTATAGGAGCCAATGTACAGCCCTCAAAATTCATCTGTTGGAAGGAATTACAGAAGGCCAAAAGCAAATCAATGTGTTTCTTAAAATGAGCCTATTTTTTAAAAATATGAATTGAAGGCTTTGATCTGTTTACAATCAAAATAGAAAGGGATTTTTTAAGGTCAAAATAGTTTATTTATCTTTTAAAAATTGTTCTTGCAATAAGAAAAAATATTTTTAAAATTATTGTGTAGATCAACGAATACACAGATATGCATGAAACAATTTAAAATAAATTTAAGCGCCTATATGTGGCAAAATCTGTATATAAATCATCTCCAAGTTTTTTCTAAGGCGGTCACTATTTCTACTAACCAAAAGGCAATGAAAACTCTAAACTGTACCTTGGGAAGTAACCATAATTCCTTCTCCTTCTGTGCCTCATTCTATACTTCACATGAGGAGGAGGTTGGTATATAAGGCCCATCGTTATCCTGTGGTTACAGTGTCCTACGAGTTTGGACAAGTTATTAGGTCAGACACTAACTTCCTATGTAGAAAAATGATGTGTTCTCCTTTGTGCTCTCTTCAGTAATGGCTGGAGTCAGTGCTAATTAAGGTCCCGTGGCAATGTGGTTCCGGAGAGGTCAGGGACTTCTTTCTGACACCTAAACAGTACTCAACTCAAAGCAACTGCCCCTAATCTGAAATGATGTGATGTAGAGCTGGCCTTTAAGATTCACCGTATATTTAAAGGAAAATGACTGTTAATGGCAGGGGTGTCAAAAAAGACCAGATGGAGGAGCTAGGAGAAATGTCACTCTGTGGCCAGGTTTACCTGCAATTAGTTAGTTACTCTGTTGAAGAACCGGTAGACAGTGGAGCCCTGGGCACCTTGTTCCAACTGTGGTATTCCTCAAATGCTGTGCAGAAGAAATCTGCATGGGGAACACCCTGGGAGAAGTGACTTCTGATAAACCAAAGAATTGTCTGCTTAAAGATCTAACGGTAGACCTTCCTTTACCTGGAAACATACCATTTTTGTCCAGTGGTCTTCTAGAATGATTAAATCATAATCTGTTTTAGGAGTTGTATTAATAATAACAAAAGTAACAAACTTCAAATAAAAAGAACAGTCTGTTAAATTCCTTATTGGGAATAAGCCATTGTGGTAATTAAACTTGGAGTCATTTTCTTTTGCCCCTTGAGGCATGGAACTTGTGAAACCAAAGCAATATTCAAAGGAAAAACCAAGATTTATTGTCAGTTAGTTTTAATAGATACCTGCACAGTGTACTAATTACTTCAAAACTGTAAAGTCCATCGGCACGAATCCATTCCTTGCTTTTTATCTCTTTCCCCACTCCCCCACCCCTACACCAGTGATACATCTGCATGCCATGAATTGACATTTTATTTATCTCAGGAGTTCTTTTTGCAGTTATATTATAGAATCACTTTTCACAATATAACAGCAAAAGTTGGATCAGAGATGTGGCCACTTAGCAGTAGGTTTTGGATGTTTGTAACTGATCTAAAATTTCTTCCAGAGCCAATAAATATAGTTCACCATCATTGTAACCAAGTCCCCAAATCCCCTGAAAAAAATGCAAGTCAAATTTGAAAATTCTCTCTGCAGTTTAAAAGGTTTCATGCTTGTATAGTTAAAAATTAAACACTGAAATCAAGACACACAATCATGCACAATATGCAGTATATTAGCTGTCATGTGTTGTTTGTGAAATATAACGTATGACTTCAAGACAAAATTTTACTTAAATGCATCCGACTAAGGTTTATCTTTGAAACAGCAGATACTCGGGGATACCATGTAAGGGAAGGCAAGCAAATGTCAGGCAAACTGGCCAGACTCAACAAGATGGGTAATATGCTTAAAAAGTGAAAGGAGAAATTACAAAATAATATTCTCACAACTTTTGAAATTCATTATATATATATATATATATATATATATATATATATATATATATATATATATACATACATATATAGACATGGGCCTCCCAGTCCCTTTAAAAATTCTTCTGTGCTTGAGTGACTGTTACTCAACCACGGCAGACCCCAGTAATCCATCCTCCCATGCTCAGGCAAGCCTGGATGGAAACTTAAACTTTGCCCCTGGGAACCTAAAAGGTAGCAAGCTTCTGTAACTGAACTATTCAACTTCAGAATTAGGCTGCTGAATTTAAAATGAGGCTCTCCTTCACATTACTAAAGAGGGGGAAAAAAAAGGTCAAGAAAAAGATAACTAATGATGCTGGTTAAACAAGTACTTAGAACCAGAGATTTATTCCTTTTATAGAAGAGAATACTTGATTCATTAGTAAACAGTTATCTTATTAAGTCAATAGTTTTAAAACTTGATTATCAAAATTTTAGCTTTAACTATATCATTGTTTGGAAATGTAATGTTTCAAAGGAAAAATTCACATCTTTTCAACTTTTTATACTTGTGGCCACTGGTCTGCTAACTTCAGTACTTTGGCCTGCTAACTTCATAGTAATTCATTATCACGATGTTTGATGGCAAATATATAGGCACCATGCCAAATAAACATTCTAGCTCCATCATTTCTCAACTGTGGGATTTCATTAGATTATTAAGTATCTTTGCCTTGATTTCCTAGAATGAAAGCAAAGTCAGTAATAATATCCCTCTCAATCTGTCTGTGAGGAAGTTTAACTAGATAATACCTTTTGAGTATATCACAGTTCCTGGTTCCTGATACAGAGTGCACTGACAATACGTTATTATTAGAAAAACCCCTGGGCAACTTTGAGTGAAAAGTGTATTTTCTTGACCAATTAATGGTATGAAAATAATTTATAAAAATATCCAGATATTCTAGAACAACTGCTCTATTTTCAATATGAAGATATAGATAAGCATCAATAGAGCAACTCATATATTGATGTAAGTTAATAATGAGGAAATCACAATGAGGAAAAGAATAATAATGAGGAAAATAATCTTTTAGGAGTTGCTGTCATGTCACATGAAATCAAATCTGAAACAAAATCAAGCATATATTGTACACTTTAGGAGAAATTCAAACATGCATTTACATAGCAAAGCATAATGTCTCAGAAGATGCTGCTGTGCATTAATATTTGAAAAATTATTTTTCTAAATGCATATGCACATATATTTACATATTTATATGAGAGGCTAGAAAGACATTAATGGAATAGGCTATTATTTCTAAAATAATTTAATGCTATTTTCAGTTCCTTTAATAGCATAGAAATTAAACTTTTAAAACCCTATACAAACAAATCAAGATAATTCAGATCTCAAATCCACAAATTGAAATAAAGATTTGGTAATTATCTAACTAATTTGATTAACAGAGATGAATAAACTAGATACTTCTGACCCATGGATCTATGTTGATACCGAATGCTTACTTGGACTGTATAAATCAATTTAAACTGGTTAAATGCTAAATGTACTGTCTTCACAGTAGAAAGTGAAAATGAGATTCTGCAGTCATTTAGCTATCTTTATTAATGTAAAAAGCTAAAAACAATTGCTTACCATGATATGCACATGCTTATTTCCTGAGAAAATATTATTTTTGTACAACACAGATATAGTCTAAGGCTCGCTCATTATCTTTGGTAATTTTTCTCTATGATTCCCCATTAGAGTACTTCATACAAATGTTTCTTTCAAATTACTCTATTATGTCATAATCAAAAGACAGAATTTAGCCAAAATGTTTGTTTACCATCTTGTAGACAGTCAAAACAGTCTGTTGGTGTGCTCTTTGATATTAATTCCTACTCATCCAAGAGTGGATTTTGGCCAAAATGCTTGATTGCTCTTTTGAGGACTTTTACAATCATGTGTTAGTTTAGTCTTACATAAGCCAATAGCCAGGCAATAATGGAAGTCACTTAATATCAAGCCATCTGACTTCTTTGTCTACCCACATAATGACAAATAAACACTTTGGTTGTAAACTTTCCAGAATACAAAATAACACACTGGTGTGAAATAAATGTTTTCATGATTTACTTTATTAATATATCCAATTTAATCATCAAGGCAATGTGGACAGCATGCTAAAATAATCTGATCTGTTCAATCAAAAAATAAGCAGCACAGCAATAATGATCAAGTTAAACAGCTTATTCAGGCTCTCACTTTGAATACTTTATCTTTTTCCTTTGTATACAATGAATGAAAAACCTGATTTTTATAATAAAATGGGGTTAATGATATGGCATTGTATAGATCTCATAATAAATGACTGTGTGCAGCACTGATTTGGGAGAAATTCAGTTTTCAACTAACCAGCTGTTAAATGTCACCAAATATCCCAAAATGACATTTCCATGTCCAAGGTCTACTTGACCAGAACTAACCCAGAAACCATCTAGTTAATTTGCTAGAATCCCTACTATAAACTAAACAGCATGCAGGTTATATCAAAAGCAGCAGGAGACATATATACAAACATTGTAATCTAGCCTGAGAGCCAACAGGCAAGATTAGAGCAGATAAAGTAATAATCAAGAATAAAATTCAGTATGTAAATGTGTGCTAAGTCATATGATATAGGATGTACTAGAGAAGATCACTGATGAGGAATACATATCATTACAGGGTACAGCTTTGAGAAAAAAGAAGATGAATGTCAGTCCCTAAAATGATACACACAATTGTTTAGTAAAAAAGAAGAAGGAGTGGAGGGGCAGAGGAAGAAGGGAAAAGAAAGGGAAGTGGCATGAGAAGAAATAATTGTATCTTTGGGAATATGTATGACACAGTGAACAATATGAAAGGATCTTGAACATGTGGTTCACGCTGGGAAGTAAGAAAGGAAGAAATAAAATATCCTAATGGGGATGACTATGTTATTGTTCAACCTAATATGTTTCTATAATAAGATTCTGAACCCCTTAGGTCTCCTGTGATCTCTGATAATACTTGAGTAACTATCAGGCAAAACTTATTTACTCCAAAGGATCCATCTGTTTTCTTATAAAATAAGGAATAATGGCAATACTGTTTTTTTACCATTAATGTGAGAAATAACTGAGCTTATATGTGTAAAGTCCCTAAAATCAAGATGAGTATAGAGATTATTTAGAAAGGTCATCATCATCACCATCATCATCATCATCATCATCATCGTCATCATCATCATCAATCATTAATGATCTTTTTCTAAGCCTAACTCATGCTTTCAGTCTTGCTTCCTAATCATGTACCCTATGTCTCAGCCAAACTACACTACTGACCTCTCCAACACACCCTGTGGTTTTCAAACTCAGAGCTTTTGCTTACCATGTTTTACTTCCTCTGATGTATCATTACCTAACCACTTCCTTCTTCTCCTGTTGAAATCATGCCCATATTTCAATCCTCTCTCATCCTGTAGTTGCCCATTTTCCTTCAGATTTATATATTTGCTACTTTGTCTGGGTTCCCATAACCCATTTTTATCCATCTTGTAACACTTGATCACATTCATCACATTTTCCCCTTAAACTTGTAAACTAGAACACAAAGACATTTTTTATTGGGGACTTGTCCAATACTATGCCTATAAAAAGTTATTTAATCTTTGCTGAATTGAAAACAATTTTAAACAGTTATAACATGGGATATATAATATGCATTTATATATAGTGATTATGTGATTTACAAGAAAAGAGATTGTATAACCCTAACTTAACAGATTTCATTATCAACCTATGGCAAAATAAATATGTTGGTCATTTGATCGTCTCAGAAAATGACAGCAGTCATGCTATGATTGGTTCCTGCCTGAAGATACAGCCCTGAACCTTCCAACCTCAAAAGTGTTGTGAACCATGGCATACTCTTAGAAAGGGGCTTCTCATTTTCAAATTGCAATCAGTGATCCTTGTAAAGTTTCACCTATGAGGACTCAATTATTCAGATTTTTTAAATTTTGTATCAATGATGTAATTATTGTATCTTACATTTTATGTTATTAACAGTTAGGAATATAAAGCAATGTAATTTCTTACTTCATAGGATTTAGTTATCAGGATATGTTTAAACAAAATCTGATATATACTAGGTATTCTAAAAGACATCATTATTGAAATATCAAAATGTTGAAAATTTGACATATTTGATGTGTCTATTTACTATATCACATTCCCTTGTGTCTCATCAAAGCTAATAGCAATGCCCCCCCAGCCAGTTTTTCCACTGAACTACATAAACTCATGTCATTGCTTTGTCTGCAATGCTCAACAAAAGCAAAATTCATGGTCGCCAATGTCTGACTTCATATCAGGTATTCTGTATGAAACTGTTCTGAGTACTGTTAATAGTTTTTCCAGATGACAGTGATAGTGGGTGAAAAGGAAGAAAATAATGACAAACAGAATTTTGTCATTGATTCCAAATAGTAGGTGATTATCATGGAAACACTACTTTTTGTAGGTTCTGTCTCAAAATGGCTGTTCTTTTTTGATATATATAGAGAGAGTTGGTTTCTAGAATATAGTTAAAAGCTTGGATTCTGGAATCAATATACTATTCAATTGGCAGCTCCTTTACTGGCATAATGGAGCTGTATAAATTTGTAAACAGATTTGACCCCCTAAGTCTCAGTTTTCTTATCTGTAACATTGGAATAATAATAGTATATGGATCACAGGATTATTTAGAGTATTACATGATTTGAGGAAATCAAAGGCAAACAAATATTTGCTTTTATTTTTATTCTTAATGAGCTAATTCATATTCAGAGTCAAAATCTGACTTGACTTACTGGCAATAAATAATTTTGGTATCAAGACATATACAAAGAAACTGGAGAACACTCCAGTCAAACAGTCATTTGTACCTGAACCATCTACATAATTGGGAAAAACCTGCCACCTCAGTCCAAAATTCTTGGAACAACTGCCGCAGTTCTCTCCCTCACTTGGCATCTATAGACAAGATTTTAATGTCCAGTATCCACTGAAAGTCTTTGTATTTCAAATAAAAATAATAGCTGCTGTCAAGTATGTTAATGTCCATAATCATTGTAATTTCTGTAAATTTTAACTGTCAGTGGTCACAAACCTACGCAAAGAAAACATAAGGTAACAATTTAGCCTTTATATTATTACTCTCAAAAAAGAAGAGCCACTTGTAGGAAACTTAAGTCAGAAGGCAAATTTATAACATTTGCTCTAAAAATAGCACCCCCCAATTGAATTATTTCTAAAGTAATATTTACTGGCAAATATTATCAGGGAAAATTTTGTCACTTTTTTCAATTTCCAGCATAGGATGATGATATACAATACTACTTCAACTTCTGTGACAAAATTTAAAGAGTATATTCAAAATATTTCGAATACCATAAACCCTTTTTCATTAATATACACATTTTTAAGCATGTTACTGCCCCATATGAATAAAATTCACTTGACTCAGTCAGTATGACATTGTCTCATAAAAATTACAATTTTCTTCATTGTAGAAAGTTACTCTGGAGAGATATAGCTTTCCATTTTAAATTTATGTGAATAAAATTATACTTTTGGCCATGATTACAAATTGTGTTTCTCTAGACTAACACATGATATTAAAATTTCATCAGATATTTTAAAAGATAGTAGTAAATTTAAATATTTGCATTTACTTGAAATGAACAGATCTAAGTAATAGTAACTGTGGCTTATGTATTTCATATTTTTATTTTGTTGAACTTTGTTATTTTAATGATACTAACTGATCAAGTAATGAGCAAATGTATTGGCATATTCTGTTAGTATGCTGATAGGCTAAAGAGGAAAGAAGGAACTAAATCTGATTCAGTATTTTATTTCATTTAAACATAACAAAAATTCACTCAAGATTTCTTTTTTTCTTTTTTTCTTTTTTTTTTAAATAATTCTCATTGTGCCTAAGAATGGACCTTTGAAAGAAGCTTGTTTTTGTGAATTACAGGCTGCTTGGATGTTTAAATAAGTCATAGACTTTAAGTCTAAAGGTAACCCTGCAGTGTTCCTGCTGCATATTCTAACTGTCCTCAAAATAATTACAGAGTGAAGTTTGACTGTCATTCATGGGTATCTATTCCATTGTGTGAGGAGAAAAAGAAAATGGCGGCCTGCACATTAGCACATCACCCATGGCCAGAGCAATGACAAGACAGATTAGGATGTATATTAAATCTCACACATGACTGCCTTTCTGTATCAAGATAAAAAATACTTTCTCTTACATACATTAGGGACCAGTATTGGTTTGACATCTACATTAATATTGACAGTATATCAACATTTTTTTTTACATTTACTGAGTCAATAACTAGTATAAACCTGGTAAAAGTTAGATAACAGAAATTAAAAAATCAGAGAGGCAGCCTTATTGTCTCATATCTTAAAAAAAAAATTAACCCCCAAATAGTGCCGGGCTTTTATGAACTATAAATTGTGTAGCAATATATCAAGAGGCATCCACAGCTGTGACTAGATAATCTAATCTTATTTCTCAAACAAGAAATTTAATAAAGAAATATTCTAGAAAGAGAAACTCCAGCACAAACAATAACAGGAATATTACATGCGGAGGAGACTATTTTAAAAAGCTGGGTTACCACCATTGTATTATTTCACTTTCTATACATTATCTTCACAGTCTTGAAGAAATTTCTGTGTAGTAATTCTGCCTCAGAATAACCATAGATGAGGAACACATGAAGCTTACAAAAATGGAAAGATACTGAGTTGCTTAATTTGTCTGAGAATTTTTAACATATTTATTTGTATTTGTCATGGTTACAATTGGAAGTCCCAAGTAAATTGGGCAAGAGAAGAAAAGTTATTACTTATTTGGTTTTAGAATATCAAAAAATTAAACAGAAGCCTGTTTTTGTTTCAAGATAGTATCATGTTTCCATTAATAATTAAACATTTTCAAGTGATGGCTATGTTATAGTACTCTTTGAAATTTATTAGCTTCACTATAATTCTCAAAGATACTATAATGCTTTTAAGGGGCCCCCATATTTTATTTACATTACACAAGAATACAGCAAAATAAAACTTTCATTTTTTCCTAGCTTCACAATAGCAATGACTAGGGAGAGATCTGAAGAAATCACTATTTAAAAAACAAAACACTGTGATCTGTTATTCTTCTAAATCTTATATACAAATTGATAGTATTGTGATTTTAGTAATTAAATTAGATATGTCCTGGAGCACTACCATTATTCAGAAGAAACAAAAATCAACCAAGCCACCAAGCAATGTTCTTTTGATTCTAAAGGCATCATGCCACCACACCTGATACTGAGCTCATCTCCAAAATCAGAAGAGCTTTATTAATTACATGCCTTTCATAAAAGACTACCTTTCTGCCTTTCTTGCCATCTGTGGAAGATGATTCAGGTTAAAGTGGTGTTCTCAGGAACAATTATCTCTATAAGATCTATGCTATAATTTATGCAAGCCCTTGAGAGTGATGCCATTTTGTAATGCCATGACAAAATCACATCCATGATTAAAAGCCCTTCTCTCAGGCAACACTGGTAAACAATGTCAAGAAAAGGAGGCCTTCTCTGCTCTTCTCATGCTAGCACCAACCTCTGCTAGTAAGATACATTTGAAAGAAAAGATATAGAGAAATACCTGGCAGAGAGAAGCAACCTGCACACTAGAGTTTTTGAACATTACAATGTGTTAATTTATACCAATGGAGACTTGGAAAAGACAGTGTTACAAGCAAGGAATCTATCTTGATCATGAGAAAGGCACATTCTGTCCTTCACCAGGGGTCATCTGTATGCTCAAAAAAGTGACATAAAATTAACTATTTTCATAAACAGATGGTTTTTAGGATAATGGCTTGTATTTTTTAATTTCCTTTCTGGCGGTACATCATGCCAAATGTCAAGCAATGTCAATAGTCTTCATTAGAAATTGTCTGATACTATTGGGATGTTTTATATATTTATCTAGCTCTTTCTTAACAGTACGTATGGAAAGTAGAGAAGTGTAAGAAGGTACAGAAAGATCAAAATTCATATTCCAAATCAAGGGAAAATGGATCCACATCAAATTCCAAGAATAATAATGTAATGTTTAAAGGACTCATCTCTACTGCATCTCTTCTTTTAATATAGTAATTTAATCTTTAAATACTCTCATGGAAAAAATTTTGTTTCTAACTCTTAATCTTAAAAAGGGGTTAAGTGATGCCCCATTTATAACATTTTCAATTCATAGAGTCCACATGTGGCCATGGACAAGCATAGCCAGACAGAGTGTACATTTCAAAATAACTAAACCTCATAAATCTCCAGAAATTCCTCACATCTATTATGTTTACCTTCTGCTGCTGATGAGCCTGTTGGGCTCTGTACAGAGGAAATTACAAGCGCTCCAGAAGATTTGGCAAGAAGATGCTAGAAGAAACAATGGGAAAAAAAAACTTAACTGAAACGTCATATCCAGCTTTGGCTACCATTTACATATTTGAGATTACAGCTAGTAAAATGGAAATTCCATTGAAATGGAATAAATTGTTTTCTGAAATCCCTATCTTATTACCATTGGTG